>NC_047086.1:314345968-314945968 GCF_902459505.1 Geotrypetes seraphini | reverse complement strand
GGTTATAACTCGTAAAATTAAATTAAAAAGGAAATTTGCAGATTGTTATATATGAGTTAAATTTAGTCTTATATTCTTTAAATATATCAAATGTCTAAACCCAGTCTTGAATTTTAGAAATGTACAATAAAATAAGTCCGTGTCAATAATAATCAGCTTGATATTCAAAGCATGTTATATGTTCACCTGCAGCTGGTGCTCATACAACTTAAATATCCATGTGTTTTTTTGGGTTGAACTAACCTCGCATATTCAGTGTCGGGCATGTGCGGATCCTGGTACTGAATATCTGAGTATGTGCACTGACCAGGAAGTAAATCGGGCACTGGTTGATATTTAGCAAAAAGGCTTTCCTATCCTTATGCACTTACGTAGTCAGTTAGTGGACCAAATATTGCTGTGGTTCCATTCAAAACTTGCCCATGGATAGCTCCAACCTAGCCAGTTAGTGAATCGCACTTTAGTGGAGATAGTAAGCAGCATTATTACTAAGTTATATATGCTGAATATTGCTGCCCAGTCTCTCCTGTCCACTTAAACCTTTTTGCATATTGGACCCTCAGTTTAGACCTGCCAAAAAGCAGGCTTTCACTAACTGGACAGTGATTGCACAGTGATTGTGCCATATGTATATTGAGAGCAATGCTGACTATATGTTTTAAGTGCTTGTGCCTGTATCTAATTAAGATTGTAAACATGCCAGCTAAAAACTGAGCCCATTCTATCTTTCTTGTTTGACCAACAATGCAACCAGTCCACATTCTGCCATAACCTATTCATGAAAATTGGTTATTGGATAGAAAACAGATGGTAAAGTTAAATGGCCATTTTTCTCAATGGAAGAGGGCAAATAGTGGAGTGCCACAGGGATCTGTACTGGAACTGGTACTATTTAATATATTCATATATGATCTAAAAATTGGAATGACAAGTAAGGTAAATAAATTGGCAGATGAGACAAAAAATTATTCAAAATTGTCAAAACCTACGAGGACTATGAAAAATTGCAGGAAGATTTTAGGAAACTGAAAGACTGGGCATCCAAATGGCAGGTGAAATTTAATGTGGACAAATGCAAAGTGATGTACATCAGGAAAAATAATCCAATTTGGAAACTGGAATAATCTAATTTGGAAATTGGAACAATCCAATTTGGAATAATCTAATTTGGAAATTGGAACAATCCAATTTGGAATAATCTAATTTGGAAATTGGAATAATCCAATTTGGAATAATCTAATTTGGAAACTGGAATAATCCAATTTGGAAATTTGGAAATTGGAACAATCCAATTTGGAATTTGGTAATCTTTCCTTCCAGGGACTGGGTTTATATGATCAAGAACATCTTTATTGGTGATCCTAGCTGTCCATGGGATTTGTAGAAGTCTTCTCTAGCACCACAGCTCAAAGGCATCAATTTTTCTTCTATCCGTATTCGGGAGTGTCCATGTCTCACAGCCATATGTCGTGATTTTGCCACGCACCTTGTGATCCTTTTGTTGGCCACAATGGCAACACCATTCGCATCTGCTATTAGTAAATGACCTCCAATATGGGCTAATCCAATTTCTTTTCTAAGAGTTTTTTCCCCCTACTCTGTGAATACCTTGCTGTATTTGTGGCTAAGGTATAGTATCTTGAGTGTATTACTTTTCTTCTTTTCTAGACATTTTTGCCTTATGGAGAAAATAAACATGTTCCAAGTTGTCTCAGAAATTTGATATCTTGCCTTCCATTTTTAGCAGCACAGCAATTGGGGACATAGATGGTTGTTTGTTTGTCAATTGTAACCATATCTGAAAACAGGATATATGTGATTTCAAGTGTTTGTGAACCAGAAATGTCCAGCAATCTTATACTGTAAATTGTAACTTCCTGGAAATGTCCAGCAATCTTATACTGTAAATTGTAACTTCCTGGAAATGTCCAGCTATCTCATACTGTAATCCGCTTAGAACTGCAAGGTACAGGCGGAATAGAAGTCACTAATGTAATGTAATGTAATATCCTGTTGGAATAGTTCTTGCGTGGGTTAATATAAGCCAACACAACTTGCAAAGGATTAGACCAGGATTTTCTTTCATACAACTGGAATAAACTGAATTTAAAAAAAGAAGAGCTCCTCTATTTCCAGGTATTCTCTTCTCGCCATCAAATCTTTATTATTACCTTAGCATTATAACCTTTTTGTACAGTCTGCAGTTTAGAAATCATCAGTTCCTTGGCTTATAATATGTTACTGGGATGTGCTGACCTGAGGTTAAACATAATTTAAAATTAAAAGTCTCTTTGCTTTAAAATTGAAAGATATATCTTCAGAAGCAACCATTGGAGTTTTATGGTGTATAGTCCCGTGACTGTTAACTGTTAAAATGTAAAACAGACTCAAGCTGTTCTGCATCAGGATTGCAATACAGTATAATCTCGTTATAACGGAACCTCACCTATAGCGGATGAGATCCGCTGGTCCCGGTCATGCGCCTTTATAAACATACCGAAAATCATCGCATATAGCGGACTCACATATAACAGACTTTTGGCTATAACGAATGGCTAGAATGGACATGCAGGCTCCGCCTACCTGGCACATGGCGTGCCAGTGATATAGCATCAAAATGCAACCCAGAAGAAAATGACAAGAGTATTTTTCTTTTTAGTACAGTACGACATAATGCTTTAGAATATCTTTTAGTGTTCTGTTTTTGCAATCGTTTCGTGCCATACCAATGTTTTCCTGAGTTTTGTTCTTGATGTTGCTGAGATGCTTGTGCAGTGACTGTTGTTCATTGATTGTACGTTGTTTCAAGTTAACCTAAATAAAGTTTAAAAAAAAATACAGCTCTGGATATAATGGACTCTGGATATAACGGATTGTTTTTCCAGGTCCCTTGAAGTCCGTTATAATGAGATTATACTGTATTACAT
The DNA here is from genome assembly GCF_902459505.1 of Geotrypetes seraphini. Lineage (NCBI taxonomy): Eukaryota > Metazoa > Chordata > Amphibia > Gymnophiona > Dermophiidae > Geotrypetes > Geotrypetes seraphini. Next base: position 314,943,041 of record NC_047086.1, on the reverse strand, counting down.
ATATATAGTAACATAGTGAGGGGGGTGCAGGAAAGGTCCACCTAAGGACGCGGCACCCCCTCCTCCTCTCCTTGCCGCGCACCCCTTGCCTTGCCCTGTATCTTTTTTAATTCCTTGGTTCGAGGTTGCTCTTGTTTCTGATGTCACTTCTGGAACCCGTGCCTGGGAAGTGACGTCAAAGGGCAAGCTGACACCGACATGGGCATGCTGCTCATGCCAGAGAAGGTAAAAAGGTATGGGGAAAGGGAAGGGGATGCGCATATGGTAGGGGGGGGGGCGGGGAAGAGGATGGAAGAGGTACGCTACTGCTTCGGGAGCCGCTCACCTTTGCTACGCCACTGCATATATATAAGTAATATATACATACAAACATACCATATTCTCTCTAATAATCACCCGGGCTATTATTAGAAACAATGGGCTATTAATGGAAACACTAAGAATAAGAGCCTTACTCTGAATGAGAGGGGTCAAAATAACTTGAAACTACCAAAACCAGACCAGCTCTCTATTCTCCAGACACCTAAAGGGTTTCGGGCTAACTGAACCCTTATGCCAAGTGTTTGTTTGGATGGTACTATTAATGGAAACAACATTTCTCTCTTCCACTCTGCTCCCTTGCGGTAACTAACATTTCGCTCCTCCACCCCACCCCCCTCCCTATTCCACCTGAACTTACAGCACTGTTATAAATATAATCTGCTATCTTCATCTTATCATAACTTTATGTTGCTATTTATCCCCAACAGGTCCTGTCGGACATTACTACTAAAATGTACATATTACATTTTCGCTCAGCAAATTGTATTTCTATACTATTGCCTCCTGAGGTCTCTGATTTCTGTATTTCCTCTGAATATCTACTTATTGTATTTCCAGCACTCTTGATTGTAAACCGCCTAGAAGTCGCAAGATTGTGGTGGTATAGAAGAATAAAGTTATTATTATTATTATTACCTCTCCTCATGGTTATGGTACTTGGCTGGTGCAGGGCCTTGAGCTCATGTGCATGCTCAAAGTCTTGAGTTTGGTTTTTTTTAATTGAAAATATGTTTTCACACTTTTGAAATATAAACGATTAAAGATAAGGAACTTTACAAAGAAAAATAAAGGAAAAACAACAAATAATCATATATCATGATATAGAAGTTCCTTCTAGCCCACAAATACGAGAGAAGGATGTTAGAATACAAAAGCAATTTTTGAAGAAAATTACATAGGATTTTTACCTCCTAAATATCTCAGGATATTTTGAATAACCCTAACGTAAAGTCCTGACCAAAAGACCAGGTTCAGATCTTATTTCTCGTTAACTGAGAGAAAATTTTCTAGTTGGGTGGGATCCCAAAAAAACATATTCTTTATTCTGAAAATTTAGCAGAGACTTGCACAGAAATTTAAGGAAAAAAGTGGCACCTAGACCTACCACTCTGGGTTTCAATGCCAAAAAGACTTTCCTCCTGAGCTGCATAGGTCTAGCACATCTGGGAAAATCATTATTTTATCTCCACAAAACTTAGGGGTCCTTTTATCAAGGTGCGCTAGCGGGGTTAGCACATCTGACATTTCATCACGCACTAACCCCCATGGTCGGCTAAAAAACTAATGCCTACTCAATGCATGCGTTAGCGGCTAGTGCGGCAGGCGGTTTAACACGCGGTATTACGTGCGTTAAACCCCTTCCACAGCTTGATCAAAGGACCCCGTAGCCTCTTTATTTCTGAAATACATTTTTGGAACCAAAAGTTTATCTGATTTGTTTACACATGAGACCAGTAAGGTGGACATATATTGAATCAAGTCTTGTGAATCTTCTAAAAGTTCAAAGTCTTGAGTATTAGTGCACACACAAGGCCCCGCACTGACTCATGGGAGGTGAGGGGTGAGGGGGGGGAGAAGGAGTGAAAGGTGGATGAGAGCAATGATAGTTACTGTGAATTATACCGGCCAAAGCACGTTTTGGTGTCTCAAATGTTAGACCTGTTTCTGGGTATATTTGACTTGCTGATTCCAAAAATGGCACCAGTTTTCTCCTATCAGCTCTAGTTTTTGAGATACAGAACATGTGCCATATACCACTCTTCACTCTGCTTGCCCCTTAAAAAATCAGGATATTTTAATGTAGTGTTTAAATTAATATCTTAAGCGTGAAGGAAACATATTAAAAATTAAAAGAAAAGTGTACAACATGAAAATCTATTTGTTTCATACCAAAAGCATAAGTTTATGATACAAATTTTCAGTCATTCGACAACACAAGAAGCTCCTGCATAAGATTCCAAAAATAGTCTGCCATCATGTGTGCATCCCATCTTCCCTTGGTATCTGGCTTCCATTGTTTTTGTATCTTGGTGAAATCTTTCACCTTGCTCTTCGCAAGTCACCAAGGTTCTCTAGAAAGCGATCTAAGTGACTGCAGATAATGGACTTTAACACTCATGTACTAATTGTGTGTAGTTGTCTGCCTTCTTGTTGCCAAGAAAGTTTTTCAAAACAAAAACAAATGAAGACCAGGCACATGATTCGAATTCATTTACTGATGCAATGAAATGTGGGTCATTTATAAGTTGTCTGATTTGTGGACCAACTAAAATTCCTGCCCATTTTTTGCATGGTATGTCCAGGTAACATATACGTTATGGGGCTCATAATAATAATAAAAAAAAAAAAAGTCTAAAAAGTGGCCTAAATGGGTACTTGGACGATCAAAAAGCCTGATTGTCCAAGTACCCAAAACCAAAGCTGGTTTTAGACATATCTAAAACTAGCTTAGGTCTTTCCGCTGCCTCTAAATGCATAGAGCGAAAAGAGGCATTTTTAGAGGAGGGGAAAGGGCGGGAGGTAGGCCGACCTAGACATAGGCGTATAGCAGGTATAACCAAAAGTTTAGGCAGGTTGCCTAGTCGGCACTTATACATTTTGACTTAGACCAAGTCAAAACAGGTATAAATGCTGAAAAAGGGGCCGCTGAGCTGATGGCGCCTGCCGCTATCAGCTCAGCAGCCCGGCAACCTACATGCCCCCCTACCGCAACCATCGCGGCAGGAGAAATGCCCAATCTCTCCTGCCACGATCCATCACCCCCCCCCCCCCCGACAAGACGGGGTAGGAGGAAGCCCAAGTCTGCTGCCCCGGAGACCCCTCTACCCCCACTAAGATACAGACAGGAGGGATCCCAGGCCCTCCTGCCCCAACATAGGCCCCCCCACGACCGCCCCCCTGAACCCCTGATCGGCCCACCGAATACCCCGCCACTCACCGACCCACGAACACCCCCGACGACCCCGCGACACCATTCCCCACATCCGACAACCCTCCTTACCTTAAAAAAAGTTGGACGGGTCCCAAGCCCGTCTGTCCGGCAGGCCCACCATCCTCAAAATGCCTAAAATTAGATGCCCATGTTTAAAACTCGTGCCTAGTTCAATAAGGGTGTGCAATGGCATGGTTTGGGCAATGACTCAATTTGGGCGTCCTTTGATTCAAATATTATAATATTAAGGACATAGGATGCCTAAATCTCACCTAAACCTGATTCTCTAAAGGATGCCTAAAAAGGTAGGTGTTTAAATGGTTCACAGTCAGAAGTGCGTGAGACAAATGTGCGCCGACATTTGAGAGCGGACAATTGAGTGTAAGACTTCAGCGTGCCACTCTAAAAGCTTATTTTATAGTGTTGGTGCTGCCGTTGGAGATGCATATTGATTAGGGCTATCCTGAAAACCTGATTAGCCTGGTGGTCCTCCAGGACAGGGTTGAGAACCACTGTTCTAGATCATAGGCGTCAGAATGGGGGAGGCCAGATGAGCCATGGCCTCCCCAAAAATTAACAGTCAATGGTTGGTGCCCACCTTCCCATCCTTTTCCTGGTGTTATACATGATATCTTCGGTGCAGCCGCTGCACAGCATCTACGAGAAGGCCTGCCCCGGAACCCTTCATTCTACTTCCAAGAAGAGGCCTTCTCATTGACGCTGCATGGCGGCTGCCTTGAAGATTTAAAGTACAACGCCAGGAGGAGGTAGGAGGTGGAGTCGGGAGATAGTGTCGAGCCGTGCTGCAGGATTCCGCTGGGTCTAGGGAGAAGCTCCAGGGCAGGATTAACCAATAGGCCAAGTAGGCATGTGCCTAGGGCCCGAAATGGTCATGGGGGCCCGATGAAAGAAGGCATCAACATTGTTTTTTCCAAACAGCAATGGGCCCTTACAGCATCGATCGGCAATGCGGGCCCCCCCGATCTGCAAAACGGGCCCCACTCCGATCGGCAACGCGGCCCCCCCCCCAATCGACGGAAAGTAAAACAAGCAAGCAACGCGGGTAAGAAAGGCAACGGGAACTGTAATTGTGCAAGCAGTGCTGCTTGCCCAAATCTTCCCTCTAACGCAGCTTCCTGTTTCCGCCTGGGCGCATGGTGGGGTGGGGCGGAGCAGGGGACCCAGTTTTCTTGTGTGCCTAGGGGCCCTCGATGAATTAATCCTGCCCTGCCTGGGGCCCCACAAACCAAACAGCGTTCCGCTTCCTATGTTCTAGATTATATATATATATTTATAGCATAAGTAAGCAAGAGAGAAAGGATTTCAATCTGGAGGAAAGTATCTAGTAACCTAGAAGAAGAATTTTGAAAGAAACGCATGATGATATATGCAACCAATGTTTTTGTGGAAGCAGTGGGGTAGCATGGCCCCAAGGAATTAGTTTCACAGCTTTGTTTTTAAGCAGTTACACTCATTTCATTTCTGTTAATCAGAACCCAGTGAATAATGAATTGCAAAATCCAAACAGCTCAACACTAATGGGTGAATAACTTCCACCAAGCTGATTTATCAAAAAGTGATTTAATTGAATATATTTACTTTCATTGTAATAAAGAATTGTGTATTGTAGAAAAGCTATGTGGTCAAAAACTGGGTTTATCTTCAAGGATTATCCCTAAGATTTTTAGAGAATTTACAAACACAATACAGATTGGGACAGAGAATGTTGGAACTCTGTAAAAATGATAGCCCTGGTCTGATAGAATATAGCTTCAGTTTCTTAGACTGTGGCCAACTTGCAATTCTATCTAATTTGTCATTAAGAGTATTAGTAGTTGATGCATGAATTTGGTCAAGTACACACAGTAATTAGATATCATCTACTTAAGTAAAACAACATAAATCCAAAGACTCTCAAAATGCACACTGGTGCCTGAAAAATATTAAATAATGGTGAGCTAAAATAAAGCCTTGAAGGACACCACAGGTGTTAGAAAATGGAGAGGAGATGGAATTTTTCCACGAAACTACATTGGTTCTATTTGATAAATATGATTTGAACCATGTGAGAACAATTCCCGCAATACCAATCTTTTTGAGTCTTTATAATTGAACAATCGAAACATCAAAATAATCACACCAATCAGAAACATTTATGGAGCTTAAACATTCCCCCAATATGTTATAGCTATAGATTATTTTTCATGCCCTTGAGGTCTGACTGACATCCAAATTTTCAGTTTGGACTCAAACTTTCTGATTGAGACAGTACACATGTGCAGGAAATAACTGACATAGTAGGGCTTTAGAATGACACACCTTTCTACTAGAAAAGATATTAGTAAGGTAAAAACCTATTCTTTTTTTTTCTACTGCAATAGGTGTGTCATTCTGGACAGTAGGGAAATTTCAAAAGCAGTCACAGAAATCTAAGGCAGGACCTCTGCGCCAGCATGTAACACTGAGAATCCAAAGGCGGTGTCCTCACTTACCACCACATCCACTCTGTAAATCCTAGAGAACATATGTAGAATAGACCAGGTCAGTGCCCTACAAATCCCATTGGGCAAAATCTCCCGAGCTTTTGCTTCTAGTCGAATGCTCCTTCACGGAGACTGGTGATTGCTTTCCACAGGCAATATATGCTGACAAAATGTCCATGTGGATCCATCTGGAAATTATGGCTATGAATTTGTTTGCCATGTTGAGCCTGACTGGTGAGAACAAAAAGATGGTCAGACAGTTGAAACTCATTAGTAACCTCTAGGTATCATAGGAGAACTCTTCTCATATCCAACTTTTTGAGAATTTGGTCTTTCTTCTTTAATTCTGTGGGCTGGTATGCTGGCAATCTTACTTTTTGATTGACATGGAAGCCTGAAACAACCTTCAGCAAAAAGGACAGAACTGTGCACATAGAAACTTCCGTCTCCATGATCTTAAAGGAAGGGCTCTCTGCACGACAGTGCCTGTGGTTCTGAGACTCTTCGTGCTGACATAATGGCTAAGAGGAAAGCTGTCTTGATAGCTTGAAACCACTCCAATACCCAATGGATCTGCACTCTGGTAGCATTCTCCTCCTTCGAGAGGAGTTTTTTGGGTAGCTCCCTGCTAGGGTCCTAGCTACCAGCCCTCAATAGGGTTAGTGATAACCAGTAACAGGGCTACCTCTAGAGGGCTGCCTCTGCTCTAATTGTCCCTCAGGCACCAATAGTGCCTACCCAAGCCCTTTTTCTTCTGCTCTGAGCTGCTCCCAAAGGCTACTTGCCTTGAGCCCAGCTCCTAAGGGTTGCTGTTGGTCTGCCCTGAGCTTTCTGCTCCCAAGAGCTGCCAATCTGTTTCTTCAAGTGCCCCTAGTGGTATATCTCTGCTGGTGTACAGCATACAAGAGCTCTATGTCAGCCAATAACAGAGTTTCCCATCTAGAGAGCTATCTCCCAAATGAGCATAATACACAGATATGACTCTAAGCAGTGCAAGCTCATAGATTCCAGACTTTGTAGAACCAGTTTTTAACTCCCTGGGCTTGTCTTTCCACTATTTTCTCCCTCCTTTGAACTCATGGGGAGTGGATTTCCACTTCCTCTATTCTGATTGGACTCTGCTCAGTTCGTATCCCCATAGTCATTTGAGCCCACAAGCTTTATTCCCACTCATGAAATAATCTCTTAAAATGCATAACATTTCATCCAAGTGTTTGAGTATTCATCCCTCAGTGCATGATTTGCATAAGGAGTTACCCTCCCCCTCTGCACTCTCAGCCATGTAACTTTCATAAATCCATACAAATCTCCTGCAGTTATCTAAGTGGCAGACAGAAACCCCTTTTCAGTTTTTAACACAGACAGATAGCATTTGTATGGATTTTGAAAAGCCCCGATGAACTCCGGCCGCATATGGAGGGCCTCTGAGCATGCGCGGATGATGTCACACACATCTACGCATGCTCCAGACCCTCTAGACCAGGGATCTCAAAGTCCCTCCTTGAGGGCCTCAATCCAGTTGGGTTTTCAGGATTTCTCCAATGAAGATGCATTGAAAGCAGTGCATGCACATAGATCTCATGCATATTCATTAGGGAAATCCTGAAAACCCGACTGGATTGCGGCCCTCATGGAGGGACTTTGAGACCCCTGCTCTAGACGCAACCGAAACTCATCACTGAAGAGAGGAAACTTACTGGGGCGGGGCTGGAGATGAAACTGGGCGGGGCTTGGACGGAACAGGGCAGGGCTGGAGGTGGAACGGGGTGGGGTTATGTGTCCGGGGTTTTGCTTTGTAAAATATGATAACCCTACTCATATCCATCCTACCATATATGTATTCTAGGATTCTTACACTAAAAATAGATGTGATTTTTCTTCCCTCTTCTTGCTTTTCACCATTTTGTATTTGTAATTAAAGTGTATGTGTCATTTTTATAGAGATTATATAACATTTTGGCAAAGGCACCATGGCATTGCATAATGCCATGTGGTGTCATATTAAAATGAGTTAAAAAGGAATGGATAATAGGAAATAATCTCTGACCAGATTAAAATGCCAACTCAACTCAAAATATCATGAGGCATTTTCAATGAAGCCATGTCACTGATGGGGACAGAGGCCTTTCAAGCATTAAACTAAGGTGTCCTTTTATCAAGCCGCGCTAGCGGGGTTAGCACGTCGGACATTTCATCACATGCTAACCCCCGCGGCTGGCTAAAAAGCTAACGCCTGCTCAATGCAGGTGTTAGTGGTTAGCGCGGCAGGCGGTTTAACGCGTGGTATTACGCGCGTTAAACCCCTACTGCAGCTTGATAAAAGGACCCCTAAAACTTTTCACTTATGTGAGTTATGTAACTGTTCTACAGAATTATAATTGCCCCTCAGAATAATGAATATTTACCATGATCAGTTTGAATTACCGTAGTTATTTATACCATGTTTTATTGCTAACGCACACCTAACCCAAATTTACGTTTTCAGGGCTTCAGTGTCATGAACTTAAGGCAGTGTTTTTTAATGTCCTAGTAGATGGTAATCAATGAAAATGCAAAATTATTCCAACCATATTGAATGTTCCAGACTCGGGCCATTTTTCTTGGGTTTTTAATCAACTCTGTCAGATAATTTCAAAATAGTTCATCATATTTGTGGATATTACTTGCTAGAACAGTTTAGCTTAGATATTGAAATCTGAAGTAAATTAAAAAGTTTGGCTCTACTGCTCAGTGCTTTATCTCGTCAAAGAACTTTAGTTGCAGAGAAAATATAATTTGAAATATGTTTAATTTACATGTTCAATTAGGCTATAGTTGCCATAAGCTATAATTCTGCAAATGATGATCAGGAATTAACTTGCCAGTTAATGGAAACAGATGCTTCACAACTTTTAACCGATGACAACACATTGCTGATTTCTGTTGCTTTGTAGGAATGTTGTCTGACTAGAATCGCTCTTTTATTTATTATACTTTAGAACTTTGTTCTTTGTCCTGAGTTTTTTGTGGTACAAACATATAAGGCAATAAAACCACATAATGTAAACTAAGCATTAAGTCAACAATAAAACATGTATTAAAACAAAAGTAAAAATAAAATAAAAATCAACCTGTGTTGAAAGGCATGCTCATGGTTTTCATCTGATCTCAGGGACTGACTAGGAGAAAAATTTGGGGCATGTTACCTGTCAGTACTTATGTATTTTTGCTCCATAAGACGCACTTGACCATAAGACACACTCACCTCTAGAGGAGGAAAAACCAAGAAAAAAAAATTCTGAACCAAATGATGTGCCCTGTACCCTGTCCCTCCTCTGGTGGTCCAGTGGTAGGCCGGGACAGGGTGGTGGGCACGTCTAATGGTAGGCAGCCCCAAGCCAAACCTACCCCCAGCCAGCCCACCCCAAGCCAGCCCGCCAGCCCCAGGCCAGCCAGCCTGCCTCAAACAGGCCAGCCAGCCCCAAGCCAGTCAGCCAGCTCCAGGCCAACCAGCCAGCCCCAGGCAAAAAGTTCCAACCAGCTTCAATAGGAGTTGTAGTCAGACAGTAGAAAAATAGAGGCATTGGAGTTGAAAGTTTGGGGTACCAACTCCACGGACCTGAAGCATACTATTGAAAAATTATCACTGACTTTCACAAAGCTGTGTTAGAGATTTCTACCTTGGTCTGGCAAAGTAAATGCTCCGACACTCATAGAATTCCTATGAGCATGTGAGCCTTTACCTCACCAGCCCCCATTAGAAACCTTTACCGCGGTTTGTAAAAGGAGCCCTATGTGCACCTTTGAGTCATTATGCATACTATTGACATTGATTCCAAAATAAAATAAAAATTCTTGTAAATGAAATGGGAAACGAAAGGAGATGAAAAATTTTGGCCTGCACACCTTCACTGAGCAATACTATTTTTCTATTTTTTTTTTTCTTATTATTCCAGGGACCCAAAAATAGTCAAATTCTTTTATACTATTGGAAGAAATAATCAAAAGAATTTACACGGATAAATATATGCTTGCATTTGTAAAAAAAAAAAAAAAAAAGATAAATTATTATCTAGCCCCAAAATGGGTAAAAAATTGTGTGCTTTGTCCTATTAAATTTCAGAGGATTGTATGATTAGGAAATTATTCTTTAAAATATTTTAATAGGTACTGCTGTCAATCAATACATCTTAATATCTAATACAGAAAAAAAATGAATTATTGCTTATTAATTGACACTTGTCACATTTTGTTTCAGGATCCCAAATAAATAATGGCCAAACCATATGAGTTTAATTGGCAAAAGTCTGTTCCATCATTTTTGCAGGAAGGAGCTGTTTTTGACCGATATGAAGAGGTAAGAAACAACAATATTTTTAGCGCAAATCCCTATACTTACATAATTCAGTTATATTATTCATTGGGATTGAATAATATAATTCAGTTATATTATTCATTGGGATTAAAAGAGATGGAGTAAAACAGAAGCTGTATTTAGTAGCAGTTCCATTAAAATTTTCTGAGTCATGTTAATCCTTAAGTCGAGGGTCAAGGGTTTGAAATATTACTTTTCTGTGGTGCCACCAAAGTGGTTTATATTTATTATATGAATAGACAGAAGAAACAGAAAAACTGTTAAACTATTAAAAGTATTTCAAAATAGCTTTTATACTAACGTGTAAACGTGATGGACACATAGCAGGTTAATTGTGTGACAAGGCACCTAGGAAGCGTGTCAAAGCAGCTCCTGATTGGTGAGGCCCAACTTTAGTAGAGGAAGAGGCGGTCAGAGCATACAGCAAGTGATTTCCTTCACTCGCTGGTGCTCTGGCTGCCCTCTCCTGCCTCTCTATCTGCCCTCTCCTATCTACTACCCCTGCCTAAAAACCATATTTGTGTTTTTTTGGCATTCGCGGGGGTTCCTGGAATGGAACCCTGCAAGTATCGGGAAAATATTGTATCCTCAACAATGACACCTAGATCCTTTTCCTGGGCATTGACTCCTAATGTGAAACCCTGAATCACGTAGCTGTAGTTAGGGTTCCTCTTTCCCACATGCATCACTTTGCACTTGTTCATATTAAACATCATCTGCCATTTTGATGCCTATTCTCCCAGTCTCACATAGTCCTTTTGCAATTTTTCACTAGTTATTGCCATCTCTAGATCATTGATAAATATGTTAAAAAACAGCGGTCCCAGCTCAGACCCCTGGGGAACCCCATTATTTACTCTCATTATATTTTCAGCCCACTTTATTTTAAATTTTCTCTCTATTAACCATGAACCAACACTCAATGGTAATTTAATGTAGTGTCTGGCAATCAGTCATGGAGGAAAAAAGCCTCAGATCTCTGTCCACAGCCAGAACTAGTCTTGCATTCAAACTGGAAAGGGTAACAACCTCACCGGCTTTAAAAAAAAATCTCATTGTATCCCAACTTAATAGACTTAAATCTCAATCTCTCTTTAATAATAATAATAATAATAATATTTTATTTTGTATACCGCCATACCCAGGGAGTTCAAGGCGGTTCACAACAGATAGATGAATTACATACAGTGCGATTAGAAAAAGAGGAAACATAACAAAGCAATCGTAGGGTCAAACTTGTTTACAATAACAATTTAGGGCCAAATACGGGTACATACAGAGTGTGCTGTAGTAGGATACAATTAAGTTTAAGAGAGGGGGGGAACCCAGCATATTAGCTGGGAAAAAAAAGGGGGGGCGGAAAAAAGAGGAAGAGGAGAGGGGGGGTGAGATGGGGGAAGGGGGCGTTAAGGGATAGGTCTGTTGCAAAGAAGGGTTTGATCTGTTTTCTAAGGTGGAGAAGGGGAAACGTTATGGCGGAAGAGGGGAGCGTAAGGGATTTGGTCCGTTAAAAAGTAGAGTTTTGAGCTTTTTTCTGAAGGGGGGGTATGAAGAGCAGTCAAGTATGATTTGGGCGAGCCATGAATTTAGTTTGGCCGCTTGAAAAGAGAAGGTTCGTTCGAAGAATCTTTTAAGATGGTACGATTTCAGTGAGGGAAAAGCGAACAAAGTTGATCTGCGGGAGCTCTTCTTATTATAGTTCAGGTTGAAGTGGGGGTAAAGATAGGCTGGTGACATACCAGATACGGTTTTGTAGCAGATGCAAGAAAACTTAAATAGAACTCTGGATTCGAATGGCAGCCAGTGCAACTTGTTGTAGAAAGGGGATATGTGTTCCCATTTCTTCAGGCCAAAGATAAGGCGGATGGCAGTATTTTGGACCAGTCTCAGTTTCCTGGTGATTTTCTTGAAGGCGCCTAGATAAATGATGTTACAGTAGTCTAGGACACCAAGAATGGAAGATTGGACCAGCAGACGAAAGGAGGTGTCATCAAAGTATTTTTTAATGGTGCGGAGTTTCCAGAGTACCGAGATGCTTTTTTTAAATACTAGGTCAGTGTGTTTCTCCAGAGTGAGATGCTTGTCTAAAGTGACTCCTAATATTTTTAATGATTGTTCAATACAGTAGTCAAGTCCATTGATGGTTATCGTAGTTTCCTTAATTTTGTCGTTTGGGGATACTAAGAGGAGTTTAGTTTTTTCTGGGTTTAGCTTTAGTCTAAATGCTGACATCCAAAGTTCGATCTGATTTAGGGTGAAGGATAGCGAGTTTAGAAACTCTGAGGTAAAGTAAGAGAGCTGAATGATTATTGTGATGTCGTCAGCGTAGATGAAAAATTTGAGCTTTAAGCTTTGTAGGAGATTTCCTAGGGAGACAAGGTAGATGTTAAATAGGGTGGGGGACAGGGGGGAGCCTTGTGGGACTCCACAAGGGTTGTCCCAGCTGTAGGAGGTAGTATCGTCCTTGAACACCTTGTAGGTTCTTGTTGTCAGGAATCCATGGAACCAATTGAGAACATGACCTGAGATTCCAATAGAAGTCAGACAGTCTAGTAGAGTGTCGTGGTCAACCAAGTCAAATGCGCTACTTAGATCGAGTTGCAATATTAGAGCACAAGAGCCTTGGCTGAATAGTTGATGAAGGTAGTCGAGCAGGGAAGCTAAAATTGTTTTGGTACTGTGACCTGACCGGAAGCCGGATTGATTGTCGTGCAAGATATTGTGTTTTTCTAAGTATGTGGTGAGTTCGGTGTTTACTATCCCTTCTGCTATTTTGGTAACCAGGGGGATATTGGCGATAGGTCTAAAGTTGGAAGCCATGTTAGAAGGCTCTTTAGTATTTTTCTTAATTGGTGTAATCATAATGTGCCCTTGTTCTACTGGGAACTTCCCCGAGGATAGTAGAGAGTTGATCCAAGTCAGCATTTTGGCCTTAAAATGGACTGGGGCCGATTTCATGACATTAGGGGGGCAGGTGTCCAGTCTGCAGTAGGAGTTGGCATACTTATTGTAGTGTTTATTAAAAGTTTGCCAGTCTATGGGTGAGAATGTGTTCCAGTACAGGTCAGCTCTGGAATCGCCTGAGTCTAGTAGAATGGGGTAACACCAGTGGGGCTTGGTTGGGTCGGTAAGAGAGGATCTTAGTTTTTGTATTTTGGAGGTGAAGAAATCCGCCAAGCTGTTTGCTGTTAGAGTGGGCTCTTCGGGTGTGTTGATAAATGTTTCTATATTGTATAGATCATTTACCAGCTTAAAAAGCTTGTTGCTGTTGGTTGAGATGTCGCCAATTTTGAGGGCATAGAAGTTTTTGCGTTTTTCTTTGGATCGATTTTTGTAGGTTTTTACTTTTAATCTCCAGGCGGTTCTGTGCTCTTGCGTTCCTGATTTTAGCCAAAGCCTTTCCGATTTTCTTAGGTCTCTCTTTAGCATTAGCAGTTCTGTGTCAAACCAGCCCTCTAGGTTTTTAACTCTCTTTCTGCGGGTTTTGATGGGGGCCATTTTATTTAGGATATTGGTGCTATCAGTAATCCAGGAGTTCATGAATTGATCGGTTTGTTTGTTTTGTTCTGATATGATCTCATAGTGAGACCAGAATTCTACAGGATTTATCTTACCTCTGCTGGTATGGAATTTTTTATTTCTTGTGTTTGGGATATAATTTGTTGGACTCATAGTTTTTAGTTGGCAATCAAGTTCAAAATTGCAGAGGCTATGATCCGACCATAGTGAGTCGGTCCAGTGTTCTTGTTTCCAGATTATTTTGGGGTGAGGTAGCTCTCGAGAAGAGAAAGAAACAAGATCTAGCTGATGGCCTTTTTGATGGGTTTTAACTGGGGGGGGTTTGAGGTACCCTAGTGAAGAGATGAGTGACCAGAGTTCTGTGGTTTCAGGTTGGTCTATTTTTTCAAGGTGGATATTAATATCTCCACATAGTAGGTTGTAAGGGCAAGATAGAGAGTTAGTTAGTAAGAATTCGAAGAAGTCATCCTTGGCAAGGTTCCATTTTTTTGGTGGAACATAAAACAGAGTTGTTGTTAAAGCAGCTGTTAGGGATTTGGATGATAGTGAGACTGAAAGAATTTCGAGGTTGGGAGTGGATTTTGAGTTTAGAATAGAGCAGTGTAGGTTGTCTTTAAAAATTATGGCTAGGCCTCCCCCCCTACCCCAGGTCCTAGCTAGCGATAAAATTTTGAAGCCTGGGGGAAGGCAGTCTTGGATAATAATATCGTTGTCGGATAATAGCCATGTTTCTGTAAATAGGGCGAAGTCAGGGTTGGTTTCTTTCAGCCAGTCCTTAATTAGTATGGACTTGTTCCTCATGGATCTTATATTTAAGTAGGAGCCATGTAGGTTTTGGTAGTTGGTCGGATCGATTGGACAGATGTGGGAGTAAGTTAGTTTTTTTAGTGATCGTTGTTTTTTTATGTGTTGTTTGGACAGTCTGCGTAGTGGTGGCAGAATTGATATTGGGAAGGGGCCTGCTTCAGAGTAGTCATATAATGTGCGGTGAGAGATAGTGGGTGTTTTAGATTTTACCGGACGGAATGAGGGGTTAAGGACAGGGATAGGGGTTGGGGTAAGTGAGTTGATTAGGCAAATTCTGAACCAGATCAGGTAGAGTAGAAAAAGTGGTAAGCAGATGGGGCAGGCCATGATACAGATCTATCTGTGGGGAGAATGGGGTAAAAAGGCTGAGGTTGTGATTGGGAGGAGGAAACACAGTCCAGCCAAAGGAGGGATTGGGATGACTGGAGAGCAGGCCAGCCGAGGGAGGATTGATGGCTGGGGGTAAAATGGAAGAGACAAAAGGGACTGGCAAAGGGAGTTTACTTATCGTCTAGAGGTTCTGTCTGTGAAGACCTTCCAATTTGGTAGGAGGCCTTCTCTGCAGACCCTTCACAGTCTCTTCACCGTCGCTTGGTCCCAAGAGGCGCGCACTTGGGACCAGGGTTGGTCACTGTCTCTCGCTCAGTGAAGATGGGAGGTTATTCTTTCCTAGAACCGATCTGTTGGAGGTCTGTTCGTCCAGGCGCTTCACCAAGGCGCGTGCTAAGGCGTGTCGGCACGCCGGACAGCGGCACGCCGTCAGTGCGACCTGTTTTAAGGTCGACGATCCTTTGCAGGTTCGGGAGGGGGGCGGAGCAGTGCTCCCACGCTCCTCTCCCCTTGGAGACAGACGAGGGCTCCGGCGGCCAGCAGGCAACAGTGCTGGGGCCGAAGAAAAAGGCTGGCCTTTGTCGGTGCGACCTGTTTTAAGGTCGGCGATCCCTTGCAGGTTCGGGAGGGGGGCGGAGCAGTGCTCCCACGCTCCTCTCCCCTTGGAGACAGACGAGGGCTCCGGCGGCCAGCAGGCAACAGTGCTGGGGCCGAAGAAAAAGGCTGGCCTTTGTCGGTGCGACCTGTTTTAAGGTCGGCGATCCCTTGCAGGTTCGGGAGGGGGGCGAAGCAGTGCTCCCACGCTCCTCTCCCCTTGGAGACAGACGAGGGCTCCGGCGGCCAGCAGGCAACAGTGCTGGGGCCGAAGAAAAAGGCTGGCCTTTGTCGGTGCGACCTGTTTTAAGGTCGGCGATCCCTTGCAGGTTCGGGAGGGGGGCGGAGCAGTGCTCCCACGCTCCTCTCCCCTTGGAGACAGACGAGGGCTCCGGCGGCCAGCAGGCAACAGTGCTGGGGCCGAAGAAAAAAGTTGACCATAGAATTTATATTAACACAAGCCATTTGTCTAAATCTCAATCTCTCTTTAAGAAAAGTTGACCATAGAATTGATATTAACACAAGCCATTTGTTCTTTCCAATCTGTTCAAACTCACTCAGTTCTTAAGCTTAAGTTCTTAAAACACAATAACATAGAGTTCCCAATAATTTTACCCTAAACAATTTAATAAATCCTCCCATCCTCCCACCCACCCAAGTATAAATACTCTAAGATCAAATTAGGACAAAGATATCTCCCCTCCCTCCCATCCTCACCTGGATGTGTATGAAAATAAAAAAGAAGTGACTTATACAAGACCTGCTATAATAAAGTAACATAACATGCTAATGGACCCCAAACTAATTAAAAAAAATTACTGTGCCCCAAACTATCTGCATTCATTTTATCATATCTATAGCAGGAACACAGACTTGTCCACCAAAAAGGAAGATTTAAACAGTTGTAGTTCTTCCAGTTACGGGTAATCATCTGCATGGCTATCCCAGTCATGATAAAGAAAAGACGGCATTTATATTGATCCATAGGGGTTTTAACATGTAACAATGTTCCACAAATGACTGCCTCATATGTCAGTGGCATTGATGAATCCAATATGATATTAATCTTACCCCAAATTGACCTCCAAAAGTTAAGTATCAAAGGACAATAGAACAACAGATGATCCAGTGTCCCGATGTCTAGATGACAGTGCCAGCATCTATTAGATTTAGAACTATCTAACCTGTGTAACCTAACAGGGGTCCAAAAAGATCTATGTAACGGAAAT
The DNA here is from genome assembly GCF_902459505.1 of Geotrypetes seraphini. NCBI lineage: Eukaryota > Metazoa > Chordata > Amphibia > Gymnophiona > Dermophiidae > Geotrypetes > Geotrypetes seraphini. The sequence goes on along the minus strand of NC_047086.1, from coordinate 314,926,472 downwards.
GTTGTTGTGTTTTATGGTATAATTATTGAATGGGTGGGAGAAAATAAGGGGCTCATAATCAAAAGAGAAAAACGTTCAAAAACCGGCCTAAGTTGGCACTTGGACGAACATTTCTCAAAAACGTCCAAGCGCCGAGAATAAAACCGGGTTTTGGACGTATTTAAAAATGACCTAGGCCTTCATAGTGCCGCTCAACGTCCAAAGCTAAACGGGGTGTTTTGGGAGGCGTGTCAAGGGCGGGAGTTGGGCGGGATGTGGGCCGGCTTGGACATAGTCGTACAGCATGTATAACTGAAAGTTTAACAACAGAGCCTAGATGAAACTTGGACGTTGTGACTTAGACCATGTAAAACATGGTCTAAGTCACAAAAACCCACCTAAACTCACCAGCACACATAACACAGACCCCCACACACTACCTTAGTGATCACCAACCCCCCCCTTCACCCCCATAAAAATTTTATTCACAACTTTTAATTTCAGCCTCCAGACCATCATCACCTGGCCGCCTGGCATAGGAAAGCCTAGTCGTCCAGCCCAGAGGCAGCTTAAGTCATCTTAGGGGTGAGTTAGGGACCCATTGAGAGGAGGACCCATGCTCATAAGCCCCTGTAATCACTGCATTGATACTGAAACATGTGTACTGCCCTATACACCCCCAAAACCTTTTTTTTACTGGCATATAAGTGGCTCCTGCAGCCATAAGGGCTATTGGGGTGGTAGATAAGTGGGTCTAGGGGATTCTGGAGGTGGCTTGGGGGGCTCACCATCACCTATAAGGAAGCTGTGAGGAGAAGCCATGGCACCCTTTTTGTGAAGTTCACAGCAGTGCCCTGTAAGGTACCCCACTATTTAGGTGCCATGTCTGGGTGTGCAGTCCATCACTTTGCAGACCCCTCCCACATCCAACAGGGCTTGTTCTAGGTGTTTTGGACTTGGACAGAAAGTTGGACGGAAATGTGGTATAAAGATAGATGTTTTAGTGGCTTGGACGATCAGATTGGCAGGACGTATAATTAGACGATTTTCGAAAGTAAAAAAAAAAGTTGGATGTATCTTTCGAAAACGTGTCTTAGGCTCTTTTTAACTTTGGACGACTTGCGATATGGACATAAACGGACTTAGACATCCTTTTTGATTATGCCCCTCCACGTGTTTAAGTATAATTGTAAGTTGAAGGTGCTTATGTCAATGTATTATATGTTATATTTTCATGTATTGCACTATTAAAGTATGAAAATCAATAAAGATTTTTTTTAAAAAAGCTTAAGTTCTTAAGGAAACACACACAAGTACCATCAAACTTATCTTGCTGTTGCCTGCTGCTCGCTGTCAGTCATTGCTGCGGGTTCCCTGGGAACTGTGTGCTCAGAAAACTGAGCTTGTTCACCCTTGAGAAGAGAAGACTGCGTGGGTATATGATAGAGACATTTAAAATACTAAAAGGATTTGACAAAATCCAGCAAGAAGCATCGTTATTCACGTTGTCAAATGTGACTCGGACGAGAGGTCATGGACTGAAATTGAGAGGCGACAGGCCCAAGACAAATGTCAGGAAGCTCTGTTTCACACAGCGAGTGGTGGACGCTTGGAACGCTCTCCCGGAGGAAGTTGTGACGGAGACCTCCATTATGGGATTCAAGGGCAAGTGGGATGCACACCTCCTTGCAAATCACATTGAGGGATACAGGTAAACAAGGTCTCATCAGGAAGCACCTAGTTAAGCCTCCGCGTGGGCGGGCCACCGGACTAGATAGACCAAGGGTCTGATTCGATGAAGGCATTTCTTATGTTCTTATGTGTCCTCCAAGGTGTCTCTCTGTGCCTTCCTTATTAGCGCCTTGCATTTAGCTTGCCATTCCTTGTGCCGTTTACAATTATTTTAGTTGGATCCTTCTTCCACTTTCTGAAGAATTCTCTTTTAGCTCTAATAGCTTCTTTCACCTCACTCGTTAACCACACCAACTGCCATTTGGTCTTCTTTCCTCCTTTTTTATATATGAAATAGATCTAGTCTGGGCTTCCAAGTTGGTATTTTTGAATAACATCCACACCTGATGTAAAATTTTGACATTTGCAGCTGCTCCTCTAAGTTTCTTTTTTACCATTCTCCTCCTATGTTATCATAGTTTCCTTTCTTAAAGTTAAATGCTATTGTATTGGATATCTTATGTGGACATTCCAGGGATTATATCAAATCTGATCATGTTATGATCACTGTTATCAAGCAACCCATCACCATTACTTTCCGCACCAATTCATGTGCTCCACTAAGAATTAGGTCTAGAATTGCTTTGCCTCTTTGTTAGTTCCTGAACCAGCTGCTCCATAAAGCAGTCCTTGATTTCATCAAGGAATTATATCTCCCTAGCATGCCCTGATGTTATATTTACCCAGTTAATATCAGGGTAGTTGAAATCACCCTTTATTGTTATGTTGTCCAGATTGTTAGCCTCCCTAATTTTTGATAACATTTCAACATCTGTCTATTCATCCTGGTCAGGTGGACGGTAGTATACTACTATTACTGTCCTTTTCCCTTTTACACATGGGATTTCTACCCATAGGTTTTCCATGGTGTGTTTTGGCTCCTGTAGAATTTTCACTCCATTTGATTGAAAGACCTCTAACATATAATGCTAAGCATTCACCAATTCAATCCACCCTATCACTGCAATATAGTTTGTACCCCAGTATGACAGTGTTCCATTGGTTATCTTCCTTCTACCAGGTCTCAGAGATGCCTATAATATCTATATTTTCATTTAGTTTAATACATTCAGACTCTCCCATCTTGTTTCTTAGGCATCTGGCATTTGTATATAGACATTTCAAACAATGTTTGTCATATGTATTTACAATTTGCTCAGCAATTAGCATGGATAATTTGCAATCTTTAAAATCAGACTACTCTGTATGTAAGGAAACATGGTCTGCTGTAGCCTGTATTGCAACCTCAAGACTTGTACACAATATTATACACTAGTTTTTTAGGCCGTTACATTAATGGGTGCTAGAATAGATGTGTAGACTTAGGCATTTTTTTCTTTCTTTCTTTCTCTTTCCTTCTTTCTGTATGTCTGTCTTTCTGTCTCTCTCCCTGCCCCTTTCTTTCTTTCTGTCTCTCTCCCACCCACCTGTCTGTCTGTCTGTTTTTCTTTCTGTCTCTCTACCCGTTTGTCTCTTTATTTCTGTCTATCTCCCTGCCACCTGTCTGTCTGTTTTTTCTTTCTGTTTCTCTCCCCCTGTTTGTCTCTTTCTTTCTGTCTCTCTCCCTACCCCCTGCCTGTCTTTCTTTCTTTCTTTCTTTCTGTCTATCCCCCCTGTCCAGCAGCACCCCTTCCCTGTCCCCCCTGTCCAGCAGTAGCCCTACTCCCTTACTTTTACCTCCCCCCTGTCCAGTAGTACCCCTTCTTCCTTCCCTGCTCCCTGTCCAACATCCGCTAGACTGGGCAGCCTTGGGGCTTTTGCTAGGCCACCCTCGCATTATCAAAGTGGGCCGGCCTAGCAAATGCCCCGTGGCTGCTTGATGAAACTGTGCGGCTGCTGCTGCTGGTCTGGGGATTAGAAGAAGAGGCATCCTGGCAGCGGCAGAATAGTCAGAAGGCAGAAAGTCAGCTGGCGTCGGAGATCGGGGCAGGAAATCAGCTGAGGCAGATACTGCGTATGTGCGGCACAGTCACGGAGGCATGGAGCATGGAGATTGTGTGCATACGCGCTAAGGACTTTATTATAGCAGATGAAGTCTTACGAGATTCTTATACAGGGATATGAATACATCCTTTTTCCTACTGGACATTCTTCTCCCTATACACCCTAGCATCCTTCTAGCTTTCGCTGCCACCTTTTCAACCTGTTTGGCTACCTTAAGATCATTACATACTATCGCACCCAAGTCCCGCTCCTCTTTTGTGCACAAAATTTCTTCACCCCCTATATTGTACCAGTCCCTTGGGTTGTTGCAGCCCAAATGCATGGCCTTGTATTTCTTAGCATTAAATCTTAGCTGCCAAATTTCAGACCATTCCTCAAGTTTCAACCAACTAGAACATTTACAGATTTTAAACAATTATTACTACTTTCATTTATTTTTATTACGCCCTAGATTCACTTGCACACCTCTTCTACACTGCTTCTCTGTAATTTGAACATGACTTAAGGGTTCTTCCTATACCACGGACATATATAGCTCTGGCTCTGCCCTATAAAACAAGTTCAATGCAACCAGACTATCTAGTTATTTAAGTTATTTATATACTGCCTATCAATGGATGTTGTCTAAGTGGTTTACATTTAGATCCTCAAGTATTTTTTTTCCCTATCTGTCCTGGTGGACTCACAATCTAATGTACCTGGGGCAATAGAGGATTGGGTGACTTGCTAAGGGTCAGGATATGGGTCTAACCCAGCCTCAGGGTGTGGGTCTAACCACTAGGCCACTCCTCCCGCTCTATAAAGCTAGCAGTATCAAGAGTAATATAACACTAATGAGAATGTCTCATAGATAAGGCAACCCTGGTTTATTGATGGAATATACATGTAATTAACAAATTGCCGTGAAATGAATGTTTATAAAAACAAAAGACCTGCAATTGACACAAAGACCTAAACAGAAATGAAATTATTTTGCCGGCAAACTCCTAATAGCCAAGTTGCCTCTCTAGTCTGGCCTTCACATCAGATATTTGAATCTCAAAAGGCCCTAGTTTCTCCATAAATTTGTCCCTAGTTTCATTTGCAGCATGGTTGGTTATGGGCATTGCAAGAAATGACTATATAATCCTAGTCCTTCAGAAGTTGCACTGGTTACAGTAGCACAGAGAGACTAATATAAAATAATCTCAATTGTTCATCATATGTTTTACCATCCATTACCTTTATATTTTAAGCAATTGCTGATGTTATACTGTCCCCGTAGAGCACTGCATTCAGAAAATGCCATATTGCTTGAAACATTGACTAAAGTGTAATATGCTTTTGTGTGGCAGGTGTTAAAATGTGGAAGCATTGATGGGGCAATTACGCCTATGTGCTGACAGATTGGAATTTAAAAAAAACTTTAAAATGCAGCTATTTATGTCTGCTTTCATATAAGGAAAGATTTCAAATTTGTACAAGTAATAGATGGAAGTGGGCAAGAAGTGTCATGACTCAGCTTTTGTAATCTTGATTTTATGTTATGTATGTTTTATATGGAAACCATGTGGATATAGACGGTATATAAATTTTAAAAATAAATTTAATCTGGGAAGTCTGTTCAGCTCATAATGCAGATATTGATTGATTACTAATATTTATCCTACTGATTATACTGTATACCGTATTTGCTTCAGTATTTAAAACCAGGAGACTTCAGGAACATCATGGGAGCTATGAAAGAGCACAGCCTTCTATTGGCCCAACATCAAATGATCCCCCCCTACAAATTTAACTTGTATAGTATTTGTGCCTATGAAGTATTCAAAAAAACAATCTTCATCTTTATGCCCTGTAACGTTGCCAAATCTCCTCAGTACAATAAACAGCTTTGTTATAGATACTTATCTGTCTTAATTGCTTGTTTATGAAAACTGAACCCATTTGTAGGAGCTGTTTGTAATAAAATGGTACTTTATCCACAATAAAAAATGTTAGATTTATTACAATATAGAACTAGAGGTCTTGGGTTCACTAAAAAAAACCTCTTGTCTGCAAGCTGTCTACTTATTTCTAGCCTGAAAAACTTAGGCCGTCTTTTATTCTTCTAAGTTAAGTAAACAAAATGTGTTTTATTAAGGAGTAATACCTCTATAGACTTTTTGACCTTATTAATTTAAATTTACCATCAAATGTATATTTAAAGGACAAGTAAATAGGGGTCAAAGTCATACACAGCACTGTACATTTGACATGTAATAGATGGTCACTGCTATGAAGAGCTTACTAATTTGGACAGATAGACGGGACATAAAGAGGTTGGGGAATTTCTTGCAGAAAAAATGATAAGATGGACATAGCTAATTTTACAGTGAGTGGGAGTTAGGAGTTGAAAGGAGCCTCAAAAAAGTGGGCTTTTAACTTGGATTTGAATACTAGAGACAGAGCCTGACATACTAACTCAATCTTTTCACAAATAGAGTGCAACAAGATAAAAGGAACAGAGTTTGAAGTTGGCAGTGGAGGAGAATGGTATGAATAGGAGGGACTTGCCTGATGAACGGGGGGAGATAAGTGAGGAGAGATATTGAGGGGCAGTGTAGGAGAAGGGTATGAATAGGAGGGACTTGCTCAATGAATGGGAGGGGGGGGAGATAGTGAGGCGAGATATTGAGGGGCAGTGGAGGAAGAGGGTATGAATAGGAGGGACTTACCCAATGAACAGGGGGAGATATTGATGGGCTACAGAGTGAATACACTTATAGGTTCAGTTCAAGGAGTTTGATTTGTATTTGGAAATGGATGAGGAGGCAATAGAAGTAACGACTCTCGTGGAATACTGTTTGTTTTATACAAATGAGATCCATTCTTTGTTTTTTTGGTATTTTGTTTTTTTGGGATCTAGAATAATTTTATAATGAGTTTTCCTGAAAAAAAAATTTTGGACACTGTAAAGTAGCATACTATGCACCATAATGTGAAGTATTTGAATATTTTTACTGCTATAATTGTCTGTTGCCTAGGTCTAGCTTATTCTTGCGGTACATCAGAAAGGGTGAATTTCTTCAAAAAGGCATTAAAAAATAAACAAATAATTGTATTTCTTTTTGAATATCTACTCAAATAATGGAATAACTTACCTCTAACCAAATGTTTCTCTGCTAAATATTGATCTTTATACTTGCTGCTTTCTATTCTTCTGTAAATAACTGCAGTCAACCCATATTATATATAGCCTATTTGTCTACTATCAAAAAATCTAATATATAATCTTTTTCTGAGTACAATAGGGCTGATTGATAATGAGAGAAAGCATCAGGGAACTGGCCTCTAAATGGATCTATATATACTTTGAACAAAACAGGGAGGCACCACCCCATAATACTGAGGTGGTAATGAGCACAGGCCCGGATTCTATAAACCATCGGCTGCTAAAAATCGGCCACCAATCATGTGTCAATCACACAACGGCACCGTTTATATAATCACGGCTTCATGAAAGGTAGGCACCGGAAATGCAGGCTAGGATTTTTATGGCCTACATTTCCTGCGCCTACCTTTCACGTGAATTGCAGTTACAGAGGTGCTTTATGACACCTAATGCCACTTCCAGAGTTAGTCACACCTACAGTGGCCTTAAACATCATAAGGCAACTCTGTAGCCACAATGCTGGTGCCATTTTTTTAGGTGCCTATATTTTTTAAAATAAAAATGATATTAATTATTTTTAAACTAGTCTTTAAGCCCGTTACATTAACGGGTGCTAGAATATATGTCTGTCTGTCTTTCTTTCTGTCTATCTCCCGCCTGCTATCTTTCTATCTGTCTGTCTCTCTCCCTGGCCCCTTTTGTCTGTCTGTCTTTCTGTCTCTTTCCCTGTCTCTATGTCTTTCTTCCTTTCTTTCTGTCTCCCTCCCGCTGTCTATCTTTCTTTCTCCCTCCCTCCTGCTGTCTGTCTTTCTTTCTATGTGTCTCTCTCCCTGCCCCCTATACAGCAGCAGCAGCATTTCCCTCCCCCCCATCCCGTTCACGATCCCTGCCTGCATCGGAAGCCTTCTCCGACGCAGGTACGGCTTGTGAGAGGAGCCATGGCGGCGGCTTTGAACTTAAAAATAAACATAAGGGAGCTGGCTAGACTGCAACATTATCTTGGTGTCCGCGAGTATGGGGCAGTTGTAAGCGCACATGCACACTCCTGCTGGCCACGGACCTATGGATCATGATCACACAGGTAGGAGTGTGCATGCGTGCTTAGCGTTTTATTATGTTAGATGGCATTTTCCACTTAAGTTAGGCACCGGTAGAGCGCCTTCCGGTGCCTGGCAATTTAAGGCACCATTTATAGAATATGGGCCAGAGTGCAAATGTATAAAAGTCTAAAAAAGCATTAATCCAGTGCAGTTAAAATAGAACCATGCTTTGGCTGATCTTGCATCAGGGGAATAAACATCTGTTAGAAATAACAATAAATACAGTATAAACTTAATCCAATGTCTATTATTCCATATGAAGAAATATTTTAAAACTTGTAAAAAAAATGTACTGGTACATATACCTAATTAAATTTCAAGAGGGTACCTGATAAATTACCCCAGAATCACCCTATGACACAATGATCAGCTAAACAATCTACCCAGCAAATGCAAATAAAAAGATATTTAAAAAGTCAGTATCTTGGGTGACATCTCTATCTACAATGATGAGGGTTTTTCCCCCACCATAACTTCAATATAACTGAACTTATTTTCTTTTCTACAGGAGTCCTTTGTCTTTGAACCTAATTGTCTTTTTAAAGTGGACAAATTTGGTTTCTTCCTGACATGGAAAAGTGAAGGAAAGGTATATAAATATCAAAAATCAATACAGAAATATTCTTAGTGTGCTAGTGTTTTTTCTTTTGTTCTTTCATTTTATTTACTAATTTTTAGTTGTGTACCACTGAACACAGAATGGGGGTAATTTTATAAAGGTTAGTGAAGGAGTAGGGATGGGAAAATTGAATTTCACCTCCCTACCAAGTTTCCAAGCTTCTAAGTTTATTTTACATTTACTATTCTGCCCTATGGAGGACCTTCAGGGCAGTATACATTCTATAGATAGGGCCTCTTCTATCAAACTGTGGTAGCAGTTTTTAGCGCAGAGAGCTGCACTGAATGGCACGTGCTGCTCCCGACGCTCACAGGAACTCTATGAGCATCGGGAGCAGTGCGGGCCATTCAGCGTGGCTCTCTGCGCTAAAAACTGCTAGCGCGGTTTTGTTGAAAGAAATAAAAAGGAATAAAGATTTAAAAAAAAAAAAAAAAGAAGAGGCCATAGAGCAGTGTCATGCAAACTTTCCGCCCGGCAGCACACTAAATCCAATGTCCCGGCCAGAAGGCACCCAGAAGTACGTGGACGTCATCTCATTGACGCGCGTGCATGGAGAGGCCCATCTGTCTTCAACCCGCTTCGGTGAAGGGATCTGGGAGCTGCGGGGAGAGGAGGAGAGACGCCGGCCAGGAGGAGAGTCATCTACTCCAGCTGACTTCCTACAGGACGTGCCTCTCGCCGCAAGAGGTACGTCTTGTAGGCAGTCAGCCGGCATGTCTGACTCTCCTCCTCGCCAGTGTGTCACATCACACCTGAAATCTCAGGAGGCACACAGTTTGCAATACACTAATATAGAGAAAGAGGACAGTTAAACTTATTGACATGACAGAGAGAGGTAAGAAGGGAGAACTACAATGCTGATAGGAAAGGGAGGAGGTATAGTACATCCCTACTCCTTCAATGACTTTTATTGTACTTGTGTAGGAGTTTTCAAGTTTCAAGATTTGATATACCGCCCATTGCTAACACATTAGTGTCTGACTCTTCTTTGATCAGTACATTTCTTAAATCATTTTTGCACATATGTGACCACATACGTGTGTAAATGGTCTATTATTATAATTCTGACTGGTGTAAAAGGAACTATGTTTATACAATGGCATGTACTATGACAGTAAGTGTGAGCAAGGATGGAGTTTGTGCGGAGCACAGGCCGAGTTAACAAGTAGATGCATACAAGATTATAGAATAGGCTCATTTTAACTACGTGTCTGTACCTGCAATGTAGGCTGTGTTGAAGCATTTAGCACTCCGGGCCACGGTAGAAACCTCTGCTGTGGCATAGTAAAAGGGGGGGGAAGGGTACATTTATCAATGGAATTTTAGAAGAGGGCTTCTAATGACATTACAGAGATTGTTCTAACTCCTGATTCTTGCTCTTGAAATGTTAATTAGAAATAACGCTTCCTGAGGGCGTAATAGGGCAGAGTACGGTACTGGGGTTCAAGAAAGGATTGGACAATTTCCTGCTGGAAAAAGGGGATAGAGGGGTATAGATAGAGGATTACTGCACAGGTCCTGGACCTGTTGGGGCGCTGGGCACGATGGACCTCAGGTCTGACACAGCGGAGGCATTGCTTATGTTCTTAAGTATTGTAGATAATTGGTCTAAAGATAATTTTCTTAAATTAAAGAGACGATCAAATTTGTACGATTTGGTAACGTTGATAATATCCCATGCAAAAACTTTGCTTTCAGTATCCAAAGTTTTAGGTGTTATCCTAGATCAAAAAAAAATTATCTTGTTAAAAAAATGTTTTATAAACTGTGACAATTAAAGGGGGATGGAACTTGATATACCACTTTTTCTGTGTGGTTTACAGAATCAAAGCGATCTACATCAGGCAATGAAGTGTTAAGTGACTTACCTAGAGTCAAAAGGAGCTGCAGTGGGAATTGAACAATTTCTCAGGCTTTTCTGTTACCTCAATTAGATTATTGCAATTCTCTATGTGAAGGTGTTTCTCTGAAACTTCTGAGGAAATTGCAATTGATGCAGAATACTGCAGCCAGGCTGATTTGCGGTGGAAAGAAATTTGGTGGAGTATCTGGTCTTTTGAAAGATCTTCACTGGTTAGTGAGTCAATTTAGCTAAAAATTTAAGATTTCTTGTTTTGTTTTTAAGTCTTTATGAAGGCAGAGCCCATCTGCTATTTGCAATTAGTGCCTTCTTTTGCAAAATCAAGATGAATTGAAGATTATTAGGAAAAGAACCTAAACTTTTCCATCATTAAAAAAGGTGAAATTTAAAAAGTATTATCAATTGTCTTTTAGTTACATTATAGTTATTGTGTTTTAGCCTAGTCTAACATTTATACAAGTAATTCAGCCAGCAGTAGTCCCAATTCCGGAGAACCTTTAGGCTCGGGATGAGTTCTCAAGATCCCACATTTTTCATTGCTCTTAGTCCTAATTTACATACAAATTCTAGAGCCTCTTTGCTCCCCTACCTTAAATAAACAAATTTGGCTAGAGTTCAGGGCATATGCAAATTAGGCTTTTGTTATTCAGCTTAAATGCAGAATAGTCCTCTAACCAGTTATGTGGGGTAAAGTTCCTTCTCATATTACGTATTTCATCTTAATGTGACCAACACCTTGCCACGAGCTCAGGGTATGAGAACTCAGTGGAACAGCCACCACACTCCAGACAGAACATAACTCAACGTGAACTTTCAGTGCTGTCCTCCAATCCCAGCTATTAGTCATAGTTCAATACAAACCTACCAAAGTCTTCATTTTAAAACAAAGTAGCTATTTTCCCATACATTAACACTCCAGGCAAGAACACCAGGATTCAAACTATCCCATCTGTATGGACACCCCTGATGGTCTAGTTAACGTGAGGAAGGACCTAGTGAAACTTGAGCAATGATCTGAAATTTGGCAGCTAAGATTTAATTCTAAGAAATGGAAAGTCATGCATTTAGGCTGTAAAAACCGGAGAGATTGGTACAGTTTAGTGAGTGAAGAACTTTTGTGCACGAAAGAGGAGCGGGACTTGAGTGTGATAATATGTGTTGATCTTAAGGTTGCCCCAGTATTAGACTCTGGTGAGATTTCATTTAAATTATTATGTACAATTCTGGAGACTGCACCTCCCAAAAGATATAAACAGGATGGAGTCAGTCCTGAGGAAGGCTTCTAAAATGGTTAGTGGTCTATGTCATAAGGCGTATGGGGACAGATTCAAAGATCTCAATATGTATACTTTGCAGGAAATGCGGGAGAGGGGAGATATGATAGAGGCATTTAAATATTTACGTGGCATAAATACTCATGAGGCAAATCTCTTTCAACTGAAAGGAAATTCCAGAGTGAGAGGATATGAGATGAAGTTAAGAGGTGATAAGCTCAAAAGTAATCTAAAGAAATATTTTTTTTTACAGAAAGGTGGTAGATGTGTGAAATAGTTTCCTGGTAGAGGTGGTGGAAACAAAGACTGTGTCTGAATTCGTGATAGCATGGGACAAACTTGTGGGATCTCTTAGGGAGTAGAAGAGATAGTGGATGGTGCAGATTGGCAGACTGGATGGGCCATTAAATATTTCAAGCCTGCCCTGCTTTATGCCTAGGAGTTCATTAGCTCATGGGTGGATTGAGGAATACAAGGCAGTACAGTTGAGCTTGTCTTTAAAATCATAAGCATAGCCGTACTTGATCAGACCAATGGTTCATAAAGCCCAGTATCCTTATCCCACAGTGGCCAATTTAGGTCATAAGTTCCTCAGTGCTGGCTGATAAAAATTTTGAGGAGATGGAGTTGCTGCTGTGGAAGAAAACAGGGGTGGGGCAGGGGTGGCTAGCCTGACAAACCGGAGCCATCTTGTAGTGATTAAGCGATTTAAAAAAAAAAAAAAAAAATCTTTTAATAAACTTAAATAAAACCTGAGTGTCAGAAGTCATAGAACATTTCAGCAAGCCTTCCTTAAGTCAGTATCTCTAAGACTTGTGGGACAGCAATGCAAGTCTTGCGATATCTACGGGATGACTGTACTTTGCAGGATTGGTTGACCTAACCCCTTCTTCTTTTCTTCTTCATCTGGCATTGCCAGAACTGGTGTCGGAGGGGGGGGGGGGGTTGCAAACAGGGCAATTGTGCTGGGCCTCATGCTACAGATTGCCCCCAAGCCTGGCTTAAACTAAAGAAGGCATAAATTTCAGGGGGAATTTGTCCCGTCCCCCCCCTACTATCTCCCTGGTCCCTGAATGTCTTACACCTGTCCCCAGTGGGGTGGCATGGTGCTGAGGGTTATTTTATTTTCAATAACATTTATTCTTGATGCAGTTCGTAAGAGTGCTCTAGCCTGCTAAAAATCTGGTTTAAAATGAAATGCAGTATCTCAGTACCTGTTCTTCTAATGAATCCAATTCTTTTCTAGTTATTTTTTTGACATGGCATCTATCTCAGTAAGAATTTGAACTTACATATTTTCTCCTATTATCCTAGGAAGGGCAAGTGCTAGAATGCTCGCTGATCAACAGTATACGCTTCCCGTCTGTGCCAAAGGTAAAATGGTTTGCTCAGTTCTGTCAGAAGGGACACTTTCAAAGGGATGCTTAACCCATCCAGACTCATTCAAATTCACAATGGCTGTGTTATTGACTAACCCCCCCCCCCCCCCCACACACACACACACACCCTTTTACTAAGATGTAATAGAGGTTTCCAATGTGGCCCAGAGCACTAAATGCTCCGATGCTGTTTTTGAAACTCGTAGAATTCCTATGAGCGTTGGAGCAGCATCGGAGCATTTAGTGACTCGGGCCATGGTAGAAACCTCTATCGTGGCTTAATAAAAAAAAGGGGAGAGGGTAAACTTTTTCTTGAAGCAAAGTTATAAATGTTTCATGTGTGTTTAGCTTTTACAAATAATGCCATTTTTAAAGATTTCAATCTGTCCTGCATTAATGCGCAAGGCCCTCCCCCACTACTACTATACTGTTGATCTAAATCAGGGGTGTCTAACCTGCGGCCCCGTGAAGTATTTTGTGTGGCCCCAGTCGAGGGCGATGGAGTGTTTTCCTCTGATGCCCCCGGGTGTTTACCATCTTGCCGGCTACCTCCTCTGTCTTGCTGCAGCGTTTGCACGGCCCCAGAAACTTTTTTTTTCGGACAATGCGGCCCAGGGAAGCCAAAAGGTTGGACACCCCTGATCTAAATGTTGCATTTTTTATTATGTTTCTACCTGAGAACTATCATTTCTTTTCTGTGTAACATTACTAAACACAGAAAACAACAGCAAATGCTTTCTGTCAAAACAAAAACCTAATTTGGATTTTCATGTTCCAAAGCATTCTGTCTTACTTCAATTTATAGTACTACATTAGCAGACTCACCCATTCTATCCACAGATGTATTTGTATGAGAAAAAGAATACTATTATTTGGATGGGTGAATGGGTGACAGGGGATGTATGCAGTGGCATAGTAAGGGGGGGTAGACCACCCCAGTCACTGTCTTGGTGGGGGTGCCAGCACCTCTCTGCCCCCCTCTCCCACACACACCACACTCGCACCATTCCTTTCCTGCCCCTGTACCTATTTAAATCTTTACCAGCGTGAGCAACTATTCTAGTCTGCTTCTTGCACCAGTCCAATTCCTTCTGAAATCACTTCCGGGTCGTGGGGCCAGGAAGTGACATCAGAAGGAAAGCCAACATTAGCTTGAGCAACAGGCCTGAGAAGCTGCTCACGCTGGCGAAGATTTCAAGAGATATGGGGTGGGAAGGGAGGAAGCAAGTGTGGCACAAAAGGAGGGGTCAGAGAGGAGGGTGCTAAGGGGGGTACCACCACCCTGGATGCCTCCTACCCTCGATACATCACTGGTTATATGTGTGTCTGTCAATAAGAGAGGCCTTTGAGTGACTTAGAATTTGTCTGTGTGTATGTATAAAAGAGGGAGACTTTATTATGTATGTATGTGTAGGTGGTTGAGTATGTATGCAGTTCCAGCTCAACTTATGGACTGAGTAAGGCCCTGGTCCAGGGTGCCGGTTGTAAATGGTGCCAAAATCCCAGTCCAGCATTCTCCGTTTCGCTTCTTTCCCTCTGTAAACAGGAGAGATTCCAGATTAGAATTCACAATTTTGACACCCTTTATCACCAGCATTTAGAGGGAAGACTTATGATAGAGGGGGAAAGGTCCTGCCAGCCTCTTTTGCTGGAATGACCTTTCCTCTGCTATATCCCGCCCACAGGAAGTTGCATCAGCATGGCAGGACATGGCAGAGGAAAGGTCCAGCCAGTCAGACATTTGCCCTTTAGCGCTATTTCTGATACTGTAGCTGTGGAGGACCCAGTTAGCAGGTAAGTAGCTGAGCTGGACCTTTGTACGCAAAGGAGGGGTTCAGCTTCAGGCAACCCGTACTATTGGGCGGCCCTGGGCATTTTGCTAGGCTTACTCAGTCGTAGCTTTGTCCCTCATGCATATCTAGTAATGATATATGAGTCCACTAGGACTGCAGGTTGCTTACCTCTTTCCCACATTTCATATTCAGCTTTTTCAGAAATGAAACTGCCATCACTTCAGCTCTTAAATAAAGGTATCCCTCTTTTTTATGTATAGACTGATTTCTGTTATAAGCAAACTAGAAGCAAATAAATTTATTTTAGATTTCAATGATTACCATAAAAAAGGAAAAAAACTGGTCAATCCCCTGGACAAAATTAACCTTAAGGGTTGTGATATTTTTTATATTATTTTTAAATTATATACTTTGCAAATATGTAAATCATAAAATAATAGTGATATCAGATACTTTGAGATGGTAATGCTATAACTGAGTGCAATGGCATAGCCAGATGAGCACACAATTCTTCCCCTGCCCTCACCCCAGCAATCCCAACAAATAATAAATACTTAAGTTGTTGGGGATTCCTAAGCCCCACCAGCTGATGAAGTCTGGTGGCCAGAACAGGTCACTCCCCCATTCGTTGCAAATGGAGTGCTGTGCACATGCTGCCATTGTGCTGGCCTCCCTTCTCCCACACATACTCGTTTTTTGCGTATATGTGTGGGGAAAGAGAACAGGCATTGACAGTTCCACCAGCTGCAACGATTAGGGGAGTGATTTGTTCTGGCCTCTAGAGGACCTCTACAGCTGGCAAAGCTTAGGGATCCTTGCCAGCCATAACAAGGGTGCCAAAATTTCATGACTACACCACTGAGTTTGGTGCCTCATTGTAGACCTCCTGATGTCAATCAGTGAGAACCATCTATAACAGAATCTGTGAGTCCAGATTTTACTATAGCATAGAAACATAACCCAGAATCTACACGCTTTACATTTAGGGCCTGCAGTTGCACTAGCCAGTAATTTGTCCGGTTTTTGGAAAGCCCCGAGCTCCGGCCACATCTGGAGGGCCTCCGAGCATGTATGGATGACATCACATGCATCTGCTCATGCTCGGAGGCCCTCCAGATGCGGCCCAGAGCTCAGGGAAGGTTTTGTGGGGGCGGGGCTGGGGCAGGACTAGAGATAGAACAGGGCGGGGCTGGAAGCGGAATGGGGCAGGGCTGTGGGTGGAATGGGGTGGGGCCATCTGTCCTGGTTTTCACTTTGTTAAATATGGTAACCCTAGATATAGTTCTGATGTAACTATGAGCGTCTAAGCAAGTCACATGTCACTTACTTGCGTAACTTAGAGTACTTAAAGTAACTAGGAGCTTCACCCACGCCCCTCTTAAATTCCACCCATTCATATGATCCTTGCATTTCTGCAATAGAGCACCTCCCCCTGTCCCCCCCCCCCTAATTATTATAGAACAGCTGTAATGTCGATAAGGGCTATTTTAATGAGCATTTACACACACACACACAATGCGGTGATTTTTCTGCAGGCACTCAGTTATAAAATTGCCCTTTGAGTGACTCAGTGTGAAATGTACAGTAATTCAACATATGAAAAGAATGATCTTGATTTTAATTTTAGACTTTTTTAAAAAAATACCGTGAATACACTGTGTAGCAGATACTAACTTTCACTGAAACAATTCCCTTGTGGCATAACCCTTACAGAGGTGCTCACAGGTTACTTTTTAACCCAATATGCTCTTTCACCTTGTTATTGAAATAATACTTTGTTCTAAATAACAGGATCCCAAAATCCTAGGAGCTCTGGAGGCTGTTGGAAAGGCAGAACAGGAGCTGGAAGGACGGATAGTGTGTGTCTGCAGTGGTACAGATCTGGTGAACATCAGCTTTACTTACATGGTAGCAGAAAGTGCCGAAGAAGCTAAGGTATTTCTGCTGTTAGTCTGTTATATGAGAAAAACAAATGCTTTGGAGGCTTTGCCAGAATGTTCCTGTACAAAATCTGCATGCCTACTATAGCAGCAGCATTAACATTTTAATGTGTTGATACAACCCAGAAAAAATAACAAACATAAAAGTGACTTCTGCACATGTAGAAGACACATTTTTTAAAAATAAAAAATAAATGTCATTCATTTGGCTGTATAACAAATATGACTTCAGTATGCTGTACGAGAGCTTTAGTAAAAGAAAACATGCAATACAACATCTGTTGGACACGATGAGAGAGAAATATATAGCAACTAATAATTTTTCTAACACGTTTTAAGTTTTTCATTTCTTATTCTTTGGCCTGGCAGTGTTTGTTGTGCCTTTTTTTTTCATGCTCAGTTGGAGCTGATCCCTTCCTTTGGTTTTACCTCATTTTATCTGCTCCTTCCATATCTCACTCAACTAGGAACCCAAACCACGGTTCCATCTGGAATCAAATTCAGGCCCTGCTGGACAGTAGGTTCTGCTGTATAACTAGTGTGTAAATGTTGGTGCTTATTTTATAGAATTGATTTTATTGTGCATTCAGGATAGCATACAATTGGACTTTCCTATTCCGTTTAAAAAACTTTACATGATCATGCAAAGATAAGTTACCTGCAACATGTTGGGTTTTTTTGAAAATTAACTTTGAAGATCACAATATGATCTGTGGCTTATGTCTCTGATTGATGGAGACCATTAGCATAGCTTCTAAGAAGGAAACGCTCAAGAATGACACTCGCAGACTTTGAAGTATGGGCCAAAGACTGAGAAGAGAAACTGTGTTTTTTCCACTCAAATTGAGCTAACAGATGAGAAGAAATGGACCCACAACCACAAAGGATGCCACAAAAAGAGCTTCATTGAGGCCTCCCAGTGCACATTACTGGGGCTGGTTACAACTGTGCCTATACTTTTCAGTCTAAATTAGAGTAAGCGAAGAACAGACTAGAGAGTGAAATGTAATTTATGCAGGCTTTTACAAAGCTGCAGTAGAGGTTTCTACCACGGGCTGGTGAGGTAAATGCTTTGACGCTCATAGAATTCCATCTCTATGCATTGTTAATTCATTTACATTAGACTCTCAGTTAACCAGCACCCATGGGGATTGCAGGATAAATGAAGTTTCTGGTTGCTTGAGAGTTACTATTAAAAATAGGCCTAACTAATACTATACCCCTTACTATGCCATACCATAAACTGTTCCAGACAAATTACCGGACATGTGGTAGGCAAAGCGTGGGCATACTCAGATGTGCGTGCCAAGTTTTCACTTAAATTTCTGTCAGAAATTGATTTTATTTTCATTTTTATTTAAATTATTACAATATTTCTTAGATTTATTTTTTTTTGCTGGTTGCTTGAGAGTTCTGGTTGTTTGAATTCTGGTTAACAGAGAGTCTACTGTACTTAGTTACTATAAACTTGGTAATAGCCTCCAAGATTGATGTCATTGTTAGCTCAGCTGGAATCTCCACAGTCATATTCAATTTATCACTGCTCAGAAATCCCCTTGGGGATCAACAAGGCTTCCCCAAATCTTGATAATGTGTTTTCATCCAGTTCACCTCCTACCTCAGTAGCTTCTGGAAGCGGGCTGCTCACTTCCACTGTCTTTGGTAATGATCACGCAACAGAAGCATAGGTGCTGTATCAAATAAATGTTTAGGTAATAAATCAAAAGTCAGCTTACATAATAGACACCAAAAGGTGATTACACAGCAGTGTGCCGAGGTGAGGGGGTCAGTCAGAGGCTAGCAATATGATAATGACCCAGTCCCATCTGGCCTTAGCTCATTATGCTTGAATTTTTTTTTATAGAGTATTACATAGCTACTTTGGTGGATACAGAGTCATTCTGATTGGTTGTTACACTTTTGAATTACTGATTGGTTATTTTCTCAGGTAACTTCAGGTCATTTCAAGATGTGGGTGGTGTCAAAAATGACTTCCCTATCTCCCATGACAGAGTGTTCTTGGTGTTTACTCCCAGACCATCTGGACATGGGCTCCGGCTTTCCCCGTGGCCTCTCCTTCTTTTGTTTTTTGGATATTGTGTTATCAGTTCTCTTAGTTTGTTGTGTACTTAGGACATATAAGAGTTATTCTTTGACCCGCCTTGTAATTATCTCTTCAGGGCATGTTATGTTGACCTGCTGTAGTCACTTATCTTGTGACCAACATTTCTTCATGGAAATTCCCCCAATAGCTAGCTGGCAGTAGCTATCTGGGTCAGAGATGAAGTCTTTATAGAAACCATTTTTATGCTTGGCCTGGTTTTATTTCAAGCCTTATCCTTTGGTCATTGGCCTCATAGTATGGCCCTCTCTCATTCCCCTCTCAATGCGTCTAAAGGCCTGGTTGGAAGAGGCATCACAGGCGTCAGTAACAGATGTGTGGTGGTAAGAATCAGATGGTTCAAGGAAGACATATCCATGGCCTTAGAGAGGAGGGATTCATAGCCCAGTTCAACAAACCAGGGAGATCTGTCATACCACCCCTGTCTTAGAAATGTCCTAGTCTTGTAATGACCATACATGTTTAAATCATACTAGGATCACATTACATCAGAGCAAACTCATATAAATCCTTAAGCCTTAAATGACAGCATACCTTAATAAAACAATTTAGAATATAGCTTAGTAATCCATGATTTTGCATAGATGAATTCTTACACTTGGGTAACTATTAAATGTGTGTGTGAGGGAGGGGGGGGGGGACAGTTGCAGACCTCGTCCAAAGAAACTACCTTACCCTGTGCTCCAGCCAACTGCAAGTCAGAGGTTGTGGGAGAGAGTTCGGGCAGGCAGGCTGAGCAAAATGCTATCTTCTAGCCCTGACTGCTCTCTCTGCCCAGCCGAAGCAGCAAGGGCACTTCCAGAGCTTTCTCATCAAATCACTCCAAAACAAAGCGAAGAAGCCTGTGTCAAGGGAGGCATAAAAGGTACAACCAAAGTCTAAACCTTTCGTCCTCTTTTAGGCATCTCCAATAAAGTAAGTATAACCAAGATTTAAAAGTTGGTTTTTTTCCTTAAAATAAAAACATAGTCCCCTGGTGAAGGAGGGGCAGCAGTGGAGCCTTGGTGCTGGATTTTCCCAAGTCCTCTGGACTTCACTACAGTCCAGGGACAGTTTCATAGCTGAGAGCAGACTGGGAAAACAGGTAAAGTCAGCAGGGGTGTATGAGTCAGTGCGGGTTTGTATGTGCGTTTATGAGGAGTATATGTTCCATGCATGGAATGGAATGATGAGAGTGTATATTCTGTGTTCTGTAGGACCGTTGGCAGTTGAGACTTGGCTACAGTTAGTAGTGGATGCTGTTGTGTGAGCTGATCTGGCAGCTAACAGTTTTGTAACAGTCTTGTAATGTTGTGATGTATTGAGGATTTTTGATATTTTAAGATATGTTTGGTTTATTGTAATCCGCTTAGGTTTAAGCGGAAGAAAATTTAAATTAAAAATTTCTAGGGGAGTTCTTTTTTAGGTTAACTTTGGTTAGAAACTGCTGAACGTTGATTAACTTGGTAACAACTTTCCCCCACTTTTACAAAACCGAGCAAAAGGTTTTTAGCGTTGGCCAGCACACTGAGTGCTCTGCGCTGCTCTGACGTTCATAGAAACTCTATGACCAATGGAGCAGCACAGAGCGTTCACCACGCCGGCCAGCACTAAAAGCCTCTTGCACAATTTTGGAAAAGGGGGGGGGGGTTGTTTGGGAAAGCTGCTGGAAAAGGTTGCAGTAGTTTTGAGCAATTGTGAGGTTCCTCAGAAACAAACTGAGATGTGAGAAGTTTCAAGTTTTATTATTTTTAATGTACCGACCATCGACATGTATCTAGCTGGTTTACAATGCTAAAAGAAAGTTCCTGTGTGTGTTCTGAGGTTGAAAAAAGAGCTGGGTGAGTTGGGTTTGAGGGGAGAACTGTGTGGCAAAAATGTGCGTGTTTCCTTGTGAGTTTGTGTGACTTGTGTAAGAGAAGTTTGGATCTTGAGGCTTGGGCTATTAGAAGATATACTTCTTTAAGAAAATTCCTGGGAAATTATTTAACCAGTTTCTCCTGAAGAAAGGAGCTGCAGCTCTGGAACAAGGAGCAGGGTTTTGATCCTGAAATGCTGCAGCGCAGCTCCTCTGAGTGAGGGGTTTTAACTGCAAATGCAGCGCTGAAAGGAATAATTTCATTTATTTAAGCTTAAGTCTGTGAATGTCTGTCTGAGCAGGGTGATAGTGAGGGAAAGTGGGCTCCTGCTAGGGCTTCTATTTTCATTTAGTTAATTTTTTTATTTATTCCATGGTGGTGGTTAGACGTAGGCTGTGATTGAAGCTTGAGCGATTGACTGGTGGCTCTGCATGTGAGAGCTGGACTGAAAGGAGGGTTGGGAAATAGGCAGGGTTTCCTTCAATTTAATTGTATTTGATTGGGATTTAGCAAGTACACATTACGGTTCCAGCTGGAGGAAGGAACACTGAGTATTCATCACAAAGGGAAATAGGGATTATTTATTTAATTTGGTTTAAGGTAGGCAGTAGGAAACCTTGATTGGGATTTCCTGGCTTTCTGCCGGGTTCCTGATTGCAGCCCTGACCCTGATCCAACAGAGGTGCCATTCCAACTCCCAAGCTCCAACACAAGATAGTGACCAGGGCCTGTAGAAACCGGGTTTCTTTTAATTCATTTTTATCTGCGCACACTGAATTTTTTTTGCTTTTAAAAAGACATTGGAACTCTGTTTTTTTTAGATTTCTGAGTATTCAGTTTGAGAAAAGGAGATACTTACCTGAGCCAGGTTCCTAGTCCTAGCTTGTACTTGTGGGGATAAGAGAAAGACATTATCACAAATAATCCTAGCACTGGGGTGAAATAGTCATTTAAAAAGATAATCGGGGAAGAATACTTATCTAATAAGAAGTTAAACCTGCAAGGAGATCACACTGGATTTGGCCTGAAGAAGTAAAGCACTTTGTGTTTCATTTGGTGAATATTTTAAGCAAACACTTCATAATGAGTTTTAACTTAGTTTGATTCATCTTTAATTAAAGGTCTCTGGTTCTGAATCTTCATCATTCACACAATCGGGATCAGATAATTCTGGATTGTGACAAGCTGCTGCATCATCATCATCACATTCCTCATCATGTTCCACAGAAGCAAGTCCATCTTGTGGAGGTACATCATGAGGAACAGGCCTAACAGCAGAATTCACAGAGTAGGATATATAATTTTGTGCTTAGTTTTAGCTGAGAATCCACTTGTGATCACAAGGCAAAAGTAGCAATCTTTAATATGGTCTCGCAGTTCCTGCCATGTCATCGGGATTGTAAATTACATTGTTACCTTTCATCGATTGAGCCAGTCATGAAGTCCATTGGAACAACTTCTACAGATGATATGTGGAGCACAAGACTTATCCTGGTCACCCAGTGGAAAGCCAAAGTACAATTTGTATACCTTCTTCAAATCTACGGTAATTGGGCGACGTTGTGCTTTAATTGTGAATGAATCACAGACGTAACAGAAACTATCTAGATGATTAGTACAATGTCTTTGCATGACGAAGACTGATGTTAATCACCGTCTGTAGCATAAAAAACCAAAGACAAATGTCATTAACCCTCCTTATACGTTTATCCTATAAACGCATGATATATCGCCCAATTACTAGATGTAAATCTGATAAAGTTCAAAGTGTTCAAGGCCCAGTTAAAAGCCCACCGCTTTCGACTCCAAATTCCTCTCACCTTGGGTTCTGCATCCCCCAACCCTAAGGGCTCCTTTTACTAAGCTGCGGTAGCATTTTTAGCGCGCGCTGAAGATTAGCACTTGCTAAACCCCGTGCTACGCGGAAAAACTAATGCCAATGGAGGCGTTAGCGTCTAGCGCGCGGGGCATTGTAACGCATACTAAGCGCAGCTTAGTAAAAGGAGCCCTATATGTCAGGAGTTGGCAGACGAGAAGGATGCAGACAAGAGAGATTTACCCGATGAATTGAGTTCCCAGGGAGGAGTATAGGGAGACACAAGAGAGGAAAGATACTGAGGACCTGCAGAGTGAATACACTTCTAGATTAATAAGAGGAGTTTGAACTGTATGAGGAATCGGACAGAAAGCCAATGAAGTGACTTGAGAGGTGTAACGTGAGCATAACAACACTGGCGGAATATGAGGCAGGCGGCAGATATTCAGCACTTAACTGGCTAAGGTAGGTCTGTGTTTTTTGCAGTTCCATATATGCAGTTCCCTTAACTTAGGGGTAGGCAATTCTGGTCCTCAAGAGCCGGAGCCCAGGGCAGGATTAATTCTTCGAGAGCCCCTAGGCACACAAGTACACTGGGCCCCCCTGGCCCTGCCCCGCCCATGTCCCACCCCCATTTATCTGTTTTCTTCTTTACTTCTTTATTTCCACTTGTATTTCTTTTTTTTAATTATTCAAAATAAACAAAGATTAGTTTACCAGTGCACAGTTTTTCTTCTATGCAACCCCCAAATATCTCTGAACAAATCACCCTTCCTTCCCTTCCCACCTACTTACCCAGGAATTTAACTCTGAACCCTTTCCATGCATGTATGAAAGTGTTCAAATGTTTGTAAAGCAGTAATACTATTTGAAATATAAGTCTATATTAATAACCAAGTTTACAATGCCTCTCAACTGCCTCACTCTACATCAACCAACTGTAACCCATATGTATGTATAAACAACCAAATCTGTAACTCCTCTATACGTTCCACTCCATATATGTTAACTTGCAATGAAACAACAAGGCAAGCAGACCACCAAAGAATCCAACGTGAAACAAAAGAAGATTGGCAGAAAATAAGGAGATTCAAATCAGGTTAATTCAAGGTGCTCCCAAGAACCATGCCTGATGCATTTCGCCAGACAAGGCTAGTCAATGCTAACAAAAAACCATGTCTTTCATACAAACAGAACACAGAAACACCTTCGCCTAGTATGGAATAAGTAATCACAAACTACCTCCCCCACCCCCTTTTACAAAACTGTTGTATGGTTTTTAACCACAGCCAGTGCTAAAAAAAATGCTCTACAGTTTTGTAAAAGGGAGGATAAAATAGAAATACGTAGACAAAGGTTAAATAAAACCACCAAGACGCTGGACCCTGCATACAATGCAACACCACAGAAACAGCAATGCATATCCCCTAAAGCAAAAAAAATAAATAAATTGTCAGGTTTCAGCTCTTCTTATCTTCTTGTCACTCTCTTCCTTTCATCTTCTGTCCTTCTGTGCCACTTCCAGAAACTGTATTCCTCCCCCTTCCATCTTTCCCTTCACTCCCATTGGTCTGGAATCCAACTTCTTCCATTCCCTTCTTCAATGGTCTGGCATCTCTCTCCTCTCCTCTTCTTCCCTTCCCTCTCCCACATCCACACCCTCATGGTCTGGAATTTCACTCTCTCCTCTCCCTTCCCCCCAATTCCATCAGCATCTGCCCCTTTCTTTCCCTCCAACCCTATTCCATCCAGTATCCTTCCCCCTTTCCCTGCACCCCAATTCCATTAGCATCTACCCTCTTTCTTTCCCTTCAACCCAATTCCATCCAGTATCCTTCCCCTTATATCTCTCCCCTTTCCCTGCACACCAATTCCATCAGCATCTGCCCCTTTCACTCCTTCCACCACCCTTCCATACCACAGAGTGTGGGTTTATTAGTTCTCAGCCCGCAGCTCTCTCAACTGGATGTTTCTCCACTCCTTTTGTTTGTTTTAGTAATGTGTCTTAGAACTATGTTAGTATATAACTCCTCTGGTTCTGTACATTAATTTCCAGGATTCTTGCATTCTTTCTGTGATAGTTTTCATTTGAGATAGTCACCTCAATAGCTAAGGATTTGGATTTCAGATTTAATTATATTCCTTTCCAAACTCATGTTTAAGGAAAGCCACATTTGAGCTACAATAGACAGTTTCATGCCACCAAGAGGGCTTATAATTTGTGCTGGGGCATTGAGACTTTGGCTCTTCCAATATGCCTTGAGAAATTGCAATAACCATTTCTATAGCAAGTCTGACTAATTTTGCTTTTCTTGAGTGGGAGCAAATGAGGATCTTGTTTGCATTTCCTTCTATACTGTTTTATGTTGATTTTGTTTGTTTTAAAATGATGTACAGTGCACTGAGCAATCTTGGGTGGGGGGAAGGTGTGGAAGAGTAATTCATAAATAAAATTGAAGACAAAATGGCTAAGGTTTATCAGGGTCAGTGGAGTTTGACCCCTGGCTTCTCTGGTTCTTATCCTGGTACTCTAACTACTAGGCCAAGCCTTAGTCTTATACTTGATAGCACTGCTAGATGATTGTAACAGACTAATTTAGCCACTGTACAAAATCATACTAATGGTATAAATCTTTTGAGGTTAGTGTGTTGTTGCAGTTAGGGCTTCTTTACTAAGGTGCATTAGGGCCTTAACACGCGGAATAGCGTGCGCTAGACCTTAACACCAGCATTGAGCTGGCGTTATTCTAGAAGCCTACCCCGCGGTTTAGCGCATGGTAATTAGGTGCGTGTGCTAAAAACGCTAGTGCACCTTAGTAAAAGGAGCCCTTAATGTATTACATGGCCATATAGCCCATAAGCACTTACAAAGCTGTTAAAGCATATCTGCAAAAGATAGCGTTTTTAAAACAAAATATCTGAAAAATCTATTTTCTTATTTTAGGTTTTACTCTAATGTGCTGTGGGATTTGAGTCGCGTAGCTAAAGTAAATTTGTGCTAGACAACAGCAGTTAGTCAACCAGTGTTTCATGGGGATGCTTGAGTGCATTTTTTTTCAAATTGAGTGTCACTGGCTCTGCCTACCTAATTACAGAAGTCCTTCATTTAGCCACATGCCAAACAAGTGGCATTCAAGAATAGAGAAGTGCTATTATAACTGTAAGTGAGGTGGCATCACTCATCATCATGCTGTTTATATTATGGTGTCAACCAATTGTACAATGGAACTCTCCTTTGTCAAAGGAGCATTTTCCTGCTACTCTAGAATTGTTACTTGTGGTACATTTTAACTTAGTGTTTCTAAGCTTATACTGACATCTGGTGGTATTTTAAAAGCTCAAGGATTTATTTATTTCTAATCATAAGAACATAAGAATACCTTTACTGGGTCAGACCAATGGTCCATCAAGTCCAGTAGCCCGTTCACACGATAGCCAATCAAGGTCACAAGTACCTGGCCATAACCCAAAGAGTAGCAATATTCCATGCTACCGACACAGGGCAAGCACTGGCTCCCCCATGTCTCTCTCAAGAACAAACTATAGACTTTTCCTCCAGGAACTTGTCCAAACCTTTCTTAAAACCAGCTACGCTATCCGCTCTTACCATAACCTCTGGCAATGCGTTCCAGACCTTAACTATTCTCTGAGTGGAAAAAAAACTTTCCTCTTATTGGTTTTAAAAGTATTTCCCTGTTACTTCATCGAGTGTCCCCTAGTCTTTGTAATTTTTGACAGAGTGAAAAATCAAGAGTTTTGGTTATTCTTTCATCGTGCAGATAAGAGAGTTAAGGAATAATGGGTACACACACACTTCTCAGTATCTCTAAGGTTTCCAAATGGCTCAGAGTCATTAGAGATATGTCAGGCCAATTCTAGATTTACTCAAATTATGTCAAATGCAGGTAAAACCAGGACTGGCTCTGCCCTTGCTTGATGACCTGCGTCCATCTGGTAACCCTAATAACTGTGAGCTCAACTAACCCAATTTTTTGGCCTCTGTAACATGAATATCTGAAAAATCCAGAAACCAGGTGATATTCAGCACAATTGATGAAAAGAATAGTTATTTGGACCAGAAAAAGAACAGCCACTCTCTCCATATCTCTCAGAGATAAGCATGCCTTTAATTTATCTATAATGCACTTCCTGGAGAAACAAATATACTGCTGCTGCAAACTAGAGTTGCCAAATTTCCTCTTTAAAAAAAAAGACGACACCTGGCCATGCCCCATTTCTCCCCCAGCTCCGCCCTCACATGAACCTCTCTGAGTTTGGGACCACATCTGGAGAGCCTCTGCGCATGTATGGACGTTGACACGATGACATCACGCACATGCGCGCATGACTGACCACAACATGGTACGTTTCGACCTCAGGAAAGGATTCCCTAGATCAAACACAAAGACAAAGGTACTCCACTTCCGAGGCACTGACTTCGAATGCATGGGAGATTTTGTTCATCGGGCACTGCAGAACCAAGCTGAGACGGATGATGTTGAAGCTATGTGGTCAACCCTGAAATCTACCATACATGAAGTAACAAACCTCTACATTAGATCAGTAAACAAACGGCAGAGAAACAATAAACCCCCAATGGTTCACCGCTGAGATCTCGTACCTCGTTAAAGAAAAGAAAAAGGCATTTATTTCCTACAAACGTATGGAGGAAGTGGAAGCCAAATTAAAATATACAGCCAGGGCCACAGCGGTCAAAATGGCAGTCAGGGAGGCCAAACTTCGAGTGGAAGAAACTTTAGCGAAGAACCTCAAGAAGGGAGACAAAGCCTTCTTCAGGTACATTAGCGACAGGAAAAGAAACACAGACGGGATAGTACGCCTAAAAAACCAAGATGGGAAGTACATGGAATCGGATTCCGAAAAAACCGAACTTCTGAATGAGTACTTCTACTCGGTCTTCACCAGCGAGGCACCGGGGCACGGTCCACACCTACAGACAAAGCAAAGAGTGGAAGACCTGTTTGGAATTTCAAGTTCACACCCAGAGACTGTAAGGATTGTTAGTTGCCCCCACAATATATGGTTGGTGGGGTCACTTGAAAGGCGCCCTTACAAATGCCAGGTCCCAGGTTCAGTTCCCTCACTGAAGATTCACCAGGAAGTAGAATCAAAAAGGCACAGCCAGAGGTGATTGCATAAAGAATATATTATAGAAATAGGCTTACAGAAAAGCAATATTTATAAGCATTACAATTAAGCATTACAATTAATGAGAGAGCAACGCAGTTTCCCTGCCTTACAGAGTTCAGAGGAAAAGAGAGACATAGAAGCCTGAAGTTCCAGAGAAAGGCAGAGAGAGAGAAAAGGGGGATGGGGTGATGGTCCAAGCTTCGTGTTCCATAGATAAAGAGAAGGATAGACAGAGAGAGAGAGAGCTCCATGTGTGTTGCAGAGAAGAGGCTTTTATAGCTTGGAATCTATTCTGAATATAGAAAACTATTGAGCTTCAATAGAAGTTAAATCTCCCCTTAGTAAACTTGTGCTAGACAGCCGAAGAATAGGCTATGGTCAAATGTAATTTCCAGTATGCCTCTGATAATAGTTTCTGATTAACTTTAGTTATCTGTGCACCTGAACCCATTGTCCTAAGCACCCTCTTAATCAGACATTAACACATTAACACCTTTTAGCTAATCATGATTCAATCAGGGCTATTTAACACCGTCTTTTCGGGCCATATGAAACAGTCTGCCTACACTCAGGGTCTATCTACATTCACATGCCAAAGTCAGATTGATATAATTTCCCATAGGCCTTTGCTGACATTAGTTATGCCAACTGAAAATGCTGAATGCTAACAATAGCTATGTTGACAGAGACGTCTACTGCGAACTGAAAACACTCAAAGTGAATAAAGCCATGGGTCCGGACAATCTACACCACAGAGTACTCAGGGAGTTGTGTTATGTCCTGGTGGAACCGCTATCCGTACTCTTCAATCTCTCCCTCAGTACGGGGAGAGTACCCATGGACTGGAAAACGGCTAACATCGTTCCACTGCACAAAAAAGGTTGCAGAACGGAGGCTGAAAATTACAGACCGGTGAGTCTAACATCAATAGTGTGTAAACTCATGGAAACACTAATCAAACGTAAAATAGACACGATCCTAAATGAGGAGAATCTATGGGATCCCAGTCAACATGGATTTACCAAGGGTAGGTCCTGCCAATCCAATCTCATCAGCTTCTTTGACTGGGTAACAAGAAAGCTGGACTTGGGAGAATCCCTAGACATAGTGTACCTAGACTTCAGTAAAGCTTTCGATAGCGTCCCTCACCGTAGGCTGTTGAGCAAGATGATATCGATGGGATTGGGAGAAATGCTAACTGCATGGGTCAAGGATTGGCTAAGTGGTAGACTTCAGAGGGTGGCGGTTAGCGGTACCCTCTCTAAAACGTCATAAGTAACGAGTGGAGTACCGCAGGGCTCAGTCTTGAGTCCGCTGCTTTTTAACTTATTCATAAGGGACCTGACTCAGGGGCTTCAAGGTAAAATAACACTATTCGCCGATGACACCAAACTATGTAACATAGTGAATGGCTCTGATTTACTCGATAGTATGACGCATGACCTGTTTTTGTTGGAACGTTGGTCATCTACCTGGCAGCTGGGCTTCAACGCCAAGAAATGCAAGGTCATGCACCTCGGCAGTAGAAATCCATGCAGAACTTACACCTTAAATGGTGTGACCTTAGCTAGGACTGTAACAGAATGAGATTTGGGAGTAATCATCAGTGCAGATATGAAAGCTGCCAGTCAAGTGGAGAAGGCTTCATCTAAGGCAAGACAAATGTTAGGTTATATCCCAGAAGTTTCTTCAGTCGGAAGCCTGAGGTCATCATGCCGTTATACAGTACCATGGTGAGACCACATCTGGAATACTGTGTGCAATTCTGGAGGCCACATTACCGTAAAGATGTGCTAAGAGCAGAGTCGGTTCAGCGGATGGCCACCAGGATGGTCTCGGGGCTCAAGGATCTATCATATGAAGAGAGGCTGAACAAATTGTGGCTCTACTCTCTCGAGGAACGTAGGGAGAGGGGGAGACATGATTGAGACATTTAAATACATCACCAGACGTATAGAGGTGGAAGAAGATATTTTCCTTCTCCAAAGACCCTCAGCCACAAGAGGGCATCCGCTTAAACTCAGGGGTGGGAAATTTCATGGTGACACCAGAAAGTATTTCTTCACCGAAAGAGTGGTTGATCATTGGAACAAGCTTCCGATACAGGTAATCGAGGCCAACAGCGTGCCATATTTTAAGGGTAAATGGGATGCCCATGTGGGATCCCTAAGAGGGTGGAGTTAAGGGTCATTAGGAGTGTGATCTCCAGGAGTGGGCAGACTTGGTGGGCTATGGCCCTTATCTGCCGTCATTTTTCTATGTTTCTATGAGTATGACATCATCGCATCAACATGCACACATGTGCAGAGGGTCTCCAGATGCAGACCCGAGCTTGGATACTCCAAAAACCCGGACAAATTGCCGGTTTTTGGAAATTTCTCTGGGTACCCAGACAGTCCTCTAAAAAGAGAATATGTCTGGGTTTTCCTGGACATCTGGTAACCCCTGAAAGGGTCTCCTGTTTCTGCTTGGAGGATAATAAAGTTTGTGTAGGTGAGAAATTGGAAGCTGGTTTGAGTTGTGTGGTTCCTGCAGGTTGTTGTGGCCTGTATAGAAAAAGGACACCACATAACCTAAAGTGACAGCCTTGTAGACTCAGATCTTTCTATTTGGTTTTGAGTTCATCCAGCTTGCTGTTTGTCACTCTAATGATACTGACAGCAAGCTGGCATCAACACCAGGTCTGCCACTTCCAAGCATTGCCAAAAGTGCTAGAATGTTCACTAGAAAACTGTGGGAAATATTTATTTTATTTTATTTATTCAATTTTCTATACTGTTCTCCCAGGGGAGCTCAGAACGGTTTACATGCATTTATTCAGGTACTCAAGCAGTTTTCCCTCTCTGTCCCGGCAGGCTCACAATCTATCTAACGTACCTGGGGCAATGGGGGGATTAAGTGACTTGCCCAAGGAGCAGCGTGGGTTTGAACCCACAATCTCAGGGTGCTGAGGTCGGAGCTTTAACCACTGAAAGTCTCAAACCTGGTGGATTGAGACTTTCAGCTCTGTTCAATAAAGTCCACACAGCTTTCTGTCCTTCCTGTATTGCACATGTTTCCTGTCAACCAATGCTAATTGAACTTCTGCAGTCCTCAAGTCACACTAAACTCGGGGCCGTCTCTACAAAGCATGCGTGGATGTCAACCGGTGTTGTCATACGCATGTGTGTGACATCATCACCTCAATGCCTGTGCATGCTCAGAGACCCTGTTTTGGAAATCCCTCCATTGCCAGAGGGGCAGAGAGGAGGAAAGGTGCTGGTGCCGTCAATGGCCAATTTGTCTCTTTCATGGCACACCTGGAATCTCACTGCAGCACACTATGGTGCCACGGCACACTGTTTGCAATACACTGCTCTATTTCTAAGATTCTGGCTATTGGAAGCTAAGGGTAGTTTTTAAGAGACTGAAGTCTGTGCTGTGTATGTGGAATATTGTTGTTATGAGCCAGGGATCTCAAAGTCCCTCCTTGAGGGCCGCAATCCAGTCGGGTTTTCAGGATTTCCCCAATGTATATGCATTGAAAGTAGCACATAGATCTCATGCATATTCATTGGGGAAATCCTGAAAACCCGACTGGATTCCGGCCCTCGAGGAGGGACTTTGAGACCCCTGTTATGAGCTGTGTACTAGTTCTGCTAAAGAGTTACCATAGGGCTCCAAAAAAAATGAAGAAGGATTGAGACTTCCAGGTTTTACTTCCATTGCTTTCAGTGTCTCAGTCTGTCCTTACTTCCATTGCTTTCAATGGGAGTAAAACCTGGATGTCTTAATCTGTCCTCCTTTTTCTGAAGCCATATGGTAACCCTCCTGCAGCAGATGAAGTTGTGGGGCATTTGCAGGTAGTTGCTATATTTAGGCTTCATCCTGTTAATCCTAAATTGAGACTTTTTGTGTGGGCTAAATGCCACCTACTCGTATTTATAATACTCTTATTAGTCCTGACAGATGCCTGGTTTTAATGGTTCTGGGCACAGTTATCAAATTAAAAATGTCCTCTTTCCAGTTGTTCCTCTTTGGTTTAATTAGGTTCATGTTGATCTTTAGAGCTGCAGATATAACAAACTCTACTTTAATACCGATAACTCTTTTTTGGGTTTTACAATAGCATCTTGAGAATGTAATATTCTCGTCATGAATTCCTATGGAGCTGGGAGGAAAGAATATAGGAATTGCAATACTGGGACAGACCGAGTGTCCATCAAGCCCAGTATCCTGTTTTTAACAGTGGCCAACTCAGGTCACAAGTACCTGGTAAAATCCAGAAACAGTAAAACAGATTTTATGCTTCTTATCCTAGAAATAAGTAATGGATTTTCCCAAGTGTTAGTAATGGCTTATGGATTTTTCTTTTTGTAAATTATCCAAACCCTTTTTAAACCCTGCTAAGCCAATTGCTGCATATGTAAACGAAACAGTGTATGATGCATGAAATGTGGACAAACATTTTTAGCTTCATGACATTATTTTGAGTTGATATCACATTAGCAGCATACAAGCAGTTCCATTTCTTGGTGCATATATGGAAATGTATAATGAGGGTCAGACATAATATAATGAAGCTCACAGTGAGGTGGTAGGAAAGGTTACACAAGAGTCTTATTTGGTTTTAATGAGGTACAAAAGGCCTCAGAATTTGTATTGTTTTGCTTTGATTTTACATAAGACAAATATTTTTATTTGCTGCTGTCAGTGAATAACTTTATGCTGGATATTTTTCTTATTGCAAATCAAAAATTTGAGTTTCAGGTTTATACTGATATATCTAAACTAGCTCATTAGTCATTACATAATATCCTTTATATGAGCATCAATTTAATAATCGTCCAGAAACCCGAAACTAGATAGCATGCATATAATTTTTCTTCTTTTGGATAACCCTCTATTGAAATTTAATATTCAAGGCTTATATTAGACAATAAATTGTATAAACTGGCATATTGTATTTTATTGGACATTTAAGAAAATTACTATGTTAGATTTTTCAAATCTAACATAAGCTTAAAAAATAGATAGATGATTTTAGATTATCCTTAAAAATATACAATCTTTGGGACCTAAGCAATAATATTTGCAACTGTTTGGATGTACTAAACATAGGGCTCTTTATAAGATGCACTAATAAACCCATAGGTATAAAATGAGCTTCTTAGCATTTAGGTTATGCTAATGGTTAGTATGCATTAAATCCATTAGTGTATGTTAGTAAAAGAAACCTATAGTGTCCTGTGCAGTAAAGACCCATACTAATATGTAAATGCTAGAATTAGCACTCACCTGCTTATGAATGAGAAAGCATCATGAAATGAAATATTACTGATTCTAGAGGAAATAGTGTGAAGCTTTGTTATGCTTTTTCTCATGAGTCCAGTAGCAGGCAAATGGACCAGGGGCTTAGCCTATTCTGTGTGTGCTATGGTTTGAAATCCTTCTTGCTATCTGACTCAGAGTAAAAGATTTAGGTCCCTTTTATCAGGCCTTGGTAGAGCATTTTAGCGCTGGCCAGTGAGGTAAATGCTCCAATGCTCATATGATTTGAATGAGCGTTGGAACATTACCTCGCCGGCCAGCGCTAAAACGCTCTACTGCAGCTTTATAAAAGGGGGCCCTAGTTAGCACGAGGCAGTTCCCCATTCTTAACCGTTTTACGAAGCCCCATGCCCTTTCTGTGACATAGTAGGAATCTCTGTACAGCATTCTACCCACTGTGCATAGCAGGCATTCCAGACACTGGCAAATATTCCCCTATTTTCAGCCACCCTTTGGTCTTATCAGACCAAAGTCACTGGATTTTCATGGGCAGAAAGGAACAAGGTTTCATCAGATATCCTTGTAAACCGTTCTGAGCTCCCTTGGGAGAACGGTATAGAAAATTGAATAAATAAATACATTTTTGCAAATTCAGCAATGTAACTTCCAGCTGTGTCGTAATCAGCAGAAGCTTTTTGCCAGAGATATTTAACACTGTGGCACTTCTTAAATTTCTGAAGCTAACCTTCCGAATATTCACACTCACCGTCAATGTTCTTGATGGTATTTTCTGGCTTGCTTCGGTACCATCAAATCAATCAATGGCATGCATTCACGTTTTTTGCTGAACCCACTCAATCAGCCCATGATCTAAATGTTCATTTTTTGCCCTGTGCATAAAATCTGGTAACCCTAGTTAACACAAGAGCACTTAGTACTTCCTAAATAGGAGGCAGTAGCCAGTAACTGCTCCTATGTTAATTTATTTCCAAGTCCCACACACTAATGGAAAGATTAGTACAGGACCTGCAAAAAAAACTAAAAATAAAAAAGCCCTAAATACTGCCACATTGAACTTGGGCTTAGAATGCAGTCCCGTATTAACACTTATTAAAGCCTAGACTGGGTCAGCTCAAGAGATTATATTGTCCCAGCCCATGACCCGCCTTGCCTTAGTCCATGTCGTGTCCCCCCCCCCAGCCAGTTCCCTTCTCTGACTGTACAGCCCAGTCCCAGCAGGATGTGGCTTCATAGGCCAGCTGCCGCAAGGAGGGAGGGCCAGCATCAAGCAGTAGCATCAGAGAAGGGAAGTACTGCAAATCTGTATGCATTGCTGATTTGCACACACAACTTAACTGTTTAACAAGTCGATCAGCACTGATAATTACCATTTGGCACAAATTAGAATTTATGTGCACAGCTCTCTAAGAATATTCTATAAAGTGGTGCACATAAATCCTAGTATGGGTATCTCAAAAGGGGGCATGGCCAGGGGAGGAGCATGGACAGGTTGTGGTCATTCCTAAAAGTTAGGTGTATTGTTAAAGAATATGCCTGACCCTTGTACAACGTAGGCATAGACATTTAGGTGTGGTTTTCATTCTCATAAATGCCTGCACATAAATGTTAGTTGTGCGGATGGGTGCTACGCATGATTATATAAACCACACCTAACTCTGGAGGCAGTTTATAGAATTGTGCTAAGCGTCAAATTTTTCATCAACAATTTTTTGTGATATGAATAAAATCTACCCCTTAGAATGCACTAATTGTAATGCGCTAACTGGATAATGTGGGAATGCCCATTTTCCACCCATGACACATCCTCTCTGAAAAATATATATTTTTAAATCACTAATGCATTAGTTATTACATGCAAACAGGCAGTACACAGGGAAAACACTTTGACACATTTCTGATGTAGCCTGTTTTCACACCATAACCGTGTAGGGGCTGGCTCAATCTATAGACCAGGTAAGACCCTGGTCCAGGGCGCTGGTGAGAAAGGACCCCCAAATCCCAGTCTGGTCTACCTTTAAACATCTAGATGCAAGATTGAGCCTCACTTGGTCCAGGAGGAGGAAATACGGGATCACAGCTAGTGAGGGTGGGGAAGAGGAGGAGAGACATACCAGATTGTGGGGGAGGGAACATCAATGCAGATGTTGGCTCAGGGCACCACAGTGCTTTGAGCCCAGCCCTGTAACTGCATATTAAGGACTTAATACCCTTTACTAAAATGGTCTCTTAAATTGTTTGACCACACTTCATGGATCACACTGTCACTGCTTCCCTTCATATGCTGCAATCTACTTCCCACTCAACTCGTTGTGAATTAATGCAGAAATGTTTCTCAATACTGGAAGCATGGAGTGCTGTCCCAGAAGGAGGGTAACATCTAAACTTGAGGAAGCGGAGAGTATGATCTAGTAGCGTGCACTAGATAAATGTTTATTGTGTTAACTAGGGTTACCAGAGAGTGTCACCTAATGAAAATAGCTCATGCAGTGTGAAAATCTTTTTGCAAAAAGTTCAGGATTCAGATCATTTTATACAGTAAACGTTTAATGCCAGCAGCAAAAACAATCTACAATGTGCAATACTGGGGAACATTTGCAGTGAAATTTTTGAAGATTTTTTTTAAAAGGTAAAAGAAGTTGCCGCATCTTTCCAAATCCTTGTACAGGTTCACTTATTAAAGGCTTGGCGGCTAATTTTGACAAGATTTTGGTGCTTTAGGAATTAGGATCCTAAAAGTAGAAGCCTAACAATCAGGTGGGAGGAATGCACTAGGCACCAACATTAGTGGTAAGTCTTCTAAAATGTGGTGAGAGCTCCGGTTGCTGTTCCTTCCTTTCTGCCCTGGGTAGATGTGCACTCGTTTGGTTGTATGGGGGGTATGACTGCTGGAGCGTCTGATGAGTGATTATTGTGACTTGAGGCCGGTTGTTTGAGGTTTGACTGGGTTTGGTTGGGGGTTCCGTATTCTTTAAAATGTCAATTGTGTTGGACATCCAACCGAGGGCTTCTTGTACTTTGTCTCATTGCTGCCATGTTTTTACGCTTGTTGATTTACTGGCCTGTTTTACCCTGTTATTATTGGCTTCTCTCTTGGTTGTATGTGCCTTTTGCAATTGCTAATAAAGATAATTTTTTAAAAATGTGTTAAATACTAATGTGCACTTAGCACATGCAGAAAAGGCTTACTGCAAAATACATTTAAAGTGTTTTGCAGTAAATAAGCATAGAGCAATGAGATCTTGTGCTAAAATAACCCATCTTAACAGTAGCACTCATTGATGAATTCTCCCCTTAGCCCTTAATGTAAGATGGAATTTGCTGAATCATTTATCTCATTAGGTGGAGGCTGTATGAAGTTTCAGAAGACATTAAAAACCTTATTTGTTTCAGAATTTTTTTTTTAATGTAGTTAGTTTTATCAAATTTTGTCTGTTTTTCCTGATATTGTTCTAGCTGGTTCATAGACAAAACTGCAGAAGACAAAGGCGCGCGCCGACAACTGAGCGCAAGACGGAAGTGCGTGCCCAAGAAAAAGAGTGTTTTTAGGGGCTCCGACGGGGGGTTTTGTTGGGGTACCCCCCCACTTTACTTAATACAGATCACGGCCCTCATTATACTGGAAACTTAACTGTTTCCCTGTTTTTAGGGAAAAAGTGAAGTTTTCAGTAAAGTGTGGGGGGTTACAACCCCCCAAACCCCCCCACAACGCGGCGCGATCTGTATAAAGTAAAGTGGGGGGGTTCTCCCCCCACACCCCCCATCGGAGACCTTTAAAACAGTCATTTTCTTTGGCACATACCTCCGAATTGCGCTCATTTGTCTGCACGCGCCTTTGTCCCGGCGCGCTTTTGACCTGACACAGTTCTAGCTTCTTGTTGTGTTTGTAAAAAAATATAGAACTGGTGATACTGGATGACTGAGGTCTATAAGAACTATGTTGTATTGATATATTTGTCTGTTTGCTTTCGTTGCCTCCTTCTATAAATTAATTGACTTGATAGATCAGCAAGGGCACATCAGTTTGAAGCAGTACATGACCCAGTCCCTTCAAGGATAACATTTAGCATCATCTAATGGATGTGATCTCTACACAGAAGCAACACAACATGAGAATTAAAGCTTTTGTTCTTGTGCTAATGCAAATGTGCAGCAATTGTTAAGTCACGAGTCTGATTCATTTGTTTATTTGTCATTGTCTGCCTTTTCATGCGTTTCAGCAATGGGGAGAAGGCTTGAGATCCATCATACACAACTTTAGAGCCAACAATGTCAGTCCAATGACATGCCTCAAAAAACAGTAAGTTTCTTTTCTATTCTTTAGTAGGGATGTGCATTCATCTGAAATGGCATTGAGCAATATTGTGTACTATTGACAAGACTGCCCCCAAAACAAACCCAAATACAATGAAAAATCCCATAAACAATGTAGAAAACCAAACCCCCCCCAAAAAATTGGTTTTGGCCTGCACATTTCTTTTCCCTAGCTTTCTGAATTAGAAGAGCCATGTCTACTCACTCCGTTTTTTCTTCCCTGTATTCCTTCTGTTGTCTCCAAACAAAACTGCCAAACCTTCCGCTCTGATTGTCTTCCAAAGCTGCTTTTAACTCCTAACTCCCACTCACCCATAAGATACCTATGTCCATCTTACCATTCTCCCTGTGAGAAACTCCCCAACTCCTGTGAGTCCTATTTGACCGTCTAAATTAGATTGTGAGCTCTTCTGAGCAGGGACCATTTAAATGCAAATGTACAGCGCTTTGTACGCCTTTCAGCACTTTAGAAATTATAAATAGTAGTAGTAATAGTAGGCCAAAGAAAATCCATCACTGTGGTCCAGATGTAACCATGCTAATTGTAATTGCTAGAGAATGACGTAGCAGTAGTTAGTATAGCCAGGTTTAAAAAAATTTGGACACGTTTCTGGAGGAAAAGTCTATAGTATGATAAACATGGGAAAGCCACTACTTGCCCTGGCATCAGGAGCATAGAATGTTTGGGTTTCTGCCAGGTACTTGTGACCTGGATTGGCCACAATGGAAATGAGACACCGGGCTAGATAGACCATTGATCTGAACCAGTATGGCTATTTTTGTGTTCTTATGTATGTCGTTATTGTAAAAGGAAAATAAAATAAAAATAGTTGTCACCATTTTGAAGAAATAAATTAGTCCAGTCCCAGATTCAAACTAGAAACTGTAAAAGCTAGTTAGATATATTTTTAGCACGGCTGCATCCATATCTCTATGACAAAATCTTTGTACAAGTTGTGAATGTAGACATATATAAAGAGCTATACAATATAGCTTTCTTCCCTTTGTCTCATCCATATTCAACCCACTGAACATTCTACTCTAGCTCTCCGCCTACTCCTTCCAGGGCCTAAGAACATTCTCCCATTTTTCTTTGCCCCAAGCTCCCAGATTTAGTTACCGGTATATGTGCAATATCTCATGCAATTAAATATTTATGCTACCATTCATGTGT
The DNA here is from genome assembly GCF_902459505.1 of Geotrypetes seraphini. Classification (NCBI taxonomy): domain Eukaryota; kingdom Metazoa; phylum Chordata; class Amphibia; order Gymnophiona; family Dermophiidae; genus Geotrypetes; species Geotrypetes seraphini. The sequence continues at coordinate 314,888,036 of NC_047086.1, read as the reverse complement.
CCATGGATACAGGTTTAAAGGGATCATGCTGGATCAGAGCTGAGAAAGGCTGCTCTGGTCATAGTGTGCCTCCCTCAATTCAAGTTTATTAAAAATTTGATATTCAGAAAGCTCAAATAGGGAAACCATGGTTCAACATGTACCATTTGTGCCACCATTTCACAAGACACTGCCAGCTGGGAAGTGCACGTCCCTGAAACTTAGCCATTGCTCACCTTTAATTAAGGCCAGTAGCTGCAGGCTGTACTCTTTGACCAGTGGAAATGGATCATAGAGTCCAGTGCTGGTTCATAATTTGCATGTTCTTCTCTCTTCTCCTCCCTCCCCCCCCCCCCCCCATGCATTCTTTGCACGGTTCTGTTTGTTCTTCTTTGCACCCCCTGACTCATCAGTAGAGATTAGCTTTTATTCAGCACAAGGAGCTGTGCTTAACCTGGGTCAGCTTTCTGTAGGTGAGGCCAGTATCATGGCTAACTCCCACGCTCTGAATATGGTCCCTAGTATATATAAAGTTGATAGTCAACTACGTAGAGAATATGTAATTTGAGAAACATCTAGCTTAGAAGCTTTCAAATCTTACATGTGGTCTTATCTCTTTAGCTGGTGCCACTGAATATCCAAGTCAAACTTCAAACATAAGTTGAATACTACATATTGGATCTATTTGTGCAAGCCGCTTAGATATGTGACATACATTTGGGCCCAGATTCTCAAAGTGGTACCGATTTTCTAGATGCTGGTAGGTGCCCATACCTCCATTAAAAACGCCAATCAAATGACGTTTTTAACTGAGATTTGAGGCGCATACCAGCGCCTAGAAAATCAGCACCTGAATCATGCCTATGTAGGTGCTTTAGGCTGCCAAATGCCAAAGTAGGCATGACCAATGCCAGATGTGCCATTAGGTGGCCTAAAGCGCCTACGTAGGCATGATTCACACAAAGATAGGTGCCGGAAATGTAGGCCCGGAAAACTCTAGTCTACATTTCTGGCACCTATCTTTCATGTTGGTGCAATTTTGAAACTGGCACTAATGCGTGATTGACATGTGATCAATAGCCGCTTTTATGGCGACTGCCGATATCGGCGCTGATTCGAGAATCTGGGCCTTAATGGCTGAATATTGCTGCATAGATGTATAAATTGTACAGGTAAGTTGCACTGCCCCTAGAATGTCCCCGTTGAACAGTATTTTTTTTTCCTCCACTTTACTAGTTAGGCTTGATTTTCAGCATTAGCCAGCTACATGTAACTAGGAGAACCCAACAGCACTAAATCTACCTGGTCAAATTTGACAGTCTAGATTTTGGTGAATTTTCAAATAAAATCTTGGGGACTGTTTTACTAAGGTACACTAAGCTCTATCATAAGTTAGCATGCTGAAAACCCCCCACAGAACATGTTAAAGCGTCTTGCGGTAGTTTTCTTGTTTGGCTATGCTATTTTGTTTGTATTTATTTTTATGGAGGGAGTATATCATATATGGAGAGTGGGTAGAGAGTAGTTGCGGAAGTGTTATCCAGCTAGCACACTTGCATAACTGCACGTGTGTGGTTAATGCTGGAGCACTTACCCCCGGATTCTAAATGCGTCGCCCAGAGTTGATTGCCAGAATTTGAAGATGGAATCGAGTCTGGGCCGGATTCTCTAAGCGACACTATTGTTGGTGGCCACCTTAAAAGCGGCTGCCAATCATGTGTTAAACACACGACAGCGCCATTAAAATAATGACGCTTCTGGAAAAGGTAGGGGCCAGAAATGTAGGCCAGGGTTTTTGAGGCCTATATTTCCGGTACCCACCTTAGATGTGAATAGTGCCTATATAGGCACCTACTGGCGCCTAAAGCCACTTTCGGTGTTAACCACGCCTACAGTGACATTATGCACCAATAAGTCCCTCCAGGGTTGTGATTCCATTTTTTTAGGTGCCTTGAAATAACTTTTAAAAGAACTCTTAAATAGCATTTGCCTCTTAATGTAGGTGCCAGTAGGACACACATCGATGCCTAAGTTAAAGCGCCATTTATATGGACCTTAGTGCTTAATTTGACAGCCATGCCTAGTTCTCACATGCATCTCAAAAAGGGGCATGCTACTATGAGGGACATATACAGGTCAGAGGTAGTCCAAGAAGTAGGCGCAGGGTTGCAAAATAATGGTCTCCATGCTTAACTTTAGGTGCAGAAATTACACCAGCTTTTACGAGTCGTAAGCCACCTGCCCACAGTTAGGCATGACTTGCAAGCTGAGCCCCTGTTCTATTAAGGTCACGTGCACTTTATAGAATGGGAACAAACAGAAAGAAATCAAGAGAGATGTCCTTAAAACCAAACAATATCCATTTATTCTTGACAAAATAACATCCCCATGAATATCCAAGTTTCAGCATAAAATCATACCTTCATCAGGGGATTCTACAAAACACACGTGGAGGGGCATAATCGAAAGAAACATCCAAGTCCAATGTGGATGTAGGGTGCTAATCGCCCAAAGTTGGCAGCGGTAAAAGGTCCATTCTCAAAAAGCACGTCCAACTTTTTTTTCGAAAATCGTCTACTTGTACGTCCAAACGTTTAATCGCCCAAACTGCCACTACATCTATTTTTATACCACATTCTCGACCAAAAATTCGGCCAAGTCCCAAACACCCAGAACAATACCTTATAGATGTGGGATGCTCAGTCCCTCCTGCCGCCACTCCCTAAGACATTCCTCAGCAGGAGAGATGCCTAGTCCCTCTTGCCGGAACCCCCAAAGCCACCCCCCACCCCCGAATGTCAACGGCAGGAGGAGTGCCCAGTTCCTCCTGCCGCCACCTCACCCAGACAACCACTGGCAGGAGGGATGCCAAGCCCCTCCTGCCGGTACCCCCCACCCACCCCCTAAGATCATTGGCAGGAGAGATTCCAAGTCCCAACCTCCAGTACCCCATCCCCCCAGAACATTGGCAGGAGGGATGCCCAGTTCCTCCTGCGGGTCCCCCACCACCACCAAAGGGCATGCTCCCCGACACCCTCCCCCAAGCCCACCTGGACCCCACAGTACCTTTTTTAAGTTGGCCGGCAGGCCCTTCTCCAACTTCATGGCTGTACCGGGGAGGGGCCTAAGGCTTAGGCGCCTGGGCCAACTGGAATATTAGGCCTCTCTTCCAGTTCATTCTGGGATGTGCTGGGAGTTGCCTAAGATTCTTAGGCCACTTCCATAGGGATTCAGAACTCTCCAACCTAAAAGTTAAGTAATTTGATATTATTATTGCTATTTTGACCACATTAAATTACACAGTATATAAATGCATAAGAGGGTTTTTTGTGACCTATGATTAACAGTGATGTCTTGTTTAACTGATCAGCTTCGGCTGCTTTGAAATGACACAGTAGTTGTCTGAGATCTTTTTCCCTCTTTTATGAATGATTTGTAGTAGAGAATAACATGGGGACAAATTTTTCCCCGTCCCCGCAGGAACTCAATTTTCCCGCCCTGTCCCTGCAAGTTTTTTCGCTGTCCCTGCCCCATTCCTGTAAGCTCTGCCTTAACCACACAAGCCTCGAACACTTATGATTTTAAAGTGTTTGAGGGTTGTGCAGATGAGGACAGAGCCTGCAGGAATGGGTCAAGTACAAGAAAAGAACTCTCCGGGACGGGAAAATGAGTTTCCGCGGGGACGGGGCAAAATTTATTCTTGTGTCATTCTCTAATTTGTCAAGGTTGATGTGATCCTGTTGTGGGAATAGTTTTGTATAAACTCTACTCTGTGTGTGCATCTTTTGATTTTCTGATTGTAGAGTTTCATGTCTGTTTTTTGTCAAGTAATTACATATAAGCCACAATAACCAGAATATTTATACAAACAAATGTGTATAAACAAATGAAGGGAAGGCACAAAGAAAACAACTAAAGGGATGGAAATAACCCAGTAATCAAAATGAGGTGGGAGCATAGGGGACTCATAATAAAAAATTTTAAAAGAACAAAAAGGGGCCTAAATAGGTATTGGACAATCAAAAAGCCCGATCGTCCAAGTACCGATAATCAAAGCTGGTTTTAGACGTATCTTATACCAGCTTAGGCCTTTCCCCTGCCTCTAAATGCCTAGAGCGAAAAGAGGCATTTTTAGAGGAGGGGAAAGGGTGAGAGGTGGGCCGACTTAGACTTTGTCATACAGCAAGTATATTCAAAACCTTGAACAGGTTACCTAGTCGAAACTTATACGTTTTGACTTAGACCAAGTCAAAACAGGTATAAGTTCCGAAAAGGAGCCGCTAAACTGATTGCGGCTGCCACGATCAGCTCAGCGACTACAGCAATTTGCCCAACCCCCACCACAGGAGGGACCTAAGGAAACTGAGACTATTCCAGTTGACCCAGGCGTCTAAGGCCCCTCCTGTGGGCGGGGCCTTAGGAACCTGGCCCAATCAGTCCTAAGACCCGCCATTCGGCAGATGGCAGGCCTGCCGCGCGGACGGGTTTGGGACTCGTCCACCCAGCCATCTGATTGTGAGTAAGGGGGTGTCAGGCTGGTCGGGGGGGTCACGGGGTGAGGGGGCGATCGGGGGTTCAGGGGCGGTCATGGGGAGGGGCATCGTGAGCAGATGGGAGTGGGGGCATCGTGGGGTGGTGGGAGTGGGAGGGTCATCATGGGCAGGAGGGGTTGGGCTCCCTCCTGCCCGTATCAGTTTGTGGGGGTGGGGGGTCATCATGGGCAGGAAGGGTTGGGCTCCCTCCTGCCCCTATCGGTTCGGAGGGTGGGGAGTCATCATGGGCAGGAGGGGTTGGCTATCTTTCCTGCTGCGATAGCGATCCCCCGAAGCGCCTAAAAGGTTTGGTTTTGGGTGTTTGGAACTTATTTTTTGGTTGATAATGTGTTGTATGTTTAGATGTAGTGGTGATTCTGGCCGTTTAAACTGCTGAACGTAGAGGTAGGCCATTCTCAAAAAAACCCTCACTTTGGACGGTTTTTTTTGAGAATGGACATTTTCCCTGCTGCTACTTTCAGCATTTAGACTAGAGCCTTAGGCCAAAAGGGGACTTAGACATTTTTTTTATTATGCCCCTCCACATATATAAAACAGATTTAAAAACTTATTTCCATGAGTACTGATATGATCCCAGAAGAGTAAAATGGATGTTATGCTGCTTATCCTAGAAACGAGCAGTGGATTTCCCCAAGTCCATCTTAATAATGGCTTATGGACTTTCATTTTAGGAAATTAACCAAACCCGTTTTAAATTTACTGCTTAGCAGTTTCAATAGTCCTAGTATTTTTGGAAAGAGTAAACCAGCAGTTCTCCCCTAAGACATCTTTTCTCCAAGGTGAAGAGCCCTATTTGCTTTTGCCTTTCCTCATAAGGAATCCATCCCATCTCCTTCATTAGGGTTCCCATATGAATCCAGAAAAAGGAGGATCGATTGAGCCATCCAGGTTTTACTTCCAGTGAAAACAATGGAAGTAAGGAGGACAGATTGAGACAATAAAAGCAAAACTTGGATGGCTCAATCTGACCTCCTTTTTCTGGAGCCATATGGTCAGTGGCGAACCAAGGGGGGTGCAGTCCGCCCCGGGTGCACGCTTCAAGGAGTTGCACAGCCGGCTGGGTCCGGAAGCTCCCATGCTGCTCAAAATGGTACCTCAGCGCGGCTGCTGTACATATTTCAGAGCAGAGTTTGCAGCCTCGCTGAAATGCAGCAAGGTCCTGCAATGACTACTTCTGCTGCATCTGCTCCGGAAGAGGTAAGTGTCATCGGCGGGCGGGGGGGGGGGGGGGTGGACATCAGCCGCAAATCCCTGCGTCTGCTGGCCCAGCCCCCCTTCTACTTCACTTACCTCTTCCGGAGCAGAGGCAGTAGAATTAGTCATCGCGGGACCTTGTTGATTTGGATGGAAGGCGCATAGCAGGGTGGTGGAAGGAGAAAAAGGGGGTCAGGGTGGTATGGAAGCATGGTGAAGGGTGAGAAATGGGGTCAGGGTGGTATGGAAGCATGGTGAAGGGTGAGAAATGGGGTCAGGGTGGTATGCAGCGTGGTGAAGGGTGAGAAATGGGGTCAGGGTGGTATGGAAGCGTGGTAAAGGGTGAGAAATGGGGTCAGGGTGGTAAAGAACGATGTGGAGGGAGAGAAAGGGGGTCAGGGTTGTATGCAGCGTGATGAAGGGTGAGAAATAAGGTCAGGGTGGTATGGAAGCGTGGTGAAGGGTGAGAAAGGGAGTCAGGGTGATATGGAAGCGTAGTGGAGGGAGAGAAAGGGGCAGATGCTGAAGGAATTGCAGGGAAAGGGGAAAGAGACATAAGGGGGAGGATACTGGATGGAATTGGGTTGGAGGGAAAGAAAGGGGGCTGATGCTGATGGAACTGGTGTGCAGGGAAAGGAGGGAAACATAAGGCAGAAGGATACTGGATGGAATTGGGTTGGATGGAAAGAAAGGGGGCTGATGCTGATGGAAGTGGGGGAAGGGAGAGGAGAGAGTGAAATGTCAGACCATGGGGGTGTGGGAGAGGGAAGGAAAGGAGAGAGATGCCAGACCATTGGAGGAGGGAAGAGAAAAAGATGGATGCCAGACAAATGAGGGTGAAGAGAGCGATGGAAGGGGGGAGGCATAAAGTTTCTTGAAGGGGAATAGAAGGAGAGAAGATGCCATATAGAAGGGGCAGAGAGAGGGTAGACAGTGGATGAAAGGAAGAGAGTGACAAGAAGATGAGGAAAGCAGAAACTAGAGAAGACAAAGGTAGAAAAAAATTCTATTTATTTTTGCTTTAGGGGAGATGCATCGCTGTTTCTGTGGTGTTGCATTGTATGCAGAGTCCAGCTGGTTCAGTTTAACCTTTGTCTATGTATTTTTATTCTATCTCCCCATTTACAAAACTGTAGAGCGTTTTTTAGCTGTGGCATCTGAGCTGTTACCACCATGGCTAAAAACCACACTACAGTTTTGTAAAAGGGGGGGGGGGTTTGTTTGTGATTACATACTAGACAAAGGTGTTTTTCTGTGTGTTTGAAAAGACATGGTTTTCTGTTAGAATTGACTGTGTAGGATTGATCTGTACTAATCTGCCTTGTTTAGTTTTACAATGGGTGTATTGATGTTGTACTGCTCACTGCAGTATGTAAGATGCTGCCTTTTCCTAGGTACTTATGTGTGACATGTGGCTTGTTACTAAAAATCATGTTTTTCATACAGATGGGGGGGTGTCAAAAAATGATGGGCCCCAGGAGTCATATATGCTAGGTACGCCACTGCATATGGTAACCCTACCATTTATCATTTCATGTCATTGACAAATGAAAATGAGCAGAAAAACCTTAAATTTGATGGGGCTTTTTTTGTTTGCTGCCTGTAGTATATTCTGCTGAAAAAGTCCTCACTGCAAATAGTGCACACTGTTTTGAAAGAGTGAGCTCTTATTCAGAAGAGCACACATTCTTAACGACATTGCTCCCATGACAACATAAGAAAATAAAACCCAAACAAAATGAACATTCCTGATTTAGAACAAACATTTTTTGGTTGTACATTTTTAATATGTGGGGGAAGAATAGAAGGATTGTTTTCATTAAAAACTTTGAAACTTTTTTGGTGTTCTTGGTCAAGCAGTTTTTGTGACATGTTTAGATTTGACTATGACATCTTTTAATTCTTTCAGTAGTGTCATTTGAGAATGCTTTATGTTTTCATTTTTTTACATTGCCATGAGTTCATTTGGAAGACAAGGGGGCCCGATATTGAACCATGGGAGGCAACCTTACTGTCTCCCATGGTCGGTGGCAATCCTGGATATTCAGTGCCGGGATTGCTGGCATTGAATATTAAGGGCGAAGGTCAGCGATTTGCACTTAGCTGGCAAAGTTGATTTTCATCAGCTGACCAGCTAAGGTTAATGGCCAAAGATAGATCCGCCTTTTAGGCAGGTCTGTCAGGCCACATGCCTTAACCAACCAGCTGATGAAAATTGGCAGTGTCCGGTTATGCCGCATGACATAGTCAGTCACCGGGCGGGCTGATGAGCCTGATATTCAGGCCAATTATGCTATTTTTGTTGTAGGTTTGATGCTTTCTGCACTTTGTTATCCCTTTACTTTTATCTTAGACAATTAATAGAAACATAGAAAAAATGTGTCCGAATTTCTCAGTCACTGTGAATGCTCAGTGTTCACTCCCAGCTTTAACAAAGGCTTTCAGCCGCTTTGGGAAGTTTTTAAAAACCTTCTCAATTGGACTCTGTGGCAGGCTGTTCCGAATCATTTTCATCATTTTCTTGAGTTCAGTGACTGTTGTTTACAGCTTTGGGTGCAGCTTATGATTGACCTTCAACATTGCTCCCCAGACAAAACTCTACATCACCGTGATGTTATTAACAATATCTGGTACTCACTTTTTATTTTCAAATAATGCTAGTTTCATAGTGCAAACATTTTTTGAATATGCAAACATCACTAGGTGCCATACTTAGAAGTCTGTATCTTCATCATGTTTAAAGATAATCTCATTCTACTTGGCACATGAATATAAACAGTACCAACAAATAAGACTGTAAAATTTCATGTTGAAATTACAGGAGATTACTTTTTTTTTTTTGCCTCACCTTGTGTGTGTGTGTATCCAGGAGGAAAGGGCCTTGCTGCTGCCCCCAATATCCATACAGGACCACCAGGGATGAAAGGTAGACTGGGGGGGGGGGGCTACCTGCACTGTGGTGAGTGAGGGTTCAGGGAGTCATTCCCGGGGAGAGGTGTGAGGGGTTTCTGACTCACAGGGTGGGAGGAGAGGAAGGGAGATTTAACAGGAATTGGGGCCAAAAATATATTTTTTTAAAAAACAAAGTTATGCAAATCCTGGTCAACATTTAGCTGGATCCTGCATCCTGACTGGATATCGGCCAGGACCTGCATAGGTTGCGGTGGCCAGGCTCAGTGAAATTAGCTTCAGATTGTCAGTGCTGGTGCTCACATATGGCCTGGTACTGAATATTGAAGGATAATCTATCTGACTATGGTAATCATGTAACAAAAAACAACACAAAAAACAATGGACTGCCACTGGCTGAATACAGGGGGTGCTTAGATTATTTCAGAGCTTTGTAGGCATAGGAAAGGTGGATGCTATAGGGAACTTGTGTGTTTTTCTAGTATACAACAGAGACAGACAAAAAGACTATCCTGGATAAGGCAAAATCTTGCAGGTGGTCACATTCTGTGGTTAGCAGGTAGAAGATATCCTTATCAGTGGAAACACAATAACTGAACAGACTGGATGGGTCTCTTGATTTATTTCTGCCCTGATTTAATATGTAACTGTGTTCTTTTTCAGCTGGATGAAATTGTCATTTCTTACAAATGTAAGCGGAAAGATTCCCGTCAGGAGGTAATTACACATTGCACGATGGCATCATTAGTATATGGTGTAAGGTTATGGCTACTTTTTAAAAAAAGAATCATATAACTAGTCCCATGGTTTTGTCACTATTAGAGAAAACTCAGTTCCTATTGGGTATACATTTGGGCAAGACCATAAAAGGCCATCATTTTGTTAGTGTTGTGTTTGTAATTATCTGTTCAGAGGAGAAGGGGAATGTGAGGCAGAGAAGCTGTATTGTTTCTCCCGCTCTAAGTCAATGATTACTTCACTTACATACACAAGCAAAAATATTTGGCGAATCAATCCCCAAATCAATGATAATCACTCCCAGTCCTCAAAGACCACCAACAGGTCAGGATTTCAGGATATCACTAATGAATATGCATGAGAGAGATTTGCCTGCCCACTACCTCCCCACTGCATACAAATCTTTGTCATGTATATTCATTAGGGAGATTCTGAAAACTTGGCCTGTCAGCAGCCTGCAAGCACTAGAAATGATGGCCAAGGCCTTTAAGTGGAGGAGATAAAGCTAACTAATGTGCATTTTATAAAATACTTGCATGCATACCAGTCCCACTACCATTCATTCCATTCTCTACCTCCAGGAATGCCTACATATATATCACATGAAAATAGGTACTGCGGGCCTGATTCTGTATAAGATGCCAGTATTGACGGCTGCCTAAGAAGCGGCCACTGATTGTGTGTCAATCACGCACCGGCATTCAATGCAGAATCGTGCCTACACTCCCGGACAAATGCCTGAAATGTAGGCCAGCATTTTGCAGGCCTATATTTCAGACATTTGTCTCCCATCTACGGAGACATGTACCGACACTTAAGCCCGCCCAAGGCCATTTCCGTACAAAACCATGCCCACGCCCCACTTTGAGCATGGTTACGTTTTACTGCACATCTCCATAGATGCACTCTGGAGGCCTACAATTTGAGTGTCCTCCCTAGGGGAGGGTTTTTTTAAAAAAACAAAAAAACATGCATCCCGATTGGCTGTCCGAAGGTGGTATACCGCCACCTGCCACTGGGACATGTGTTTTCGAGAATCAGACCCTATGAGACTAATATTCAAAAACAATAAGCACTTAAATTTAGGTTAATAAGATAGGTGCCTAAATTATTCCCTATTGTAAAAGTTTTCTTCTGATAATTCTCTAAAATTTTGGAATTTTAAAGTTTGTGACGGGGCCAGGGGTATGCCTAACGCTGGCAACCCGGCTCCCACCCCAGGTGCAAGTATTAGCGCTGTTTGGAATAAGCACAGTAGAGGAAAAGAAAAGATAAAGAAACTTCCACCAATAATTTCCAGTTCCATTATTTTATTATCCAGTTTGGTTTGCACTGGTTCTAATACAGATACACCGGCTGATGATGCTTGGAAAAGATTTATCACAAATAAAGTCCTCTTTTACAGTGAGTCCTTGTTTCAATCAGGAAATAACCCTCCCCCCACCCAAAAAAAAAAAATATTTCCCTTTAAACCGGGTTTCTTTCATACAATTCTGCTGCCATGCTTTGCACAGTTCTGGGCAACATTCTGGTTTCAAGAACTTATATACAATAGCCCCTGTGGACCAGCCGGCCCTGGGCTTTAGCTCTACACCTTCTAGGCTTGGCACACTGCTGGGCTTTGCCCACTGGTTTTCAGGAAGTTCTTCCCACCTGACTACCTGAATTATAAATACCCCACTGACCCTTCTTATTTTGGAGCAGTGGTGCTGGGAATCATACACCCTTATTTTAATTGTCTAAGATTCCCCTCCCATATGTTCCCACTATCAGGAATGTGCAATGTCAGGTCACTGAATCCACTTCGGGCTTTATTTCTCCTTCGGTTAGTTAGCATTACCCATCCCCCACTCATTATGCTTTGCTTGCATACATTTAATTTCAGTTGCTAACCAATCCTCACATTCACACATCAAACTCTCATTCATTAAATAGTACCTCATAAGGACAGAAATGTTTATTTTAAGTACTTTAGACCATTGTTACAGAACAAACTTTCATTCACTTCCCCCACACAGTACCTTACTGACTCAAGTTGCATTCAGACATATAGTTTAGGGCTTCTGGGTTGCACTCCATTTCATTTCCCTCAGAGACATATCCTTCTACTTCCATAAGAGACACCTCACTCTCTGAAGCTGGGTACAAGCTATCCTCTGGAGCAGCGTTTAGCCAGCCCTGCTCATGGAGTTTTTCCCTTCCAATTAGCCTCTGCTTCGAAAGCAAAGATTTGTCAGCATGGCGGTGCGATAGGAGGTTTCTTAGCTGAAGGCAGTAAGACAGAGCTCCTAGCCTTCAGTTCCCTGTTCTGTGAGGAATATCCTTCCCTCCAAGTTCCTGATTGCCTCCACCCCACCCCCTCACCCCCCCCTCCCCCGTGTGTTCTCAGCTGGCTTTAATTTATCCTGCTGTGAAACTTTCACTTGGGCTCTGAGCACTTTCTGCCTGTCAGCTCTACCCCTTTCCTTAACCCTTGCTGTATCAGATTGCTTGATCAGAGGTTTAACTGGAGAATTAACAGATGGTTTATAAAAGGAATTATAGGGGCTTGGAAGAGGTATTCTGTTACATAAGAATATAAGAAGCGCCTTCACCGAATCAGACCTTTGGTCCATCCAGTCCGGTGACCCGCACACGCGGAGGCCAAGCCAGGTGTTCCCCGATGAAGACCTGTTTATCCGTATCCATCAATGTGATTTGCAAGAAGGTGTGCATCCAACTTGCCCTTGAAACCCAGAATGGTGGTTTCTGTCACAACCTCCTCCGGGAGAGCATTCCAAGTGCCCACCACACGCTGCGTGAAACAGAACTTCCTGGTATTTGTCCTGAGCCTGTCGCCTCTCAACTTCAGTCCATGGCCTCTTGTCTGATTCACATTTGACAACGTGAATAACGATGCTTCTCGCTCTATTTTGTCGAATCCTTTTATTATTTTATAAGTCTCTATCATATCCTCTCACAGTCTTCTCTTCTCAAGGGTGAATAAGCCCAGTTTTCTGAGGCGTTCTTTGTAGCACAAATTTTCCATACCTTCTACTAGCTTCGTAGCTCTTCTCTGCACCCTCTCCAGCAGGGTCACATCCTTCTTTAGGTAGGGAGACCAGTGCTGGACACAGTACTCCAGGTGTGGTCTGACCATTGCTCTGTAAAGCGGCATTATGACATCCGCCGATCTACTCGTGATTCCCTTCTTTATCATGCCCAACATCCTGTTTGCCTTCTTTGCCGCCGATGCGCACTGCGCCGACGGCTTCAGGGTCCTGTCAATCAGTATCCCCAGATCCCTTTCTTGTTCGCTCTTGCCCAATGTCACACCTAACATTTTATATTCATGTTCCTTGTTTTTCCTTCCCAGGTGCATCACTTTGCATTTCTCTATATTAAACTTCATCTGCCACTTTTCCGCCCATTTCTCTAGCTGGTTCAAATCTCTTTGGAGTTCTTCAATGTCCATTAGTGACCCAACTGTCCGGCATAGTTTTGTGTCATCTGCAAACTTGATTATATTACTTGTTGTTTTCTCTTCCAGGTCATTTATGAAGATATTAAACAAAATGGGCCCAAGAACCGAGCCCTGGGGCACACCGCTTGTCACCTTTTCCCAGTCCAAGAACCATTTATGCTTACCCTCTGCAATCTTTTCTCCAGCCATCTACCTATCCATCTTAGGATGTCCCCCTCTATTCCATGGCATTCTAGTTTTCTCATAAGCCTTGTGTGTGGGACCTTGTCGAATGCTTTCTGAAAGTCCAAGTATATTATGTCCACCGGGTCTCCTCTATCGATGTGTTTGTTCACCTTCTCAAAAAATTGTAGCAAGTTCGTCAGACATGACTTCCCCTTCCTGAAGCCGTGTTGACTGGCTCTCATCAGATCATGATTATCCAAATGTTGCACTATACTATCCTTGATTAGTGCTTCTACCATCTTCCCAGGAACCGACGTAAGACTCACAGGTCTATAGTTGCCTGGTTCACCTTTTGATCCCTTTTTGAAGATTGGGATGACATTTGCTATCTTCCAGTCGTCTGGTATTTGACCTGTTCTGATTGACAAATTAGCAAGGGATTGTAATAACTCTCCTATTTCTACCTTAAGTTCTTTTAGGACTCTCGGGTGAATTCCATCTGGTCCAAGGGACTTGTCACTTTTTAATTTGTCGATCTGATTGTATATCATATCCAAGTCCACATTCACTGTGGTGAGGCTATCCTCATCTTCTCCCTTGAATACTTTCTCTGCTTCGGGCAGTAATGCAGTGTCCTCCTTGGTAAAGACAGACGCGAAGAATGAATTTAGCCTATCAGCAATCTGTTTATCGTCCTTAATGCACTCTCTTCTTCCTTGGTCATCTAGAGGGCCCACTGCCTCCTTAGCTGGTTTTTTCCCTTTTATGTATCTAAAAAAGGGTTTGAAGTTATTGGCTTCTTGCGCTAACTTTTTCTCATAGACCTTTTTGGCGTCTCTTACCGCCTTGTGACAATTCTTTTGGTTGACCTTGTGACTGTTCCAGGCCTCCGCTGTTTGTTCACGTTTCCATTTTTTGAACGAGTTCCTCTTATCCCTTACTGCATCCTTCACCCCTTTAGTTAACCAAGCTGGTTCTCCTTTGCACTTATTTTTCCTTCCTTTGGATATCCGCGGAATGTAAAGATTCTGCGCTTCGGTGACGGTATTTTTTAGTAGGGACCATGCTTGATCGACCGTTTTGATTTTGGCTGTCCTTTTCCTAAGCCGTTTTTTAACCATGACTCTCATGCTGTCGTAATTGCCTTTTCTGAAATTAAAGGTTGTGGTTTGAGTCTTAGTTCTTTTCTCCTTCCCGATGCCAATTTTGAAATTGATCATGTTATGATCGCTCATCCCTAGAGGAACCGTGACTTCCACGCCTGTTGTTCTTCCAGTTATGCCATCCCTTCTCTGTTCTGCCCTGCCTGTCTTATCTTAGCACTGGGAACAGAGTTAATAGGCAGCTTCCTTGGCTTAGGAATAGGCACATTTTCTTTAGTGGCAGGGTTTAAAGCAGATTTTGAACCGGTGACGGGAGCTTCCCTGTCACAAGTTGTAATCTTAAATTACACCACCTCTATATGGGGAAGCAGCAAAATAATTGTTAACTCAGACTGCTTGGGATAAGGCAATAATAAACTACTCCCAAGAAAATCATAAGGAGAGACAAATAGAAAAGAATGTTACATTTCTCAAGAAATGGTCCTCTCAGGTCAGAAAGCACTCAACAGATTGGTTATCATGACATGGCCAGAGCAAAACATCGTAGCCTTCTAGTTACTGAGCCTACCATCATGGTAAAGAAGATACAAAACTGCAAAGATAAAATTAAAATTGGAACTTGGAACATACAAACTATGAATCAAGGCAAACGGAACATAGAAACAAAATAGATTATCTTAATATTGGCATTATGGGCCACTGGCTAACTAAGGTAGAAAGGAATTGGATACTTTTGTTCACTTTTTGTTTACTACTCATGCCATGAAAATTAGAAAAGAAATGGAGTTGCATTCATGGTTAGGAATGAACTTTCAGACAGTACTCAGATACGATGCTATGAATGATCACATTATGTCAATTAGATTTTATCGATAACCCTTTAACTTGACCAGCAATTGATGCAGCTGAAGAAGATATGGAATAGTTTTATGATCACGCAAAAGATGAATTAGATCATGCAAGAATGATTCTTAGTGGTTGTTGGAGCTGGAATGCAAAAATGGAAAAGGAAAGGAAGATAATGTAGATGGATCATACGAGCTAGGAAGCAGCAATAAAGCAGGAGATGGACTTCTTGATTTATGTGTAGCCAATAGTTTCATCATCCCAAATACTTTTCAACCAACCAAAATGGCAATTGATACTTGGAAATCACCAAGTTCAGACCACCAAAACCAAACTGACTATATTCTCAGTGCTTGTAAATGGAAGAGTTCTATTCCAAACTAAACTAAACTAAAACTTAATTTTATAGACCGAGTCATCAATGAAGAGGAGCTCAACTCAGTTAACAATAATGTAATAATTAATACATAAAATTGACATGGAAAAGTAGACTGAAATAGTTAATTTCCAAAATGTTTAGCAAACAAAAAAGTTTTCAGAACTTTCTGGAATAAAGCAAAAGAACCTAAACTTAATGTAAGTGGTAAAGCATTCCAGAATTCGGTTAATTTAAAAGCAAAAGAATGACTAAATCTCTTAAAGGTTCTGTTTTTCCACTGAGAGAAATCTAAAAGAAATTCCAGCCACAGATAGATATATTAAAGGATGTCAATGGACAGATACTAATGGATGCTTCAAAACTCAAATAAAGATGAAAGGAATACAAAGAAAACTGGTACAAAAAAGACACTAATATGGGTGGACATTGTATACACACAAGAACCATAGATTTTAGAAGAAATCAGATCTGCTCCAAGATCACTGCTGAGAGAGAATGCTACTAGAAATAATGGACTGGACTTGCAATTAATTTACTTCAGGCTAGAGAAGATAAGTCTGTTAAGATGCTCAACAAACTTTGCCAAGAAATCTCAGAGACACCACAATGGTCAACTGACTAGAAAAGATCAGTCTACATACCAGTTTCCAAAAAAGGAGATCTAAAAGACTACACAAATTATTGGACAATTTTCTTACTGCCACATGCCTGCAAGATCGTGGTTTTTCTATTACACTGTAGGGATGCAACAGTTAGATCATAAAAAAGCAGGACAGAAAGAGCAGTTAAGCATTTGAGTTGTTAAGCCTGTTTTCTTTATATTAATATTCTTCTTTTGAGTCTTCTTTCACTCTACTTTATCTCCTCCCAAAGGAACTTTGTGGTCTAAGGAAGAGGAATTATGTTTCTTTATATTTGATGCTTTGTAAAAGGCTAAGGGGCTCATAATCGAAAGAAAAAACGTCCAAAAACCGGCTTAAGTCGGTACGTGGATGAACATTTCTCAAAAACATACAAGTGCCGATACAAAAAATGGGTTTTGGACATATTTCTAAACGACCTAGGCCTTCATAGTGCTGCTGAACGACCAAAGCTCAACGGGGTGTTTCGGGAGGAGTGTCGAGGGCGGGAGTTGGGCGGGACGTGGGCCGGCTTAGACTTAGTTGTACAGCATGTATAACCGAAAGTTATACAGCCCACGATCGATGGAACTTGGATGTTGTGACTTAGACCATGTAAAACATGGTCTGAGTCACAAAACCCACCTAAAGTCACCAGATAAGCACTGCAAACACATAAAAAGACCCCCACACACTACCCCAGTGATCACTGACCCCCCCCCCTACTCATAAAAATTTTAATCACAACTTTAAAATTCAGCCTCCAGACCATCATCGCCTGGTCGTCTGGCATAGGAAAGCGTAGTCATCCAGCACAGAGGCAGCTTAAGTCGTCTTGGGGGTGGGTTAGGGACCCATAGAGAGGAGGACCTATGCCCATAAGCCCCTGTAATCACTGTATTGATTCTTAAACATGTCAACTGACACTCTCCTATACACCCTAAAACCCTTTTGTACTGGCATATAAGTGGCTCCTGCAGCCATAAGGGCTATTGGGGTGGTAGATAAGTGGGTCTAGGGGATTCTGGAGGTGGTTTGGGGGGCTCACCCTAACCTATAAGGGAGCTGTAGTGAGGAGAAGACACGGCACCCTTTTTGTGAAGTTCACAGCCCTGTAAGGTAGCCCACTATTTAGGTGCCATGTCTGGGTGTGCAGTCCATCACTTTGCAGCCCCCTCCCGTTTCCAACAGGGCTTGTTCTAGGTGTTTTGGACTTGGACGAAAATGTGGTATAAAGATGGATGATTTAGCGGCTTGGACGATCAGATCGGTAGGACGCATAATTAGACGATTTTCGAAACGGAAAAAAAGTTGGACGTATTTTTCGAAAATGTGTCTTAAGCTGTTTTTACTTTGGACGACTTTCGAGATGGACGTAAAAGGACTTAGATGTCCCTTTCGATTATGCCCCTCCATATTGATAAGATTTGTATTTTCAATCTGATTTTCTTGAGCAAATGGATTCTTGTGTGAAATATTGTAAATAAATAATAAAAATATTTTAAAAATTAAAAAAAAAGAAAGCAAGAAGTTCTGGAGAAAGTCAATCTGTATGGTCACCAGGAATGAACTTCAACTGGATGGCAATTAATCAAAATTTGAGTGCATAGTGCTCAAATTTAGTGCTAAGCTTCTAATATTTTGCCTCACCCTAAATTCACCCTGTTACCACCTACTTTTTAAGATCTTAGGGCTCCTTTTATGAAGGTGCACTAGCGTTTTTAGCTCACGCACCGGATTACCGCGCGCTAGCCGAGAAACTACCGCCTGCTCAAGAGGAGGCAATAGCGGCTAGCGCATGTGGCATTTTAGCACGCGCTGTTCCGTGCATTAAGGCCCTAACACGCCTTCGTAAAAGCAGCCCTTAATTTTAGCATTTCTAAAGAGGCCAATTTAAGAGCCTCTGATCATTAGAGGCAAAAGCCTTTCTATTTTCTGTGTTGTTTATAAAGTTACCCTCATCAATAGCCTAGAATATATAAACATAACATAGGGCTCCTTGTATCAACCCGCGCTAGCGGTTTAATGCATGTAATAGCGCACGTTAAACCGCTGGCCGCGCTAGTCCCTACCGCTTCCTCTTGAGCAGGCGGTAGTTTTTGGGCCAGCGCGGGGGTTAGCACGTGATGAAAAGTCGTGCGCGTTAACCCCGCTAGCACTGCTTGATAAAAGGAGTCCATATTAACATAGTAGATGACAGCAGATAAAGACCCGAATGGTCCATCCAGTCTGCCCAACCTGATTCAATTTAATTTTTTTTACATTTTTTCTTCTTAGCTATTTCTGGGTATTGGTCTCAATATCACTGGTACCTGGATAGATCTTGACAGTCATTTTGTACCTGACTATTTAGCACTAGTATTTGGGTATGGTCTGGTGATGAACATCCAGATATAAAAAGCCCATAATGACTGGCATTTAAAATTTAAATACTAACCTGATAATGTTTTATTCCCCTGACCTGAACATAGCCACAGGGCTCTCTCTCTTCATTCTAGCCAAAGTATACATGCTGTGAGAGGTCTCCATCTCTATTTTTAAAATTTTTCCCTTCCTCTTATCTTCCCACATCATTTACATGCATTGTATTTATAAAATTTTGTATACCAGTTCCCTTAGTCAAGGCTTCAAAGTGGTGAACAACAGTTAAAAACAAGAATTGGTAAAACAAAATAAACATTACGATTGGTGGCATAGCTAAGACTAAATAGGCCCCAAGTGGAAAAATTAAGAAGAGCCCCCTATAACACCATTTCTTCTAAGGTAGTAGGGATTGGGTGGAAGGAGGAGGAATTCCTACAGAGCTCCAGTAAACAAACCCTTCAAGATGTAAACACATTTCAGACCTATATAGAAAACCTGTCCTAGTAAAAGAAATTGAAATTGAAATGCAAGATATCAGAGATGCACATTTCCCAAAGCTGACACATTACAATTAATAAATTCAAAAAAAGTGCTTTTTCTACCTTTATTGTCTGGGTCTCCTGTTCTTTTGACATTTCTTCTTTCTGCTATCCATCTTCCTTCTGTGCCCTTATCCATCCTGTCCAGCATCTTCTCTCTCTGTGTCACAGTCATCCTTCCCCCATATTCAGCATCTGCCCTCTCAGTGTCTCTATCCTCTCCTCTTATTCTCTCTCTGTCTCTCAGTTTGTCTATGTTTCTCCAAACATACTGGGCTTTTCTTCCATACACTAGCAGTCTGCTTGATTTGTCTTGGATGCTTACCGGTAATTGCCTTCGCCATGTGCTCTGAACTCTTGCTGCTTTCTTACTACATTTCATCAACATAAGCTCACTTCCTGTTGGTTTAGGATTCTAACTTCAAGCATTTCCACAACCTCAATTTATTTTAGAGCTCTTCTATGATCTCTGGAACTCCCTCTACACTAAAAGGATGTATAATTGGTGGCATGCTTACTCATCATGTCACAGTTGTCAAATAATGCACATTATTTCCATATGTTGTACATATAGGTCTACATTCCTAACCAGAACCTGCCTTTGAGGACTCCTCAGGCAGCTAATTGTTCACATGGGACTGAATTCTATATATTGCACCTAAAAAATCCAGGGCCGAAACAAACTGTTTAAGCTCTAGTCTATAAACAGTGCCTAAAGTTAAGTGTGGTTTATAGAATCGTACTTGCACATGGGAGCCATGCCTAACCACAGAAATGTGGTTCAAAAGCTTATGCTTAAAGTTAAGTGCAGGTGCCCCTAATTCTATAATTATGCATGTATCTGTGAGGAATGCCCCAATCTGCCCATGTCCCTCCTATTTCCATGCCCACCCCCCTTTCTTGACGCTATGTGTAAGTTTTACACATGGATCCAACACTAAAAGGATACATCTCTAAAAGATTTCTGGGCAAACTCTATCTTATCAGGAGTAAAACTATAATAATAATAATAACTTTATTATTATTATATACCGCAGTACCATATTATATACCGCAGTACATTATTATATACCGCAGTACCATAACAATTCAGAGCGGTTAACAGAGTAAGAGACTGTACATATACAGTGATGTTACAAATAAGTCAATCAGCATAGCTTAGCGAGTAGGGAGTGATCAGGGAATCCGGAGGTATGTCGGAGATACGAGGCAGGGTTACAAGGCAGGGGGGAGGAGGGGGGGGAGTCAGAGGAATTTGTCAAAGAGATAGGATTTGATTGATTTCCTGAAAGTTTGGTAGGAGGGTGAGCTAGAGATGAAAGTGGTAAGACATTTGTTCCATTTGCCTGCTTGGAATGCCAGGGATCTATCTAGGAACCTCTTGTAGACACAGCCCTTTAGGGACGGGAAAGTAAACAGGTGGGCATTACGAGTGCGGGTGAGGCCTGAACGTTCAAAGTGATCCGATAGGTAGATTGGAGATGAGCCTGTTAAGGTTTTGAAGCAGAGGCAAGCAAATTTGAAGATGATCCATGCCTCCATCGGCAGCCAGTGTAGTTTTTTGTAATAAGGGCTTACATGATCTGATTTTTTGAGGTTGTAGATAAGGCGCACTGCAGCATTCTGAATGATTCTTAGGCGTTTGATGGTGGCCTATTTCTGAATTCAATCTTTTACCAAATGTTTAGAAGATCTGTGAAGACTTATTTATATGATAAATTTGTTTAATAAATTATGGTTACATGATAGATATATTTCTGTATGTATTTCATTTGTGTCTGGCAGACCTTCTTGATGTAAACCGCTTTGAACTGTCAAGGAATAGCGAGGTTATAAATAAAACATTATTATTATTAAATTTACATGCATAATTTAAATTAAAACCAATTAATGCTAATTGCTTGTTAAGAAGCCACATGTCGGTGCTAATTGACTTGTTATTCAGTTTATTTGTGTGCGCAAATTGGCCAGGTGTCAATTTATAGAAGCACCATTTATAGAATTCGGGAAATGGTGTGAAAGTCCACATGTATTTTTGACTGTATTGAAATAAAGAACAGCAAACTACCTGGGTAAATTACTATAAGGGTAACTATAAAAAGTCACCATCTGAGAGGGTAATAAGGCACTTTTTTTTTTTGTAGCCTAATTTATAAGCACATATAGAGGGGCTTTTTTGATATAACATCCAATATGATCTTTAAAATTCTCATTCTTAACATAGCAATTTTTGAACCAGAAAAATGTCTGTTTTTTTTATTCTGAAAATCGTTATTTTCAGTACATATTTCTTTAGATACCATTAAAAAAAAAGGTCTAGAGAAAAACACATAAAAACAAGTCATGGGATGGATGTGTGAAACTGTTCTTTTTTTTTTTCCTTTTTTTTTGTAAATCTTTATTGACATTTCAAACTTTATAATGTATACAATTGAAGAATCAGAAAAAAACTGTATGAAAATACATTTTAATCATCACAATTATTACATTAAACTATTTGTATCCTAATTATAAGCAATAAAATTATATATTATACTATCAATATAATGAAAAAGAATTAATTTTACTCTTCCAAATAAATATTCCATTCCCCACCCTCCCACCCTCCCTGGATGTGTAAAGGAATCTTAACGGAAAAAAAAAGAGAATCATAATTTTAATTATAACATAATAAAATTAGTCAATGGACTCCATACCTCATTAAAGGACTTGCTATATCAATATGACAATGCCAACATCTATTAGATTTATCTATTCTATTTAACCGAACTGGGGTCCAGAAAATCCTATGCAATAAAAATAACCATGTTTGTCTCATAGATGCTGACATTGTACATTTCAAACTCCAAGTCCAAATTCGTGGCCAACGAGATACAGAAATATACTGTTTTATCTCGATGCTCCAAATATCTCTAAGAGTATTTTTTGGCTTCTTATTTAAAAATCCAGAAATCAATTTGTACCACTGGGCAGCCTGATGTCCTACTAAATCTGTTTGGTAGCAAGGATCTACATTCAGGGAACCCACTCTGAATAGCCTGCTTCAACTGCAACCATCTATATTGTTGAGACTTTAAAATGCCAAATGAATGCTGCAGTTGTGAAAATTCAAGCAGTTTACCATTAGATATAATGTCATCTAATGTCCTAATATTTGTCTGCATCCATTTTTTCCAAGCGGTCCCAGCACTGCCTATTTGAATCCTGGAGTTTAACCATAAGGACTGTAAAGTAGAATTCATTATTGGAACCTCTGTTAATTTATCGTATCCAATAAAATTATGTTGGCCTTAGCATATCTAGGTAATCTGATACTTAGTGCATGAGATAGTCGCATAGGGACATAATTTTCCATTCAAGATATAACCAATCCGGTTGATGTTCCATAAGCTCAGGGAGGATCCAATACATCCCTTGACGCATTATATAGGCTTGATGATACCTATAAAAATTGGGAAAATTTACCCCACCCTCCATAATTGTGTTTTGTAACGATACTAAAGCAATTCTTGGTTTTTCCCCAAGCCAAACAAATTTTGACAGTATACTATTTAATTTTTTGTAAAAGGGCCCTTGAAAATAAACTGGCAACATACCCATTTGGTAACAAACCACAGGCAAAACACACAAAAACAAGTCATGGGGATGGATGTGTGAAACTATTCTTAGTATACTGGCCACATAGACTTCCCAGCAGAGCACAGGAGCAGCCAAGTGGTCAGTACAGTGGGCTTCGCATAAAGAGATCCAGGTACAACTCCCACTTTAATGCCCTTATTTTATATTGTGAGCCTTTAAGGATCAATTAAAAACCTACTGTACCTAGTTGTTCAGGTCTTCAGGTGTCTCTTATCTATAGCTACAGTTGATAGTCTTTTGGTTGTGGAAGGCTCATAGTTTCTACCACAAGTGTTCAAGTTAGAGCCGGTTATGGACAAGGATCCCAAGTCTACTGCACTGATCACTGTCCTACTCCTGGAACCAGCTTGCTGCTCCAATAGGAATAGCCATAATACTGAAGCAATCACAGAACTTAGTATGTACTGTCACTGTCGCATATTTTTTTTTGGGGGGGGAGGTGGAAGGGAGTCAGTGACCACTGGGAGATTAAGGGGTTGGGTCATGCCTTAATCCCTGCAGTAGTCAGCAAGTCAGTTATGGCACCTTTTTGTGATTTAGGGCCACTTTTACAAAGCCTCAGTAGTGAGGCTGTGGCAGTAAATGAACCAATGCTCATAGGAATTGAATGGGCTTCGGTGCATTTACCAAAGCAGCAGCATTGCTAATGCAGCTTTGTAAAAGGGGCCCTAAGTTGTGACTAAACCAGATCTAGATAAAATTGTCCTCATTTTTGCCCCAGATATTTTTATCTTGTTCCATTATCCCTGAAATATGGCCAGATTCTGGGCCCATCCAAATTCCACCCAAAACAGGTCCCAAACACCCCCCCCCCCCCTCAACACAGATGACAGATAGGGAAAAATGTTTGAGTACCTGAATAATTTGTAATCTGCACGGAATTGTAGGATATGTGGAATATAAATAAAATTAATAATAATAATAACTACAGAGTAAAACATTCCAATTCTGAGTTTTGAAAATCACGATTTAGATGTTTTTGTGGGGAAAACATCCATCTGCCACTTCTATAAAATTATAAAATACTAGCACAATATGTGCATAAATTATGGGTAAAATGAACCTGTATATATGTATACCAGTTTAAGAGGATGAAGTACATATACATGTGAATGGATGGGCAGAGAAAAAGAGAGGTGGACTGAATGTTGGCAGTGGGTGTTCATATTTACTAGAAATATTCCACAAAAATGTTACCAGCAGATATTTTTCAGTTAGGCAACCATTTATGTAGAACTGAGCTTATTACTATCATGAGGTAATTAATCTTGCAGAGAAGAGTGTGGTGTAGTGTGGTTAGAGCTACAGCCTCAGGACACAGAGGTTGTGAGTTCAAACCCTGAGCTGCTTCTTGTGACCCTGGGCAAGTCATGTAATCCTCTACTGCCTCAGATACATTAGATAGACTGTGAGCCCACTGGGACAGGTAGGGAAAATGCTTGAATACCTGACTGTAAACCACTTAATACACCTTGTCCAAGATATGAAATTCCTTTCCCTTTTGGTTTTCAAAAATAGAAGTTTAGACTATTTTGTGAAGGTCTAGAATTCATGTAGAAGACAGCTGCGATTAAGCATATTCAGATACATCAAATAAAAATGATATTTGTCTCTGTCTTTTTGTAGTATTACAAGAACCTTTGCATCTGGTAAAACAGAAAAAGTGATCTTTCAAGCACTTAAAGAACTAGGTCTTCCCAGTGGAAAGGTATTTATTTTGCATGACTGTTTTTATGAAATACTGTTTGGGGAGAGTAATTTCATAAGTCACTTAACTTGTGCATCAGTTATGCTTGGCTTCAAAGGGAAAGTATAAACTTATTTTCCCTTACTTCACATTTAGGGCTCCTTTTACAAAGCCGCATTAGCGGCTTTATTGGACGCACCTTTTTAGCGCGCGCTAACCCCCGCGCTAGCCGAAAAACTACCGCCTGCTCAAGAGGAGGCGGTAGCGGCTAGCGTGGCTGGCAAATTGGCGTGTGCTATTACGCGTGTTAAACCGCTAACGCAGCTTCGTAAAAGGAGCCCTAAGCTGCGATAGCGGTTTTAGCGCATGCAGAATTGCCGCGTGCACTAGACGCTAACCCTAGCATTGAGCTGGTGTTTGTTCTAGCTGCGTAGCACGGGTTTTACTGCGTGCGGTAATTCTGCGCGCGCTAACAACGCTATCGCAGCTTAGTAAAAAGGAGCCCTTATTCTCAAATTTATATTATTCACATATGTGACCGTTTCTGGGGAAAAGTAACTAAGGCGCTCTTTTACTAAACGGCGGTAGAGGTTTCTACTGCAGCCCAGAGTACTAAATGTTCTGATGCCGCTCCAATTCTCATAGGATTTGTATGAGCAGCGGAGCAACGTCAGAGCATTTAACACTCCGGGCCATGGTAGAAAGTGAAACCTCTACTGTGGCTTAGTGAAAAAAAAGGGAGGACAGGAAAGTCAAATCCACAAGATTAACACTCAGACACGATGGAGTGGATAAGTCCCAAAAAAGACTGGTGAACTCTAAATATTCTACGAAGTCCTTTATTCCTTAATTCAACATACATCGACTCGACATGCGCATGTTTTGGCCCAAATGGCCTGCTTCAGGAGTCTCACAAATCTGTATATGAATCAAAAGAACATCCAATAATCATTTGGGCATCACATGATTCACGTTACGATGTATGCAGTTTGCAAGATATGGCGGTTTTGTAACGTGAATCATGTGATGCCCAATTGATTATTGGATGTTCTTTTGATTCATATACAGATTTGTGAGACTCCTGAAGCAGGCCATTTGGGCCAAAACATGCGCATGTCGAGTCGATGTATGTTGAATTAAGAAATAAAGGATTTCGTGGAATATTTAGAGTTCACCAGTCTTTTTTGGGACTTATCCACTCCAACGTTTCTTAGTGAAAAAAAAGGCAGGGGGGTTAAAATAGCAGATCCAAAATATTGAGAGTGGCTGATTTTGCAACCGCTTAAACCAGATCTCCATCTCAAGACACAGAAGAACCCCGAACCCTTTTGCCTTTCCCCCACTCAAAGGCACACTACGCAAGAAATTATTTGACAACCTTCTGGCAACACAAGCAGCAAAACTCAACCATACCATCTCCAATCTGCTGACAACATCGGACGACTTCAAAACATTCCGAAAAGAAATCAAAACCCTGCTTTTCAAAAAATTCATCCAAATATCTTAACCATTCTTCACCTACCTCAAGATATTACTTCCCCAAATAACCCACCTAAACACCTTCCAAGCAAACAGACCCCAAAAATTAGATGGTAATCTTACCTACTCTAACTATATTCTCTTTGTCCATATCACACAGTTCGGCACTGTCATTTTACTATCCAACCCCTAAATCCCCTTAGGAATCTATCCAGCTATCTCTCCTCTGTCAAAAAAAAAAAATTGTATCTTCACTGGAAAATGTCCAGTCAAATCTTTTGTAATCCGCCTTGAACTGCAAGGTATAGGCGGAATAGAAATCCGTAATGTAATGTAATGTAATAGGTCCTTAAACAGTCTGAAAAAGTTACATGTTTGAACGTCTGTAACTTTAAAATTTTTTCACATAAAAAGATGGGGTTTGGGTTGTTGTATTACAAATTGGGTGCTCTGAAAAAAACCTCATATTTATTTTAAAAATTTCTATTCCGCTTGACCACCTAAGCAGATTACAGTTTACATAAAAAGTAGAAAAGACAGGACCATAAACTCATTAACAAGTTAATCATTCATTCAGTTTCAACATCATCAGGAAGCTATCCGCTTTAAAAGCCTTAACAAAAAGGTGAGTTTTCAGAGATTTTTTTAAAACTTGTCAGATCTTGACATAGTCTCAATGACCCATTAAATTCATTCCACAATCGAGGGCCCGCTACTGAGTTTGCTGCCCTCCATGTTTTTTGTAGTGTACCTCATGTACATTCCCAAGGCTCAACCTCCTAGCAGATTCGGATCTCAAATAACGAGATGGTAAATATTTTCTTAAGACTTGCATTAGGTACCAAGGCGTCTTTCTATAAATTACTTGATATAGAATCGTCAAGATTTTAAATTCAATGCAAAATATTACAGGTAGCCAATGTAAATAATACATCTTTTTTTGTTTCTGGTGACTTTAGTCACCTTTTCCCAGAGATGGTCACATATTTTCTAAAGTAGTGTCCTGCAAACTTTCCGGCCTGTGGCACACTGAATTCAGTGCCCTGGCCAGAAGGCACCCGGAAGTGCACGGACGTCAATGTGATGACATGTTGTCAGCATGTGCGGAGGCCCATCTGGCCGTGACCTGCTTCGGTAAAGGGATCTGGGAGGTGCGGGAAGAGAAGGAGAGACGCCGGCCAGGAGGAGAGTCATCTGCGTCAGCTGACTTCCACGAGGCACGTCCTGTAGGCAGTCAGCCGGCATGGATGACTCTCTTCCTCGTCAGTGTGTCGTGGCACACCTGAAATCTCAGGAGGCACACAGTTTGCGATACACTGTTCTAAAGTATACTTGTAAATACTCAAAACAGATCTCCAACCTTTTTCATGTAAAGGGCCACAATGTGAATATGAGAAAGCTCTGAGGGTCACCAAAAGATTTCAGGCTTTCACATTTAAGCCTATACTAAACAGAAACATGACGGCAGATAAAGGCCAAATTGCCCATCTAGTCTGCCCATCCACAGTAACCATTATCTCTTTCTCTCTCTGAGAGATCCCATCATTAAAAATTCTGTTTTCCTCATGCACTCTTCTGTGTTTTAGCAAAACTTTGGTGTAGTTTCTACAATTCTCTGAATGCAAGTGTTTCATGATTTTTCTAGCTTTGTCATACTACTGCAGTACATGCGCATCAACATATGAATTTGATCTTTGACCTGTCCTAAGATCATATGAACATGTGGTGCAGGCATAGCATTTATGTATTTATTTTTATTTATTTATTTATTTAAAAAAAACAATAAAAACATATAGCTCACCTAAAACTTAATCGGGTTCCAACATAAAACATTCTGTTAATCACTGTTCATCACTAACGTAACCATTTTTTTCCCTACAAAACAGGACATCTACTAATTTTCAATTCCACCCCCAGTCTTGCCCCCAATTTCTTCCATTCATTTTTCATGTACACACAATAACTTATTAATTCATAATGGTAACCATAAAATTTTTAAAAAACACAAAGCACACTGTATGCATAGAAAATGTTAATTATCATTTATATTTGGGGGGTTTTCAAAGAGGTCAAGACAGATGACTTTAAAATATACAATGCCACCTCAGTAACAACTATATAAAAATAGACAAATATAGTGCAAAATATAGACAGCAGATATAAATTCTCAAAACTGACACATTTTGATCACTAATTTGAAAATAAAATCATTTTTCCTACCTTTGTTGTCTGGTGAGTCTCTGGTTGCACTTCCTTCTAACTGTGCATCCTTTCTTTCTTTTCTTTCTTTTTGTCTTCCTGTCCCCCCCCCCCCACTTTATTTCTGTTTCATTTGTGATTGATTCTGTCATTCGATTTCCAATGGAAGTTATTTCATACCAGCCAAGTTTCTGAGAGATGATTAAGTTTATCTGGATTCAGTATGTCAGCATTCTACTCGTTTTCCTCTGGTTGTTTGAAAGAATAAAAATCTTTCTGTTTCAAAATCAGGTATTAACAACAATTCCAGTATCACCAGTTCCACTAGTGCCTTTGTACAAACAGCACCAGTGTTAAACAAGCTTACAAAGATTTAGTAGTGACTGATACCAAAAAGAAGATGTCTTCTTGACTGTGTTTAGATTTTAATAAGGGGTTCTGTCATTGTGGTTTTAGGGAAAATTCAGTGGGTTCTAATTTTCTTATCTTATTGTCATTCTATAGCCTCAGTCATATATTGTTTCTAGAAAGCTTTCCCTGCCCCCCCCCCTTTTCTTTCTGTTTTTCTTTCTCTCTCCCTGCCTCCCCAAGCCACCGCCGCCACACTCCCCCAACTTTTTCTTTCTTTCTTTCTTTCCCTGCCTCCCCCACGCCACCGCCGCTGCCGATTTCTCCCTGCTTCCCCGACGCCGACACAGCAACAGCGCCAGGTCAGGCGAGTGCACAACGGCCGGCCCACAAGCCTTCCCCCGACATCAATTCTGACATCAGAGAGGAAGTTGCGGACCAGTCAATTGCTGCCTGGCTGGCCCGGAACTTCCTCTTCTGGTCTGGCCCTGTTGCTGTGGCGGCGGCAAGGAAGCAGGGAGGGAAAGCCTAGGCTCTGCGATCGACTCGCAGTGTCAGCACAGCACAGCTTCGGGACGCTTTCTGAAAACGGGACATTTCAGCGTCTCAAAGTTGTGCATGGAGACAACGGGACAGGGGATCTAAAAATGGGATGGTCCTGTTCAAAATGGGACGAAGGGTCACATTATTCATCAGCCACTTAGACCTGGGTTGGCCTTTGTTGGAAACAGGATACTGGGCTTGATGGACCTTCGGCCTTTCCCAGTATGACAATTCTTATGTTCATATACTATTAAGTTTCTACAAATAAGGATGTTTTCAAAACCTTTTTAAATTGCTGTACATTATCAATCATCCTCATTTGTCCAACAATATTGTTCCACAATATCACCCCTGCCACCAAAATGGCCGTAACGCTGGTATCACCATATTTCACCCAGTACAATCCATCCATTGATGCATCACCACTTCCTATCTTAATAAACAATGTGGACAATACAATATCAAAGCTTGTGATAAATATGAAGGTCTTCACCAGCACTTTAAATATAATTCGACACTTAACAGGCAACCAATGCAATTGCTGTAAAAAGGGGTAACATGCTCAAACTTACCACCTCCACAGATTAAACATGCAATGGCGTTCTGGACCACCTGAAACACTCTACAAGAGAAAACAATCCCCAGATATAGAGTATTACAATAATCCAACTTCTACAATATAATGCATTAAATCATAAGCTAAAATTCATATTTTGATAAAAATTGGCTTCAATCTGCTTACAACCCGCATTTGAAAAAATAAAGACTTAACTACAGCTAACACTTGCTTTCTCATTAATAGAGTTGAGTCCAACCAAACACCCAAGACTTTAATCTTCCCCTGAACAAGAATCATCACAGCAGCCGCCTCAGCTTCCTCCAGTTATAAAGAATCCTCAATTCTCCCTATAAATAGCAGTTCAGTTTTAACAAAATTCATTACTAATTTCTGGCACAGCATCCAGCATTCACAGTTCTCAAACACAATGTCAATTTATCCTTCAATTCATTCTACCAGTCAGACATAGGGGAAAAAAATTGAATGTCATTTGCATATAAGTGACAGCTAACACTCACTCCTTGAAGACATCACCCAAGGACGCTAAATAAAGATTGAAAAATAATGCCGATAGGGCCGATCCTTGCGGTACCGCTTAAAAAGTATACGGTAGGTATGATTCTGAAAACAGCCTCTTTTTGTGCTTGGAGCCACATCGGGAAGGCATCCTCACGTGCGCAGATGTGATGTGATGACATGATATGCATACGTGCATGCATGTGACTTTACGCATTGCATCCGTGCATGTGCAGATACCTTCCCGATATGGTCCCGAGCTGGAAGCTTTTCAAAACAAGGTGAAAGTGCCTGGTTTTGAAAAGTCATCTGGACACCCAGATAGTCCTCTAAAAAGAGGACATGTCTGGGTAAATCCATACATCTGGTAACCCTAGCTAGGACTTCTTCCATTATAACAGTTGTGAGACAACATTACTATCTAGTCATTAAACAAACAATTAGGGGATGCAAGTTCATAAGTAAGCATTCGGTCCTTTTCTGTGTCTTAAACGTTTTGTGCTTGCTAAATTGATTTAACAGACATTAAGCTTTGAATTAATAATGCATATTAAGTTGGCTAGTATGTATTGAAAAGTTGTAATGTATATTAAAATGTTTTTAATAAACCAAATATGTGAAAAAACTGCAAAAAAATCTGCTAATACAGAAAATTTATAGTTTATTAAAAATTTGCTTTACCACTTGGCTTATATAGATGAGAGCGGTTTACAATGAAAATTAAACGAACAAAAAGAACGCCATTAAAAACCCAATAGGATTAATCTTAACTAACACATAAGAACACACTATCCAGCCTTAACACTCCTTTCACAGGCAACAGCTTGTGGAACACCTCCTCCCCACCCACAAAAAGCCCAAGTGAACTGAAAATGAAACACACATTTTTGTCCCACGCACATCCCTATAAGTAAACTTGTGTAGTACATATGGCGAGATTATCACTTTTGCCTTCTCTTCACTATGGCTCAATTTCAGCTAATCCTGTCCATGCTTGCAGTTAATGAATCCTGAATCCCTTTTTCTCTCCACAGAATGATGAAATTGAGCCTCCAGCCTTCACTTTTGAAAAGTTTTATGAACTTACACAGAAGATATGTCCTCGAACGGACATAGAGGAACTCTTTAAGAAGATGTAAGTAAACTTTGATGCATTTGTAGAGGTGGTGTATTGCAAATGTAGCTATTTTTCTAATGTAATGGCCCTGGCATTGAAATATTAATCTATCGTATATGTATATATATATATATATATGTATACGTGCTACTTTGTCTACTAGTGCTTTAGAAAATGATTAACAATGACAAATCTGCATTTATCTTGAAGAAATTATCAATGTAAAAGATTGCTCTTAATTTTAGAGTAACTTTTACATCAGGCAAACACGGCACCTGGAATTTAATTATTTGTGCATTGGCTTCACTAACTACCTACAGTTTAACCTGCCTGTTCAAATGTTAACAGAGGATTTAAGCTACATTAATCTTATAACTAAGTAATCTTATTATAAAGATTGTTTTGGTTCTTCTTAGGGTTACCATTTTTCAGGCCACAAAAATCCAAACACATGGCCCCGCCCTGTTCTGCCCAGGCTTTGCCCAGATCAGCCTTCAGCTCCGCCCCCACAAACCTCCTCTCTTCTTCCTCGACAGGTTCCGGCCACATCTGGAGGGCCTGGAGCATGTGCGGATGTGTGTGATGTCATCCGTGCATGCTCAGATAGCCTCCAGATGCAGCCAGAGTTCACCGGGACTTTCCAAAGCCCAGACAAACTACCGGGTTATGGAAAGTCCGTTCGGGACCCCAGACAGTCCTCTTAAAAGAGGACATGTCTGGGTTTTCCCGGATGTCTGGTAACCCTAGGTTCTTCTAATATGTAAGACTTAAGTGTTGTTTTCTGAGTTAAAATCTCTCTAATAATGTTAAAGAGGACAAATGAAGCAACGCTAGGTAATCTGTTTTTCATGCAAGAGTCTCTGTCCATGTTAAAAATGCAGAATCTATTGAAAGTACCATCAGCTTTGTCAACGTGTAAATCATACCTAGCGTCTTCCATGAGAACTCACCTTTTTTCCAATAAATTTCTTTTCAGCAATGGAGACAAAACTGATTATTTAACGGTAGACCAATTAGTGAGCTTTCTAAATGAAGTAAGCTTTTTCATACATTAACTACCATACAAATCTGTAGTGGCTTGCCGCTTCCCATTCAATGCATCCTATAATCACGTGCTGTGCTTCTGATTGCTGCACTTTCTGCATGGCAACATCCAGGTGCAAAATATTTGCTTGTGTACATTCTTGTGCTTTGTATGTGATGGCTTTGCCGATTGCTTTGGTGATTAGTTGTTTTGTTTTGGTTTTTTTGCTATGGTGTGCAGTTATCATTTGCATGTTTGTGAACTATATCATTTTATGTCAATATATAAAAATGCTGGGACCAATATTCAAAATACTGGTGGATGAATAAGTGAACTGGATAAAATCATGTGCATCACTATATTTAGTTAGGACAGATTTTCGTTAAGACTAGACTTAAATGGACAACTTTGTAGCTCTGCATATAATTTTTTCCTATGTGATCCAGCCCCGTATTTCCTTATATGCATATCAAGTTATGCATCTATCATTTAGCCACTGTGAGGGACAGGACATTCAGATCTAAAGATTTGTCTGGCTAATTTCAAAAGTTAACTGGACTAATATTTTGAATATTGGTCCAAATATGTAGACTGTTTTGAATTGAAATAATTTCATTAGGTCAATATTCAAAATGCCTAAGGCCTAGCTGCCCTGAGTGGGCCTGTTCTTACCATTGGAAGCTAAGCAGGGTTGGGCCTGGCTAGTACCTGGATGGGAGACCACCTGGGAATACCAGGTGCTGTAATCTGAGGGGCCCTATGTTAGGCAGCAGCAACGGACAAGAGGACATGGTTTGAAGCTAAGGGGGGACAAGTCCAGGACAAATGTCAGGAAGTTCTGTTTTATGCAGCGAGTGGTAGACGCCTGGAATGCTCTCCCAAAGGAGGTTATCAAGGAATCCACTGTGCTGGGATTCAAAGGCAAATTAGATGCACATCTCCTTATGAGAGGCATAGAGGGATATGGGTGACTAAAACTACATCAGGTGTATACCTGACTGGGCCTCCGCGTGTGCGGATCGCCGGACTTGATGGACCATGGGTCTGATCCGGAGATGGCAGTTCTTATGTTCTTATGTTCTTAACATAGTGGAGCCATACACTGCACAGGAGAAGACAATGGCAAACCACTCCTGTACTCTGCCCTGAAACATCACAGGGTGGATTCCTCACTGTGTGTGTTGCCATGAGTTAGTTGGTGGCATGATCCATCTAATATTCAAATCAATTTAACCAGCCAGAATCAGTTCCCAGCTATTTAAATTGCTTGTCGAAAGCTAACCAATCATATTCAGCAACACTTAACTGGATAGTGCTGTTGAAAATGCCAAGTTAGTACCCAATCATAACTGGCTATTTTGTGGATGGTCTAGGGGTGGAGTCAACACTTAGCTGGTTAAGTGCCACTATTCAGCACTTAACCGGCTAAGATAACCACGTAAATAGGACCTCATAAAACACAGTCCTGTCTTTATGTGGTTCTATTTAGCCGGTTAAGTGCTGAGTATTAGAAAATGACACGGGGAAAAAATCTGTCCCCGTCACTGCACCGTCCCCGGCCCACCATCCTCTGCACCGCCCCGTCACCGCCGTTCCCTTCACCGCCCCGTCACCGTCACCGCCATCCCATTCACCGCCCCGTCACCGACCCCGCAGCATCCATATAAGCCTCAGTACTGCGAAACACCATGAAGACAGAAAAGAGTCCTGCCACTACTACTATTGCACTGAGAATCTGTTTCAGTACCTCTGCCCTGTAGTAAAAACAGAACATAAAATAAATCAATTGACTTGTCCTCCCTTGCAATGACGTGTCCCCCATGTTCACCTATAGCTCGAATCAGATCAATTGTGCACACTAAAAATGCAGGAAGATCTGGAACGTGAGCGCAGACAGGCAGTGATACAAAAACAGCAGAAACCCGATCGATTGCAGTGTTCCCCATCTCTCTCCCTCCATCTCACCTTAGATGTAGAGTATGCCGGCTTTCTTTTTCGCCCAGCCGCACGTGCGGGTGCTCATTTGTTCAATATTCTCCTCTGACACAAACGGAAACAGGAAGTTGTAAGAAAGGAGAAGATTGATCAACTTGAGCAGCCGCGCAAGCGCGGCTGGGCGAAAAAGAAAGCTGGCATACTCTACATCAGTGTTTTTCAACCTTTTTACACCCGTGAACCGGCAGAAATAAAAGAATTATTTTGTGGACCGGCAAACTACTAGGACTAAAATTTTAAAAGCCTCAAGAAGATACAGGCTGTTTGTACCTGAATAACAACCTTATTCTGGCTGTCAAATATGGTAATGGAGTATCAGGGTATGGGGCTGCTTGCATGCATCTGGACCTGAACAGCTAGACATGATTGATAGAATCTTAAATTCTTTATATCAGAAAATTCTAGAGGAAAATGTCTGGCCACTCATCTGTGAGCTGAAGTTGAGCTGAAAGTGGGTCATGCAGAAAGACAATGCCCTGAACATTCAAGTAAATCTGCCTCAGAGTAGCTGAAGAAGAAGCAATTTCATATTTTAACTTGACCGATTCAGTGATTTGATCTAAATTCTACTCAAATGTTGCTACAAAGCCTGAAGCAAACTATTCAAGCAATGAATCCTCCAAATGTTAGAGATAAGCAGTCATTTATGAAAGAAAGGGCCAAAATCCTCAAGGACAATGTAAGAGACAGAAAAAGTTGCCGACAACATTTAGCTGAAGTTATTATTGTTCAACGAAGTGCCACCAGTTGCTGAAATAAGGGTTTACAAACTTTTTCCACAGAAATATACTTATTGTTGAATAAATAAATATACCCTTTTAGTCTAAGTCATTTACTCAGTGATGTTACTTATCAGGATTAGATTAGGATTTAATTATGCTTCAATTATTTATTAGGACGGGTCCAAGATGGCTCACACTATAGGTTGTTAGGTAGACTGCTTAGTAGAACTGCTGTTGATTTTGTCTTCTAAACCTTTCTAAGATGTCGAAAAAGAGGGGGAAGTTTAAAATGTTTTACTGAGTACTCTTTCACTGGACAACTCTCTCTTCTTTGATATGGAGTGACAGTGCAAAGGAGTTCCAGAGGTTTCCTTGCTGGCGTTCAGGTGCATAGGGAGAGTTCAGACACTAGAGGAAGGTGTCTCACTCAATACACCACCACAACTTCATGTGGTTAGCTCCATGGTTCAGATGGCTAGCAAAAAATTCAAGTTTGGCTGTGTCCATGGGAACCTCCCAGAAGCATTCCAGTGCCTGGTTTAACATTGAGTACTGAAATGTTACCAGAGGTACTGACAGAAGTCACTTTGGTCTCTATTTGAGAAGCAATAACCAAGTTAGACAAAACAGTGAGTAGCATTTTGGACCAAATGGAGGATAAAGTTGAGAATTCAGTTGTTCATGTGTTTGCTATGCAGCAGTCTAAAGGGAAAGTGGATACTCTATCAGGGAGTAGAGCGCTAAAAAGACTTAGGAAAGTCAGATGAAAATTATACAGGAACCCAGTGATCTGTAGAATAAATTGGAGCAGATAGAAAAATCAGATGTGAATGTGTAATCTTTGATTGTTGAACTTTCCCAAAATCTGGATGTTAACAGCTAGATAACTATTTAAGAAATTCATGCTAGAGGTATTAACCCCCAGAGACCCAAATATAGAAAAAAACGTAAAAAATTTTTTTCGAACGTTCACATGTTGTTATAGGAGGCTTGTGATCCCTAAATCAGTGTTTTTTTTTTTTATTTTGACATTTTAGTAACTTTTGGGGAGGATGTTGTAAAATTGCAACGCTGGGCCTGTAAGGTAGCAGAATTTCAATAGTGTCACTCTCTCTCTGAACACATGTAAGGAATAATTAAAAGTTTATTTGTACTTTACAGCTTATAAAGACCCACCTAAGTTTATGTATATACACAACAACAATAGTATAATAAAGAAAAAAGTAATTTTTATTATCAATTTAATACAAAAAATGAGTATCATATAAAAACGCAAATTTTTCCCTGTGAAGCGCCCATTGACTTCTATCAGCGGTAATCAAGAAATTTCGTGTTTTTGCACAAAAAATTTCATGTTAGCGCAAATACGGGTAAAAACGGCCACGCTATGAAATAGCACTTGTGCTATCTTCATAGCACGGTTTTGTGAATCGAGCCCTATATGTGCATGTTTTATTTGTTCATTTATTCAGTTATGGTAGTTCCAAAAACAGTTATTTTGCTCTGAAAAGCACAGGCGAACATTGCACTTCCTGCAAAGTGTGTTGGTATAGCCTTTTGCACAGTGTCGGCACCGTCCTCTATCGGCTTTGATGGGAAAATGTCCAATCATGTCCTTGCAAACTTCCTTTGGAGGGTGTGCATTTGACTTTTTGGCTGTCATGGCAGCTGAAGAACCTCCATCATCTGTAAACTGCCTCTTTTGGGAAGTCAAGGTGCCCCCTCTTGATGAAACTGGGCTTGCAGATGGTCGCCCTCGCTTTGACACTGACCCAGCCGTTCCGATCAGGATAAGAGAAGATGCCAACTGGGCCTGAAACATTCTCCTGTTTAGCATCTGTTTCTTTGGGATATCCAAAGCTTTGCAGTCCCTTTTGTACAGGAGCCAAGCATTGATCACAGCTAGGTTAATGGTGTGCCAGAAGATGTAAAGGTACCAGCGGTAGGACTTCAGTGGAAACTTGTATTTTGCTGCAAATGAGTCTAACAAATCCACTCCGCCCATGAATTTGTTATAGGCAGCCACGATATAAGGCCTCTCAACTTCAACAAATCTTTTGGCAGTTTTGTCCCAGCGTTGAATCTTCTCCACTGGTTGTGGGCCAGCAAAGGAAGACACAAGTGTAACCTGTCTGTTGTCAAACCATTTCACAGCACAAATGTTGTGATTTGACTCCACTCTGACATCAAAGCTTCCTCTTCCCTTTTTCTTCAAGCTTTTCTCATCCTCAAGATTACAGTTTGGAAGGCGCACTTGTCTGGCTGTTCCTGTGTAATGAATTCCACAATCCAGCAGCCTAACTATCAATGGGATGCTGGTGAAAAAGTTGTCTGCATAGATCTTGTAGTTGTGACTATGTGGAAGTGTGGAAGCAAGTTTCATCACAACATCCCCTGATAGTCCAAGTTCAGATCTTGCCCGTAT
Source organism: Geotrypetes seraphini (assembly GCF_902459505.1). NCBI lineage: Eukaryota > Metazoa > Chordata > Amphibia > Gymnophiona > Dermophiidae > Geotrypetes > Geotrypetes seraphini. The sequence goes on along the minus strand of NC_047086.1, from coordinate 314,850,930 downwards.
TCCATTCACACTGCCTTGGTACACATCAAAATCACAAAGTATACCAGAGATTCCAGTCCTTGCCCACAGCTTGAACCCCCATGGGTTTGGCTTGCCACGCATGTACTGTTTGATGCTGCTGAATTTCCCCCTGAAAGGGATCATCATTTCATCAACAGAGTTATGTTCTTCAGGGACCACTTTTAGGCATTTCTCTCTGAAAGCATCAAGCCATGGTCTGAGTTTCCAGAGTTTGTCACTTTTTTGTTCCATCTCAGACACGGTTAGATTGTTCACAAAATGTAATGATGTCAACAGAGACTGGAATCTGTTTCGTGACATTACATCAGCGACAGGACTGTATCTTGTGTCTGCTTCCCAGTACATACGGACTCCAGGCATTTGGACAAGACCCATCTTCAGATACATGCCAATCATCTGCTCTATTTCCTTTGTGTTTGTGTTTATAGATGATCCTTTCTTCTGAAAACTGTACTGATTTGTGTTATCTGCCAGAGCGTTGATCATATCTTCTGTCACAAACTTCTGAAAGTACTCCAGTGGTGTGCAGAGGGAATGGACATCATTACTCCAAAGCAGGCAACAGGGTTGTATGACTTCATGGCCAGATAAACAGACCTATTTACACATTCAACCATCCAATGGTGTTGCAGAACTGAACAATAGGTTCTATTAGTAATGTACATGAAGTTTTAAAAAGAAAAAAAATGGGGGAGGGTTTATTTTGTAGCCTTAAATGTGATGTTGTAATATTACAACACTGGGTCTCAGGGGAGTGCAGACAAAACCTTGCTATCACTTTGACCCACTGTTGTAAAATTACAACATAGAAATAACCAGCTCTAAATCTCTTAAAATCAGTATATTCAATGATGTCATAAAATCTGCATGATCTACACATATTAATGATCACATAAAAAAATATTTCAAGCTTTTTACTTACTTTAGTCCTGATGTATCCCGTCCAAAACAACAAGATGATATACTCCAAAGCAGGCAACAGGGTTGTATGACTTCATGGCCAGATAAACAGACCTATTTACACATTCAACCATCCAATGGTGTTGCAGAACTGAACAATAGGTTCTATTAGTAATGTACATGAAGTTTTAAAAAGAAAAAAAATGGGGGAGGGTTTATTTTGTAGCCTTAAATGTGATGTTGTAATATTACAACACTGGGTCTCTGTGAGTTAAAAATACCAAGTGAAGACGTTAACCTCCCTTTAAGAAGCAACAAGTAATAGAACTGGAACAACATCTAATACTGAAGGGGAATTAATATCTTCAGACAGTTTTAAATGTGACTGAAATATTAGAATCATCTTTGGATGTAATAGGCATGTGTGTTACCCTCCATTTGTCATTTGTTTTCTAAGTAGATAAAAAAATTGGTACTTCAAAAATTGTAACTTTTTCTGGGTCACAAAATTTGGTGCTTTCCTGATGTGTGCAGAGAAATCCAGGATGGGTGTAAAATTTCCCTGACTCTGCATCACGCAAATGGAGAATTTTTTCTATATATTTTACCTCTAAATTTTTGATAAAGTTGCAGAATATGTTTTATGTTTTCTGTAACCCAGGACAATTACAAAAATAATTTGACTATGGGCTCCTTTTACAAAGGCGCACTAGCGGCTTAACGCGCGTAATACCACACGCTAAACCGCCGGCCACACTAGCCGCTACCGCCTCCTCTAGAGCAGGCGGTAGTTTTTAGGCCAGCACGGGGGTTAGCGCGTGATGAAAAGTCGCGCGCGTTAAACCCCGCTAGCGCGGCTTAATAAAAGGAGCCCTATAAGTTTCCTAGTGGAGTAAATTGCTGGCTATAAAATCCTGAGTGCATAGCAGATGTGAGTCAGGTAGATGACCTTGTTGTAATGAACCTGTATATCAGTTTTTCTTTACTTTGGTAGTTTCTTAACATGCATATCCCTATGATTTCTGTGTGGCTTTATTGCCCCCCTCCCCCACCTCACTTTGGGCAAGAGGGTATAACTTTTTATATATATATATATATATATATATATATATATATATATATATGCGGTGTCAGGTCAAAAGCGCGCCGGGACAAAGGTGCGCCCAGACAATTGAGCGCAGCGCGCGCCGCCGCGCCGCTCTAAATTACTGTTTTTAGTGCTCCGACGGGGGGCATGGGGGGGAATCCCCCCTTTACTTAATAGACATCGCGCCGCGTTGTGGGGGCATTGTGGGGGGTTGTGGGGGTTGTAACCCCCCACATTTTACTGAAAACTTCACTTTTTCCCTGTTTTTAGGGAAAAAGTTCAGTTTACAGTAAAATGTGGAGGGTTAAAACCCCCCATAACGCCGGCGCGATGTCTATTAAGTAAACTGGGGGGTTCCCCAACAAAACCCCCCGTCGGAGCACCTAAAAACTGTAATTTAGAGCAGCGCGGCGGCGCGCGCTGCGCTCAATTGTCAGCGTGCGCTTTTGTCTTTCGCGCCGTTGTCTATGAACCATATATATACTTTTTATTATTACTTTTCCTTTTGGTAAATTATTTTCCAGAGAATGTTAACCTATTTGCTAAATCAAGTTTCTTTGCTTGTAATGTATCCTTGATTTCCAATAATAAAAGAAAAAAATATTTATCAGAATTAGATTAAGATCTAATCATGTTTAAATATAAACTATGCTACAATATAGACCATTCTAGGGGGTCCTATAAACTTTTTCTCAGCACTTCAGTATGCTACTGTACTTTTCTATAATACAGCAACAGATAATGACCAAGTTGCAATTCAGTTAGATGCCTGCAGAGAGCAGTGTCTAACATTTTTCTCTTTCTTTTTTCAGTGAACTCTCCTTTCCTGTTCCTTATAGGAGCAGTGGTGTGAATTCAAATGGCAACCTCAAGCAAAGTTCTGCTGAGGAACCCCTCACTCACCCCCTTAAAAAAAAAAAGCCTTACCAATTTAACACAACTTTTAACAGTGTTGCCTTGAGACATCCCAACATCTTCAGTCAATACAATTAGCCAAATTGTCCTGCCTTCATCAGCACGATAATCATTTAAGTGCATCATTGCCTGCTGCCAGCACCAAAGACTTGAACCCAGCAGCAGGGGATAATCCGCTTATGGGCTTCTCTAGCTGCCAGGAGTGGTATGCAGTAAATTTTATTGATGGAAGATGTTGAAAGGCCCTGTCGTAACACTATTAAAGTGAAGTACAGTGCTGCTGCATTACACTTCCATCCCTACAGTTTTGGGGTCCCTGGGTTTGCTTCTTGACTGGACCTCCTCATACATGGTAGAGGAGGGGAGAGGTGTCTGCTTGGGCTGCCACAGTGTAGGAGACATGGCTCCTCTTCTCTTCAGTGAGCATATTTCATATATACATATATATATATACACACACAATACAGGACGCTCTTCACTGAAAAAGGTTTCTAAAAGTCTTAAATCTAACATAAAAACATAAGAATAGCCTTACTGGGTCAGACCAATGGTCCATCTAGCTCAGTATCCTGTATTCACAGAGGCCAATCCAAGTCACAAGTACCTGGCAAAAACAAAAGTGAGGGGATTAGGGAAGATAGGTATGAGGTAGAAGAGAGTAGTCACCAGTAATGGTCAGGTAGAGTCAGTAGGTTGAATGAGAAAATGGACAGGAAGCATCAGTGCTGCTCTTGTAAGGCACATTTCAGTCAGGATATTTTTTGTACAGACAGAATGGAAGAGATCCCCTCATCAGAAGGAGCCCTTAGGATTTTATAAAGGTGGAAAATAGAACCATGAAGATGTCTAGAGGCAGTTGTTTCTTCTAATGTTCCAAATGTTTACCTCTTGCCAGCAGGCTATTTTACCACTGTCAGTAAGGTCATGGATTTGATATACCAAAATGGGCTATTTCTATACCCTGGACAATAGAAGGTTAAGTAACTTGTCCAGGGTCACAAGGAGCTGCAGTGGAAATCAAACCCAGTTCCCCAGATCTCAGCCTAAGACTCCAATTGGCCAGATCCCTTTGGTCACTCCCATGGGGGGAGTGACCTAAGGGATATGACCAGTCAGAATCTTAGGGCACTCAGAATGTCCAAGATTCCAGTTGGCCCAGGTACCTAAGGGTCCTCCTATGGGAGGGCCCTTAGGCGCCTGGGTCAATCAGGGCCTTAGGCCACTCCCTGGTGCATCCCATGATGCACTGGGAAGGGGAAGGCCTGCCATTCTGTGGAGGCAGGCCTGCCAGCCAGAGAGAGAGTAAGCATCCCTCCAGCTGGCCAACGAAAAATAGGTACTAGTGGGGTCTGGGTGGGCTTAGGGGAGTCAGGGGGGCATGTCTTTGGGGGAGGGGGCTCCGGCAGGAGGGACTGGGCATCCTTCCTGCTGATGATCTTTTGTTTTTCTGGACATGTACAATTCCAGTATTATTTTAAAACCTTTTCTAAAATGCACACGAGTGTGTGCAATGGGAGCAGCCATTTTACAAAGATATAACTTGAAGCCCGATTGGGGGAAACACAGCAGTTTTCACATGTAAATGCCGACATTTATAATTGTAAATTGGTATTCCACAATCTACAGTTTTAAGTGTTGCATTTTTTTGCCAAATTCAGGTACAGTAAGTTGTTTACTGTCCCAAGAGAGTTTATAATCTAAGGGGTCCTTTTACCGAATTATGCTAGGAGATTTAATGCATGCTAAATGCCGCACAACCCATTGTATACCTATGGGTTGCATTGCACTTTGCGCACACTAATTTGTTAACGCATGCTAAATCTGTTAGCACACCTTACTAAAAGGACCCTAATTTTGTACCTGAAGCAGTGGAGATTGATTAGCTTACCTATGATCAACAAAGAGCCACAGCAAGATATGAACCAGGCACCCCTGGTTCTCAGGAGATCCAGCTGCCCTAATCATTAAGGGCTCCTTTTACAAAGGTGCATTGGCGGTTTAACGTGCGTAATACCGCATGCTAAACGCTGGCTGCGCTAGCCGCTACCGCCTCATCTTGAGCAGGTGGTAGTTTTTAGGCCAGCGCGGGGGTTAACGCGTGATGAAAAGTCACTAGCACGGTTTAATAAAAGAAGCCCTAAGTTACTCTTCCATTTAGACATGTGTGCCTACCATTTTGCAAACATGCATGCATTCATACTGTTAATTAACAACAGAAGCCTCTGTTCTTATTTATTTTCAATTTGTCAAGAGAAAGACACATAGGGCTAAAAGGGGGAGAACGCCTTTAATCCCTCCCGTTAATGGCTGGCTCAAATTAGCATTTTTTACAAACTTACACATGCAAGAGAGCAAAAGTAAATCACTGTACTGATATATTGGGATTTCTGAAATGGAAAAAACATATGAAGATTTTGACTCTTCCTACCCTCACTACCTTGAAAATCTGTGCTTAGGGGCTGATTCTAGGGCGACTAAACCTAATTTAATTGGCAAAATACCCTTAACAGCCTCAATTAGTTACAAAAATTTTAATTGGCTGAAAGGCACCTAACCAATTCTCTAAAAGATAGGCACCTATCGCAATGTGCTTAGTGGCGCTTAACACCTAGGTGAGGTGATTTATGTCTTGTTTTGTTTCTGGGGATTGTAGCCTATTGTTTGTATGTGTGTGTGCGAAGGAGAGGAGAGTAGGTATTTTCTAAACAGATAGGTTTTTAGGCCTTTACAAAAATTTTGGTGAGAGGGGATGTTCTGTAATTGTGTTGGTAAAGGATTCCAGCATTTAGCTGCCAGATATGGGAAGTTTGAGGAGTAAATAATTTTGTATTTTATTCCTCTAGGATTTGGGAATGGTTGCTGATCAGGTTATATTTGTCTTTGGGTGCTATTTCGATTAAATTAAACATGTAGTCTAGTGTTTCACTACGGAAGATTAAAAAGATCAGTGTACATAATTTAAAAATACACCTTGCTTCAAAGGGTAACCAGTATAGTTTGAGGTACAGAGGTGTCACTTCGTCATATTTGGATGCTGAGAAAATTAATTTGGCTGCTACATTTTGAATGGTTTATAGTTTTTCCTTATATTTTCTTTACATCCTACATAAAGGACATTGCAGTAATCTAGTTGGGATAGTACCAACGACTGCACCAAGATCTGAAAGTTTTCTTTGGCGAAGCAATGACGGATTCATTTCAGTTTCCTCAGTCATGTGAATATTTTCTTGGTTAATGTTACTGTAGAATGATTTTGAAAATGAATGTGTAATAATGTATGGGCTAAAATCTCAGAGGTCATTCAGATTGGGGGTGCACCTTTGAATTTGTTCTTGCAAAAGAACTTGTTACTGAACTGTATTATGCTTTTGTTTGTTTACCACAGCATCAACGAGATCCTCGGCTGAATGAAATTTTATTTCCATTTTATGATGCAAAACGGGCAATACAAATAGTTGAAACATATGAGCCAGATGAAGAACTGAGGAACAGAGGTAAGCATAAGGCAGCATATGGTGCAGAAATGAACCGGAAGGCACTCACAACAGTAATATAATAATTTTGCTTATATAGATAGTGTATGAATATTTTGAACTGCAGTTGTGATTTCTGATTGATTGCTATAGTGTGCATTAACAATCATAAAACACCCCTTAAAGGTGGTGTTGTTTTTTTAAGTGTTATTGTTGATCTGGTTTTTTTTTTTTCCCGAGGGGACTGTATTTCTGATAATTCATTATGGACACAATTTGTTTAAACTCTCTTTGGACATTGGTTAATGTTTAATTTAACATCCATTGGCAATTCATTCCACACTTTTACAGCAATAAAAGAAAAGGTAACCATAAAGATTTGTGATGCAAAGCTCATATAATTAGAATATTTATGAGTCTGGCTTCAATGATAGAGACCAGCCCTATGATAAGAAGTGCACAAGTGGCTAGATCAGATACTGTTCCAATGTTAATAAATCAGCCCTCTCAACCTAGAGGAAAATCAGACAAGCGATTTATGAACTAGCATATTATTTCTCAACCGCAATTGTGAGGTTTAGCTTACAGTGATAAAAGTTTGTGTAATTAGTATGGAACATTGAAAGATTTATCAATCTGAACTGTAGACAGCAATGATTTCCTACATCTTTAGCATGGATTAAGAGGTTCTGTTTGCCTGAGATAAGCTGTAGGTTGTTGATGGCATCTATATAGCCTTGTTGGGATTGCCTCTGCTGTGTAGCATTCCTGGAAGCCAGTGTCGGTACACTCAAATGAAATAAAATTTCTTTACCAGTAGTAGCTAATTTATGATGTTGATGAGAGTGTCTGAGATACGAATAAAAAAGAAGGAAAAGTGATGTTGGCGAGATTTAATTTTTATATTTTTTTTTTGGGGGGGAGGGGATAGGAATCCTGCCCACTATTCTTAACTGATATTTTCAAGTGCTTTTGTTTAAATCATGGTTGTGGGCTGAAAAAGCCTTTTTACTGTAAAGATTGTTCCTGCAATAGCCTGAGAGGAGATGATTATTGAAGAGTAATGTGCCTTTGTAGGTGTAAAACAATACAACAATGTTTGATACTGTCCTAATCCATATTATTTGCCCTTTAACCACTGTTCTCTCTAAGCTACATGGCTATGTAGTCATGTACCTTTCGATAAGAGGCTGCGCAACAGTTGTAACCCACCGTGTAGCCAGCAACACTGGGACTTGCTCCAACTACCTCCAGCACCACCCTATCACCCTCCTCCACTGCTGCTGCTTTCCCTAACCAGCAGCAGCAGCAGCAAAGCAAACAAAAGCAACTGTACGACCTTAATGTATGTATCTGCAGCTGTCGGTCTACTACCCCCTCCAATGTCACTTCTTCTTCCAAATTAGAGCCAGAAGCTGCAGCTATGGTACAGTGTCTTTTGTTTTGCTGCTGTTGCTGCTGGTTTGGGAGAGCAGCACTAGCTGAAAGTGGAAAGAAGGGTACAAGTTTTGGATGGAACATTGGATGGAAGTGGGGAAGAGAAAGAGGATCAACACTGGATGGACGTAGGAAAGAGAGAGAAGGCAAATGCTGAATGGAAGAGAGGAGAGAGGGACCAGGCACTGGATGGAAGTGGAGAGGAGGAAAGACAGATGCTGGATGGAAGTGGGGAAGAGATGGGACAGGCATTGAACCAAAGAGGGGAGAAAGCACGTACTGGATGGAAGTGGGAAAAGAAAGAACAGGTGCTAGATTGGGGTTGAGAAAGAGAGCAGATGCTGGATGCGGGTAAAGAGGATAGAGTTAGTGAGAAACTGAGGAATAAGAGGAAGTCAAACAGGAGAGCCAGGGTGAGGGAAAGAGGTAGCAAGTTTTAGATAAACACAATTAAAAAGAGGGAAATTGAAGACTGAATAGTAAAAAAAGAAGTCTGGATAGAGGCAGAAAATAAATTGAAAAAAGTTGAAAGGAAAGGAGGAGAGAAATGACAAATGGACAGGAAATCCTGGCAAGGTGAAGACAGGGAAAGCAGGAACCAGAGACTGGAACCAACACAATTGGGGAAAAAAAGTAAGGCCCAGATTCTCTAAACAGCGCCGGTTTTTAGGTGCCTGTAAGTGCCCAAGCTCAGTAAAAAATGTCATTTAAACAACTGAGTTTCAAGGCACCTTAAAAATTTGTGCCAGAATTACACCTCCATAGGAGGCGCAGTTCTGTACCTATCACCATGCATGTGTAAAAGAGACATGGTTTTCTGTTAGCATTGACTACAGGATCGATCTGCATTAATCTGATTTGTTTAGTTTTCCAATAGGTATTCTGCTGCTTTAGTACCCACTGTAGTGTTTGTCATGTTGTCTTTTCTTAAATAGGCCCTTATTGCTGTTATTATGGAATGTTGGTCCTGAGTGACATGTGCAGTGTTTTGTATTATTTCACACTATGCCTGGTATTGGATTTTGGATTTACACCACACCTTTTTCAGTAATAGCTCAAAGCATGTTACATTCAGGTACAGTAGATATTTTCCTCTCCCTGGAGGACTTACAAATTAGGGCTCCTTTTAACAAAGCCACGGTGAAGGTTTCTACCATGGGCTGACAGAGCATTTACCTCGCTGGCTCATGGTCAAAACCTCTACCGCGGCTTTGTAAAACCCAGCATAAGTTTTACGTATCTGAAGCAATGGAGGGTTAAATAACTTGTCCAAGGCCCTCTTTTACAAAGGCGCACTAAGCGTTTTAGCGCGGATTTAGTGTGCGCTGAATCAACGCATGCGCTAACTGCTAATGTGTCCATAGGATAACATCCATGCGTTAGCTTTTAGCACGTGTTTAGTTTGTGATAATATTTAGCGCACACTAAAAAGTATAGCGCACCTTTGTGAAACACAAGCAAGATCTCAAGAAACATCAGTAATATTGAACTCATTAGGTACACCTAATACAGATATCATATATTAGCTGTACCTAATGTTTGGTACAGCAAATTAAAGGCTGAAGCCTGGTAGCCATTTGGCAACGCATCAAAAACGTTGACAGATAAATCATTTTATGGTGGGCGGTAATCTCAGAATTTCTTTTGCACTACTGCTGAACATTACTGTTCATATGGCCAATAGGAGATGCTGACTGAGAGGCCAGTGTTAAAGTGCCAGCATACAGTATATTTCCAGAATACTACAAATACTATTCTGTTTAATATTGTATTGTGTTGATTTTTTGGGGGGTATACAATTCCCTGGAGTGCATACAGGGACAAATTCTATAAACGGTGTCCTGATTGTAGGCGGCAATAGGCATCCTACCGCTCTCTAACCAGCCAATCAGGATGCATGTTTTTTGAAAAACCCTCCTGAGGCAGACCACCTAGATTGGAAGTGCCTCCAGGAGTCTAGAGAGGCGCCCAAACTCATCTAAGCTCGCCTAAGGCTGGGCATGATTTGGCCCGAAAGTAGCCTTAGGTGGGCTTAGGCCAGAGACAGACGGGTACAATGTAGGCAAGCAAATTTCTTGTAAATCTTGATGCAGTAAAAAATTGATCCATTTGTACCCGTTGTACACCATTCAAGATTTTGTAGATTTCAATTATATCTACCCTCAGCCATTTCTTTTCCAAGCTGAAGAGCCCTAATCTCTAGTTTTCTTCATTTGAGAGGAGTTCCATCTCCTTTATCATCTTGGTTGTTCTTCTTTGAACCTTTTCTAGTGTCACTATATCTTTTTTGAGATAAGGAGACCAGAACTGAATGCAATACTCAAGGTAAGGTCACACCATTGAGCAATACAGAGGCATTATAACATTCTTAGTCTTGTTAACTATCCCTTTTCTAATAATTCCTAGCATCCTATTTACCTTCTTGGCTGCTGCCGCACATTGGGCGGAAGGCTTCGGTGTATTATCTATGATGATACTGGGCTAGATGGTCCAGTATGGCTAGTCTTATGGTCTTATGATAAAACTCATATACATATGTACTTTACAATGCATAACAAACTGATATTTAAATATAATCTATCTGAGTAGGTTGTATTTTAGAATTGATTGAGCATGCGTAGCTAAGAAGTAGACATAAGAAACGGCAGTTATGTGCTGCACTGATAATTTATCCCTATATATAATTGTTCCTTTAGGATTTAATGATCAATCTTCATATATTACCAGTCAAAGGAGCTTGTTTTCTAAAAAGAAATTAACTTCTAAATTAATGGAACTGCTTGCAGTGGTTTTGAGCATATTTTTTGTACCTGAAAAATAATATTCTGCAATTGTTGAAATGCCAACATATTTTGAAAGTTTGCTTATGGAATATTTTATCATTGTCACAGGTACTTGTGAGCTCTGCCCATGCTCTTCCCAGATTCTACCCTTATAATTTGTCTATGTGCATGCCCACATCAAAATATGTGCCATTATGTGAACATGTGTGTATTACTAAAATAACATGTGCCATCATGTGACCATGTGTTTATAACTATAATAGGAAGCTTCATATGTGATTGGGTGCCTGCAGGCAGATTTTGAGGGTATTTCAGTCTGAATGAGAGTAAATATTAAATAAATTATTATTGAATGTTTCTAAGACTGAATTAGATATCCCAGATATAGAGACATAGAAAAATGATGGCAGATAAAGATCAAATGGCCCATCCAGTCTACCCATCCGCAGCACCCACTATCTCCTCCTCTCCCCAAGAGATCCCATGTACCTATCCCATGCTTTCTTGAATTAAGACACAATCTTTGCCTCCACCACCTCTTCCGGAGAATGTTCCGTGCATCTACCACCCTTTTTGTAATAAAGTATTTCCTTAGATTACTCCTGAGCCTATCACCTCTTAACTTCATCATATGCCTTCTCATTCTGGAGCTTCCTTTCAGATGAAAGAGACTCACCTCATGTGGATTTATGCCATGTAGGTATTTAAACATCTCTATCTTATCTCTCCTCTCCCACCTTTTCTCCAAAGTATACATATTGAGATCATTATGTCTGTCCCCAAATATCTTATGACAAAAACTACAATAGTTCTCCTTTTCTCTTGATCTATGAAAAGGCAATTAGCACAATTTTTACAGATAGGCCATCCCCCATGGACCAGCAGTATGTAGGAACTAGCACAAGTCTATAGTTTCTGTTTTTAATTTTGTCTTGCAGGTCACATGTCCAGTGATGGGTTTTGCAGATATTTGATGTCTGATGAAAATGCTCCTGTCTTCCTAGACCGCTTAGAATTGTATCAGGAAATGGAACATCCTTTGGCTCACTATTTCATCAGCTCATCCCATAATACCTATCTCATAGGAAGACAGTTTGGTGGAAAGTCTTCTGTTGAGGTGTATCGACAAGTCCTTCTGGCTGGATGCAGGTTCAGAATAGTGATTAATGAATTTTTTAAAGTTCATATTGTCCTCAAATGTGAAAAAGTCACTGTATGTACAGCACACCGCTAAAGCATTTTGTCTGAAAAGCATTTGGCTCAGCATTTTGCGACTTTAGAATTACATGGTTCTAACTGTACCGAAAGTCATACTCAGAAATTTGAAGTGGAGGTTTGTGGGGCAATTTGATGTTCAATGACATGTGCGGATTTACCATGTAATTTCTTATGAAATGAAGGAACGGTTAATTTGCAGTAAATCCTCGTGAGTGTTGTAACATCTACATGTCCGATAGAACCCAGAAGTCATCGGAGTTAAAAATACTGAAAATTGTCACTTAGAACCCTGTAATTCTAAGGTCGCAATTTAACTCGCGCTGTTCAGCAGTATGGCTTGATAAAAGGAGGAGATAGGTATTTTAATACCCCGACAAGTTCATTTACTTTTGTCTTCACCTCCCCTTCCCCACCTTGATCCATGCTTTCCTTGCCCTCCACTCTGTTTCCGAGTCCTATTTTTTAAATGTCTCAAAGCTGGGTGGTAGGAGGACAACAGCAGTCCTTATGTCTCCACAACACCTTCCCACCCGTACTTGTATTTGAGTAATTTTTACAATAAATGCAGAAGGTAGAGTTTAACTAAAATACAATTGTTTGTGATATTTTTTTTAACATTTGTAAGTTTTTATTATTAAAAGTGGAATCACATGTTTATATAAAAAAGAAAAAGGGTAAAGTTGTACTCAATATAGGTAGGTTTTTGGCCAGTGAAAAAGATCGGAATCAAGGCTAAAGCCAGAGAAAGCCTTAATTAACCCCCACCCCCACTTTTATGAAACCACGTTAGGGTTTTATATCACCAGCCATAGAATTCCTATGAGCGTTGGAGCTTTTACCGCTGCTTCCAGCGATAAAAACCCTAATGTGGCTTCATAAAAGGGGGAGTAAGTTGTGGCATGAATAATAACTATGCCATTGATGGCTGAAACCTTTTCCTCCTTTTAATAATAATAATAATTTAAAATGTATTATTTTTTAGGGGTCCATTTACGAAGACGCGTTAGCGCGTGCTAAATTGCCGCAAGCGCTAGCCGCTACCGCCTCCTTTTGAGCAGACAGTAGATTTTTGGCTACCATGCACTATAGCACATGCTAATCTGGTGCGTGCAATAAAAACGCTAGCGCACCTTCGTAAAAGGAGCCCTTAGTTAAGCTCTACCTTGTGCATTTTTGTGTTTGTCATAGACAACTGATTTATAACTGAAGATATTTTCCCTTTGTTATTTTGATATTTCTTACTTTTTTTTTCTTTTTACACCAGAGGGGCTTTGCACTTTGGTTAGCTGTCCATCTTTCTCACTTCTAGTTACCTGCTTGTTGCTACATACTTTTTGTATTATGTCTTTGCATATAAGATCTGTGTGCATTCAATTTTTTGTATCAAGAGTGTTTATATATTTTATATATATTGTGGCAGGGTGCAGGGTCAATATGTACTGAACCTGGCCTCTCAACACAGCCCAGCCAAGCAGTATACTGGAGTACCACAGCGAGCTTCACCCAAATGGCACACACAGCAAACTTTGGTTTCAAAACAAAGATTTCTTTTATTCCCCCTTCTGGGTTTTGCATTCAAGATAAATCATATGGCATAAAGCAAAGTGTTCCACATCACACTGGTGCAAAAATAATTCCAAAACCAAAATGAAATAGTTGTCACAAAATGCTGACTTATGAAACAAAACAAGTTTGCAGAGTGCTTCTTTAAACAGTCCTGAGCGCATGTGACTGCATCAGCTGTTTCAATCAGCACACTGACAGCCACATTCTGCACTTTGAGTTTAAGCTGTATTTCTCAGTTCTTCTATGTAATTCAATGCTTTAGGTTAGAGCAGGGGTGTCAAAGTCCCTTCTCGAGGGCCGCAATCCAGTCGGGTTTTCAGGATTTCCCCAATTAATATTCTTGAGATCTATTTGCATGCACTGCTTTTATGGTATGCTAATAGATCTCATACATATTCATTGGGGAAATCCTAAAAACCCGACTGGATTGCGGCCCTCGAGGAGGGACTTTGACACCCCTGGGTTGGAGCCAGTTCTTAACACAAGCTGCTTCTCTAAGATTTATCTTAAATGTGGTGCACCGTTCTTAAGCTTCAGGCAGGCAATTGTTATAACGGAAGGATAGGCAAAATGCCCTTCCCCCAACTCCACACTACTGCAGTGAGAGCTCTAACATTTAGCTTTAGTTCCAGTCATTGATCATATGGATAGGTCTCTTCCAAGAGCATATCCTGATCAGATTCAGTTATATTGTTCTCACTATCCAATTCTGTGAAATCCTGAAGCATTTCCACATCAGAACATACACTCTCTCCATCAAACCGGTAATCACAGCTGGTATCTTTAACCAGACTGGGGATTAGCTATCTGACCCATTTCCCCAACACCCTTAGCAGATAGATAAGTTTGTATCTTGCTAAACGTTTGGTGTTGTAGATTTCCTTTAAGATAGTCACCAGAGAGGCAAGGGTTTAGGCAGCTAGACTTCACTTGCCTTTCTGAAAACTGCTGCAGTGGCAGTGAAACCTTGTGCCTTGCTTTGGATCCCGGTTCACGTCCTGCCTGTGCTTCATGTTTGTTCTCTGCCTTCCTCCACTCCACTCTCTGTGTGTAGAATCCCTGTGTTTAACAAGGTGAGCTGAGCAACTTGGCTCTCTGATTGGATGCTCAGCAAATTGCTCAATTATCTCTCTGGCTGCACCCCTGTGAGACTTGTACCTCTCCCTCTCTGCTTGCAGCAGCTTTGGAAGTGGGTGTGAAACCTCTCCTTGTTTGTTGTACTTTGTTATGACCATTCAAAGGCAAATAAACCCCAGTTCCTACAATATCTGGAACTACTTCTATGTGCCTAGGGTTTGCTGTACTGATATTGCAACCAGTGGCAGGGCTGTCATTGATCAACCCATTGTATGTCTTAGGGTTTGTCCACTTTTCCCTGCCACAATATACTATGTGTATATATACATATATAACACTGTGTATATATGTACATACACATTGTTGTTTCTAATAAGTGCCTGGGATATTATTAGAAAGGATGGGTTTTCTGGAGTCTGGGTAGGTTATTTATGGAAGCACAACAAAAAGGTTGACCCTTGATACGCCACAATACCAGAAGTCTGACGAGAACAAAAACATTGTGGAGAAGTTGATGTTCAAGATACAGGCTTTACTGAAAGGACTTGGGTCCTAGGTATCTTTTCATGTGGATTATTGGACTGTACTTTCAATAAAGCCTATATCTTGAACATCAACTTCTCCACAGTGTTTTAGGTTATTAATAGAAGCACCATTTCTCTCCTGCAACCCTCCCTCAGCTGGTATTGTTCTCCACTCCCCCCCCCCCCCACCCCCGATGACTGGATCTCTTTTCATACTTTTTCTCAGAATTATGGTGCTTGCCCTTGAGCATTTGATTTGGTCATCATGGTCAGGGGTGGGTTAGAGAAGAGCAATGCTGGATCCTGCAAGGTGGGCTATTATTATGGTGTCAGGTCAAAAGCGCGCTGGGACAAAGACGCGAGCAGACAACTGAGCGCAGCGCGGAGGTGCGCGCTGAAGAAAAAGACTGTTTTTAGGGGCTACGACGGGGGGTGTGGGGGGGAACACCCACTTTACTTAATACAGATCACGCTGCGTTGTGGGGGTGTTGTGGGGGGTTTGGGGGTTCTAACCCCCCACATTTTACTGAAAACTTAACTTTTTCCCTGTTTTTAGGGAAAAAGTTACGTTTTCACTAAAATGTGGGGCGGTACAACCCCCCAAACCCCCCACAACGCCGCCACAATATGTATTAAGTAAAGTGGGGGGGGGCTCCCCAACAAAAACCCCCATCGCAGCCCCTAAAAACAGTCTTTTTCTTCGGCATGCGCCTCCATCTTGCGCTCAGTTGTCGGCGCGCACCTTTGTCTTCCGCGTTACTGTCTATGAACCATTATTATTGGCAGTAGTTAGAATTTGGCTTTAAAATGAAATTTACAAGGTTTTCAGTGCTGAAGCCGGGGGGGGGTGATTACAGATGGGCTTTTATTAGAGACAAAATGGTATATAATCTGAGCAATATTTGTTGTAAAACCTCTGCCAGTTGATACTATTTATAAATTCTGTATGCCACTTGTTTTGTGCACAGTAATGAATCAGGAGAGAAAAACTGCAGGAGAAACTTGCAATTAAGTGAACAATTAAAAACAAAGTGTTCACTGGGCATCAGGAGATTAAGTTGTAATTTCTGCTTGGAAATCAATTGCTCAATGTTTTTGGACATGGTCGAGATGATGCACTCTAATGAATAACCTCTCTAACGCTTGTAATGTTGGTACATTATTAGATGTGTTGAACTTGATTGTTGGGATGGAAAAGGCGAAGATCAAGAACCAATAATAACACATGGGAAAGCAATGTGCACTGATATTCTCTTTAAGGTGAGTATTTCACACATTTAGCTTCTGAGCATCCCTGTTATTGCGAATTCCAATCCAAGCTCCTCTTTCTTTTAAAATAAATGGTAGTTTGAGTGCTTGATCTTACATTATGTGAACAATTTCCTTTGCCTTTTGAAGGATGTGATTCAAGCCATCAAAGAGACTGCATTCGTGACATCTGAGTACCCTGTTATTCTGTCTTTTGAAAATCACTGCAGGTACAGTGTGAAATATGAAATACTTTTTTCTTACTTTTTTAAAGGTAAAACTCTCTGAATTTAAAAGAGATGCATGGTGGATTTGCAAATCAGCTAGATGAATTAAAATATGTTTACCCTCATCAGTGTATGCTATTTACTACAGCTCCTACTTAATGAAATTATGCAAATTTACCAATAGTACTTATGTAAATCTATCCCATAGTAACGTAACAAAAAATTAAACAACAGATCACCGAACATCTCCCTTCCCAAAGGTTGAGGACAATCAGTCTACCATATACTTTTAAGCACTTTGATTGATCATGCATACAGCCGGGGGGGGGGGAGGGAAGGTAGCTAAAATCAGGAAACAATGGAAACAGCATCATTTAAAAGAATTCAGATAGATTTTCATGTCTCATGATTGAACACTAGGAAAAACCTATTAAGAACCGTCATGAAGGCAGATATTTAGGAAATCAGTTTACAGCAAAAAGGAATTAATTTGTAAGCCTTGAAAAATAATATTTGGAGTGAGAAGAAGAAAGATTACCATACAATTTTCATCTTTGCCTATCTTAAAGAGAGAAAACAGTTCACACTATTCTATCACCTCTCCAAGACAAGAAAACTGGAGATTACGATGCCATTTGGAGAGAGGGCATGTAAAGGTTCCAGTTCTCTAACTAGTTTTACAATAGAGATATTCAAATGTACTGGTCTGGTTAAACAAGATAATGGGCTCAAGGAGAGTCTCATCAAAAATGCCAGAAAAAAAATCATGACCTTTCCAGATAACATTTCTCTCCACTCAAAATGTCAAGGACGGCAAATGAGATAGGAGCCCGACAGGTGATACAGTGTGCTAGAACCCGAGTCTTCTGCCTCTGTGTTCAGATCCCATTTGAAACACAAAACAAAGCAGTTTGGGATGTTTTCAGCCAAGTTCCTATTGAGCATTTGTTCAAAATGCCTGGGGTGGCTAACACAGGGATGTCAAAGTCCCTCCTCGAAGGCCGCAATCCAGTCTGGTTTTCAGGATTTCCCCAATGAACATGCATGACATCTATTTGCACGCACTGCTTTCATGGTATGCTGATAGATCTCATGCATATCCATTGAAGAAATCCTGAAAACCCGACTGGATTGCGGCTCTCGAGGAGGGACTTTGACACCTCTGGGCTAACAGGACAAGAGCAGTAATGAGGGCAAGGGTGCAGAAAGAGATCTGGCTATGATGTCTCAGGATATGAGAAATGTTATATAGCAGGAGTCAGGCGGTGTGAAAAGGCCATGTGATAAAGCACAAAAACCTTGTCCGTATAGATTATACCACATGTCTATGGCCTTCATAAATTATCTCCCACTTAAGTGACTTGAAGCCTTTGTCCTTCTTCTTTCTCTTCACTCTGGTTTCATTCCCTTTTTTTAATTTTATTTTTATTTGCTACTTACAATAGCTTACAAGCAAAATTATAGGGCAAAGTCAAAGAAACTGAATCAAGAACAAGAAATAAAAAAAGAAACAAAGAAAACCTGTTTCAAACTTAAACAAGTTAGTTTACATCATTTGTATTTCACTAGTGACCATTTTATTATCATTGCTCAGTTTTTTATTCTTTCACAACTGGACTATTATAATGCTCTTTACTCTGCTGCATCTTTAAAATTACCGTATTTTCACGCATATAATGTGCACCTGTGTAAAACACGCACACGGGTATAGCGCACGGGAAACCGAAATATATGTAAACAAAATTTTATATAGCGCGCACACACGTATACCACGCATGCTGCTTGCCACCCCGACTCTCCTGTCGCTGCCCCGACTCTCCTGTCACCGCCCGACTCTCCTTTCCAGCCCTGCCCCGAGTCTCCTCTGGTCCCGACTCTCACTTTCCAGCCCTGCCCCGAGTCTCCTCTGGTCCCGACTCTCACTTTCCAGCCCTGCCCCGAGTCTCCTCTGGTCCCGACTCTCACTTTCCAGCCCTGCCCCGAGTCTCCTCTGGTCCCGACTCTCACTTTCCAGCCCTGCCCCGAGTCTCCTCTGGTCCCGACTCTCACTTTCCAGCCCTGCCCCGAGTCTCCTCTCGTCCCGACTCTCACTTTCCAGCCCTGCCCTGAGTCTCCTCTGGTCCCGACCCTCACTTTCCAGCCCTGCCCCGAGTCTCCTCTGGTTCCGACTCTCACTTTCCAGCCCTGCCCCGAGTCTCCTCTGGTCCCGACTCTCACTTTCCAGCCCTGCCCCGAGTCTCCTCTCGTCCCGACTCTCACTTTCCAGCCCTGCCCCTTGAAGTCCTGTCCCCCCTTGAAGTCCAGTCCCCACCCTGAAAGCCTGATGCCGCCCCCCGACGTCCGATTCATCACCCAGAAGGACCGCTCGCACCCCCACCCCGAAGGACCGCTCACACCCCCACCCCGAAGGACCGCTCGCACCCCCCCGCACGGAGAAGCTGCCTACCGTTGTTTCCCGATGCCAGTGAGCCCTGCTGCTTCCTTTGCTGGCGGTCCCGCCCCTTCTCTGAGCTCTGCGCTGCGCTGCTTCCTCTGCCGCGGTCCCGCACCTTGTCTGACGTCAGAGAAAGGGCGGGACTGCCGGCAGAGGAAGCAGCGCAGTGCAGGGCTTAGAGAAGGGGTGGGACAGCCGGCAGAGGAAGCAGCAGGGCTCACTGGCATCGGGAAACAACGGTAGGCAGCTTCTCCATGCGGTGGGGGGGGGAGGCTGGGGGGGTGCAAGCGGTCCTTCGGGGTGGGGGTGCAAGCGGTCCTTCGGGGTGGGGGTGCGAGCGGTCCTTCAGGGTGATGAATCGGACGTCGGGGGGGGAAACTATGTAAAAAAAAATTTGTACAATGCGCTCACGCATATAACGCGCATGGTTATACTCGGTTTGTAAAATCGTGTATAACGCGCGCGTTATATGCGTGAAAATACGGTAATGAACAGAATTCAGTTGATAGAAAATACAGCTTCTCAACTTATATTTAGGAAGATGAAATGTAATCATATGTCTCCCTTGTTAATACACCCTCACTGGTTACCTTTGAAAGCCTGTATTTTGTTTTAACTTTGTTGTTTGATTTTTAAAACTCTGGCCGGCCATTCTCCTGAGAGTTTATCCTCCTCTATGCAATTACTGGGCTCTTGTGGTTTTCTCCACAATGTGGGTCATTTTTTTTCCTGCGTTTTCCTTCTGTGATTGGATTGATTAAAGACCTCTCATGTGAATTCATGTTTCTATCAGTCTGTAAAGACCTGAAATTCTTTCCCACAAGAAATACGCTTAAAGCTGTTTTAATCTTCAGTATTTTATTTAGAAAATATTTGTTATCCTAATCATTTGTTAGATAATGCTTTGTTGCAATTATGCTGTTTTATTATCCTGATCTGTTCTTGGTAGATCAGTTTCCTAAATTGTAATTCTGCTTTGAATCCTGATTAGGGGATAAAGCTGGTTATAAAAAAAAATAACAAACATAAAACTAAAGTAATTTTTAAACACAAAATGCAAATACAGAAGGTAGACTTCAAAGCTAAATTTCTTAAAGTAGGAAATTATGTACAGGTGATGTTGCTGAAGTTTTATCTACAGAGGACAAATTAGCAGTTTTATTACTCAGAAATGTAAATAACTGTGATGGTTCAAAAATATAGAAACATAGAAGCATTATTTTAGCTTGATGCATGTTAGTATAAAGCAGTGGTCTCAAACTCGCAGCCCAGGAGCCACATGTGGCCTGCTAGGTATTATTTTGAGGCCCTCGGTATGTTTATCATAATCACAAAAGTAAAATAAAACAGTTTCTTGATCATATGTCTCTTTAGCTATAAATTACAATATTATTATTAAGACTTAGCTAAAAGGAAAGATTTATAAACTATAAATAGTTTTACCTCATGCAAAATTGTCATTTGTTTAATAAGACATTAACTATTTTTTTCTGAGGCCCTCCAAGTACAGTCCTACAAATCCAATATGTGGCTCTCTGCAAAGGGTTTGAGTTTGAGACCACAGGTATAAGGCAACTCAAGCTACCTAATTGTGGGGTCCTTTTACTAAGGCGCACTAACTGACTTAGCATGTACTAACTGATTTAGCGTGCGCTAAAGATTAGTACGCGCTAAATACTAAGATGCCCATTATATTCTATGGGCACCTTAGCATTTAACGCGTGCTAAATCGGTTAACACGCCTTAGTAAAACACCCCAATGAAAAGCAAATCGGCAAATGCATGCAAAACAAGTTTTTGTCTTTGTCTATAACAAGGCCATAATTGCCTATAATAAGGTTTTTATAAAGCCATGTTAGCGTTTTTTATTGCTGGCTATGGTGGTAAAAGTTCTGATGCTCATAGGAATTCCATGAGCGTCTGATCTTTTACTACAACAGCCAGTGAAAATAATAAAACCCCAACCATAACAAATCTAGTAATAAACTCAATCACATACCCCATATAACCCAATCTAAAACTTCAAGGAATGACGATAGACAGATGCTGTACTATGCAACCACAAATCAACAAAACAATACAAAAATCATTTGCAGTCATGAGAAACTTAAGGCAAGTTTGAAAATTATTCGACAGGACACAATTCCAACTCTTGGTCCAGCCCCTAGTCCTAGGTCTTCTAGACTACTGCAACATACTATATCTCCCCTGCCCAGCAACCATGATAAAACAACTAGAAACAGTTCAAAACACAGGGCTAAGGCTTATCTATTCACTGAGGAAACACGACCACATCACAGCAGCATACCTCGACTCACACTGGCTCCCAATACAAGCAAGAGTACAATTCAAATTCTACTGCCTACTATTTAAAACCATAAACGGAGACAGCCCAGCCTACCTAAACAACCGCCTAATCCAAACTACCTCAACCAGACATAGGAGAACCCACAAACCGTTCACATATCCCCCAATCAGAGGCGTCAAATGAAAAAAACTTTACGATGGCCTTCTAGCCACACAGGCAGCAAAACTGGACTACCAACTCTCCAATTTATTGATAACGACCCCAGACTACAAAACTTTCAGAAAAGAAATAAAAATCATCCTATTCAAGAAATCCTTGAAGACAAACTAACACCGCAATTCTCTGAAGCAACTCACGCTACTCTTCAATTCCTCTGTAAATAGCCAGATAACTCCTTTTGTAATCCGCCTCGAACCGCAAAGTAATAGTGGAATAGAAATCACGAATGGAATGGAATGAAATGATAAATGCTAACATGGCTTCATAAAAGGGAGTCACTGTATGCCCCTGTACCATTGTATTTTAAAGAATTGCTGAAGGTTTATTGTCCTAGTACAGTGGTCTCAAACTCGTGGCCCGAGGGCCACATGCGGCCTGCCAGGTACTATTTTGAGGCCCTCGGTATGTTTATCATAATCGCAAAAGTAAAATAAAACAATTTCTTGATCATATGTCTCTTTAGCTATAAATTACAATATTATTATTAAGACTTAGTCAAAAGGAAAGATTTATAAACTATAAAGAGTTTTACCTCATGCAATCTTGTCATTTCTTTAATAAGACATTAACTATTTTTTCTGAGGCCCTCCAAGTACCTACAAATCCAAAATGTGGCCCTGCAAAGGGTTTGAGTTTGAGACCACTGTCCTAGTAGAACATTAAGATCAGAGCATGCTATGTTGTTGTCTCGGGAGAAAATTGTGAAAACACACTGTGCCATTACACGGGCATCTACAAGTGCTGTAGCCGGAGGGCAATTATGAAATCATTTACCAGGTTTGTTATGACAATGTAGCACTAGATGAAAGCTTAAAAGAATGCTGAAAACTCAACTCTTTGCAAGAGCATTTATTTTGCCCGTTTAGCACGTTATAATATTTGGGTTAGGATTTTGATGGTACTGCAATGACTTGGTTTGTAAGGTTTGATTGTTTTTATATGTCTATTTTTATTATGTATGGTGCTTTGGGAACTGCCTAGGTTTTTAGGTGGTGCATAAATTTTTAAAATAAATAATAAGTCGGTATTATGTAAATTGAATAACTCTACAAGCTGCACTGTTTGTGGAAAAATAATGCCAGTTTAGAGATGGTGATATTTCATCTCCCTGAAAGGGGTTATAGCCAATCTGTCGATCAAATCAGGAAGGATTCCGGAAGACTGGAAAGTGGAGAATGTTACGCCGATCTTCAAGAAAGGTTCAAGGGGAGATCCGGGAAACTACAGACCAGTGAGTCTGACTTTGGTACCAGGAAAGATGGTAGAGGTGCTGATAAAGGACCACATCATTGATCACCTTGACGGACACAATCTGATGAGGACCAGCCAGCATGTCTTCAGCAAAGGAAGATCTTGCTTGACAAACTTACTGCACTTTTTCAAGGGAGTAAACAGGGAGATAGACAAGGGTGATCCGGTCGACATTGTATATTTAGATTTTCAGAAGGCATTCAACAAGTTCCCTCATGAACGTGTACTTTGAAAAATTGCGAGTCATGGAATTGAGGATGATATACTCACATGGATTAAAAACTGTTTGGCAGATAGGAAACAGAGAGTGGGTATAAATGGACAATACTGGGACTAGAAAAGCGTCACGAGTGAAGTGCCGCAGGGTTCAGTGCTCAAGCTTGTGCTCTTCAACATATTTATAAATGACCTGGAAATTGGTACGACGAGTGAGGTGATTAAATTTGCGGATAATACAAAGTTACTCAGAGTAGTGAGGACACAGAAGGATTTCGTAGACCTACAATGAGACATAAACACACTCGAGGAATGGGCCACGAAATGGCAAATGAGGTTCAGCGTGGATAAGTGCAAGGTGATGCATGTTGGCAACAAAAATCATATGCACAAATACAGGATGTCCAGTGCTGTACTCAGAGAGAGCCCCCAGGGAATGGACTTGGGAGTACTTGTAGACAAGTCAATGAAGCTATCCCTGCAATGTGCAGTGGCGGCGAAAAGGGTGAACAAAATGCTAGGAATGATTAAGAAGGGGATCACAAACAGATCTGAGTAGGTTATCATGCCGCTGTACCGGGCCATGGTATGCCCCCACCTGGAATACTGTGTCCAATACTGGTTGCCGTACATGAAAAAGGACATAGTACTACTCAAAAGGGTCCAGAGAAGAGCGACAAAAATGGTTAAGGGACTGGAGGAGTTGCCCTACAATGAGAGGCTAGAGAAATTGGGCATCTTCTCCCTTGAAAAGAGGAGATTGAGAGGGAACATGATCGAAACATTCAAGATATTGAAGGGAATTGAATTAGTAGAGAAAGATAGATTGTTCACACTCTCCAAGGTGGAGAGAACGAGAGGGCACTCTCTAAAGTTAAAAGGGGATAGATTCCGTACAAACGTAAGGAAGTTCTTCTTCACCCAGAGAGTGTTAGAAAACTGGAACGCTCTTCCAGAGGCTGTTATAGGGGAAAGCACCCTCCAGGGATTCAAGAATAGAACGTACGCAGGTAAGGCTAGACTCAAATAAGGCACTAGTCTTTGACCTAAGGGCCACCACGCGAGCGGACTGCTGAGTGCGATGGACCACTGATCTGATCCAGCAGCGGAAATTCTTATGTTCTTATGTTCTTAAATGACTAACACATGGGCTGGTTGTTCTTAAAAAGGTCAGAAGAAAGGTTCTGGATCTAAGATAGTAAATGATAGCCAAAAGCATCTGCCAATTTTTTTTTCCTGTCTGGTTTTCTATTATTCAGTTAGATCAGTGGGTTTCTTTTTTTTTTTTTTTTTGAAGTATCTTTATTAGCAATTGTAACGGGAACATACAACCAATAATGGTGAAAGCATAGAAAAACAGAACAAGCGCAGAAACAACAATGGAGAGTCCTAAGGGACTACCTGGCTAGTTGAGTTATCAGAATATTTACAATAAATATGCATGAGATGTATTAGCATCTGTGTCCTCCATTGCATGCAAATATCTCATGCTTATTCATTGGGTATATCTTCAAAACCCAATGACCAAGTGATCAGGACTGCATTGAAAAAAATTGAGCTAGATAACTGTATAAATGCCCAGATTTAGAGCTCCTGTTACGAAGGCGCGTTAGCGGTTTAACGCTCGTAATAGTGCGCGCTAAACCGCCGACCGTGCTAGCCGCTACCACCTCCTCTTGAGCAGGCGGTAGTTTTTCAGCTAGCGCGGGGGTTAGCACGTGATTAAAAGTTGTGCGCGCTAACGCGGCTTCGTAAAAGGAGCCCTTAATGTACTGTATCCTAGCTTCTTTGTATCTTTTATCCAATTTCACAACCTGGTTCTTATCACTGCAATCCTGGAGGACTGCAAACCAGTCTGGCTTTGAGGATATCACTAATGAATTTTCATGAGATAACCTGCAGCTATTTTCCATACACATTCATTAGGGGGATCCTGAAATCCACACTGGTTTGTGGCACTCCAGGATTTCAGTTTGACACACATTCAGCATTGACATTGAAAGCTACTTCCAGAGAAGGCAAGAACGCCTTAGGGACAGCAATCCCGAAATGTGCTTGGGCTGCCCCAAAACCCTGCAAAGCTACTCTTTGATTGAAAGGACAGCTATATGACATCCTTTGAAACAGTAATACCTGCAACATATTTAATTGATATAATGGCTGTCTCTAGATAACCTTTTTCTTTTTTTTTTTGTAGTAAATATCAGCAGTATAAGATGTCAAAATACTGTGAAGAGATTTTCGGAGATCTCTTGCTGAAGCAGCCTCTGGAAACGCATCCAGTATGTACTATTAACTAAGTGAGCTCATTGAAATTCATTGGTTTTTCAGTAGCTATCATGTATTAATATACAATTTATATTTTTTTAATGGTTGTGAATTAAATCTGTTCTTTACTGCCATCTGATGGGAATATAGAGCAACTTGTATTCAGAACCTACAGAGGTTTAAAGGATATTGGGCAGCAATATCATTTAAAAGCAGAATGTTAATTATATGAAAAAATAATCAGTTAGTATGACCTTTCATAAGTATTTTATTCAAGATGCCCAAGTTCAATAAAGTTCCTACTATGTATGTATTCCGTGCAAATTTAATAGACTCTATAACTATATAACAGGAGTAAGCCAATTTTTTTTACAGAGGACCACATTAGTGGCTCTTGAATAGAGAAGAGGAGGGATCCAGAGTTTATAAAATGGACCCTCTTACCCCTGGTATGGGCAAGCGGCAGTCATGCTACAACCTCCTCTTCCAGGTGTTGGCATTCCCGCCTTCTTAAATGACCTTTTCTTGAATAGCTATCCAGGTGCACCTCTTCCTGCCCAAGCACTGCCCCTCGTTGCCTTTTTGCTTCTGGAGGCATGATCAACTTTTCTAGCAAACAGCTGATCTTCCAGGCTGAACTTCATTACTGTCTGCCTATAGAACAATAATATACTCAACTCCTCGCCTTATTCATGAATGATAGGATTTTTGACAATTCTTAGGTCTAAAACTGACTGCCCTTGACTTATGCATGAGATTGACTTCTTGGGTAAATATGATAGCTGTTTGCAGGACAAAGTGATTGTGGGGCTTGGGGGGAAGGGGATGCAAAGCTTGTTACTCCAACAATGATATAGAGAAACATGTTGGAGTACAGTGAACCAGGATACATGGGGCTGTAGTAGGCCAGAAAAATGGTGTTGATATGCCAGTTGAGGCCCATGGGCCATAATTTGCTTACCTCTGTAATAAGAAAGTTGGAATGATTTCAAATGCAACAAAACTTGAAAAAAAATGTGACCTGTTGAATGGTGTTATAGTAAACTGGTGAATTTAAATGTATAAAATGCCATGCCCCAAATCTGCCCAGAATCCACCCCTAACCATGCCTACTTTGTAGCAGACACCTAGCTTGACAGGGTAGGTGTCTACCAAGTTAGGCGCCTATCAGCGAATTATTTTTTAAGTTGCCTGTTAATTGCTTTTTAATGGCACTTTTCCATTAGTGCCAATTAAACCTAAATGAATAATTAAGTTAGGCACCGATTTAGGCGCCTAACTTCAGCTGCCATTTATAGAATCTGGCCTACGTGCATCCACACTAATTGCAAACAGGTTTAATGTGCACTAAAAATATTGCTGTGTGGAAAATGCAGAGGGCCAACTAGGCAAACCCCCAACAGTTACTGCACAACCTCTGCACATTAGTGTTTGCTGTTAAGTTTTCTGCCTTTAATGCATCTTTATGCATAAAGATGCATTAAAGGCAAAAAAAATAGCAGGTCCTCTGCATTTTCCACACTGCAGTATTTTTAGTGCACATTAAACTGCTTGCAATTATTGTGGATGCACTTAGGCCCAGATCCTATACCGTATTTTCGCGGATATAACGCGCGCGTTGTACGCGTTTTTACCTACCGCGCATACCCCTCGCGCGTTATATGCCTGAGCGCGGTATACAAAAGTTTTTAAACATAGTTCCCACCCCGCCCGACTCACCCCCCCCAGCAGGACCGCTCGCACCCCCACCCCGAACGACCGCTCGCACGCGCTCCCACCCGCACCCACATCCACGATCGGAGCAAGAGGGAGCCCAAGCCCTCTTGCCCGGCCGACTCCCCGACGTCCGATACATCCCCCACCCCCGGCAGGACCACTCGCACCC
The DNA here is from genome assembly GCF_902459505.1 of Geotrypetes seraphini. Classification (NCBI taxonomy): domain Eukaryota; kingdom Metazoa; phylum Chordata; class Amphibia; order Gymnophiona; family Dermophiidae; genus Geotrypetes; species Geotrypetes seraphini. The sequence continues at coordinate 314,823,873 of NC_047086.1, read as the reverse complement.
CCACCCCGAAGGACCGCCGACTTCCCGACAATATCGGGCCAGAAGGGAGCCCAAACCCTCCTGGCCACGGCGACCCCCTAACCCCACCCCGCACTACATTACGGGCAGGAGGGATCCCAGGCCCTCCTGCCCTCGACGCAAACCCCCCTCCCCCCCCAACGACCGCCCCCCCCAAGAACCTCCGACCGCCCCCCCAGCCGACCCGCGACCCCCCTGGCCCACCCCCACGACCCCCCCACCCCCCTTCCCCGTACCTTTGGTAGTTGGCCGGACAGACGGGAGCCAAACCCGCCTGTCCGGCAGGCAGCCAACGAAGGAATGAGGCCGGATTGGCCCATCCGTCCTAAAGCTCCGCCTACTGGTGGGGCCTAAGGCGCGTGGACCAATCAGAATAGGCCCTGGAGCCTTAGGTCCCACCTGGGGGCGCGGCCTGAGGCACATGGGCCCAACCCGACCATGTGCCTCAGGCCGCGCCCCCAGGTGGGACCTAAGGCTCCAGGGCCTATTCTGATTGGCCCACGCGCCTTAGGCCCCACCAGTAGGCGGAGCTTTAGGACGGATGGGCCAATCCGGCCTCATTCCTTCGTTGGCTGCCTGCCGGACAGGCGGGTTTGGCTCCCGTCTGTCCGGCCAACTACCAAAGGTAAGGGGAAGGGGGGTGGGGGGGTCGTGGGGGTCGGCCAGGGGGGTCGCGGGTCGGCTGGGGGGGCGGTCGGAGGTTCTTGGGGGGGGGCGGTCGTTGGGGGGGAGGGGGGTTTGCGTCGAGGGCAGGAGGGCCTGGGATCCCTCCTGCCCGTAATGTAGTGCGGGGTGGGGTTAGGGGGTCGCCGTGGCCAGGAGGGTTTGGGCTCCCTCCTGGCCCGATATTGTTGGGGAGTCGGCGGTCCTTCGGGGTGGGGGTGCGAGTGGTCCTGCCGGGGGGGGGATGTATCGGACGTCGGGGGGGGCATCAGGCTTTCAGGATGGGGACAGACCTTCAAGGGGGGACAGGACTTCAAGGGGGGACAGTGCACGGAAAGTCAGGGGGGGTGAACAGAGAGTCGGGACAGCGCACGGAAAGTCAGGGCAGTGCACGGAAGTCAGGGGGGGTGAACGGAGAGTCGGGACAGCGCACGGAAAGTCAGGGCGGGCGAAAGGAGCGTCGGGCATCATGCGCGGTATACCCGTGAGCGCGGTATACAAAAGTTTTTGTACATATCATCGTGATTTCTGCGCGCTATACCCGTGTGCGCGTTTTACACGGGTGCGCGTTATATCCGCGAAAATACGGTACTTTAGTAGCAGGACCCCTTAGTTCTTTTCCCTGCCTAAATTACTAATCCTAACACTCGTCTGCTTGCCCATTCCTCTATCAAGATTTCCGAGAGTTATCTAGATACCAGACCAATACATTGCAGGCTCTCCCTACTACACCTTTACCACCTGTATCTTTATACCAGGCATGTCACAAGCAGCAAATGCACCCTGTCTAATGTACCCCCAAGTGCTCCTGTCATGCCCCTACTCCATCCACATTCATGACATCAGCAAGCTTCCCATGCGCCTTGTGATAAGTAGTAGTACCGTGTTTCCCCGAAAATTAGACAGTGTCTTATATTAATTTTAGGCCCAAAAAACGCACTTGCTTATTTTTGGGGTATGTACATGATCATCTCTCCCTTCCTCTCCTTTATCCCAATTCTTCCTCTTTCCTTTTTCTCCCCCACATGTGCAGCATCTTACCTCCCCTCCCTCGTGCAGCAGGACCCTTGCCCAGCTTCCCTTCCCTCCCATCCTTTGTGCAGCCGAACCCTTGAGTGAGCACCCCCCCAGCACCCTCCCCCAAAGCCAAACCGCCATCCTTCCCTCCCTCCCATCTGAACCCCGCCGACTGCGAGTGAGCCCTACATACCTCCCTAAGCAGCATCGGGCCAGCAGCAGACTGCTTTAGCCTTGTCTGCCCATGAATTCACTCTGCCGTGTTACTGATGATGTCATCAGTAACGCGGCAGAGTGAATTCACGGGCGGACAAGGCTGAAGCAGCCTATTTAGAGTGCTGCCGGCCCGACGCTGCTTGGGGAGGTATGTACTAGGGCTCAGTGGGGTTCGAATGGGAGGGAGGGGAAGGATGGGGGTTTGGCTGAAGGGGCAGGTGCTCGGGGGGGTGCCCACTCAAGGGTTCTGCTGCACAAGGGATGGGAGGGAGGGAAAGGGAACTGCCGGCAAAACCCAGGACTAGGGCTTATTTTGGGGGTAGGGCTTATATTAAGACCTACCCTGAAAATCCTGCTAGGGCTTATTTTCAGGGTAGGTCTTATTTTCGGGGAAACATGGTAGTAGTGCAGCCGCTCCACCCACACACAGCTAAATTCGGCCCTGCTTTATACCCTTAGAGTTACCAGATTTTACATCAGTAAAATCCAGACTCCTAGACCTGCCCCCCCCCAGGCCCACCCAATTCCACCCACACCCCGCCCCATTATGCCTCAGCTCCGCCCCCGCTGCATGTTCATCGGGCAGGAAGGCATCCGTGCATGCGCAGATGCAACACAATGACGTCACACGCATGCCTGCGTGCATGTGATGTCACCGTGTTGCATCTGTGCATGCGTGGATGCTCCCTCCCGACACAATTTATTTTCAAAACCCAGACAAAGTGCCGGGATTTGAAAACCCGTCCGGACCCCCGGACATGTCCAGGGAAATCCGGACTTCTGGTCCCTACACTTATATTACTCCCACCCGTTTCCTTTTTATATAATTGTTCCAAGATTTTTCTAATTTGCAAGCCTGTATAATTACTGGGGCAAATTTATAAAGCATTTTCCTTGTCTGAGCCATGTTTTTCACTTGGACAATGGCAGCTGTAAAATTATCGAGGTGTGAAAGTGCACATTCCAACAATAGCATGTGTATTGCCAGTGAACTGCACATAGGCATTACTGGGGGTGGCATGTGAGCAAAGTTGGAATGTGTGTACTCTATAAAATGCGGATTTATCTGTACAGTGCATGCACATAGTTGCACCTGCCTAGGAGCAAATTCTACAGAAGCATATTATATAGTTGAAGCCTGTTTTGTAAAGGCAAATGTACATGACGCCTGCAATATCCCCAAGATTCTATATATTGCGGCTAAAGTTACATGTGCAAATCTGTGTGACCAGAGGAGGGGCATGGGTGGGTTCTGGACATTCCTAAAAGTTAGGCACACTGTTATAGAAAATGCCTGATTTGTACAGAATTTAGGCGCAGGAATTTATGCCTGCTTGTTGTTGGCGTAAATGGCAGCGCCTAAATTTTATTTGCGGGGATGGGTGCTACACATATTCTAAAAACCAGTGGTCCCCAACCCTGTTCTGGAGGATCACCAGGCCAATCGGGTTTTAAGGCTAGCCCTAATGAATTTGCATGAGAGCGATTTACATATAATGGAAGTGACAGGCATGCAGATCTGAAAACCCGATTGGTCTGGTGGTCCTCCAGGACAGGATTGGGTACCACTGCTATAAACCACGCCTAAACCTGGATGCGGTATATAAAATAGAGCTAAGTATGGATTCTTTTATCACTGATTTTTTTAGGTGACATATATAGAATTATGGCCTATAGGCATAAAATAGGTACATTTTTTCTAAAAATCCATGGTAGGATCCCTATTTTAAAATTAACCTCCTCCTCCATATTCTCTGTTACTCTCTTTATATACCACTACAGCTTTCTACTTCCCCTTTATTCTTCACGAAATTAGATCATTTGTGCTGATTTTTTTCTTTATATGATGCACAGTTAACTGTGTTATATGTAAAGGCCTCCAAGGCATGTTCCATTAAACAGTAGAGAAAAGTTTGATATTCAGTGAACACAGGAAGAAAACGATGCTAACATTGTGAAAGCTAGCTGGGAAAACAGGATTTTTAAAAATACATTTAATGAAAGGAAACAATGAGATTTAGAAAATTCAGTTCTGAATTAAGCTGAGTAAATTTGATACTGCAATAACAACCCTACACAGTAAATTTGATACTGCAATAACAACCCTACACATGTTATATTTGTATATTTTTGAAATAATATACAAAATATGATGATTTGAATATAACATTCATCATTAAAGTGCCCATTAGAAAATTTTGGAAGCAATGAGGTATGATGATGTTAATATTTTAGATCAAGTAATAGATAGCCAAGAGTTAATGCTTTACCTCTTAAAAGATGCCTGGGAGGGAAAGCCGAGATCAAATCGGCCAACAGAGCAACATATCATATTCAACTGTTTTGATGTTTTGATTGAAAATTAGTTTTTTCAGGGAGTAAGGTTGTTCGCTGCCATCACATTCATAATACTTAAGGTTAATGAGCGACAACTCGACATTGGGAAGCCATAATAGATTTTCCTCATCTTGGCATGTGAAGATGCAGACTGTACCCCCTTTGATCCACCATCCAAGAATGTGCAGTGGCACCAACCGCAGAGAATGCGAAGGCAGCAGCTTTTTGGTCATCAGAAGTAGAAGCAACAGGAACATCCACAAGCGTACACTGTATTAACGCAGTTGTCCCCGCCGTATGGTATGAATCCTCCTCCGTGTTCCTGTGCACTACACCCTGATGGAAGCCACCTATTTGTCGCTGACTATTGTGCAAAGTATCTCATCTCATACAGTTTCCCTGTATAGTCAAAAATGGATTCATTGTACCTGTGTCTGAGCTATATGTCAAAGGATGTGTTAGTTGGAAATCCACCTGTCAGTGTACGTACTGTAAGTGAAAAGGGACACAGTACTGCCCAAAGCCAGGGACCACCATGTGCATGACCGACGCATGTTTTGGTTTTTTCATATGGTATGTATTTCTTTGTAATAGCTTCATGACCTCAAGATAGGAAAAGAACATCATAATGTTATCGCAGAATTAAACTGTTCTTTCAGTGGTGCCTGGCATTTCTAAACTCTGGGACTACAATTTCTGAACAATTTCTAACCCCCATGATCTAGCCTCAAGAATACACTGAAAGTGATAGGGGTTTAAGCAGTAGGAAAGGCTTCTGTCTACTTAAAACTCACTCATTGGGTCGTCCTAGATAGTTGGTGGCACTTAATCACACAGGACTGATTCAGTAAATGGTGCCCACATTTTGACACCAGAATATATTGGTGTAGGATACTATTGTATAAAGGGCACTCCAGGTAGAGCATTCTCTAAAGGACGCTTATCTCGGCGGATGCATTGGCATCCTTTAGAAAATCGTGTCTTTTTTTTTTTCTAACAGATACTTTAAATGTAGGCCAAAATTTTGCAGGCCTATATTTAAGGCGTCTGTCTTGTGCCTATGGAGATGCATGGGGATGCTTATGGACAACCAAGTCCACTTCTGTTCGAAACCACGTCCCACACCGGCCTTGGGCATCCATAAGCGTCCCTATGCATCTCTGTAGGCGTGAGACAGATCCTACAATATAGACATAGTTCACTGCATCCATTTTTTTAAAAATGAAAGTCCCGATTGGCTGGTGAGACAGCAATAGGACATCTACTACCACCTACAATCGGGACGCTGTTTGTAGAATCAGCCCCTTAGAGCCCATTCCCATGCCAAAATTTGGGCACCAGTATTTATGCCTGCTGAGACCTGGTGTAAATGACAATTCCCAACTCTTGGCATTTGGGTGCAGGATTGGCACTATTCTAGAACTCTGTGTGCCATTTTGGGGGGGAATGTCCCTGCCCCACCCGTAGCCATGCCCCCTTTTGAGTTGCACACCAGGGGATTTAGATGCACAAGGTTATAGAATAGTGCCCAGGAAAATGTCTCTGCAAATATTTCATAATGCCAATTAACTGCAATGATTGATTATTAACATAAATTTATTGCAGTTAATTAACTTGTAAGTCAGTTAATTTGTGCATTCATCTTCCATCAACACCCAAATTCAGGCACCATATATAGAATCCAGGGAACAGTGCTGCTAAATGTCACCTCTGATTGACCACCATAGCAATGTGTAGTCTGTGTCAAGGCGGTCTATGACAGTGTTGGGGTGGGGCTAGTTAAGCAAGCATAAGACATATTAAGTGCAGGTGCCCACATAGCTAACCAGGCAGGTAGGACCCACAAAAGACAAGTTCCTCCACTGAATATTGGCCAGCACCTGTATAATTTTTGGATTAGTGGCTAACCCAGATTATTCAATGCTGGTGCCCAGACAAGGTTCTGGCATTGAAGGTACCTACATGTAATTTATGTAAATTGATTTGTTGTACCACAAAAAGGTGGTATATCAGATCCATGATCCTTTACCCTTCACCTTAATATCCAGGTTAGATTCAGCCAGCAGCGATCAGCTTTGAAAACAGGAGTGTGGGGGTGTGGCAGTTTTGAAATATACAAGTACATCTATGGATTCATCCAACTAAGTCTAGTGAAAACTTCACTTTTTAGTTGAGGGCAGATTTTTCTGCCATACTGTACCCATGAAATTAAATGGCTTTGCCAAATTCAACATTAGCTCTCAATATTTCCTCCCAGAAAAATACACACAGATATTTGCTTTCTCTCTGAATAATTTTTCCATCAGCAGCAAGGCATACTTTTAATTATTCAAAACTGCATATGCTATTGCATAACATCCCCAGGAGCACTTGACAAGTAATTTTGGCCTCATGGAGGGTAGGTACCCTTCAGAGCTCCTATTTAAGTAAAATGATGTTTCATTCACAGAAACAGCTTTGAAAATTTGCTTTCTGAGCCTTCTCAAACTTATAGAAAAAGCTCTCAGTTTTTTCTTTTTATAACTTACTCCCCCCCACCCCCACCCCGTAGCATGGATTTTAGCACCAGCTGTGGCGGTAACAGCTCTGACGTTCAGAGAATTCCTATGAGCATAAACCGCGCTACTTTTATGTAAAGGAGTGGGGGGGTTAAAGTGTTATTAAATAATGTATCTTGTTTATTTCCATATGAATTAGTTTTTTTGTTTTTTAATGCAAAAATTTAGGTTTTTTTATGCATTAGTTTTGTTTCAGATAAAATCCTGCATAAGACCTTGCAACATAGAGGGTGACCCTGAAAAAACTATTCGCCCATGCACACATGGTTCAAATTGAATATTTTCCACCCAATATTCAGTGCTATTTAATCTGCCAGGATCACCTCCAGGCTGGATAAATAGCACTTAGCTGGTTAAGTGCCAGTATTCAGCATGAGATAGCCACTGAATATTAGTGCTTAGTGGCTAGCAGATAGTCAATTATGTTGCATGACTTAGCCAGCTATCCGCAAAATTTAAAGCACTAGCCAAGTAAGTTTAACGGCTAAATCGTGCCACATAAATAGGTGGTGTATCTTGTTCTTTGTCTCTACTGCTTATGTTTCTTGTCTGTACCTCGGTTTGGTCTAAACTGCGAGGGGTTGGTTGTTAGACCAGAGTTTAAAAACAAACAAAAAATAAAAACTGAAAGGTTGAATGATAATTTGCTAGATTCATATTTGTCTTTTATGAGATTCAGGTAAAGATGAAAAGATACATAAATTGGTTTTGGTGACATTTTATCATGCGACATTCATCACGTTCAAGCTAAATGTATTTAAATTATATTCATGGAAATCCTGTGACAAATTGGGGTGGGTGGGTGCATTCCAGCACACTTCAGTGTGTGTTCTTGTGTGCTTACATATATCCCTTGTGAAAATTTTATACGTAAGAAATTATAGTGAGTCTCATATTTATGTGCAAAAAGAACAGGTGCCAATATGTGCTGACATTTCTGGCTTCATTTAGACATGCACACAAAGCCATGATTACCAGCACATTACCCCCAAGCCCCATTTGCCACAATTTTTTCAAACATAAAATTTAAATGCATTAAGCTTGAATTCATCCTGAATTGTCTGTGGTGGTGAAGTGTCATGTGATGAATTGCCAGGTGTTTATCTGGCTCTGTGATGAAGAGGCTCAGGGCATCTTTTGCAAAGCCACAGTAGCGATTCTGCCACGGTAAATTAACTGAAGCCCATAGGAATTGAATAGACTTTGGTGCGTTTACCACGGCAGCATCGCTACTGCAGCTTTGTAAAAGGGGCCCTCGGTGAATGTCTGTACACTAAAATCAGGAGAGAATAATTAATTGTATTTTTAAAATCTGGTTTATTGTAGTTTTATTGGAGGAAAGCATTTTATTTTATTCACAGTAAAATTGCATGTTTTATACTGTTTCGTCACAGAGTATCTTCCTATACTTCACTGCAAATTCCATTTCATTTGGTGGTTGCTCTGGGATAAAGTGAGATAACCTTGCAATGTTTCCCATGGTCATATCTGTATGTTGAATTGTACGTTGAACATCTGTATGTTGGAAAAGCCTTAAGTTGTACATGTATTTCTGTTTTGGGAAAGACATATTAATTGTAAAGCAGAACAAATCTGAAACAGTTATTCTCCCTTAATTCAGACCATGCAACTATATTTGCCTTTGATAGATCTCTATAGACAAAACTACAAGAAAATGAAAGCTAGATATTTTTAATACAGGATGTAAGCAAAAATGTTTGTGTCTGGGTGCTCTATTTCTTTTAATTAAGATTGCATGAAAATGATAGGTAGGAAAAAAAAGGGTTGTAGTGGTGTCATTCTGGGTTGCAGTTTCACAGAGAACTATAATCGGTGAATTGTGATATACTAAAGCATGATCTAATTTTTTTTTTTATCATCTCTCACTTCTTTTGTTATAGCTGGAAGCCAACAGACCCCTGCCTTCTCCTAATGACATCAAAAGAAAAATACTCATCAAAAACAAAAGGCTAAAGTCTGAAGTAGAGAAAAGTAAGTCAAGTGAATGTGATCTGCAGGTTAACCAAGTCACGGTAGAGGTTTATAATGCTAAATGCTCTGACGCTCATAGGAATTCTATGAGCATTAGAGCATTTAGCGCTATAGACCGCGGTAGAAACCTCTACCACAACTTAGTAAAAGGGGGGTAAGTGTGTTAAAATCCGGGCTTAATATGTTGTAACATTGGATTTTATTGTACACTAAGCCCCTATTTAACACGCTACCATGTGGGAGTGTGCCCTATGTGTTAATGTGAGCATTAGCATGTGGTACCTCTAGTTACTATGCATTAATCTGAATGTCAATGGATGAACTGCAATAAATAAAAAAATAGTGGAAACCAGGGATGGACTAACCATTGAGATAATAGAGCAGTGCATGAGGGTCTTCAACTATAGGGAGTCCACTCTCCCCTAACTTCCATCTAGTCCAGTCATTTTTGATAGGTAGTTAGGGATGCATGACTCTTATTGCCCAAGGATTTACATCACTGTTAGCCTGCCCCTGTTGGGAATGCCTTTTCTTGATACAATGTTAGTTTTGGGCTTGCTACGTGATATCGCCCCATGTTATAGTGCATTAAGCCCAAAACATAATACTTTTTTTAATAGAAGGGCCCCTTAGCCCTTTTATCTGCATAATGGTGGTTGTCATACCTTACATTTTTCTTCTATATCACAAGTTTCAACTAGGATTCAATTTGGTTTACAATATGATTCTCGAATAGAGGACGTGAATACTGAAAAAAAGTTAGATGGGTGGAGTTCTGAGTTTATGTTGTTGGTTTGAAGAGAAAAGATGAGCCTCTTCCTGAAGATATAGTACATACATGTTTGTCGCAGGTGAAGAGGGAGTCCATTCCATATCTTGGGTCCCTGGTATGCGAACATGAATTTGTGTAGCTCAATGGCTGGGCTGGATCATTCCCCTTTCTATGCCCAAATTAATGATCAAATTCTTCAGTCCTACATAGCCAATGGGGAGGCAGGAAAGAAATGAGACTAATCCAAAAATTAAGCTACAGAACTTATATATGCAATGAAAAATATTCATATAGTAATGTCTTAAGTATGGCTTCCATTCATTGATTATAGCTGCTTTTTATCAGATATCAGCCAACACTGAAAATAGTGAAGCTGATTATTCTAAAGGTTTTACTGCTAATGTTGAGAATCAGACTGCTAAATAGGCTCTTAGAAAATGTACTAGGGGAAAATCATCAATGTGTGCCATTGTTAAGACGGGTACATGAATGGCAGGCTTAAATTTAGGAACTAATACCTTCAACTCTATGTGAAACGCTATTGAAACCAGATATCAATGGATCAATATCCAATTGTTTGATAGCTTCTAATCAGAGACCTAGAGACAGAAACATTTTATCTTTTTGTTTCTAATGCAGGCTCAAGGTGTAATCATTGCATAGATGTAATATCTACGAAATAAACTGTCATTGGTATAGCAGGGGATTCAGTAGATGAGCTAAACCAGAGATGACCAACTTCAGTGCTCACCAAGTCAGGTTTTCAGGATTTCCACAATGACTATGCATTAGATCTATTTGCATACAATGGAGGTAGGGCATGCAAAATATCATGCATATTCATTTGAGAAATCCTGAAAACTCGACTAGATTGAGGCTCTCGAGCACTGAGGTTGGGCACTCCTAAGAGAGAATTATATGAAAAAAGTTAAGAAATGTTGAAAAATTAAGACTCTATCACTGTAACATTATTCTCATCTCTTGCACATGCATTAACTGTTATTGTGGTGGATCATGCTGATCATTTAATTCTACCTGAAGAGGTGTAGTTAACTTCATCACACGTTATCTGTCATGCAATTAATATGTATTAAGTTATTGAGTTCCATGTCTTACAGTCATTTTCGAAAGCAACTGAAGACACATCTGTTTGCAAATTAATCATTTTTCTTTAGTTTGTATTATTTGTTAAATTTTGTAAATCGCATAGAACTTATCGGTTATGCGGTATAGAAATGATTTCTTCTTCTATGAAGTGCTTGTAGTAGCAACTTTATCTCTGCATTAACTGTACAAGGGCCTTCACAGAAATGGTAGGAACACACCCAACAGCTAACACAGAGATTTTGCAGTTCTGACATGTTCATTTTATTACCAAATATTCTATGCAAAATTTTTAAAAAAAATCTTTATTGATTTTTAAACTTTGACAGTGCAATACAATTACTTGAACATAAACATTTCATAAAATGCACTATTAAATACACAATTTATACATAAAACAATCATTTTCTCCCCCTCCTCCCAATTATTAATACAAGAAGACATATGTGATTACAATATTATAATTAAGTAATTTTAATAATCAAAATATATTTCCCTCCCCCTGGATATGTAAGGAAATCCAACAAAAAATAAATGCATGACAATTATTGCGATGCAACAAATGCAGTCAATGGGCTCCACACTCTATTAAATGTATTACTAAGCCCTAAACATTGCGCATTCATTCTCTCATACTTATAAGTGGTACAAACATTTGCCCACCAAAATGTGTAATTCAGTCTGTTGTAGCTCTTCCAATTATGTGTAACCATTTGAATAGCTATTCCCGTCATGATCAAAAAAAAGGCGACTTACTGCAATTTAGTAAGTTATGACCTTGTGTTATTCACACAAAGCAGCCAATAAAATATTGTTCTGAAGTTTTTCTAAGTTCTAAGGGAGAATATATCAACCTCATAATGCATAAGAGACTGATTTCTTTATTTTACAATTGGGATCAGCAATGTATTGGGTTTCAATTTGTTAGACTTTAAAATACATTCTAGACATGCACTTTTATACTTTTTTTAAAAAACTTTTTTTGTTAAGTTTAGATTTTAGATACTTGTTTTTCCTTATAAAATAGATGGATCTGAATTTCTGCGCAATGTGGAGCAGGCTAACGTTTCCCTCCTATGCGACCTTTCTGTTTCAATAGAACAACTTGAAGCTTTGAAAAGCATGATGGAAGCGGGTGAAACTGCCGCTCCAGTGATAGAGGATGATATAGAAGAAGAAATAGAAAGTGGTGAGTCTTTCTAGACATTTTATTTCTCAATGTTATTAATTTAGAGTAATATGGTCCTATCTTCTGTTCATGAATAAACCCAAATAAGACCCACATAAACCCATAGATGCAAACTTACCCAGATCATGTAGGGACAATTTAGGCTCTCTGGATCAAAACCTCCCTCCACCAGGGGTCAGGAGTGCTTTGGTCTGAGGTTTGGCCCAAATATTTTTTACATTTTTCTGGAATTAAATCAGTTCCCTCTTCAAATAACAATGAGGGAAGCGAGTTCCAGGCCTTTAGGCATAGAAAATATATAGGAATGTGCATTATCCAACCTAACCGTTTATAATGGTGGTTCCTGTAATAATCCTTCAACCTGATTGATAGTAAAGTTTAATTCAGAAAGATAATCTGCTCTTAAGGTTTTAAACAAAATTAGGCTATGAGTTTTCACAGTTTCATTGGTCAAAATATCGACCAGCTATATTGAGCCAAATTTTCAGCTGAACCCCTGTCCCATTAGATTGACTATGTATTTCTGTGCACCTCCAGGAGCGACTTCTTGAAAATTGACCCATATATGAACGTCTACCTTTTGAGTTTTGTAGTTTACAGATTTGTAACTTCTAGGAATCGCTTGGTTGAAAAAATTGACCATTGCGTGAAAGTTCTGCCACAAGGCACCTACTGGGCTTAGGAGACAATTTTACAAAATAAGCAGAAGTATTTACAGATGTATATGTTTAGAATACTAGTATATAGTCGCATTTGTGTGCATATGCACATGTTATCTGCAGTCGTTCCTCCTAAGCAATATTTGTAAATGTGTACTTGCAAAGTCAGAGGGGAGGCACATATCTACAAGCATACCATATAGAATACCGAACAGTAGGGCATGTCTTCATCATATAGGTGCCCATAGTTATTCTAGCTCTAGGGATGGCATAAAAGTTCATGCCTAACGTGTATATGGCCACCTAGGCCAGTATCCTATAAAGAAAGTAGGAATCTAATTCTCCTTATAGAATAGGCTCCTTACAGGGTGCCCAGTTACAGGTGCCCTGTTATAGATTTGCCCTTCAAGTGTTGTCCAAGTCTTTACACACTTAACATAATTTTGCAGGAGTTAACTATTTATGACTTTTATGACATTTCTGTGTACCCCATAGCGGATCAAGATGAAGAAGCACATCCAGAGTTCAAATTTGGAAATGAACTTTCTGCAGATGATCTCAGTCAAAAAGAAGAGGTAGCTGTGAATAGTGTGAAAAAGGTGAGTGAATATAATCATCTACCTAAATATTTCTGTTTCAGACAAGTGGAAAGCACACACTGTATGCTAGCCCTACTGTTATTTTTATAAACGACTGCCCTTCCATGGTCCTACAAGCTGTGTAGTTTGCTTTCTGGAGAATCAGCTTGCTGGAAACTCAGATTTGATTCCTGGACTTGGCTTCTGCTTTTTGGAAGAGAGGGAGTAACAGAGGGAAGAGAGTCCCTGCCATAGTTCAACAGCAATATCATTACCTTAACGGTACTTTTGTGTACTGGGTTCTGTCGAAGACCATAGTCCTTGCCTCTCTGCAAAAACCCAAATCGAGGAACAAAATCTAAACCCCAGAAAAGAGCTCCTCAGTACTTTGCTAAAAAAGCATGTACTCATTGGGAATACTCCCACTATTCCTAGAACACAAACCTCTACTTTATATTAGAAATTTTATCAGTATCGAATAATTATTTTTAAGTGTATCCTCAGTGTGTGGTCCAAAGCTGTGGGAACTCAATGACTGCATCCAAAGCTCTGTGTCTTCTACATAGCTCAGACATCCAATCGGCCCAAAGTGGTTCCCAGCCCTGTCCTGGAGGACCATCAGGCCACTCGGGTTTTCAGACTAGCCCTAATGAATATGTATGAGAGAGATTTGCATATAATGAAGTGACAGGCTTGTAAATCTACTCCATGCAAATTCATTAGGGCTATCCTAAAAACCCGAGTGGCCTGGTGGTCCTCCAGGACAGGGATGGGAACCACTGCTGTACACCATCATAGGATACACCAGTGTGATCAATAGCGTATATATAAAATTTAACCAGTTTATCTGTATTTTCCAGTGAGATAATGCTAATCAAAAATGAATATAAATCAATTCACTTATCTTGTGAAATTCTCAGCAGGCTTATAATCTAACTATGGTACTTGGGGCAATGGAGGGATTAAGTGACTTACACACTCACAAGGAGCAGGCTGACATTGATCTAACAACCTCAGGGTGCTGAAGCAGAAATTTTGACCACTAGGCCACACTTCATCTATCTGAGCAACAGAGCTAATACCATCGTGGCCACCAATAAAAAAGCCTTACTCAGCTTCGTAAAAGGGGGGGTGGGGTTAAGTTTAAGTCAAACCATCAATGGGCTCTGTTTTCAAAAGAGTGCTCTTCTGTGTTTGTAGCAGAGCACCTTTGCAATCAGAGCCCTTTTGCAAATAGGATCCAGTTTGATTTTTTTTTTTCTTCCCAAAAGTGTGTTGAGATTTCTGCAGTTAGGTTTACTGTAAGCATATATTCATCCAGGAAAATTTTATTAACTTGTTTCAGACAATGCATTTTTTTTTTTTTCCTTTGTTGCATTTTCTCAGCTTTTGCTTTGCTGCTTAGGGCTGCTGTAAAGTAGTTTTTGCACTGATGAAGGAAGTCATGTTGCATGCTGTACTTTTGACATGTGTTGCAGGGCGTGATAACAGTTGAAGATGAGCAGGCATGGATGTCTTCATATAAATATGTAGGTGCTACAACCAATATTCATCCTTATTTATCAACAATGATCAACTATGCTCAGCCTGTAAAGTTCCAGGGTTTCAATGTAGCTGAAGGTAAGAAATACCCTGGAATTTTTCCTAGGTAGGGAAACCATGTTATTTTCTGTTTTATATAGATATATGGAGGGCCATTTTTGAAAAGGATGTCTAAGTCCAATTTGGACGTTTCCCACTAAATGTCCAGAGTCAGAAGCACAGAAATGTCCATTTTCGAAAATATTTGGGTTTCTTTTTTTTTTAATTATCCACTTGGATGCCTAGGCCGACAGGATGTCAAACCATTAGGATGCCTAACTTCATACCCCATTTTTGACCAAAGAAACATCCAAGTTGAAAATGTCCAAATCCATACCATTTGGACATTGGAGTGGCCATTGTTGTGATGGACTGGCCACACAGACATGCCAACAGAGCATTGGGACACCTTAGAGGGCACTACTGTGAACCTCATATAAAGAGTGCCATAAACCTCATATAAAGAGTGCTGAGCCCTCCAAAACACTGCCAAAACCTACTAGACCCAGCCGTCTATCATCCCAATAGCCCTCATGTCTATAGGTGGCACCTATATGGCAGAAGAGTAGGGTTTTAGTGGGATCACACTTTCCACAATAAATGTAGTTGTTAGAGTGGCTTATGGGCCTGGATCCTCAATTCTATGGTTTACTAGCCCATCTACTAGGTTGCTTAAGACACCTGTGTGATGCTCTCATAGGTTTTCCCGTACCAAGTGCTGCTGTTATGGAGACAGGTATGTACTCTTTCATTCAGATTTTTAGGGGGGGAGAGGGCTAATGAACAGTGGAGGAAGCCATACCTTAATGTATTCAGTGGTCATCTGGTCAATTTAGGTTCCTTTGTGGCCATTAGATGCTTCTAAAACAAGTCTAGCTCCAAGGGGCAAATTTTATAAATGGCATCCCAATTTTAGGCAGCGGTAAGTGTTCTATCGCTGTCTTACCAGCCAATCAGAATGCATGTTTTTAGGGAAAAAACCTACCCGAAATAAGCGGCCTACACTGCAGGCATTTTCTCGGGTCTAGAGAGACATGTAGAAACACCTAAACTTGTCCAAGGCTGGGCATGGTTTTGTCCGGAACTGTCCTTGGGCGGGTTTAAGTGGCCCTAGGCAACTCCCTAGAGCTGTGACAGATGTCTGAAATGTAGGCCATTAAAATGCTGGCTTACATTTTGAAGTTTGCTGAGCTGATCGCTAATGCGATCAGCTGAGTGGCCGAGGCAAGGAATCCCCAAACCCCATCGCAAGTCAGCCAGCAGAAGGGATTCCCAATCCCTCTACCTTTCACCCCCAAACTAGAGAGCTGCACGGGAACGGGGATGACGGGAATCCTGCGGGACCCGCGGGGATCCCACGGGTTCCCCCTTTGGGTCACGGGGATCCCGTGGGGACGCCCCCTAGGGTCGCGGGGATCCCATGGGGACGCCCCCTAGGGTCGCGGGGATCCCGTGGGGATGCCTCCGAGGGTCGCGGGGTTCCTGCGGGGTTGGATCGCAGTGCACTCGAGCCGCGAGGGTAGTCTCCTTCTCCTTACCTGCCCTGTCGCAGCACACAGCCGAACGGAAATCTTCCCGATGTCAGCGCTGATGTCGGAGGGAGGGCTTAAGAATAGCCCTCCCTTCCTCCGACGTCAGCGCTGACATCAGGAAGACTTCCGGTCGGCTGTGTGCGGCAGGGCAGGTAGGGAGAAGGCAATGGCGTACGAAAGAGGGGGGAGGGGGCAGTCCGCCCCGAAGAATGTGCACAGCCGGTCAGGTCCCCCGATTGACCGACAACAGGCCCGGCCGACAAATCCCTGCCCTGTAGCCGCGAATCTAAATTACCTCTTACAGCAGCTTCACTACTCCAGCTGCTGTAAGAAGGTAATTTAGATTTGCGGCTACAGGACAGGGAGATTTGTCCGACCGGGCCTGTTCTGTTGTCGGTCGGGTGCAAAAGCGCCACAAAGGTGGAGGCAGGGAGGGAGGAAAGGTGGAGTGGAGAAGAAAAGACGCTTAAGGGGGGAGAAGGCCGCTGAAAGCACTGGGGAAGACAAAGGGGTGGAAAAGAACGCTGAAAGGACATGGGGTAAACGGGAGGAGGGGGGAAGGACCCTGAAAGCACTGGGGAAGACAAAGGGGTGGAGAATGCCACTGAAAGGACATGGGGAAAACAGGGGTGGAGAAGGCCGCTGAAAGGACATGGGGAAGACAGAGGGGGGAGAAGGCCGCTGAAAGGACACGGGGAAGACAGAGGGGGGAGAAGGCCGCTGAAAGGACACGGGGAAGACAGAGGGGGGAGAAGAACGCTGAAAGGACATGGGGAAGGCAGGGGGGGGAGAAGGATGCTGCCTGACAGGACATGGGGAAGATGGTGGGGGAGAAGGACACTGAAAGGAAATGGGGAAGAGGGAATGGGAAGAAGACGCTGGCAGGGAAGAAGACAGAGGTGCCAGACTATGGGGGGAGTGGAGGGAAAAAGATGGGTGCCAGACCAATTTGGGAGGGGGGAGAAAGGGAGAGGCACAGTAACAGAGCAAATGGAAGACACAGAGAGAAGAGAGGCAGTGGATGGAAGGAATTGAATGAGAACATGAAGAAAGCAGAAACCAGGCAATAAAGGTAGGAAAAAAATTCTTTTTTTTTTTTTTTTTTTTGCTTAAGGATAAAGTAGTATATTAGTTGTGTTGATAAAAATTTATAAACATTAGAGGCTCTGGTAGAAACCCGTTTACAAAGTATGTATTCTTCCCAATTAATATTTCCAAATTAATAAAGTCTTTTTGCTTATTTTTAAATGGGTTTCTACCAGAGCCTTTAATTCAGTAGCACAATTAAATGAAATAACTATTTCTGTAGTTTATAGGGACAGGCGGGGACGTAGGGGATTCCTCGCGGGGACGGGCGGGGACGGAGGGGATTCCTCACGGGGACGGGTGGGGACGGAGGGATTCCTCGCGGGGATGGGTGGGGACGGGTGGGAGTCCTCACGGGGATGGGTGGGGACGGGTGGGACTTTGGCGGGGATGGGTGGAGACGGGTGGGATTTCTGTCCCCGCGCAACTCTCTACCCCAAACCCCTACCTGACACTGTCCCCAGCAGGAGGGATGCCCAATTCCTCCTGCTAGAACTCCCCAAGGGGGAGTATGTAGTGCTGTGGTTAGAGCTACATCCTCAGCACCCTGAGGTTGTGGGTTTAAATCTCTCACTGCTCCTTGTGACTCTGGGCAAGTTACTTAATCCCCTCATTGCCCCAGGTATACTGGATAGAGTTTGAGCCCACCAGGACAGATAGGGAAATATGATAAAGTACCTGAATGTAAACCACTTAGGATATAAGTGGTATACAAATAATAAAATAAATAAAATGAAATAACCCCCTCAACTGCGATAGGCAGGAGGAATGCCCATTCCCTTCTGCCAGCAGGCCTCCCAACCCATGACCCCCCTCAATCTATGCCCCCCAGACCCGAATCCTCTACCCCAGGGTATTGCAGATTGGTGAGTCATGGGTTCGGTGCCTCTTGTGGTTGGGGGGATGTTTTTGGGGTTCTGGTAGGAGGGAGTGGGCATCCTCCTGCCGAGGAACTTCAAGGAGTGGCGGAAAGTGTCGGGTTGTGGTTTGGAGGTGGGCAAGAGGAATTTAGCATCCCTACTGCCGCGGACAGTGTTGTGGGGGGGGGGGGAGGGGTTGCTGCAACATGATTCTCTAACTGGCGCCTGTGACATGGATGCTGATTAGAGAATTGGGGTGGTTAGACAGGGGTTAGGCATCTTTTCCTTAGGGCAGACTCAATTCTGTATAGGATGCCAATGTGCGATTCTCAGCCACTTCTTAGGCGGCTGTAGAAATATATGTCCTATACAGAATTTCCCCCAAAATGTCTGAGTTCCATCAAGGATGTCCTAGAAAAGGTTTGATTATCACCGCAAGTCATCCAATTTTAAGCCCACCCAAAACATGCCTCCCAGCATGCCACCTGGAACTCTGGACGCACAGTGGGAAAAATATCTCACTAGGAAGAGGGCACTTGGTTGTCTCAACGATTAGGATGTCCAAGTGCCGACTTAAAGTGATTTTTTCAACATTTTAGTTTTTTTTTATTATGGATATCAATAGATAAAATAATAAAAAAATATTTCATCTCTGCATAAATGTCCAGTGAAATATAGCGTGTTTATTGAACTCTTGTCTCCTCTTTTCAACAATATACCCTTAAAAAAATACAATAAAGGGCAATTCTAGAACTGTATGCATGTGCATCTCCATTTATACATGTAACTTACAGAATTCAACATCATCCATGTTGGCACCGAGGGACCTCGATGCTTGGTGTCGGGTGAAGGCCAAGAAACACAAGCATTAGTCTCCCTGATGCATGTTGCCAGGAACTATGGGGCATCGAAGTCTTTGGTATCCAAGAAGCATTGTTACTGATAGGAGTGCTCCCCCTCTGTTGAAGATGTGTCTTCATACTGGTCTCCCAGTAGCCAGGACTCAGCTTCCACTTTGACTCCAGCAACTCTGCAGGATCTCTCTGAACCTGTGCCCTAGCATTTACCAATGTTAGCTTTCGATGAATGGATAAGGGCACTTGGTGGGACTTCTCCAACTGCAGAATCTAATTTGCACTGGAGGTGCTTGAACCACCCATGCTTCTATCTTTGCCTGCCTCGCAGGGCCCACAACTTGTGGCACGGTCACCAACACCGGTGCTACAGGGGGCATCAATGTTAACACTTGCCCATTTAGACACCCCTTTGACATGTGTGGAGAAAACGTTGCCTGAGTCGAGAGAGGAAACTGCCTCTCAGTGTTATTCCAGTCAAGGACTTGGTTTCTCATGTTCGAGACAAGCATGGACTCGGCCCTCCCATGCGGAGTATTTTGCCGACTCTAATTTAAAGCGTTCATGAGAGTCTGATGATAATCCCAGGTAGTTCTCAAAGGAGGAGTCCTATGGAATTCCATCATATTCTTCTGCATATGAAGAGAGATGTAAGTCTCTCCACCTGAGAGTATCTCCCTCCCTGCTTTTGTTTGGAAGATGGCAGCATCCCTCCCTTTTAGATTGGAAATGGAGGACAAGCCTAGAGCTGAGATGTTTGAGGTTCTGGATTATGATTCTGTTCCTAAAGATGCTGTGACTGTCCATCTTCACAAGATCTTATATGATGTTCAGGTGAAGAATTGGAAGTCCCTTCTCTGGTTGTTGAATCTGCACTCATATAGGCCATAAGTTCCAAGGGCTTTGCCATGGCTCCTTCTAGTACAGAAGCCCAGACAATGGATTTGTTTGGGTGTAAGATGTTTCAGGCTTCAATGTTCATATCCTGTATTCAGTCATACAAACTCTATACAAGTCTACTATCCCCCCTACTATCCAATCTCTATGTTAGACCTGTCTTAGACATAGCCTGCAAATATCAAATACAGATTCACTCCTTCGTGAATGACATCCAACTGTACCTACCGCTAGGAAAATCCTGTGACGCCCAGATTGCAAAACTCCTTAATTGTCTCTCGGAAATCAAAAACTGGATGTACTTAAATAAACTACAACTAAATGCCTCCAAGACGAAACTCCTTTGGATTCGCAAAGAACGATGTGACCGTGACCATCTCTCACTATGCTGGGACTCAACTACTATAACTGCGATAGACAAAGTGCGCAGCCTAGGAATACTCTAGATGGCAACCTGTCTCTTTCCAACCATATCTCCCAAATGTGGTATCTTCCTCATATTACTACCTACGACAACTCCATAAAATAAGGAACTACTTTTCATAGTCCAACTACTCTATGCCTTAGTGCTATCCCGCTTGGACTACTGCAATGCGCTATTCAATGGTCTCACAGCAAAGGATGTACATCGACTTCAGTGTGTTCAAAATGTGGCAATCAGGCTTCTAAAAAACCTCCATGCCTGTGACCCTGTCTCTCAAGCTCTGGCATCTGCTCACTGGCTACTCGTAGCTAAATGTTGTCTTCAAGGGCCTGATTCTAGCATACAGATCCTTGCACAACATGGCACTTGGCTATGTGATGGCTAAGCTTTCTCTGTATGTACTGAACCGGTCCCTCCGCTCCCAGGTTGAAATACGCCTCAAAACGCCCACTGGTCGTGCTCTGCAACTGCAAACCACCAAACGATGTTCCTACTCCCACTATATATCGAGCCACTGGAATAGACTGCCCCTGCAGATCAGATCCCTTGAAGGACTCCTCAACTTTAGGAAAGCAATAAAAACATACCTCTTCACGTAACCCCTGCCCTTGACTGATGGACTACAAAGAAATGTACATTGGTACCAGAACCCGTTATGTATGACCTAAGGAAAGCTTATAAGGTAAAAGCTGGTATTATAACTATGGCAAATTCAACCTATAAACTATCTTTTTGTCAATTAGGATAAAACTTGTACTGTAGAATAACCAGGGTAAATTATAACCAGTAAACTGTATATTAGTATTAGACACTAAGGCCCTGATTCTGAAAAGTGCTGTCCCGATTTTAGGCAGCTGTAGGCGTCCTACAGCTGTCTAATCAGCCAATCGGGATGCACGTTTTTTAAAAAAAATGCTCCCCAGGCAGGCCGCCTATATTGAAGGCGAGGCCCGCAAGACACCTAGGCCCTGATTCTGTATAGGACGCCCGGGAGAAGCGTCCTATTCAGAATCGGCCTAAACTAAACCCCGATTCTGTAACCGGCGTCCATGTTACAGACGCGGGTTAGAGAATCGGGTTAGATTAGACACGGCCCGCTACACTTATCGTGGCAAGGGATCTCTCTGCCGCTATAAGTATAGCGGGCCGTGGCCCCCTTTGATCGCTGGCAGGAGGGTGCCCAAACCCTCCTGCCTGAAGACGCACACCCCCCCCGGCGCTATCAACCCCGAAACCTCCACTCCACCAAACCTGTTCTTACGGCGAGATGGGTCTTGCACGTCCAGCCGGCAGGCCTGCCTCATCGAAATGAGGCAGGCCCGGCCCATCCCGCCGAAGCCTAAGGCCTGATTGGCCCAGGCTCTAGAAGCCTGGACCAATCAGGCCTTAGGCATAGCGGGTCCGCCCATCCCCACTTAATCTAAGGCCTGATTGGCCAATCAGACCTTAGACTTAGTGGGGATGGGTGGACCCGCTATGCCTAAGGCCTGATTGGTCCAGGTTTTAGAGCCTGGGCCAATCAGGCCTTAGGCTTCGGCGGGATGGGCCGGGCCTGCCTCATTTCGACGAGGCAGGCCTGCCGGCTGGACGTGCAAGACCCATCTCGCCGTAAGAACAGGTTTGGTGGAGTGGAGGTTTGGGGGTTGTTAGCGCCGGGGGGGGTGCGTCTTCGGGCAGGAGGGATTGGGCACCCTCCTGCCAGCGATCGATATTGTCGGGGGGAGGGAGATCGGTAATGTCGGGGGGGGCGGTCGGGGGGGGGGGCGGTCGGTAGTGTCGGGAGGGTGTGTCTTCGGGCAGGAGGGATTGGGCACCCTCCTGCCAGCGATCGGACAGGCCGCGGCCCGCTATACTTATAGCGGCAGAGAGATCCCTTGCCGCGATAAGTAAAGCGGCCGCATCTACTTACAATGTAGACCAGCATTTTGCTGGCCTACATTTTAAGCTTCTCCTCTACTAGGGAGACGCGTAGGGCCACCTAGGTTCAGCCTAAGGCCCGCCTAAGGCCCTTAGACGAGCTTAGGCATCTTGCGGGTCTCCCTAGGTTTCCGGAGGCGCCTTCAGGCCTGCCTGGGGAGCATTTTTTTTAAAAAAACGTGCATCCCGATTGGCTGATTAGACAGCTGTAGGACGCCTACAGCTGCCTAAAATCGGGATGCACTTTGGAGAATCAGGGCCTAAATATGTGTCTAGTTAGAAAAAACTTGTATCGGAAACATGTAATGTAAGTTGTAACCTGTTAACTATATACTATGTATGTTAAACCTGTAACCCGTTCTGGGGTCTTTGGGGACAACAGGATAGAAGTCAGAATCAATAAATAGTCCTTGGTGCATAGTTTGAATGACTTGGTGAATACTCTTCCACTGGAAAAGGCTGTCTTTTTTTCCCAACTGACCAAAAAGCAGGCCTGTTGTAAATTTCTGGCCAAGGGGCACTTTTGATATAACATCTGGGATCTCTGCTCAAGTTATAGCAATGCACAGACTCTCATGGCTGCATGGCTTTTGACTTGGACCCAGCTGTCCAGCAGAGATTGGTGGATGCCAGCAGGTCACGGCTCAGCAGATGTTAGGCCACATGGCTTTTACTGTGCATGTCACTCCCATGGCACGTCTGCATATGCGAACTGCCCAGTGGACTCATAGCTTTCCAATGGTCTCAGGCCTCAGGGAGCTTAGCAAATGTCATTATCCTCCAAAGAACCATGGAGATTGGACTATTTTCTGACCCTCTTCACACAGGATGAGGTGTCTGCATCCCAACCTCCAGCTTTTGGCCCTCACAAGCTGGATATTGAGAGCTTCCAGGAAAGATTCTGCTAAGAGATGTTATTCTTTTAAATGGAGGAGGTTTGCCATCTGGTGTGAGGTCAAGGCCCTAGACCCTCTCTTTTGCACTACATAGAACCTGCTTGAATACTTTCTGAACATCTCTGAGTCTGGTCTCATGACTAACTCTAAAAGTTCATCTCAATGCAATTAGTGCTTATTCTTGTGTGGAAGGTAAGCCTATCTCCGGACAGCCTTTAGTTGTTCACTTCATAAAAGATTTGCTTTTGACAAAACCCCTGTCAAACCTCTGTGTTATGTGACCTCAACAACTTCCTATCCCAGCTGATGAAAGCTCCTTTTGAGCCACTAGATTCCTATCCACTGCAGTACTTGACCTGGAAGATCTTGTTTTTGGTGGCAGTTACTTGAGCTCACAGGGTCAGTGAGTTTCAGGCCCTAGTAGCAGTAGGTGGATCTGCTACTAGGGCCTGAAACTCACTGACCCTGTGAGCTCAAGTAACTGCCACCAAAAACAAGATCTTCCTGAGTAGTTCTCTGCCTTCACCCTAAGGTGGTGTCAGAGTTCCATATGAGCCAGTCAGTCATCCTACCAACATTCTTTTCCAAACCTCATGCCCCTCTTGGCAAAAACACACTGCACACTTTAGACTACAAGCAAGCATTAGTCTTTTACCTGAAGCGAACTAGGCCCTACAGACAGTCAACTCAATGTTTTGTTTCTTTTTGATCTCAGCAGCATAGAGGGTGCCATCACTGACCCTGTGAGCTCAAGTAACTGCCACCAAAAACAAGATCTCCCTGAGTAGTTCTCTGCCTTCACCCTAAGGTGGTGTCAGAGTTCCATATGAGCCAGTCAGTCATCCTACCAACATTCTTTTCCAAACCTCATGCCCCTCTTGGCAAAAACACACTGCACACTTTAGACTACAAGCAAGCATTAGTCTTTTACCTGAAGCGAACTAGGCCCTACAGACAGTCAACTCAATGTTTTGTTTCTTTTTGATCTCAGCAGCATAGAGGGTGCCATCAGTAAATGCACTCTTTCCAATTGGCTGAAAGACTGCATTTCTTTTACTTATTACCAGGCTAGGCTGACTCTTGAGAGTCATGTCAAGGCTCACAGTGTCTGAGCTATGACTGCATCGGTAGCCCACAATTGAAGAAATTTGCAAGGTGGCAATTTGGTCTTCAGTCCACCAATTCACAACCCATTACTGCCTTAAGCTGAATACCCAACATGACATCTGATTTTGTTAGACAGTCCTGTGGGATTTGTTTGGAGTCTAGAATGCAACTTCCCCTTTCTAGACCTGTTTTAATTATGTTCCAGTCTATACCTTCACAATGGTGTGTTTCCTTTTCAGGGTGATTGAGCTTTTCAACTTGTCATTTCAAGGCTCTATTGTCATACAGTTGTTGTTTTTAGTGAGCCTAGTAGCTAGGGATTCCCACATGTGAGACTTATATAGCCTGCTTGTACTCTGAGAAAGCAAAGATACTTACCTGTAACAGGCATTCTTCAAAAACAGCAGGCCAATTATACTCGCATACCTTACTACCTCCCCTGGGAGTTGTATTCCTTCTTAAGCTATGTTACTATGTTGCTGGTCCCATGCTCGTGAGTTGGGTATGTAGGCACCCATACATGTGCAGTATGAGCGTTGCCTTGAGTTCTTAAAGAAATATTACACTAGGCAGCATTCTGCACCTGGCTCCATGGATGTCGCCCATATGTGAGAATAATTAGCCTGCTGTCCTTGGAGAATACCTGCTATAGGTAAATATTTTTGCTTAACTGCCAAATAAGAGCTTGTTAACACCAGTAATTGATATTGCTTCATTAACTAATTAGTTTAGGTCAACTTTGGGCAACCTATACAGAATCTGACACAAACCATATTTAGTGTAGGGTTTTTTGGTTTTGTTATGTTTACTTTGCATGAATCTCTGGCTAGTATCTTACATCACTGAAATGTTTTTTAATTCAGGTTTGTTTATTTTTAATTTTCTAGAGCGCAACATACATTACAACATGTCTTCCTTTAACGAGTCAGTGGGATTGGGATATTTGAAGACACATGCAATTGAGTTTGTTAAGTATCCTTATATTATGAATAATTCACTTGAATCATGAGACTCTTGTTAACTTGTAAGTGGACTTCCTGGACAACAATCTTGGGAGCTGTAGGTTCCAGTGACAGTAACAAGCAATAGCTTCAAGAGCAAGAGAAACAAGATGAAAATGTGAGCCCAGCAAAAGCATCCTGTAGGTTGTTGTAGCTGTTTATATATAGATTTCCTTAATGAGCTGCACAGTTATAATAAACGGCAAATGAGTCGGATATATCCCAAGGGAGGCCGAGTGGATTCCAGTAATTACATGCCTCAAATTTTCTGGAATGCTGGCTGCCAGATGGTCTCCCTGAATTACCAGACCCCAGGTAGAAGATGATGTCCAGTCAGCTTAAACACCAAAGGAAAGCTCGAGCAGTAACTCTTCAGCAGATGTCATCAATTTGTGTTTGCCTTTTTTTTTGCTTCCAATGTGTGTGTCTAGTGCTAGCTTATGGCTAAATAATGTGGGTGATGTGTGTGGAAGCATGAAGCAATGAACAAAAATTGTATGGATGGTATTATATTCTTCTTTTGCCGTAGGCTCTGCAGTCCATCACTGTCATCATCCTCCTGAAAACATGTCTTATTCACCATGCTTAGAATTTAAAGGGAAAAAGAGTACAGTGCTTATATTTCTCCTGAATACTGCTGTATATAAAATGTTCATTCCATCTACAGTATTATTTTTTGAACCTGTAGTTTCTTTGTGCCACTTGAGCTTCCATTTCAGTTACAACAAGTCTTTAAGTCCCATTTTGTTTAGGATATCTAGGTAGAAATTGTGACATCCAGGTCAAAACATTCACCATTCCCTCATTATTTTACATTAGACTTTGGTAAGCCTTTTGTAAAATACTGTATGCATAGAAATGAAAGGAAATAGTTTTCTATTTCCCTAAATGTAAGTGCAATATGAACAACCATTCAATAAAAGCATATGTTCAGAAAAAAGCTGCATCACACAGGAACTTCCACATAACTATTTCTGCCACTTCTACATATACGTGTAAAAGCCGCATTATAGAACACTCTCTGGTCAATATTCAAACACTGTGGTCAAGGTACGTTTTAAATGACCGCCACGGTATTTGAATTATCCATATATATATTCAGAACTTCCATCTTCAGAAACGATAGCACTGAATATACATAATCAGCAATCATCAGCTATACAATATATTTTCTGTCCTAATTTTAATCCATATAGCTGTCTGGAAAATGGCTGAGTATTGCAGATTGTCCATTAGAGGGTGACTGAAACTGAGGTTGTGGCCAAAATTCACCACTCAGTTTTGACTGAATCTGAAGCCAAAACCGTCACCCCCACCCCTACCCTACCTACAGAAATCCTATCTACCCAGGCCAGCCTCCCCCCGACAGAAAACCCATCCCCACAGGCTACCCTCATCCCACCAGCTTTGCCTTCCCCTCACCCATAGGCCCACCCTGGGCCTACCTTTGAAGTCCTAGTGATCTAGTGGCCTCTCTGGGGCAGGAGCAATCCTGAGTTACTCCTGCCCCTGCTGGCTCCACAATCAAAATAACTGCCATGACCATATAGATACAAGTGCTTTAACTTGAAAAAGAAAGCATTGAAAGACAAATTTCTATCTCCCTCCCTCAATCACTCATATCAAACTCTGGCCAATGCAAACACTTTACTAAAGCTTATATGTGCCTCTGAGCAGGAGCAGAAGCAGACAGGGAAATGTTTTCTCACTTCGTCCATGGAGCCTGGCACCAAAGTATACTATCACTTTAAAACTTTAGCACTGTCCAAATTGCATGCCTTCCCACCTGATGTCAGCTTGTGGGACCTTCAGTTCTTCATTTTCTGTGGAATGAAGACTCTGTGTTTTTCAAACACTCCTTTGTGCAGTAAATTTTTTTCACTTCTGGTGCATTTCCATACCATTTTTTCCTCATTTTTTTAAAATTTTATTATATATTTAATTCAATTTTTCTTCATTTTTGTGATTTTTTGGGGGGGCCTTCAGGCAGCTTCCCACCTCTTTTGAAGCCGGGAATGTCAACTCTTTTTTGGGAGTGGTTCTACAATTGAACCCTTTGATTTAGCATGAGTGGTCTTCCCATCGATGTCCCCGATGCCCAGTGGATTTAAGAAGTGCTCTCGATGTAACAGGACTGTCTCAGGTTCAGACCCCTCACAACTGGTGTAGTGTCTAGGCCCTGAGCATTGGGACATTTCTTGTAATCTCTGTGCTGGAATGCAAAAGAGGGCTCAAAAAGCTCACCAAATTTGTTTCAGACGCTCACTAAATTTGTTACATCCAATTCCACTATGTTTACTAATCCAGCCCAGGTGCTACTAACATCGACATTGGCTTTCAATCAGCCTCCGGCTCTGTCCAGAGGAGGCTCTGGCTCTTCTGGGCATCGGACCTTGGAGGACCTCCATAAAAAGTCTAAGAAGCATCGACACTCATCTTCCAGATGAACTTCCACTTTCTCATTGTCTTCAATGACTCAGAAGCATCAACAGTCTGAGCATTCTCCTTCACTCCAGATGTTTCCCCAACTAGGCGTACTTCTCCTTCCAAGTCTCTGATGGCTCAACATCAACCTGAGCTGTTTGTATCTTTGACTATATTGGTACTGACACCTTCCCTGCAGAATCAGAATAAGGTCTTACCATAGCAGGAATAAGCATCCTTGCTTCAGTCTAGAACATTTTTCCCTTGACGCAGCATCAGTCCAGCCTGATATATTACAGCTTCACTTCTTGGTTGGGGAGCTCACCTAGATGGTCTCAGCACTCAAGGAATCTGGTCTTCTCACAAGAAAACACTACAAATCAATCTGCTGGAGTTACAGCAATGCTCTCTTCACTTTTCAGGATCATTTACAGAGCCATGTAGTTCCCATGCGCACTGACAATCAAGTAGCCATGTATTATATAAGCAAGGAAGGTGGCACAGGTTCATCCCCTTTGCCAAGAAGCCATCCAAATTTGGACTTGGGTAGTCATTCACAACACCTTCCTCAAAGCAGTATATCTAGCAGGAAAAGAAAACTGCCTAAAAGAAAAATTAAGTAGAATTCTCCAACCTCAGGAGTGGTTCCTCCACACAGTGACTTTGCATCACATCTTCACATTATGGGGTACTCCCGACATAGATCTCTTTGTGTCTCCCACCAACCACAAGCTGCCCCTTTACTGCTCCAGACTGTTCAATCCCAACCATCTTAAATCCTATGCCTTTCTTCGTGACTGGCAAGGATGCTTCCTCCAATACCACTAATTGGGAAAACTCCTCTCAAACATCGCCAAGAGCAAGCCGCAATGATTTTCATAGCACCACATTGGCCATGACAAGTCTGGTTTCCTCTCTTCCTACAGCTCAGCGATCGGGATCCCATACTGCTCCAGTTATTTCCAACCCTACTAACCCAGAACAAAGGTTTCCTCCTTCATCCCAGTCTATGTTCATTGGCACTCACAGTCTAGTATCTATCTTCCCAGAAGTAGATACCTCTCCCCTGTCACCTTCAGTCATAAACATTATGACTGAAGCATTATGAAGCATCCAGAAAACCATCTACAAGATATTGTTACCAATTTAAATGGACACGATTTATTATTTGTTGTGATCTCTATTCCTTGGATCCAGTCGCATGTCCTCTACCATCTCTGCTGGACTGCCTCCTTCATCTTTCCAATTCTGGACTTCAAACTTCTGTACATGTCCATCTCGGTGCAATCAATGCTTTTCATACTCATGTTCTCATTTTTATGTATTCTGGTCTTTAATTATTTGTGAACCGAGTTGAGCTCTGTTACAAGATGATCCGGTATATAAACCGAAGACTAAACTAGATTAGTAGACCATTTTGATACATCCATTGGTCTCCTGATTCATGAAGGGTCTTTACCACACCAAACCTCCACTCAGACTACTGCCTGTGGAGTGGGATTTGAATGTTGTTCTTTCTATACTCACAAAGCCATTTTTTTGAACCCCTCTTGTCTGCTTCACTAAAACACCTCACCTGGAAAGTGACTTTCCTAATTGTGCTTACTTTTGCACATCAAGTCAGTGAATTACAAGCACTGGTATTGAATCCACCCTATATCAGATTTTATCACCACAAAGTTGTCCTACTTACTCATCCAAAGTTTTTGCCGAAAGCAGTCTCTGAATTTTATCTCAACCAGTTCATTGTTTTACCCATTTTCTTTCTAAAACTACATGCGCATTCTGGAGAGTCAGCTCTATTCTGGATTGTAATAGAGCTCTTGCCTACTTCTTGGATTGAACCAAATCACATAGCAGTATAACTCAACTGTTTATCTCCTTTGACCCTTACAGATTAGGAGTTCCAGTTACCAAAAGGTTGATCTCATGTTGGCTCATAGACTGCATATCCTTTGCATATTCTCAGGCTGGGCTTATGTTATAAGGCTTTGTAACTGCTCATAGAGTAAGAGCCATGACAACTTCTATTGCATGTTTATGCTCCACTTCCATTCAAGATATCTGCAAAGCGACCACTTGGTCCTCAGTCATTACATTTACTTCTCATTACTGCTTAGATCAATATTCTAGATGAGACAGTCAGTTTAGTCAGGCAGTCCTCAAAAATTTATTTTCTCTCTAAAAGTCATCTTCCCTCCATCCTCAGGGTTTTCACCAGCCTCGTAAAATTTATATTTAACCCTCTTCCTAGATGCACGAGTCTGGCAGCTTGGAAGTCCCATGTGTGAGAATATAATGCCTGCTTGTCCTTGGAGAAAGCATAGTTATATACCTGTAGCAGGTGTTCTCCAAGGACAGCAGGCAGATAGTCTCACAACCCACCCACCTCCCCTAGCTGGCTTCTTAGCTTTTGGACAGAATTGAAGATCCTGCAAGCTAATGTCGGGTAGGAAGGCACACACGCATGCACAGTATAGACAGTGCTAAAGTTTTAAAGTGACCGTACACTTTGGTACATGTCCATGCTGAGCTTTGTGGATGATGTCGTCCATTTGTGAGAATATCTGCCTGCTATCCTCGGAGAACACCTGCTACAAGTGAGTAACTATGCTATATGGATACACATTATAAAATAAGAAAGGCATGTATAATTTTTTGACTGCCCAACCTCTGCCCCTTGAAATCTGTGTGTCATATGTAAATAGTGGCTTTCTGAAATCACCATTTACACATGTATGCAATCTGTGTGTAAGTGCTGTTATTTTCACATGTAGATTCCATGTACCAGTAAGTCTTGAAATTACCTTTTTTAAACCATGGGCTTTTCTTCCAATATTTAACCTCTCACCCATTAGGTCAGCCATTGAAGTGACAGGGACCATGAACAGCTGCTTCTTCTAAAGCTTGATGCTCATGTACCCTGAGTTTGCTGGCTAGGCATTTTCATTATGTGATGACTGGGACTTCCTCCTTCCAAGGGATGTGAGCACTGTCTCTGCAGCATCCATGGAACTGGCCTGCAGTTATACTCAGAAATAGAACCTATGTTTTCTGTATTGCAGTGCACTGGCCTGCCACCAGACCCCAGTGCTGGTCAGATACTCATATCTGTGACACCCCCCCCCCCCCCCAAATATAGTACAGCGCATGAAATTCATTTTTATGTCTTATAATTTTTAAGAAAAATGCTAGAATTAAAACAGTAACTGTTTTTCATATGCCTCAAAATTAATCTCTTATTTAACTTAGTACAAAATGCTGGTTGAAGCAATTGGGAGGATGTGTGTGTTCCGAATCCACTGTAGAGACTGTGGAACACCTGCTTCACTGCATTTTGGAAACCATGTTCCCACTGCTGTAATAAAAAAAGAGAATGTTCAAGGTCTGTTGTATGTGGGCAAACAAGAGATAAAATTGTTTTTGTCTCTTGACAGATTTAGCGATGCAGTTGAATCAGGGAAAATTTGAGTATAATGGATCATGTGGGTGAGTAGAGTGATTTAAACAGTTGTCATCACGTATCAGAACACTATAATGTGACTTTAATAAAACCATGTCACTTTTAATTATAGGTTGTAGGACAAAATAGGGTGCAGGAGCAGAATTTAAATGAGTAGTATTGTTGGGTAAACCTCTTACTCGCTTGTGTAATAAATGTACTTTTCAAATTCTTTATCATATGAAAAGCAATTCTGTTTGATGATTATGTTTATAGATCTCTATTTTGTCTATCAATATTGTAGTAATCCAACATCTCTGGCTGCTTATATTCAATAAGATTTCTGCTCTTCTGTACCTTTAAAGATACAAGCTCATATTCAGACCACAGGAGATCACCAGTGATACCAGAAATTCAATGCCAGCGCCATATCCAGCCACCGGCATTGAATTTCTTGTCTATTTTGGTCAGCCAAGACATAGCCCCCTCCCCCCACAACCCCTTTTCTCCAAGGTCCTCAAACCTTGCCTTACTATTATGCTGCCAGATCCTCACCAAATACAGAAGGGGGTCACAAATTAGAAACAAAAAATAAGTAGACAAAAATTGAACTTGCAACCCCAAAATGTTAAACTCAGCAAGTATTTCAACACTGGAGAAATGAATGTCGAAATGTACTTCCTTTTCTATTTAACACAATACAAATTTATCTGCTATAGACATTTCCCAAAGCTAGCATACTTCACTCAATAAATTCAAAATAAAATGCTTTTGTTTTTAGCCTTGTTGTTTGGAGATTTATTTTTCCATCAAGTTGGTTCCAGTTTCTCTCTTTTTGCTTTCCTGTCTTTTGCAAATTTTTCTTAAAATGATTGCTGTCCATTGGCCTCTTCTCTTTCTTGTCTTCTTCCATTACCTCACTACAACTGCCTCTGACATATTAACCTTTCCATTTAGATTTGTCCTTCTTTTCCCCTTATTTTTCTTTTCTACCTAGGTCCACTCATATTTTACCCTCTTTGTCCTTTCTCTTTACTTTTCCAGATACCTATCAAATTTCCATCTTCTACTCCCCATTACCATATTTTTACCCACTGTAATCACTATCCTCTGCTCATTCATTTCTCTGCCACCCCCTCTTCCTCCCCACCTCTCCCAAATTGTGCCACCATTCCCAGCTTCTCCTTCCCTTCACCCTTCCTGCCCAGAATCCAGTTTGTCTTGACTAGATTATAAGCTCTTATGAGCAGGGACTCTCTTTTTTGTGTTTTGATGTATAGCGCTGCATATGTCTAGTAGCACTATAGAAATGATTAGTAGTAGTCGGCTATGCCAATATTCAGCAGCTAGCCAGCTAAGTCTCAGTGGCCATTCTGGAGACCGTGATATTCAGCGTGAGATAGATGCCTATCCCCATTGCATATCAATGGACAGCCAACTATGTGCTATTTAGACGTCTGTTCCTGGCCATTTAAATAACACTGAATATCGGGCCTACTGTTTTCAAAATCCAGGATATATATATAGGCTTTTGAGGTTCTCCAGGAGAAAGAATTGCAAATTATAGTGGTAATTCTATAAGTGGGTGCCTCATTTTTGTCGCCTCAATGCAGTACAGAGAACACTTATTCTATAGTGGTATCTAGGTGCTAGATGCTGTTCTGGAATATTAATGTGACCCTATATTGGTCCACCTTACATTTAGGTGTGTAGAGTTACACCTCTCATTGACCTGGCATAACTATGGGCATCTAAATGTGGCCAGAGCAGGATTTAATTGCTGTTATATAGTGGTGCAGGGGTTACTAGCAGCTGACTTTTAAATAAAGAGTTGAATCATTTTCCGATTTGTTTTGTCAGTGTTTACTACCATGTTTGTATATTTCAAGGCAGGATTAAACTATAATCGAGCTAGGCATGCATGTGCCTAGGGCCCAACATTAAGGAAGAGCAGTCTCATGTAGGGTTACCATATGGCTCCAGAAAAAGGAGGACGGATTGAGTCATCCAGGTTTTACTTCCATTGAAAGCAAGAAGTAAAACCCAGATGCCTCAATCAGTCCTCCTTCCATTACTTTCAATGGACGTAAAACTCGGATGTCTCAATCCGTACTCCTTTGTCTGGAGCCATATGGGAACCATAATCTCATGTGCTAATTTAATGGCTTCTAAGGCAGACCTTTGCCCTGATTAGTCAGTTGCTGGAAGAATGAAGAGTATTTATTTGGGGGGTTGAATTAGACCCTTGGCTGCCT
This sequence comes from Geotrypetes seraphini, assembly GCF_902459505.1. NCBI lineage: Eukaryota > Metazoa > Chordata > Amphibia > Gymnophiona > Dermophiidae > Geotrypetes > Geotrypetes seraphini. The sequence continues at coordinate 314,790,494 of NC_047086.1, read as the reverse complement.
GTGGTCTGCCTGTTTTGTTCACTGTCTATACTTTGGCCCCGATTCACTAAAGTTTTCACAGATTTAGCAACAATCGCTGCTACCCACCCGATTCACTAAACGGCCCACTGTGTATTTTGCAATCCGATCCGACCCAACCCATGCAAATGAGTAAAACCCCATGCAAAATAACCAAGCGATTGATTCACTAACATTTGCTCGGCTATTTTGCATTGGGTTTTACTATCCTAAAACCCAACTGCTTAGACTCCTCCCTAAGGAAGTCCCTGATTGGCTCAGGCGTCTTTATAGATGCCTTGAAGGCAGAAGGAAAACATTAGTGATTTTGAATAGGTAATGGTTTAGGGCATTATCATTGCTTCAAGCAAAAGATCCTATAAAGACCAGCAAAAATATTTAAATGTTTGGTTTGGCTTGTATGGTGAGTATGATAAATGCTCTAATCAGAAGTGGCCTGCAGAGGACCAACTGTACGAAATTGTACATATGAAATAAGAGCTAATCTAGTTGCCAGTATTTATCTAGCAGGTGAATGGCTGGACTACTTCAGTTCAATTTTTGATCCCTCATTCAAAAGAGAACACTCTAAAGCTCAGCTTTGATCACCGCAGGAATGCACCGCAGACCCATCTGAAAACAGATCTGTTACCCATTGGCAGAAAAAAAACTGGTTACATAAATGTAATGTAATGTAATTTATTTCTTATATACCGCTACATCCGTTAGGTTCTAAGCGGTTTACAGAAAATATACATTAAGATTAGAAATAAGAAAGGTACTTGAAAAATTCCCTTACTGTCCCGAAGGCTCACAATCTAACTAAAGTAAATGTGTTGCATTAGGGAATGTCAATGATGCATGTCTTGCAAAGAGCATGACAAATCTGTTTAGGGTTCCATTTATAAACAAGGCCATCGTTTGTCTTTAAACAAGGTACCTTCTCAAACCAGACTTCATGCGACGCCCGGATAGGACATTTGACCCATTCTCAGAGACTCCTGTTGACGGTGTCATAGCAGCAACTTGTTCAGTCCAGGTAAAGAACAAGCATGTAAATGAGAGTTAAAATTCATGGAAATTAGTGACCATTTTGAAAGCAATTTATATAGGTAAAATGTGTTTTCTAACGTTGGGTGGGGCCAGGGAGAGGATTTTTAATGTTTGGATCTCAGGGGCATATCTAATGTTTCTATGGGCTTCTGTGCATTTCCCGCAGAAGAATCGCTACCGCAACTTTTTAAAAGATACTTTGAATACAGGATTTTCCCCTATGCTAAGCCTAGATTTAACATACCACATAATTGGGCTTTATTTTATTTGTAGGTCCTGAGGTAATATTGTCATTAGCACATGAGACCTGCCAAAAATTATTTAGGAGGTGCTAAGTGTTCCTGCATTGTCTTTGTTATCTGAATGTCATAACTAACCAAAACGTGTTAGCCGTATAACCTGGGAACATCCACTCTCTGCTCATGACACATCCCCGCTAAAAAAAAAAAAAATAAGTAATGCGCAGTTAGTGTGTGAAAACAGGCAAAATACCGAAAAATGCTTTAACATGTTTTGCGGTAAGCCTTTTCTTGCATTCTAACTACACATTAGAGCTTAATGATTTTTAGGCCTGGATTTTTTAAACCGCACTGTTGTCAGTGGCTGCCTTAAAAGCGACTGACAATCACAGGTCAACTATGCAATGGTGCCATTGAGAGAATCACACCTCCAGCAAAGGCAGACATCTTAAATGTAGGCCAGGCTTTTCAAGGCCTACATTTCCTTATGGTGCCTGATGCCTCTTCCACAGGAGCCACACCTACAGTGGTATTAGCGCCATAAAGCACCTACAGAGGTGTGATTCCAACATCAGTTTTCTAGGCGCTGAAAGGCACCTTGAAAATCAGTTTAAAATATTATTTAAGTGGCATTTTTCACTTAGCTTAGATGCTGGTGGGGCGCCTACTTCAGCCTAAAAAAACTGATGCCGTTTATAGAATATGGGCCTTTGTAAAAAGACCTCTTAGGGACAGCTGAGATACATCTAATTCTCTTGGCTTATGTTACCTGGGTACATATCCAGTATTAATATAGTTTATGGTTTATTGAACTTAATATATCGCTGTACATGAGGCCATAAGAAGGTGGTGTACAAATTAGGCACCTAATGAAAGTATATAAATACTTTTAAAATATTTTGCATTATTAAGAAGCTCATTATTGTTATTCTTGGGGAACCAGCAGTAATTGCAAATGATAATCATTCATGTTAAACCAAAAGTCAAACAATACCCCCCCCTCTTTTTTTTTTTTTTTAAGCTGTGCTAGAGGTTTTTAGCACGGGCTGGGGAGGTACGTGCTCCGACGCTCATAGGAATCCTAAGAGTGTCGTAGCATTTACTGCGCTAGCATGTGCTATAAACCTCTAACACAGCTGGAAAGTGAGGTATAAAAGACCAAAGACCTCCAGTCAGTGATAACGAGTCTACAAATAAAGAAGACTCGCAAGAAACCATATGGGAGCTAAAATATGCATACCAACCAATAAAATAGCAAGTAAATAAATACATTAATAGGTTATCCATCTGTTTATTTTGTTTTTGTATTCACTATGGACCGTATTCTCTACATGGCATCTAGCAGCACTGACATTGTAATAATAATAATTATTTATTTCTTGTATACCACTATACCAAAAGTTCAAAGCAGTTCACAACAAAGGGTAACATACAGCTAGTATCTAAAATACAAGATAAACAATTAATATCTGATACAAGATAAAAACAATCAGTAAAAAGGACAAATCAGGTAAAAATCAATAAAAGTTAAGACAATAGCTCAATTAGCAAGTAAAAGCTGTTAAGAATCATAATAGATTTGATAATAACATGACTAAGAGGAAAAATATCAAACAGGCGTGTTTGTAGTGATTTTCTAAAGTCAAGATAGGAAGTAGCCTCAAGTATTAATCTTCCAAGCCATGTATTCATTTTGGCGGCCTGGAATGATAAAATTGTAGGCGCAACTTGACACGGTTGTCAATCAACCACTAGGCACCACTTATAGAATCCCGCCTAATGCATAGATATCCTAGAGGTTTTACTTAGCCTAATTTCCCGGTGCTTAACTCAGATGCGTAGAGAGGTCTGAGTCAATCACACCTATTCTCCACCCCTAACCACACCTACTTTTCAACTAGCCATCATTAGGCATCAGAGGGCGTCTCAGCCTAGGCATCACTAGGCATTCTAGGTATGCTAAGAGTTCAGCGCCAAACTCTTAATTGTTAATTTAAATTGGGGGGGGGGGGATTGGCTGAAAAATGGCACAATAAATTAACACACCAATTAAGCTTATTTATCAAAAAAAGTTGTGCATGGATTTTGAAGTTAGGCATCCTTGAGTAGGGCATCTGGCGGCACCTAATGTAGGCATCCTATACAGAATCAGGCCCTATGTTCCTTTTTATTACTCACTTTTTTCATTATTCATCGTATTCATTTTTGCTTGTATCTACCTCAGGTTTTTAGTATTTTGTTTTTATGAAATATATCTCTCTGTTTTTAAGGATTGTGTAGACTTCTGACGCAGGCTTTCCTACCAAAACACTGCCGTGTTGGGTCTAACCTATATTTGGCTCCCGTGAATAAAAGTTTGTTTAGAAATCTTCATAACAGAGTCTTCTTTATTTATAGATTCTGTACCACTGACTGGAGGCCTTTTGGCTTTTATACCTTACTTTGATTGACTTTTGGTTACACCCTGCCATGAGGTTTCTTCTTCATGCTTGCTCGTTAGCTAATGCTCACATTAATGTATATTTATAGAATAGTGCTTTCACCCAGGAACCGTGCCTAAATTTAGGCACAGTCATTTGCACCAACAAAATGTGGCACAAATACCCTTGCCTAAATTTAGGTACAGATGCACGCATAACTTAAAGGAATGATCCCAATCCAACCATGACTCATCCATTTCTGTGCTCCCTTTCTTTGGCCCACATGTAAAATTTAGATGTGGATCCTGTGTCTAAATTTACATGCGTAAATTGTAATTGATTCTAATTAGCTCCAACCATCGCTTGTTGAGATGCCAATTATTGCTAATTAGCTTGTTGTTCAATTAAATTGCGCACACAGATTGGATACGCACCCATATTTGCAAGCACAATTTTCAGCACATTTTATAGATTTACGGGGTTAATATATATGATAGCACTGATTCCCACTGATACATAGTCCTGTGAAAGAGAAAGGGGTTATTTTTCGCTAAAGCTACTATTCCACCTCCATACATCAGGGGCTGCCAGCCCAAGACTGAGCAGACTACATGTCCCAGATGCACTGGTAACCCTGCTGAGTCAGGGGGCAGGGTTCAGCAGGGAGGTGTTTATCTGCCACAGAGAAGAATCATTAGTAAGAGGTCCCAGAGTGAGAGCATCCTGAAGGAGAGAAACTTTCCCTAGCCATGGCTGCGTTCAAGCTCTGGGGAGGACTGAAGTGAGAAAGCTAGCCGACAACCCATCCAGGGAAACACTAGAGAGGTGAGCTTCTAATCCGAGACCTCTGTAAACTGAACCTGCTTGTTTAAAGGTGACTGTCCTGTGTTTTAGGTGTGACAGCTGAGCTGAAGTGGAGAAAAGGGATTTCTTTCTCCTAAACAGTCTTCTATTAGGACTATTTAACAAGTGAAGTAGGAACCAGACTTATGGTGCTTTAAATCTGAGAGAACTGGGGAAATTGACCAAAAGATGAGGTTGCTGTACTGAATGTGATATGGCTAACTGCCTAAAGTGAACAGACTGCTGCACTGGCCATGAGAAATAAAAGTTAAAAGCATATCTTTGCCCTTCCTGAGCTTATAAGGGAATAGGCTCAGGTAGATGTCTGAATAAAGCATTTTGATGCAGCTTCTAATGTGGTTTGTGCATGCTGATTGGGTGAATGTGCAGAGTTCCTGAAAAACCCATCCAGAAATCTCTCACAAGTCCCCTGAAATAGATTGCTGCAAATTCAAATTAAGGACCCCCTTTTGCAAACCTGCGGTAGCACGTCCTGGCAGAGCAAATGTGATGCAACCCACAGGAATTAAATGGGCTGTATCGCATTTGCCACATGGGAATCGCTACGATGACTTTGTTAAAGGGGCTCTAAATGAGTCATTATCACAAAATTTCCACTAAATGCAAACAGCAACTTCTGTTATCTTTTGAGTGTCTGAATATAATTCTAAAATATATTCTAAGCAAAGATGTGTGTTTCTTTTTTTAAGGTAATATCTGGTCAGTTTCTGTCAGACAAAAAAATTGGCACATATGTAGAAGTAGATATGTATGGGCTGCCTACAGATACCATACGTAAGGAGTTTAAAACACGCATGGTGATGAACAATGGCCTGAACCCTGTTTACAATGAAGAATCTTTTGTGTTCCGGAAGGTATGACATGTTAAAATCTGAGACTACACCGTTTTGGTCACATTCATTTCCAGTTTATAATAATGGCATTTAAACTTTAGGCCAGTGATATTTTACTGGAGATGTGTAGGATTTATGTGTGATTCATTATGAGGTTCACTGTGGATCTTTTACAGTGCAAGATTTGTTTTCAGAAATATTTAAACGATAAGGTTTGAATATAGATAGCATTAACATATGTATTGTTAGGGGTTGCTTGCTTTGAAGATTTATTATTAGGTGACCAGCTAAGCAATGCAGCTTTGTGACTTGCATTAAGCAGATTGTAATAACATGGTAATATTTATTTGATCTTTTAGCCCAACCTCCCAAAGGAGCTTAGAACGGGTTACAAATCAGGTACTCAAGCATTTTCCCTATCTGTCCTGATAGGCTTACAGTCTATCTAATGCAGTGTTCTTCAACCTTTTTACACCTATGGACCGGCGGAAATAAAATAATTATTTCGTGGACCGGCAAACTAATAAGACTGAAATTTTTAAAAACCCCATTGCCGCCCCATCCCCGCGAGCTCGGACCCATTAACCATCTGATCCCATCCGCACAAGCCTCAAATAGTTATGATTTTATATTGAACATATTTTATTAAAGTATAAAAAGAAATAATATTCTGTACAATTGTCATTTTATAAATATAAATAATCAGGGCAAGGATCAACAAAACCCCCATCTCCCCTCCCCTTCACATATATCCCCTCTACTATCAAGAAAACTGAATAAGCCAAATTTTACAGAATGATACACAAATATCATGCTAACAGAATACCGCAGTCACACATGGCAGGAATGGTGTTAGGGGAGTGGAACTAGGGCAACTGCCTCCTGGTCAGAGCCCTAAGCCAGCTAGAAGCTAAAGATGCACTGCCTGGGCTTTGCACTCCCCAGTTATGTCTAACATAAGCTCTAGCAGGATACATATTTTAAATCTGATATATTCTATCACAAGATAGAAATAAAATTATTTTTTCTACCTTTTGTCGTCTCTGGTTTCTGCTTTCATCTTCTTTTCACTCTCTTCCATCCAGCGTCTGCCCTCTGTCTCTTCAATCCAGTATCTGCCTCTTCCATCCACTGTCTGCCCTCTACCCCTCCCCCTTCCATATGGTATCTGCGTTCTTTCTATGCCCCTCTCTCCTACACCAGATCTAGCATCTTTGTCCCTCTTTCCTTATTTTTCATCTGATCCCCCTTCCCAGCATCAATCTCTTTCTACTTTGTCATTCCTCTGTCTCTCCCCTTTCCCTCATCTGATCTCTCCATTCCATCCTGACTCCTTCCCCTCCTCTAATCTCCCTGCCAGCTGTTTCCTTCCAATTTTCCTCCTCCCCTGTCCAGCAGTACCTTCTCCCTTTCTTCCTCCCCTTATCCAACAGTAATTCTCATCCCTTCCCCTTCTCCCCTGTCAGCAGTAGCCCCTTCCCCTCCCTTGTCTAGGAGCACCTCTACTCCCTTCCCTCCTTCCCTCTCCAGCAAATGTTTCCTCTATGTAGGCTAGCGGCAGCTCTGTGTGCTTTGAACTTCGGCACACAGCTGCCCCTAAGTAGTATTTTAGCCGCGGTTTCATGAGGCAGCCTCGGGGCCTTTGGTAGGCCGGCCCGCTTTGATGATGCGATGTGGGCCGGCCTATCAAAGGCTCCGAGGCTGCCTCATGAAACCGCGGCTAAAATACTGCTTAGGGGCAGTTGTGTGCCGAAGTTAAAAGCACACAAAGCTGCCCCTGCTTGTCTGGAGGTGCGGAGACATACGCGGCAGGAGTAGGAGGTGGAAGGCAGGAGTGTCGGCATAGCGACGGCAACAGGAAGTTGCACGTCAGCTGACGCCGGCACTTTTTGCTGTGGCTGGGGACCCGAATCCTTCGCGGACCGGCAACATTTTTTTGCGGACCGCCACCGGTCCACGGACCGGCGGTTGAAGAACTGTGATCTAATGTACCTGGGGCATTGGAGGATTAAGTGACTTGCCCAGAGTAACTAGGAGCAGCATAGGGTTTGAATCCACAAACTCAGGGTCCTGAGGCTGTAGCTCTAACCACTATGCCACACTCTCCTCTCAATATTAAATGTTGGATTTGGTATATGATCCTTCTCACAAATACAGGTATTATAGAAAACTAATTAGTGTCTTTTCCCCACCACTCCCTTAACAATAAAACCATCCAAATTTTAACTACCAGCTATTGAGTACTATGGAAGGTAGGGTTTTTTTTTTAAGGGTCATATATTTAAATAGAGATTTGAAAGTCCTCGGGTTGCCTACCAACCCCTGAAATTTCCAAGAGCAGCTCCACAGAAAATTTTCCTTTGAAAATGTGATTGCAGCAATGTAACCCACAGGCCTGGAAGCACTGTCCAAATTTAAATAAAAATTGACTCTTTAATGTGTGTGATAAATCATGAGTTCAGTTGAAGGAGACTGTAAGCAATAGTTTTTTTTTTATTTTTATTTTTAAGAGAGAAGCTCTTTAGAAGAATTTTAACAAATGTGTACCGCTGATTTTGTACTGGCAGGTTATCCTTCCTGATCTCGCTGTACTGAGGATAGGAGTTTATGATGACAACAACAAGCTGATTGGTCAGAGGATCCTACCACTGGATGGCCTTCAGGCAGGATATCGGCACATTTCCCTACGAAATGAAGGCAACAAGCCACTATCGCTGCCAACAATTTTTTGCAACATTGTTCTGAAAACATATGTGCCCGATGGCTTTGGAGGTAAGAGGAATCCAAGTAAACATTACACTTACATGGAGGGGAATTCTATAAAGAGCTGCTTATTTTTAGACATCAAGAATGTGACTATTTGGAGTCCATTTTATAAAGGAAAGTAGGCACCTACTTTCCTCTATTTATCCAAGTGCAGCAGGGCAAACACTGAAATATATTTTAGGCATGACCACTTACCTCGGCCATAGAGCTGGTTAAATACTAACACCTAAGAGATAAAATATTCAGACAATGGCAGTCAGCAATTTTTTCACCATCACCAGATATTCAATGCAGGGCCTTATTCAGGCACTGACATTGAATACTTGGCTGTGTGCAGGTGGACGGCACTTATCTGTTTAAGTTCCAGTATTAGACCTTAACTGGATAAGTTAAACCAGCCAAAGAAAGGACTGCTGTTTATGCTGAATATTGCTATTTATGCTGAATATTGATATTTAAACTGTTAAACACTGAATCTGCCCCCAGATCGCCACTGATGGCTTAAGCAGTTAGGCCCAGATTCTGTAAATAGCGCCTGAAGTTAGGCACCTAGATCGGCGTGCCTAGCCAATCTAGGTGCCTAATTTAATTTTCTTAATTGGCTTAATTGGTGCCAATAATTGAAAGTGGCATTAAAAATCAATTTAAAAAAATTAAAAAATTAATAAGCTGGTGGGCGCCTACCAGCAAGTAGACATAGTTAGGGCAGATTCAGGGTGGATTTTGGATGTGGTTCAACTTAGGCACACTCATTTAGGCCAAGAGAACCCTGGCCTAAATAGGAGTGTGTCTAAGGTTTCAATGCCTACCAGTGCCTCAGAGTGCTTAGGTGCATCAAGGCGCAATTCTACAAATGAAGCCTGGCAGATGATTGGCAATTGCGTTCTAGGTGCCGTTCATAGAATCAGAGCCTTAGTGCTGATATTCAGTGCCACTGGATTAGAAACTGGCTGTCAGACAGACGCCAGAGGGTGGTGGTTAATGGAAGTCGCTCGGAGGAAGGAAAGGTGAGTAGTGGAGTCCCTCAGGATTCGGTGCTGGGGCCGATCCTGTTCAATATGTTTGAGTGACATTGCTGAAGGGTTAGAAGGAAAAGTTTGCCTTTTTGCGGATGATACTAAGATTTGTAAAAGAGTAGACACCGATGAGGGAGTGGAAAATATGAAACAGGATCTGCAAAAGTTAGAGGAATGGTCTAATATCTGGCAACTAAAATTCAATGCAAAGAAATGCAGAGTAATGCATTTGGGGATCAATAATTGGAAGGAGCCATATATGCTGGGAGGTGAGAGGCTGATTGCACGGATGGAGAGAAGGACCTTGGTGTGTCCGAAGATCTAAAGGTGAAAAAACAGTGTGACAAGGCGGTGGCTGCTGCCAGAAGGATGCTGGGCTGTATAAAGAGAGGCGTAGTCAGTAGAAGGAAGAAGATGTTGATGCCCCTGTACAGGTCATTGATGAGGCCCCACTTAGAGTATTGTATTCAGTTTTGGAGACCGTATCTGGCGAAGGACGTAAGATGACTTGAAGCGGTCCAGAGGAGGGCGACAAAAATGATAGGAGGTTTGAGCCAGAAGATGTATGAGGAGAGACTGGAAGCCCTGAATATGTATACCCTAGAAGAAAGGAGGGACAGGGGAGATATGATTCAGACATTCAAATACTTGCAAGGTATTAATGTAGAACAAAATCTTTTCCAGTGAAAGGAAAATAGTAAAACCAGAAGACATAATTTGAGGTTGAGAGGTGGTAGATTCAAGAGCAATGTTAGGAAATTCTACTTTACGGAGAGGGTAGTGGATGCCTGGAATGCGCTCCCGAGAGAGGTGGTGGAAAGGAAAATGGTGACTGAGTTCAAAGAAGCGTGGGATGAACACAGAGGATTTAGAATCAGAAAATAAGATTAAATATTGAACTAAGGCCAGTACTGGGCAGACTTGCACTGTATGTGTCTGTATATGGCCTTTTGGTTGAGGATGGGCTGGGGAGGGCTTCAATGGCTGGTAGGGTGTAGATGGGCTGGAGTGAGCTTTGACGGAGACTTCAGCAGTTGGAATCCAAGCACAGTACCGGGTAGAGCTTTGGATTCTTGCCCAGAAATAGCCAAGAAGAAAAAATTTTAAAAAAAATTAAATTGAATCAGGTTGGGTAGACTGGATGGACCATTCGGGTCTTTATCTGTTCTACTATGTGACTATGTAATACAGATAAGCCCCACATACATAAGCCCCACCCTTGTACAGTATACGACCACTTTCAAGCTACACATTTAGGTGCCATTTTATAGAAAAGCTTGTAGCAAGAATTTATGAGTATATGTTGTGACCGGGCTCGGCCAAGCTGGGCTCAGCAAGTGGTCTAACCCAGTGTATACCAACCTTGGCCAAGCGGTTTGCGAGGTTGTTTTGGTAGCTTGGTACCGCCTTAATAAAGAGTTCTGTTTATTGTTTCACCAGCATAAACAAGTGTCAAATAAATTCTCAGGTTTGTATCACCTTGTGTTTAAGTCCAGTATTCACAAACCAAACAAAACAATTACAGTTTAAGCCAAAAATATGCCAAAACATAAAAGCCTTATTTCAACAAAATGAAAGCTTTTCTTCTGCCCGGCAAAACTCCCTTGGGGTTAGGCTTAATGTCCCCAGGGTGGGATCCTCTCCAAATAATTTTCCCTCTATGGATCAGCTTGGAAAGATCTCCTCCACTGATCGCAAACCAAAATGGCTGCTGCTAGTATTTAAAGTTCAAACAAGAACTTCACTTTTTTCAAAAATAATCTTGTGCACAAGTTCCTTTCATACAACCCCTCTTTAACAATAGCCTTCAGCTTATTTCCATGCCTTCTGGGCTAGGCAAATCAGTTCCTTCTATTTCCATGTCATAGGAACTTTCACTAGCATCCATTTCAAAATCTGGCCCAAAAGCAGCATTATCATTATCCCCTTCCTTACAAACTTCTACCTTAGTTTGCTGCCATGGTGAGGATTGCTGCTTTCTGGCTCACATAGGCTGTAGTGTGTTGCCTTCTCTCAGGAGCACAAGTGTGAGGTTTTCAGGACAGACTTGTTTGACTCCTGACCAAGCAGTACAACTACCTACTGTACTGGATTGTGATATACTTTAAGCATAAATTTCTGAAAAAGAAGTAATCTATGTTTAAAATTTAAATCCATATCCATATAAATAGTATCATCGAAAGAGTCTGCATATCTCCTCAGAGAACTCATGTTATAATAGGGCCTGCTAAACAGATACCAGCCAGGCAGAAGTGACCCAATCTTTTGTGTTACCAGAGTTTATCATTTAGTTTTGCAGATCCATTAAAAAAAAATACTATTTTCTGTGCCTGTGACTCAGCTGAAAGCATCTTGCTTGTGTGGGCTGTGTGGTGGAAACCAAGCAATTCTCAGGAGGATCCAGCTGAAATTAGCTCCTTGATGGCAGGTGGAAGAAAGAGGACTTCTTAGCTCCGAGTCGCTGGAAATTAACTTGTTCTGAGGGAAAACTTTTGGCATTAGGGCTTGATTTCATAACAGGACACCTATGTCAGAAATCCAGATTGTGGGTTCAATCCCATGCTGCTCCTTGTGACCCTTTATCCCCCCCCCCTCCCATTCCCATTGCCCCAGGTATATTAGATAGATTGTGAGCCCACCAAGACAGCCAGAGAAAAATGGTGAGAGAGACATCTTTTTTGTTTGTCTGTTATCTGATGTCTATGTATGTATTTTGTAAACGTAGATACAGGCATTCCATGCACATACTTTCTGAGGGCACTTGTATAGCTGAGGGGGGTATCTAGCTGGGTACCATTAAGTTGGGTTATTTTCCAAAAAGTGGGGTTATTTTAGCACATGTACCCTTCCCCCCCCCCCAAAAGGAGGATAAAAGGTTGACCCGAATATAAGATGAGGGGGGTTAATATTCATGTGTCCTGCCAGGATCTTTGCCCTGCCCCCCCCTCTCTCACCTGCCAGGTTCTGCACCCAGCCCCCCTCCCTCTCTCCCTGCCAAGCTCTGCACCCAGCCCCCTTCCCTGCCCTGTACTCTGTTCCCCCTCTCTCCCAAAGTCCTGCAGGCCTCCACTGGGCTTGCCATATGACATGGTGGGCCAGAACAAGAGGGATCCCTCCTGTCTTCTGTCCTGGCTAAATGCCTTTTTTTTTTTTTTTACTACCCTCCCTCCTCCCACATACTTTTTTGAATCCCTGGAGGTCCAGTGGTGTACTGGGCAGGAGCAAGCTTTCCACACTCCTGCCCCACACTGAGCCCTTCCCTGAATAGCCACCTTGAGTTCTCATGGCCCAGCGGTGTACTGGGTATGAGCTTGCTTTACTCGCTCCTGCACAGCGCTGAGCCATTCGCTGAATGACTGCTGCGAGTTCTCACGAGTCCCACGAGAAATTGGGGTAGCCATTCAGTGAGCGACTCAGCGCCAGGCAGGAGCAAGGAAAGCTCTCTCATTCCCAAAACACACTGGGCCACGAGAACTAGGCGACCATTCAGGGAGGGGCTCAGTGATAGTTCACGATAGGCTGTCTGGGCAGGTTTATGTCCAGACCTAGCTGTGAACACTTGAAGTCTTTTGGTCTGAGAATACAATAAACCTCATAACATTCTACCAAGGGTTTTTTGTTTAACAAACTCCCCTATTTCCATCCATTTTTTAAGAGATAGTTGTCTTAGACTTTATATACAGAGGATCAGGCTGTTTAAATGAATCCAGTCCATGTTTTGCCATTAGCCTTTCAGGCTTTCTCAGATCCTGGAGTAAGCAGCTCTTACTCTATTCTGGTTTTACTCCAACCAGGAAGGAAAACTCCAGAACTAGGAGACTCTGTTTAGTGAGTCCCTCACACATATTCGTTACCCTATTATTTAGAACAAAACAGGCTTTTTTCCAGATAGAAGGAGAAATTTTGACATGATGTAGTGGAACAAAGAGTTATATTAATTTAAATTGTTAGTGCTATACTTATTAGTGTGTAAAAGATAAGATCATGCTCCCTTTACCAATATATCATAGAGTTGAAATAGTATAGTTTGAAAAACCGTATGATACCTTGCAGCTGAGCAGGTTAAATGGGCTATATGCTAATGAGATTTAAATGAGCTGAGTTAGTATTTGTGCACTGCCACCCACTGTGGAGTTTGATATGCAGTTGCTTATGTTTTCTGCATTGCTGTAGAGCAAGTTGCCTGGTGAATAAAGGAAAAGCCTGAACTGAAGTATTTAACATTCAGAAGGTGTTATTAAATCTTCAGGCAGTTTTCAAGTGTTCATCATCAAGCCTGCTATTTCCTTTGTCTTCTGGGTTATTAGACACACACTTCTATTTCTTATAACTTGAATATGAGGTGTAGGCCAGATGCTCTAAAATTGCCGTTAAAATCCTGTGAGTTGCTGTTGGGGCCGGTAATTGTCCAATTTGAAAACAACGATTGATGTTCAAATATTTTGCATGCAAATGACTCTTGTGGAGGTCCAATGTAATCCCATCCGATCAGTCATTGGAAGAGCGACTAACACATGCACAGTGCTGGCAGGGGAAGCCCGAAAAGCTGAGCAGTAAGGGAAGCCCCAAAGCAGCCTCCTGTCACTCAGTTGTTTGGGGCAGGAAGACTTTCTTTTTATCTTTTTTTAAATGGCCGCAGATGTACTTGTCTTACACATGCACAATATCTGTTCCCATTAAAAAAGAATAGACATGGTCAACAATTTCAGGACTTGACACCATTCGAGACCTCCCAAACCTTGCTGCATTTTCAGTCTCAAAATCTTCATGCTGAATTTTGCACATCACTTCTTCACTGTGGAATATGGTGGGCATTTGTCACTGCCTTAAGCTACACTAAAAGCAGTTGCTGATTTCATATCGATCAACACCGATTGCATATGGATCCCATGACAGCACAGGGTACATGCTACTGTACCGGGCCATGGTGCGCCCTCACCTGGAATATTGCATCCAACACTGGTCGCCTCAAATGAAGAATGACATGGTACTACTCGAAAGGGTCCAGAGAAAAGCAAGTAAGATGGTTAAGGGGCTGGAGGAGTTGCCGTACAGTGAAAGATTAGAGAAACTGGGCCTTTTCTCCCTCAAACAGAGGAGATTGAGAGGGGACATGATCGAAACATTCAAGGTACTGACTTAGTAGATAAGGACAGGTTGTTCACCCTCTCCATGGTAGGGAGAACGAGAGGGCACTCTCTAAAATTGAAAGGGGATAGATTCCGTACAAACGTAAGGAAGTTCTTCTTCACTCAGAGAGTGGTAGAAAACTGGAACGCTCTTCCGGAGTCTGTTGTAGGGAAAATACCCTCAAGGGATTCAAGACAAAGTTAGACAAGTTCCTGCTGAACCAGAACGTACGCAGGTAAGGCTAGTCTCAGTTAGGGCGCTGTCTTTGACCAAGGGCCATTGCGTGAGCGGACTGCTGGTCTGACCAAACAGCGGCAATTCTTATGTTCTTATAATTGCACCTCAGGCAAAGGTAGGCACCAGAAATGTAGATCAGGCTTTTCCAGGCCTACATTTCCTGCACCTACCTTTGATGTGAATTGTGCTTCCATAGGTGCTTTAGGATGCAAAATGCCACTTCTGGAATTAGCCATGCCAACAATGGCATTAGGCGGCCTAAAGCAACTATGGAGGCACAATTCAGGCACCAGTAGGCACCTTGAAACTCAGTTAAAAACATCATTTAAATGGCATTTTTTACTGAGCTTGGGCGCCTAAACAATTGGCACTGGTTAGAGAATCTAGGCCTCAGTGTTTGCATCATGCATTCATGAATTTCTTTTGGAGTTTTCTTCTTCAGGAATAGGAACTTCATGATGGCTCGGAGTTCCTCACTTGAAAATTGCACACTTTTTGTTGACATGGTTCGATCAATGATCTGGAACAATGTCAAAACATAGCGCTATGATTCTGCAAATTGGCACTTTGCAAAATAAAGCCACACTCTTTTCAGCTACAATGGCAAAATAACACTCAGAATTTAGGAAGTTGGGCTGAGAACTTGGGCTGGGCTGAGAACTTTTTAGGACCTCCTCGCACCTTCCATTTCTTCTCTCGCTCTCTCTCTCGTCCTGCTTCTCTTCCTTCTCTTTATCTGCCTGACACTGATTTTGTTTTCAACTTTTCGTTGCCTCTGCCTCTATATCAACCCCTATATGATTTTCACTCTCATTCTCCTTTTCTCTCACCCTTTAGTCCCTCTAGCAGAGATTTATTTCCTTTGCATGATGTTCTCTAGCTAATTAATTAGGTATGTCCTGTCCATCTTAGTGCCCTCATTCAAAGGGCTGTGATTGCATTACTGTGCTGCCAAGTCTGCCCATTTTAGCTGCAAAGGTACATTTTTAACAGAGCTTAACCACCCTTCTTAATTCCACTGACTCCATAGCAGAGGTAAACTGCCTGAGGACCCAAAGCAGAACGGGGACCGCTATCCTCTAATCTGTAGTAACCAGTAATAAATGTCAGATGGGGTAGTTAGGAGCCCGTGCCACTTATTTCCTGGGGGCTCAGACCACTGTTAGTTCTCTCCTGCTCCATATACACAGACTTCATACATTTTCTTTTTTAAATATGTATTGTATTTAATACTTTCAAAAAGTGCTTGAGTCACGAGGCCATGCATAGAGCCTTTGAGGACGGATAAAAATATCTGCCTTAACCACACAATCAAGTGTGATTCCAGGTGTCATAAATTAGGTTACAATATAGAGAGTAATTTTCAGGTTGCCCACACTGGAACAAAAGCCCATGCATGCTTTTTACCCCAGTTTTCAAACAGAAAGCATATGTATCACTTGCACTTTGAAACTTGCCCAGACTTAGGTTGTATTTATTTATTTGGTTGGTTGGTTACCTAGCATGTCAATTCCATTTTTCTTGGAAGGCTCAGAGCCTAATAATTAGAAGTCTATAAATGCACAGATGTAAAATTAAGCCATTGTAGGCAATTTTATAAGGGTTATTCTGTGTGTATGTGTGGAAAAGAACTTTTGGAAAATTGTGTAGCCGTCGATGCACCTAAAAGTAAGCATACGGCCAAGTTGGTGCTTAGGCATTGGTAGAGACATACCTTGGGTTGAGCTGGGGCATTGAGATGTACATAAATATTTCATAAAATACACAAGTACATGCATAGAGTAAATGCCCATATTTGCACCTGCTGTGTAATAGGTGTAAATTTGTGCATTCTATTGTGTGCACTATTGATGCTAATTATTGGTCCGTATTTTACAAAGCTACATGAGAACTGAGTTTGCCTTTCTAAAATAGGCATAAAATAATGATCTTGCGGATGTTCCATATAGACACCCTGTTACCAAATTACTCCCAAAACCTCCAAGAGTTATTATGTAACTTTTGCAAACCGCATTGAACTTAAGGTTATGCAGTATAGAAATATGATGTTATGTTATATTCAAATGCACTAATGTAGCCAATACATCACACATAAATGCATTTAAGGACCCAATATTCAAAGCAATTTAAGTGGGCAAAAGAGGCCCCTACCTGCTTAAATTGTACTCAGTGGGCTGGAAGACAATAGTCAGCAGTACTTAACAGGCAATGCTGCTGAATATCGGCACTAACCAGCATTTTGAAAGTGGGCAGGAGAAGAGACCTAGTGGTATCCTGGTTGTTGAGGCAGGAGCAAACCCTGCTCATTCCTTCCCCTTGTAGCACTTTATAGAAAAGGGTGATCGTAACTTCCAGCAGTACCACTAGGGGGCAGCCTCTAGCAATAGTACTGCAAGAGGCAGAAGAAAGTGGGGTTTGCTCTTGCCCCAACAATCTTCAGGTAGGCTGGGGGGAGGCTGCTGTGATACGGATGGGAGTTAGGGAATCGTAATGATGTTGGAGACAAGAGTGAGGGCCGGAGCGATGTTGGGGAGGCAGGAGAGAGGGCATGTGGACTCCTCTTATGTGGGTCAGGGTCAATATTCAGTCAGCTACTGCCAGCTGAATATTGATGGATGAATATCCAACTAGCCCTTTTTTCATCAATTTTGGATGATTGCTTCCCCTACTCTGTGTGGACTCTTTCATTAGCTCCCACTGCCTTTTTTTGTAATTCATTCACTGACCCCCCACCCCTTCCAATGCATGGGTGCAAATGGAAAGGAATAGCCAACAATTTGCCTCTACATAAGTCTCCAGTGAGACCTCTTTTGGAGTACTTTGCACAGTTTTGGAGAGTACTCTTTCAAAAGGATATAACCTGTAAGGAGTCATTTCAAAGGGCAGCCATTAAAATGATGCTTATGTTGGAATTTCTTTGGAATCTGCTCAAAACCTCTCAGTAAGGTGCAGATTATATGTACCGTATTATTTTGTATTGATATTTCTGCCCTCTGATAGCAAATTATGTGATGCAAAAATATCCATTTCTAGATTTTCTGGTTGTGAGAACAGATTTTGTAGCGGCTTTCATTGCATTCTAATTCAATTATCCTAAAATTGTAAACAGCAAATTGAATTTGACATGGTCATGACAGTCTGGTAACTGTGAATATTAGCACCAGAAGGAAGAAGGTTAATGGGTCCTAAAAACAAAACACCCCAGCATGATTAGAGCACTTTCTAAATCAAGCTTCCTTTTACTTCTAACTTTTTGGTATGGTTTAATCCATATAGGAACCCTTTACGTATACTGCATGTTAAGTTTTGCTCATTGATTTGATTTTTGCATCGTGTCTCATGCAGAGCTCCTATGATTTTGTATTTTTGGACTGTTTAGCTTCTCCACATATCTTCCGCCCTAGGACTAGCAAGGACCCCTGAGGAAGACTCTATTGTTGAAACACGAACTGTATACGGTCCAACGCTCCCAGCAGACTAGGTCCTTAAGGTTGTTTACGTGGATTCAGTGGAGTATTGGGGGGGCGGTCCACCCAGGTGCACGCCTTAGGGGGGATGCACAGCCGGCCAGGTCCGGGTCGTCCGGTGCCAGTCCGCACAAGGCCAACAAAATCGCATTATGGCCATCGGCAGCATCTGGGCTTCAACAGTGATGAGCAGCATTGGCGGCCCCCCCACGACGCAATTCATGATTGGCAACGCCCCCCCCTCCCACGATTACACTTAAAATCGGCAACAAGCCTCCTTCTACCCCTGGCATCAACAGCGCTTCAGATCGTCAATGCGGTGCTCAGTCAAAAGCTTCCCTCTGACTGAACTGCCTGGGTGGAAACAGGAAGCTGAGTCAGAGGGAAGCTTGGGACTGAGCACCGCGTTGCCAAACTGAAGTTCTGTTGATGCCGGGGGTAGAAAGAGGCCCGTTGCCGATCTTAAGTGTCATCGCGGGGGCGTTGCCAATCTTGTTGCCAAAATCGGAAAGGTGAGAGGAGGGGAGAGAGATGGGCCTGTGATGGATGGAGAGATTGAGAGAAGAGGGCACATGATGGAAGTGGAGAGAAGGGGGAGAGAGAAGAGAGCAGATGATGGAAGTGGGGAGAAGGAGGAGAGAGAAGAGAGAAGAGATAAGAGGGCAATGATGGAAATGGAGGAGAGAGAAGAGGGCAGATGATGGCAGTTGGGAGAAGGGGGAGAGAGACGAGGGCAGATGATGGAAGTGGAGAGAAGGAGGAGAGAGAAGAGAGCAGATGATGGAAGTGGGGAGAGAGAAGAGGGCAGATGATGGAAGTGGGGAGAGAGAAGAGGGCAGATGATGGAAGTGGGGAGAGAGAAGAGGGCAGATGATGGAAGTGGGAAGAAGGGAGAGCAAATGCTGAATGGAAGTGGAGAAAGAGAACACATACTGGATAGAAGGAGAGATAAAGAAAAAGGACATATGCTGGATGGGGGAAGAAGATAGAGTTAGTGAGATAGTGGAGGGGTGAAGGAAAGAGGTGGCATGCTGTGGGTAGACACAGTGAAAAGAGGGAAACTGAGGACTGCATAGTAAGAAAGAATTTACTTTAGACGGAGGCAGAAAATAAAGAAGGAAGACCAGAGAAGGAAAGGGAAGAGAGAGAGAAGAGAGAGATGCCAGAGAATGGGAAAGGAGACAGAGATATCAGATCTGAGCGGAGGAAATGAGAAGAGAAAGATGCTAAAAACCACAGGGGGGAGGGAAAGAGAGATGAAAGGAGAAAGATGCCAGACCATGAGAGAACAGAGGGAAGAAAATGGATGCCAGACAAAAGGGGGGTCTAGAGGAGAGATGGGGGGGGGGGGCAGACAGTGGATGGAACAGGCAGATGCTAGATTGAAGAGACAGGGCAGACGCTGGAAGGAAAAGAGTGAAAAGAAGATAAAAACAGAAGCCAGAGACAACAAAAGGTAGAAAAAAATCATTGTATTTATATTTTGTCATTAAAATATATCAGATTTGAAATATATATCCTGCTAGAGACATAACTGGGGACTGCAAAGCCCAGGCAGTGCTTCGTTAGCTAGATGGAAGGGGTAGAGAAAGAGGGCACATGATGGAAGGAGGAGATAAATAAAAGGAGTGCACATGATGGGGGGGGGGAAGGATTGAGTTAGGGAAATACTGGAAGGGGTGAGGGATAGAGGTGGCGAGCTGTAGGTAGACAGTAAAAAAGAAAATTGATGAGAGGGTAGTAAGAATGTAATCTAGATGGATGCAGAAAATAAATTGAAAAGGAAAATGAGGGAAGAAAGGGATTGTAGAAGAGAGGTGTGGGAGAGGGAAGGAGAGGAGAGAGATGCCAGACCAATGGGGGTGAAAGGAGAGATGGAAGGGTGGGAATACGGTTTCTGGAAGGGGCATAGAAGGAGAGAAGATGCCATATAGGGGTAGAGAGACGGCAGACAGTGGATAGAAGGAAGAGAGTAACAAGAAGATGAGGAAAGCAGAAACCAGAGAAGACAAAGGTAGAACAAAAATTTTCTATTTATTGCTTTAGGAGATATGTGTCACTGTTTCTGTGGTATTGCATTGTATGCAGAGTCCAGCTTCTTGCTGATTCAATTTAACCTTTGTCTATGTATTTCTATTTTATCCCCCCTTTTACAAAACTGTGAAGCGTTTTTTAGTACCAGCCGTGGTGGTAGCAACTCTGATGCTCAGAATTCTATGAGCATCAGAGCTGTTACCACCGTGGCTAAAATCCACACTACAGTTTTGTAAAAGGGGGAGGGGTTAGTTTGTGATGGCATATTCCATACTAGGCGAAGGTGTGTTCTGTGTATTCAAAAGACATGGTTTTCTGTTAGGATTGATCTGAACTAGTCTGGCTTGTTTAGTTTTACAATGGGTGTATTGATGTTGTACTGCTCACTGCAGTATGTAAGATGCTACCTTTTCCTAGGTACTCATGTGTGACGTGTGGCTTGTTACTAAAAATCATGTTTTTCATACAGATGGGGGGGTGTCAAAAAATGATGGGCCCCGGGTGTCACATATGCTAGGTACGCCACTGCGTGAATTGCTACATTGATTTTTTTGTTGTTGTTGTTTCTTAATACTTTTAATAAAGTCCATCTCAGGAACATCGTTTTTTTGGGTTTTCTTGAAGTTTTGCATATACTGCATGTTAAAAGGAAAACTTAATATATAGTATATGCAGCCCTTTGTAGTAAATGTAGATGGTGTGTCTAGTATTTGACCTGTATTTACTGCACAGGGCAACCATACACTATATAGCTCTCTCTGTTACATAGAGTAACAACTAATTCAGGTGTCCCTGTGCTATCTTCTACTGTAGTGATGCCCCATTTCCCCCACCCCGAACACATTTCCTACCACTCGGCACATCTAACATGTAGACTGAGACTATTACCAGCAGAAGGTCATTTTAAGATGCATGTATAACCACAGCTACACTGATAAATACTGTAATTGGTTGTAACACATCTTGATCTGAAAGAGATTGTTTTATCTTATTCAAACATTTTATTGTGAATTGTTCTTGATCTCCAGGTATAAATGGTATATAAATACTTTGTTGTTGTTGTAGGGTAATTTTGTAATAGAGTGCCTGGTTTAAGACAGCAAGCAGGTGTGAATGTAGGCACTATTTTATAAAGATGCATAATTAAACCAAGGGTATGCATCTCCTTTAAGATTCTGTCCCAAGAAAATTTCAGCAAACCAAAAATGGGTATGGGAATGACCACAGCAAACCAGACCAAGATAGTCACAAAGATGTTTATTAAAACTTTGGAGTGTCAAACATAGAGCAAAATCACAACTGTGGAGTCAACATGGGGCGTGTTTCAGCCTAAGGCCTTCTTCAGAAGTCCTACTGAGGTCAAACAAAAGACCTGAAACACAATTAGATTTAGTGAGCAGTAACATTCATAACAATGTCTCTGCTCTTCTGTAGTACAAGCAAACTCTTGTTTGAACTCAATAGGACTCCTCAGGATGCCTTAGGCCAAAATGGCCCATGTTGGGTCCACAGTTGTGATTCTGCTCCAGGATTGAATGCCACAGTTTTAATAAAGACCTTCATGACTGTCCTGGCCTGATTTGCTTTGGTCATTCTCATCCCCCTTTTTTGGTACTTGCGAGACTTCTTTGCGGGAGCGGTTTGGTTCTTTCCAGTTGTGTTTTGGACTTGCCAGGAAAAGTTCAACCATGTTCACTGTGAAGCAGTAAACCAAACATTGAATGTTGGTTTCTATCAAAGCCATGTGCCAATCAATTGCTTTCATTAATCTAGAAGATATTGTGGAGAAAATTAACACCAGTCTAATTCTCTTTCAGATATTGTTGATGCTTTGTCAGATCCAAAGAAATTTCTGTCTGTGATGGAAAAAAGAGCAGATCAGATGAGAGCTATGGGTATTGAAACTGTATGTAAATATGAATTATTTATACTTTGGTGCTAACCGTACCAATACGTATATTGAATTTGCTTTTCATTTCTGGAGATTTTTGTATCATCATTATTATTTCAAGTCTAGCAAGTTCTATCAAAGTAGACCCACTCTACTCCCAATAATCAATTATGAATTGTTAAATAAAAACAAAGCACAAATGACACTGTAGATTGGAAAAAGAAGAAATGAGGGTATATAGCAATCCAGGGGGACATATCTAGGCACTTTGCAAAGACACAGCAGTCATTCCACAGCTGTAGATTTTGATATCTCACTTGATTTCATGAATACTAAAATTTCTCCTCAAATATAGCATAAAAATGTTCAGAAAAAACAGTAGTGCCCCCTGTACTTATAGAATCGATAGCAGAAAACATGAAATTACTGGAAACATTTGGGTCAGTTTTCAAATGGGAAGTCCAGTGACATCTGCTGATTTGCCCCAAGATTAGGCACATTTTAAGCAGTGCTATACATATAGGGGTCAAGTCTATAAAGATGCAGTGTGTTAAGCACTAAGGCCCGGATTATATAAATGGTGCCGTTGTCATCGACCGCCTAAGAAACAGCCGCTGATCGCATGTCCAATCACACAACAGCATAATCTATTATAATTAATTAGGAGATTCAAAAAAATCAACAAACACATCTCACATCTACCCCACAAAGCGCATATCAGCAAAAAGAAAAAGGGTAGTGTCTTAACACTTCACTTCTTAAAAATAAGTCAAGCATTCCTGTTGTTCTCACATAGACCTCTTGATTCTTTATGTTATATACCAAAATGGTTCCAAATAAAACAGTATTCAAAAACTTCTCAGTATCCCATGGACTGGGTGCGTTTTTAATACATACTCACTCTAATTTCTTTTAAAACCTACATCTAACCTTGGAGAGGAACATCAGAAAGTCAACATGGAAAAGGGATCATGGGGCCTCTTATAGCGCACAGCTATTTCAGAACCCACTTCACCAATCCCAATTCTACAATCATTTGTTCCTCCCTCAACCTCCCTATTTCTAAATTTTGTTCACTATACACCCTTTTTTTTAAGCTAGTTAAATATGAGATAGTCCATAAAGCATAATACACTAATAACGTGTGGAACTGCACTTACCTAACCAACAGGATTCCAGTGCTGTCTGTATTTTCACTCCCAACGCCAGGGCACAGCTAGCACACTGTCCCCTTAGGCATTTTGGTACTTAAACCTTCATCGGGGGATTCCTCAGTACACACGTTTGTCGGCGTCACGCTCAGAGAAAACTTCCTGCTCACTGCCGCTGGCCTGTCAATGGCACCATTTTATAGAATTGTGGGTTTGTGAAAGATAGGTGCCAGAAATGTAGGCCAGGGTTTTCAAGGCCTTACATTTCCGGAGCCTATCTTTCACGTGTATCATGGCTATGGAGGTGCTTTATGACACCTAACGCCACTTCCAGCATTAGCCATGTCTATAGTGGCATTAGGTGTCGTAAAGCGCCTCCTTAATCATGATGCAGGCACCTACATTTTTTTAAAACACTTTTAATTATTTTTAAACAGCGTTTTCCACTTAAGTTAGGCGCTTAACTTAAGGTGCTATTTATAAAATATGGGCCTAATGCTATAAAAACATCTGGGAACTCAGATTCCACTATAGGATACTGGCCTAAGTCAGCATTTAAGTGCCAAAATTTAGGTACATCCACTTAGACCAGTGGTTTCCAATGTGCAACCCCAGGGCCACATGTGCCCCCCCCACCCCCAAAGTCCTCCATTGCGGCCCTCAAACAGTTTGCTGAAATGCACTTCAAATCCTATAAATGTTGCTACTATTTGGGTTTCTGCCAGGTGGACTGGACTAGATGACCATTAGTCTGACCCAGTATGGCTGTTCATATAAATGCGTTAATTTCAATCTTTTCAACTTGATATAGTAACTGCAAAAACAATCTATTAAGTGTGTTACTCAGGTGTCTCATTTATGGAATTTGCTACTATAGACAATCCAAAATAGTGAGTTTTTAAACTCTATCCTTGAAGTATTATAGAATCAAGTTTAATATTAATTTTTAATAAGGCTCTACATCAATTAAAATTTTTAATATTACATGATTAATTGCACGATCCAAATGTAAAAGAGTTTAAATAAATATAGCAGGTACAGCCCTATGAAAAATAAAATCTGGTTATTTTTATAATCATCTCCATGAGCACATATCTTCCCATTTCTCTTCTTTCCTCTTCCCTCCCCTCCACAGGTACAATTTCTTCCCTCTCCCTGAATACCACCTCTTCCCATCTCTCTCCCCTTCCCTCCATGGATACTATCTCATCCCTTCTCTTCTGTCCCCTCCCCCCACCTCCATGGGAACCTATTCTCTGCCTCTCTTCCACCTTAGGATAACATTCCAGAGAACAACCCCCCCATCTTTCTCTCTCTTATTCTCCTACCCCCCATTCCACTAGCCATCCACATCTTTCTCTCCAGGCACCTATTCATACCTCACTCACTCTGGCAGCTACTTCTCCTTGCCCCTCATGATCCTTGGAACTTGCCTTGACCATGTGGGAGTATGTGGTGCAGTGGTTAGACATACAGCCTCAGCACCCTGAGGTTGAGGGTTCAAATTCCTTGCTGCTCCTTGTGACCCTGGGCAAGTCGCTTAATCCCCCCATTGCCCCAGGTACACTAGATAGAGTTTGAGCCCACCGGAACAGATAGGGAAATATGATTAAGTACCTGAATATAAAACCACTTAGGATATAAGTGGTATATAAATAAATTAATTAACTAAGCATGGAATGTACTAGATTTATACAAAAAGTTACCAGATTTCAAGAAGTATAAACTCGGACATGTGGCCCTGCTCCCAGCAACGCCCTGTACCCCCTCAGCCCCACCCCCACACAAACCTCCTCTTAAGCTCATGGCTGTGTCTGAGCATGTGCGGATGCAATGATGTCACACGTCATCGCGTCATGTCCGCACATGCTCGGAGGCCCTCTCAGATACAGCCCCGAGCCAAAAACCCAGACACCCAGCTTACGGTTAGAAAGACACCCGGACACCCAGACAGTCCTCTTAAAAGAGGACATGTCCATGTAAATCCGGATGGCTGGTAGCCCTATTTATACATGCACCTGTGCAGACAGAAAACGCAGACGGCGCTTCATCTAATCTAATCTTCCGTTTGTGAGTCGCACATCTCATACAGGCTCAAGGCGGCAGATCAAAGAGGAAGAGGAAGTTGTAGGGGAAGGGGGCATGGAGCAGCAAGAGGAGGGACATAGATGCCATTTGGAAATTGACCTCATTGTTAGACTTGATTGAACTTGATCAGGCATGATTAAATGTAATTCAGAGATTGTGCTTGAGGCACTAAAGCGTTTTCCCATTTTGTTCTTGAAGGAGGGAAATGCATTGGACCCAATATTCAAAAAACCATGAGTTCCTATGCCAGGTTCCTATATTTGTCTCCTATTTTTAGCACGCATAGACAAAGTCTAAGTTGTCAGCTAAAAAGTAATGTAAATTTAGGGGCCTTTAAGTTATAGGAGTCAATGTTCAAAGTGCCTAATTAAATTGCTCTGCTTGGCCCAAATGCTAATACAAGTATTGAGCAACACATAACTGGAGAGTGCCACTCTATATTAGCTCTGAAAGCCACAGCACTTTTCAGTTAGAGGTAAGGTATTCTGGGAATGGAGTCAGGATAGATCCCAAAATGACCTTGGCACCACCAATCAATGCCAATGTCTGACCAGCTAAGCAGGCAAGTCAAACTGCACATACTTAGCTAGTGCTGTCCTGACCATACCTAGCTAGTTATCCAGATATCAGCACTGAATATCAGCCAGACATGGATAAGTTGTGGTGGCCTGCAAAAACTTGGCTATTTAGCCAGGTTCTATAGTATGCCTGGGAACATGTTGGCAAACAGTCCACTAGTCCCAAAAGGATAGAGAAACTTCATTGTAAAACCAAGATAAAACTGCCCAATATGGCCGTGTTTCACCCAGAAGGGGCTGCCTCAGGGACACACACTTACTATTAAGATAAAGAAAGATAAATCAATAATAGAACATAAATTATAAAATTATTTTAAAACCCAACCATAAAATCATAGCAAATAAACAAATAGGAAAGATATCTAATAAATTCAAGGGTGGTTTGAAAAGTTTGGTAAATTTCCATGAGCTGGTGCCTCAGCCCATTAATCATCGATGCCATCAATGAGTATTTTGCAGAGTTTGACAAAACATATTTTTCTGACGGAACAAAAAAAATGGAAGCTCGCTGGACTAAGGGCTCCTTTTACGAAGCCGCATTAGCAGTTTAGCGCATGCTAAACCGCCGGACGCACTAGCCGCTACCGCCTCCTCTTGAGCAGGCAGTAGTTTTTTGGCTAGCACGGGGGTAGCGCGTGATTAAAAGTCACGCACGCTAAAGCCGCTAACGCGGCTTCGTAAAAGGATCCCTAAGTGTAAAGTCCTCAATGGAGTCTACATTGCTTAACTTGCTTTTTTACCAAACTTTTCAAAACTACCCTCGTAATAGGCAAAACGTAACATACGGATTATCCTGCAATAAAATTGAGAACTCAATGCACATACTACAAGTAAACAACATTAAAAGGTGTGTGGGGACAAGGTAAGATGCATTACATACGGTGGCGTAGCGAAGGGTGAGAGGCGCCCGGGGCAATGGCACCCTTTTCTCTGCCCCCACCCTAGCCGCTCCTTACCCACCCACCTCCTGCCACACACACACGCACCCCTTCCCTTCTCCCGTACCTTTTTAGATTCAAACAATTTTTATTGATGCATACAATATCAAAAACAACATAAGAGTATCACATTATGCATAATACAACAACAATGCATCAAATAATATAAAATAAGAAGCATAAATACCCTCTACCTCCCCACCCAAAACCCTTTTTAATGTTGCTGCATGAGCAACAACCCCCAACCTGCTCACATCAGCGTCGACTCGTCCTCTGCACTTCCTAGACACAAGTCCAGGAAGAGATGTTAGAAGAGCCATTGCTGGCACGAGAAGCAAGTTGGGGTTGCTGATTATGCCACGAACATTAAAAAGGTACAGGGAAAGAGAAGTAGCGTATGAGCATGAGAGTGGGCAGGGCGGGGAGGGGGGACAGGGAGGAAAACAACTGCTGGCACCCACATTGTGGGCACCCAGAGCGGATTGCCTCCCCCCACTTACTTCGCCATTGATTATATACCCTTACTGTGTAAATTATTCACCTCACTTTAAAGCATGACTCCAATGGTTAAAGTAAAGTACATGAGCATACCTATTCCGGCAAACAGTATAATATAAATTTAGTCCAAAATCTATCAAAAAATTATAGACAGGAAAGTATTATTGAAAAAGAATAGGAACCAAAAATGAATGTATTTTTATGAGATCTCATTTTGTTGTCTTGATATTGCTAAGATCAATGTCATCGCTTTTTGCAGAGTGATATTGCTGATGTGCCAAATGATAACTCCAAGAATGATAAGAAAGGAAAATGTAACAATCCCAAAGCAAACGTCACTCCTCAGAGCAGCTCTGAACTCAGACCAGTGGCGACTGCCGCCCAGGGCCCTGGGCCAGATACAAAAAAAGGTAAAATTTAAATAAATGAAAACAAAGAGCACCTCAAAACAAGACAAAATCTTTTTTTTTTCTGACATGAAAAAAATTACTGCTCAAAGAGATATAGGGCTCCTTTTATGAAGCCGCGTTAGCGGCTTTATCGCACTTTTTATCACGCGCTAACCCCCGCACTAGCCGAAAAACTACCGCCTGCTCAAGAGGAGACGGTAGCGGCTACCGTGGCCAGCAGTTTAGCGCACGCTATTACGAGCGTTAAACTGCTAACGCGGCTTTGTAAAAGGAGCCCCTAGTGAGCATTATCTTTAAAGTAATGAGCTGGGAGTCAAAAGAGATGATTTCTAGTCCTATTTCTGGCACAGTTACTTGCTGTGAACTAGGAGAGGTCACTTTATCACCCCTTGCCTGAATCACCCACTGAATCTGTTGGTTCATCAGAACAGAGATAGATTGTTCTGGTTTAGGGTTCCATTTTAATTCTAGATAAATAGTCATTAATGCCTTATTTGATTCAGAACAAAACATTAAACCCAATATTCCAAGCAACCTACATGAGCTGAAGTGTCTCCTGGTCATCCAACCACTGATATTCAGTGGCACATAACCATAATAACATAGTAACATAGTTATGTGCCACTGAATATCAGGTGGTGCTTACTAAATATCTGGCTGGCCATAAAAAATGGGCAGGTTAGGGACAGTTCAGGAGGTGGCATTTGGGAAGAGTTGGCTGTTTGTGTGCCGGCAATATTCAGTACCAGGACCAGTATAGTTAACCCAGCCAAGTTAGGACTGTTGAGCTATCCTAACTTAGCCGGTTTAGCTATGCAGGTCCTGGCACTGAATATTAACTGGGACCAGTATGGATTTTTAACACTGTTTTAATACCTCTGAGCCCCCTCCTTCCTTAACCCCACCACCACCACCACGTGGAACATCTCCCATTTTGTGGAAGTTGGTGCTAGGGACAGGCACAGGTAGGGTTCACTCCTGCCCCCATCATCTTATTGGATCAGAGGTAGGCCTGAAGGGTCCTATTGAAAATGGGGGGTTAGACGGACATTCAAAGACAGGTGGGAGGGAATTCTCAAAGTCGCAACCTGGAGGGAGAAGAAAGGAAGGGAAGGCTATTTCAGGGAGCTGAAGGAGACTCAGAGGGTTAAAAAAAAAGTTTTAAAAAGTTATGTGGGTCCTGGCCAATATTCAGCTGGGACCTGCATAACTTTCTTATGCAGACCCTGGCCAAATATCTGCCAGGACCTGTATGGGCTGTGGTGGCTTGCACTTGGCTTGGAACTGAATATCGGGCTAATTTAGCTGCCGATTAAAAAAAATTGCTGACTCCCACCAGTTGTATGTTGTCCAGAATCTATTAGGATGGAATGTACATGAGCCTATTTCCAGTCTTTACATCAAAATTAATTCTAGGGTGAATCAGTAAAATAAAAGCAATTGTTAAATTATGCGATAACCGGAACAAAACTAGCGAAATGCAACATATGTACTTGTACATTGCCTACAGGATAATTCGTACACGCACAGTGCAGCGCTCTGCCTTTAGTTGTATGGCAGCCATGAGGTCAGAACCACAGACGCTTCATTACACGATTCCACCATTGAAGATCAACATGCAGTAGTGCGCTTTCTTTGGGCAGAGGGATTGAAACCTGTGGAAATTCACCATCAGATAGTGACTCGGTATGGACATAGCTCCATGAATCAACGAAAGGTTTATGAGTAGATAAAAAGGATTAAAGCAGGAAGAACAGGTGTAACTGACGAAGGTTGTTCTGGTCACCCATCAACATCGCGCACACAAAAGCACGTTGACAGGGTGGATGCCTTGATTAAAGACCGATGAATAACGGTGTCTCAATTGACTGCAAATTTGGATATCGGCTATGAATCCGCATTTGCCATAATGCATGATGACTTGGGATACAGGAATGTCTGTGCACAATGGGTTCCCAAACAGCTTACGGATCTGCACAAGCAATAGCGTGTGAAGGTTGAGACCTAGTTCCTGAGTCGGGATGAAGAAGGTCACTGGTGACGAGACACGGGTGCATCACTGCGACCAGAGAGCAAAAGAAAAAGCATGATGAAGTAAAGGAAGCAGTGCTCGCCTGGCTTTGGGAACAGCTGAAAAACTTCTTCTCTGCAGGAATGTAGAAGCTACTGTAGTTGAACGATACAACATTTGCGTCATCTTGCATGGGGACTGTGCAGAAAAGTGGATATGTTCAATTGCTGCACAACAAAGAAAAATGGGGAAACCCAATGATCCACAGTGAAAACAATCCACCGATGAAAACAAAAAAACTGTGGATACAGATGTTCTGGAGATAATTTATTAAACACTGATATATAAAACCATGAAAATTCAATTAAAAAGTACAATGATAAAAAATACAGTGCTAAAAATCCAACCAGACCCTACATGGTCCATGTTTCGGCGAACACGCCTTCCTCAGGGGTCCAATGGTTTTCAACCTCACATATAGAGAATTGGACTGAAAACAGTCTATTGTCTTTAAACATGTGAGCAAAGAATACCGCAGACAAGCTAAAGTAGCAAAAAAAATGCTCACATTACTTCTATTAAAGCCATTAGATGTATTTTGCCTTTTCTTTTTGATTTACCCTCGTACAAACCTGCGATACCTGTAACCAACTATGCTACCCCAAGGGAGAAATTAGGAGTGAAAAAATACCTTAGGGTGCAAGTCAGCAGTGGTGAGCTAAGCAAGTCTTTTCATTTGCCTCATTGCTGCAGGAAATAAAGACCTTTAAGGTTGTAGAAATATTTAGACGGATGTTTAAAACCAAAGATGGGCTCTGCCAGGCCCTGAGAGATTTCTGTCAACCCCATCTTTCATCATAAAAGCCCAAGGCTTTGTATATTTCACTGCAATGCAGCCGATATTCAAAGCGTGCGAAGCAGCTGGGAATGGCTGCTGACTGTTTAACTCACCGGCAACTATCCAGGCATTTTCAGTGGCACTTTACCGGTTGTCTTCACTGAAAATAACTGGTTAGCACCAAAGTGCAAGCTGGCTATGTTGGAGGTATTTTGAGGCAGAGTCCAGTTAGCTCCTGATATTAAGAGCTAATTGGCTAGTATTAACCTATAAATAGAACCATATAAATAGTTGTCCTATCTTTATGCACTAATGCATGGCCAGTTAGTTCTGAATATCAAGTTAACCGGGCAGGTGCTAGCCAGCTTTTAAAAAAACCAAACAACCACATAGTGCCAGAAACTGGATGTGGCCCGGCATTGAATGTCTGGATTGAACATCGGCAGAAGACATTAACAACGCTGCCCCCTGCAGGCTGAATATCGTGGTAATGTGTATTTGTGCAAAGATAACACGATTCTAAAAAAAAAAAAAAAAATAGCATTAACTCACAAACATGTTTTCATTTTCTCTCCCACTTGGAGTTTTCATAGATTCAGTCTAGTAAGCAGAATAGCATTATCAATTATGTCTGCTGATCAGGAGTAAGAGTGCAACCAGAAAACAGCCAAATCACATTGAGAAAACATTGCAAAATCCAGTACAAGTGATAGCTTTATAAATATGTTGTTGAGTTTGTAACAGGGTCAGTAATTAGAAGATTTATCCAGCTAACTTCTAAAGCTAGTCAGATAAATCTATTTAAACCCTCCCCATCCCCTGATTAGTTAATTTGTGTGGCACTATCAAATTTCTACTAAATGCCCACCAACCACTCTAAGCCTGTCTACTCCCTCCACTATACACACACACACATATACATACAGTTTCTGTTCACTTCCTGGAGCCACCTACCACAATCTTCCAAGGACAGGAACAATTTTTTGAGTCTTCTAGCAGCCCTCCAAGATTGCTTCCAGCCAGAACCCCTATACACATAAAGAACTTTCCTCGCCTGGAAATATTCCCAAATCCCTATGGGTCAATACTCAAAGCAATTTAAATGGACAGGAGAGGCTAATCTCTAGCAATAGTACAACAAGACTACTGCTAAAAATGGGTGTCTCAACTTATATTTGGATCTACTTAGATTTGAGTGTATACTGTAGTTAAGCATAGATATTCACATATCGTTTTATCTTGAGCACATATAATTTAGGTTAATTCATTTGTGAAACTGATCACAAAATGATAGCACAATAGCCTATAAATTACAAGCTTCATATTTGATTAGTACCATTAACCATTTTTTTTTTTACATTTGACTAACTGAAATACTGTTGCATAGCTACAGCTTGAATTTTAATGAAGAACACCAATTCTGCATAAAAACAGTGTTTAGTAATTGAGCTTATGATGTACATTTAAATGTATGGCATTAAAAAGACAATTTTCAAAGCCAGTTATGTGGATAAATGGACAGCTATGAATCCTACTAAAAATATGCATGAAAGTTTATATGCTTTGTTTTAACCAATCAAAGAAAAGGATTTCCAGATTTGTATTTAGGGTGATCTTGGAAAACAATGCACACAGCTGAGATTTTCAAATCGATGTGTGCTGTTTTAAACAAAATGTCTCCTAAAGAACAAACTGATGCAAAGTCTTTGTACCCGTAGGAACTTTTCTAAGAGAAAGTACTGCTTTTATGAAAATTAGGTACAGCTTGCACCATGCATTTCTCCCCTAGGCAGGCTATTGCCGAACTGATGCTTTGTATCGTGTTATATATATATATTTTCCTGAAATCATTTAGCTTGAGTATTATAATATGTACCAACTTAACTGAATTTCAACAAAAACTATTTGTTTCCTAGCTGTAGAACTTATTCCCCAAGTGAAGATAGAAGATTTAAAGCAAATGAAGGTAAGCTGGATTATTAAATACCCGTGTTTCCCGGAAGATAAGACCTACATCGAAAATAAACCCTAGCATGATTTTCAGGGTAGGTCTTAATATAAGCCCTACCCCCAAAATAAGCCCTAGTTGGGATTCACCGGCAGTGCTTCCCCCCGCCACCGCGCAGCCATCCTTCCCTCCCATCCGAATTGCCGACTGCAAGCAAGCCCTACATACTGGTACCTCCCTCCAAATCAGCGTCAGGCCGGCAGTGCTCTAAACAGGCTGCTACAGCCTTGTCTGCCAGTGAATTCTCTCTGCCGCGTTACTGATGACATCATCAGAGGGAATTCACTGGCAGACAAGGCCGAAGCAGCCTGTTTAGAGTGCTGCCGGCCCGACGCTGATTTGGGGTAGGTGCCAGTATGTAGGGCTCGCTCGCGGTCAGCGGGGTTCGGATGGGAGGAAGGGAATGATGGAGGGTCAGCGGGGATTCAGCTGTGTGGTGGGGCGGGCGGGGGTGGTGGGTTCTGCTGCATGAGGGATGGGAGGGAGGGAGGGAAGGATAGAAACTATGGGAGAGAGGGGAGGAAATATGCTACACATGTGTGGGAGAGAAAGGAAAGAGGAAGAATTGGGGTGAAGGAGAGGAAGGGAGAGATGATCATGTACATACCCCAAAAATAAGACCTAGTGTGTTTTTTGGGCCCAAAATTAATATAAGACACTGTCTTATTTTTGGAGAAATACAGTAGCAGCAAACTGTTATTCAGCATGCCCTTGAAATGTTTCCATGAAATCATTGTGTAACATTGGCCATGGATATGTAGTGATTTCTGGGGTGTATGGTTCTTTCATGGTAGTTGATGTGAAGCAGGACATGTTCAGTTTCAGCTCTGACTCCTGGCCAACAGTCCAGAGGATTATGTTAGAAGCATTCCCACCCACAATAGCAGCTTTTAAATGTGAAGATTGTCCACACATTCAAATAACAATTTTGGAAAGCCATTGTTTACATATGGTGATCTATGCCATGTTTAGATTACAAGGAGACATGGTTAGAGTGTGGACAGGGAGTAGTTTGAATGGGGGAATAGACATCAATAAAAAAATGTCAATATTTATACTTGATCCAATGCATAAATAAGTGCATATTTAAAGGGGCAGGTGCAAAGGCTGAGAGCAGCCCCCCCCAGTTCCCTCTGGCTTCAGATTCTACTCCCAAACATCCCCTCTCCCAGCATCTGGTCTCCCACCTGACATCCTGTGACATTCAATCCCCTCCAATGGCAGCACCCCCTCCTTCCCAATAGGGTTCCCACCCCCATCCCAGCTCTTACCAGGATTCCAGATAGGAGAAGGTGTGAACCCCAGTTGCTCATGTTCATGCCAAGTCCCAAGATCAAAAATGGCATTCATTACTGGTAGTGGTAATCTTGCAGTTCTACCACTAGAGGTCAGACTGCCAAATAAAGTGGGATCTTTTTGGTGGACTTTCACAAAGGTGCCCGATGTAAGATCTAATGCTTGGAGGGTCTTAGAGGCAGGATCTGGTGCCAGAGGGATTGGGGGTGGGGGGGTGGGAAGCTTGTGCTGCTGGCAGGTGGGGTTAAGAGGGATGTATGCATGCACATCTAGGATAAAGCTGCAAAATGGTTTGAAGGGTGGGACTTCTTGGTCCTCAAGAGCAGTGCAGAGCATTCAGCGTGTCGGCCTGTGCTAAAAACCTCTATCACAGTTTTGTAAAAAAAAAAAAGGGGGGTGGAAGGAGGAGGAGGAGGGTAAAATAAATAAATAAAATTCCTAGTCTGGACTTTTTAATTCCTCTTTCATGTTCTTTCTAAAATTGGCTTATAACTTCTATCTGTAGCTTTCATAAATACGAATGTTTGGACGTGTACTATGTATAGCTTTCATCTTTGGAGATGATACTGACTTTGTTTTATTTAATTCCTAATGTTTTCTATACCTCCTTTCATAAAAATAACATCAAAGTGGCTTACAGGAAAATAACAAAAATTTTATTTAAAAAGTAGAAAGAAAAGAAGCAGTCCACTGCCTCTCCTGACAGAAAAAAACAAAAGAAAACAGCAGCATTTCAGGCTGACAGTTCCTCAATGGACAACAGAACATTCTGCCAGCTTTTGTTGTGGTCCACTGCACTGTTTATTCAAAATATCTCTAGAAGAAGCACTTTCATTCACTCCTTAGGACCATCAAAAGTTGCACTCTCAATGCAGTGTCAATGGGAGTTAATTTCACCACATCTTTTCATTAGTCCATTTTTTCATCCTTTTCACTTTAAACTTATTAACTTCTCAAGCGTGATATATTTAGAAAAGACAAAAAAACACTTATCTGCATTCGTATCGGGGGAGGGGGGTTGGTTCTGCCTACATCAGGGGTGTCCAATGTCGGTCCTCGAGGGCCGCAGTCCAGTCGGATTTTCAGGATTTCCCCAATGAATATACATGAAGTCTATTTGCATGCACTGCTTTCATTGTATGCTAATAGATCTCATGCATATTCATTGGGGAAATCCTGAAAACCCGACTGGATTGCGGCCCTCGAGGACCAACATTGGACACCCCTGGCCTACATGAATCCATGTTTCACCAATATAGGCCGTTTGAAGGCAATCTCCCTTCCCCCCTCCCCCCCACCGTGTAATGTTCTTCCTTCCAAATTCGAATGCTTAATTTGTGGGCCATCTTCTGTACATGCAGCTTAGGAAGTCTGAAAGAACATGGTCCACTGCCATAATTTTTTATAACATAATGATCATGCAGGGGCGGTTCTTGCATTGCTTCCAGTTTGAAAAGATCCAACAGTGACAGACTATCAAATTCATAAAGCATCTGTGACAGTTTCTCCCCCCACCCCCCAAACCATCTATTTCCAATTAAATTCATTAGGTTATAATCAGTCATATGCAGAGTCCTTGATTTCCTCTGCTTCTGTGATCGTGAGCAAGACCACAAAATCTACCTCTTCCCACAGAATTGGCTACTCCCTCTGGAATTACCGTGGGAACTCAGGGGACTGGGTACACTGAGCAACTTTCCTTTTAGATTCAAATGAGCCGCATCATGAATGGATCTCAGAAAAAAAAAGCTGTTCTGCTCTGTGTTGCAAAATCAGCTACACATGTGATCATACTGAATATTAACTAGGTATAGTCAGATAACAGTTACAAAATCACATTTTCCAAGAGGTAATGATGCTCTAAAATGAAGTGGTCCTGCTCTCCTCATTAAACTTCACTGGCTTGTAAAACTTCACAAGTTGAGTTGCAAGGTCAACTTTATAACTACATACAGTATGCATGTTGCTCCCATGGTGTTTTATGAGTCATACTCTTCAGTACAGCCTAATGTCATCTCCGAAAAATTCTAGAAAATGAAAAGACTCATTAACATAACATAATTCATTTATAAACTGCAACTACCTTACAGTTCAGTGCGGTTTACAATGCTAGAATACTGCACATTCACAGTGAATTACAATTCAAATATTTTTTTAAAATTCTCAGAAAGATAAGTTTCTATCAATTTCCTGAAAATTAGATAAGTATTAGATCTTAGGATCAAACTACCAAAGTTCTTATCCCATAGAGCCACCTGGTATGCAACAGTTCTGTAGAAGAATCATTTATATAGTCAGCCTTTTACTGAAGTGAAAGCAAATAATCTGGAATCATGGGCAAAGCTTTTGGTCAATGAACTTAAGGTGATCAATGATGTAGGTAGGAACCAAACCACGCAGTGTCTTATAGCAGACACTGCCAAATTTGAATAATATTCCTCCTTCAATTTGCAACCAATGTAAACTCCAATAATAATCCGATACATGTACATAAAAATCATGAGTCTTAACTGCCTATAACTAGGCGGTTTTACAAAAAAACAATCATATAAAATAAACATACAGCACATACGATTATACAAATGACAACAGGTCCTTCATGTCAGCCATATTTTACAGCACTCGACAGCATATCAATACAGAAACATTCAGGGGGGGGAACATTTATTGAAAGCTTCTACAAATAATATAGTTTTCAGAAGTTTCTTAAACATCTGAAAATCTATAAGAGTTCTTTGTGGTCCAGTCAAATAATTCCACAGTGTTACTCCTATGAAAGAGATAGCGGAGGACCTAGTACTGGTTAGATTCTGATACTTCCCTGATAACTAACCATATGTCGTAATGATCAAATTCTTCTGATTCATTTTCCTTGCAGGCTTCAGCTCTTCTCCCTTCAGCTGCTAACATGCCAGCTGATGGAAGAGATCTCATTTTAAATTGCTATGTCAGCACACACAGTGAGCAAGGAGACAGAAGTTGAAACAGAAGAGAATTATTCAGGAGCTGATTTGCAAGGGTACAGAGCATATGTGTAGAATAGACAGATAGGGTATGCTTTGATATTAGCATTTGCATGCTATATTGAACACCTAGCTACAGTTATGTAAAAATATTGATAAAGTGTTCTGACCTGGTGGATCAGGAATTTCCTTGAAAAAATCAATGAACTGCATTCACATAAGTCAGGATTTCATGAAAAGCATAGTTCGGAGTTACTCTACTGTAATTAGTGAAATTAGAAACTCCATGGACAGGGGTGTAGATCGCTATTGTCTCCCTTGGCCTCTCCTCAGCATTCAATTTGATATGCCAGCATCTGCTCTTTTCCCTTCTATATGACGTGGATTCTAGGAGAAAAGTTCTGAAATAGTTTGGTTCTTCAATGCTAGATTCTTTTGAGTACTGCATAATTTTCAGCACTCTTTGAATCCTATCAGTTTGAAAGTGGGGTGTCCCAGGTTTCGATCTTGTCACCCATGTTTTTTAATTTATTTCTTAGCCCTTTTCAACTATACTAATCATTTCTAGAGTGCTACAAGATGTACACAGCACTGTATACATTATGGAGGGGGGAACTCTATAAGGGGTGCCTAAATCATAGGCACCTACATCAATAAAAATCTATTTCAAAATCAGAGTTAATGATGTCATTAATGAGCTTTTAACAAGATCATAATGACAAAAAATAAAGGTTAATTGGCGTGGTTAGGGGCGTATCGGGCTCTTTTTTTTAAATTAGGCATGTTTGAATCTAAAATTAGGCATTGGTAGGCATCTCTAACAGAATCGCACCGACATTGTAGGTGTGGTAACCCTAACATACATTGTAGATGCCTTCAATGCAGGTATGATTTTTTTTTTTTAGAAATGCCTAATGCAATTGACACGTGTTGGCATCATTAACAGAATCTGGCCCTATATGCAGTTACTTTCTCTGTTCCTAGTTGGCTCACAAGCTAAGGTATTTTTTTTTTTTGTACCTGGTGTCATGGAGGGTTACGTGACTTGCCCAGAGTCACAAGGAGCTACAGTGGGAATTGAACCCAGTTCTGTAGGATCAGAGTCTGCTGCGCAGTGGTTAAAGTGGCAAAGTGGTTAAAGCTACAACCTCAGCACCCTGAGGGTGTGGGTTCAAACCCATATTGCTCCTTGTGACCCTGGGCAAGTCACTTAATACCTCCATTGTCCCAGGTCCATTAGATAGATTATGAGCCCACTGGGACAGACAGGGAAAATGTTTGAAGTACCTGAATAAATTCATGTAAACCGTTCTGAGCTCGCCTGGTAGAATGGTATAGAAAATTGAATGATTGAATAAGGATCTCAAAGTCCCTCCTTGAGGGCCACAATTCAGTCGAGTTTTCAGGATTTCCCCAATGAATATGCATTAAAAGCAGTGCATGCACATAGATCTCATGCATATTCATTGGGGAAATCCTGAAAACCCAACTGAATTGCAGCCCTCAAGGAAGGGCTTTGAGACCCCTGGAATAACCATTAGCTTTTATTTTACTGGTCGCAGTTAAATAGTGACATATGTTGCTTCTCATCAATGTGATCTCTCCTTGCTTAAGAACTGCTTATCCCTTGATTCTCAATGGTGTGATTCAAAATGCCTGGATTCTGGGTTGCCCTTTAAGCCAGACTGCGCCCTAGTTGCTAGGTCCGCCTTTATAGCACCGAAACTGCTCTTTTTGATTCAACGATTCTCAGTTTGGTAAACTTAGATCAAGATGTTACAACACTGTTAATATCTTTGGACCTTTCAGCAGCATTTAACTTAGTCAATCACACCCTTCTTCGTGATAGTTTAGCAGACATTGGTGTTTTGGGTACAGCTACATCTAACTCAAGACTACGTCTACTTTGGGAAGCAAATGATAGCCTGGCTCTTCTCCCAAGCTTTTAATACATAGGGTTGACTGACTATACACTCATTCTGTACCTGGACTGGCTTGCTACACATACTGTAACTTGATCAGTTTATTATATCTTGTTTAACTGTACAAACAACTTGCCTTGAGTTTAGCCTCCCAACTGTTTATCCCAATGGACTCTATACCACACATCTTGTCCACATCTAATAACTGTACTTGGCCCCTCGGCAATATGATAAGTTCTATTGTACAAAATCAGTAACATCATATCTATGTTATTTGAATGTTCTAATGCAGAGTTTCTCAATACGTGGTATACACAAGCCACTTG
Source organism: Geotrypetes seraphini (assembly GCF_902459505.1). Classification (NCBI taxonomy): domain Eukaryota; kingdom Metazoa; phylum Chordata; class Amphibia; order Gymnophiona; family Dermophiidae; genus Geotrypetes; species Geotrypetes seraphini. The sequence goes on along the minus strand of NC_047086.1, from coordinate 314,751,520 downwards.
TTGGGGGTATGCAGATCTGGGCGGGTCTCCCACTCCACTTCCTTCTTAATGGACATCACCGCTAGGGATCCCATGCTCTCCTTCCTGCCCTACAGCTGCATGCCCCCTTTGGGCCGAAGCCGACCTGGAAGGCTTCCCTCTGATGTTAGAGCTGACATCGAAGGGAAGCCTTCTGGGTCAGCAGGGGATCCCAGTTACCTCCTTCCAGGTAGGCTGCTCCTTCCTGCTTTCAGTCACATTTCTTGCAGGGATGTGGGCAGCAGCTCTTACATGCTGCACATGGCTGACTCGGAAGCCTTCAACCCGACGTCAGAGCTGATGTCAGAGGGAAGGCTTGTGGGTCAGTCACATGCAACATGTAAGAGCTGCTGCCTACATCCCTGCAAACAAGTGTGGCTGAAGGTCCAAAATGAGCAGCCCATCTCGATGGCCCTGGAGCAAGCAAGCAAAGAAGAGAGGGGACATGATCATGGGACAAAGGAAGAAAGGAGGGGGGAAGGAGCACATTGAGACATGGGAGGGGCACGAATTTGGGAGAAAGGCAGGGAGGGGGCACGAATTCGGGACACAGAAGGAAGGGAGGGGGCATGGAAATGGGACACAGAAGGGACGGAGGAAGGGGGCACTGACTTGAGACATAGGAGGGAAGGAAGGAATAGAAAGGGAGAATTGGGTATGAGTGTGTGAGTGGGAGGGAAATAGATGGTGCACATGGGAAAAGAAAATTGTTGGGTATCGAGAGAGAGAGAGGATTGCGGTAGAGATGCATGGGGAAGAGAAAGATGAGAGGGAAAAATGTTAGATATGGTGGTGGAAAGAGAACAGAGGGACAGATTGAAGGGGAAGCAAGGTGGATGAATGTTGAACATAGTGATTGAGGGAGAGATCTTTCTTAGGGTCTGCTCACCTCCACTGTAGTCCATATCCTTCAATCTAGCCAACAAAAGTTTTGGTCATCACTTCTTTCTGACACCAGCAGGGACTCAGATTTAGTGCGACTGTCTGGACACTTTGGAATAGTTTGTTGGACTATTGAAGATTGAAATTATCATTTCAAAACTTATTTTTACTTTGGTTTTTAGATGTCAAGGATAATTTTTCAGTTTTCCTGGGAGCTCTGAGTGCCAGATGTTGGAATTGCAGTATAGCAATGGCAGCTATTAGATAATTTTGTGATTTCTGGATGATCTTGTAATTACTAATTTATTTTGTTGGCTATTGTAACTATATATTGTCAACTCTTTTAGTTTAATATTTATATGTAAACAGCTTAGATAAGGCAATGGGAAAATATATGAAATATTAAATAAACTTGGTATCTTTTGTAGTTCAGGCCTGTTTTTACAACTTTAAACATATTCAGACCATTTCTGAAGAAGGAATGCTGTTCATAAATTGATCTATACTTTGATTATGAACTGCCTTGATTATCATAATTCACTTAACAGTGGTGCTACAAAAATTTTCCCTTCCCCCCCCTCCGGTTTATGAAGCCACGTTAGGCTTTTTTATCACCAGCCGTAGCAGTATTAACTCCAATGCGCATAGGAATTCTATGAGCGTTGGAGATAATACCGCCAAGGTCGATGATAAAAAAAACCTAAAGCAGCTTCATAAAAGGGAGGGTTAGATTGCAGCTTGTCCAGAATATGGCAGTGAAACTTCTTTGACCAGCACAAAGAGGGACAGAGCACAACAAACAAAATACAGCAGAAAAAACGCTAAGAGCCTCAATATACCCAACACTAACTGTGTTTGGTATTACAACGCCTGCATGAGGGGTCTGCAAAAAAAAAAAATATATATATATACATACATAAATCACATATACATTATTTTATAAAAACACGAATACCAATAAAAATATTTAAAACAAATAACACTTAGAGAGAAGGCATGAGAAGTAAAAATCGATAAAATCATAACATTAATGAACATCATTATCAGAGGTGAATAAAATGAAGGTGAAATACTTAAGTAGTGAGATGTTGAGGATTAGAGCTTAGGCCAACAAATGTTGAAAAATGAAGTGAGAAATAAAAGATATGATGCGACACCCACATGTCAGTGAGAAATAAAGTGAATGTGAGAGATGAGCCAAATCAATTGTCAGAATCTTACCGGCCAATAAGCAAAATATGATTACCAAACTTTGGGGATCAGAATCAGTCCTAAAGCTTCCAAATAAGTTATAGTAACAACCATAAGCTGCATATATTGTATACTAGTTTTATAGCCCGTTACATTAACGGGTGCTAGAATATATATGTGTGTGTGTGTGTGTGGTTTTATTCTTTTTCTCTCTTTAGCCAGGTGCTAGAATAGATGTGTGTGTCTTTCTTTCTCTCTCTCCTTGACCGCTTTCTGTCTCTCTCTTTACTCGGCTGTCCACCATCACCCCTTGCCTGTTCCACCTGTCCAGCAGTAGGCCTTCTCCCTTCCTTTTACCTCCCCCTGTCCAGCAGCACTCCTTACCTGCTCCCCCTGTCCAGCAGCAATTCTTCCCTGCTCCCCAGTCCCTCTTCCCTGCTCCCCCTGTCCAGCAGCACTTCTTACCTGCTCCTCTGTTCTTCTTCCCTGCTCCCCCTGTCCAGCAGCACTCCTTACTTTCTCCCCCTGGCCCTCTTACCTGCTCCCCCTATCCAGCAGCACTCCTTACTTTCTCCCCCTGACCCTCTTACCCGCTCCCCCTGTCCAGCATGCGGCTTCTCTTCTTTAAAACAGCCTACCGGCTGTAAGGAACCTCGCAGGCCGCTCTGAGGCACGGTGACTTTTCGTGTGCAGCACTCTCCACACACTGCTTCGGGACCGTGTACTGCCCTGATTTACTCTGGCACGTCCCTGATGACATCATCAGAGACGCGGCAGAGCAAATCAGGGCAGTAGAAGGCCCCGAAGCAGCATGTGGAGAGTGCTGCACACGCTGCTTGAATCAGCGTTTGGATTGGGGCCCGCGAAGAAAGTTATCAGCTGGACTTTTTTTTTGCGCTTCCCTTCCCGCCCCTTGAGGTGCGGTGTGGCTCCTCTCGATCCCCGCCAGCATCGGAAGCCTTCTCCGATGCTGGTGCGGCTCGTGAGAGGAGCCGACAGGAGAGCAGGATGTCCAGCGCTTGGGTCCAGTCCTTCCGCTGTGGAGGCGATCGTTGGCTGGCTGCGGTCCCACACTTGCGACGCGTGTCTGGTGACGTAGTATGCGCGCATGCGCATTAAGCTGGCACAGCGCGACAGAACAGGGATCAGGGAACACGCGGCGCAAGTGCGCATGCGTGGGCTACCATTTTATTATTATAGATAGTTTAAACTAAACAATACTTGCCAAAAAGATATATTCTACATATTTGGCTCAAGCTAAATATATATGGTTACTAAAGGAAGCAGCCTCGGCAGTCAGAAACAATCCTTGAGCTGCACGATGAGTAAAATTACAGCTTGAAGCAACATGTAAAACTCAAACATTTTCACATTATAAAGCAGAGATTCAAACACAGTCTACTGTGCAGGGTGTCAGGGGTTACACTTCTTACTTTGCTACTTTGGGTATGCATAGTTGTTAGCGGATTTTCTCCCTATGTTTCCTTTTGAATTGACGAATGTGAATTGCAACACCACAAACACAAATTTACTCCTTTTGGAGACGCTTGACAAAGGCAGAATTGCCAAAACACTGTCAGTGTCGAGTCTTCGTGACTCACAATTGTGCTGTTGATTTAATAAAGTTGGCTTTTGGATCATCCCCTGCTGTATGTTCGACATCTTTTCCTTACAAATCCTGCATTTGCCTAACACATAATAGTAATTAGTTCACAAAGTGGCCTTCAAAATTCAACAAATGAGTAATCTTATAGGGTAAATAGGGTTAACCGATAGAAAGCAATCTCAAAGTCCTGTGTACAGCGCCCTGTATTCTAGTGCTCAAATTTGGGTGTTCTTTATCCAATGGTTCCCAATAAGTTTTATTTAATCAGGTTAACGTAATTGTATCTGACAGATCTTTTGTGAACAACATAATTGTGTTGTACACTCACAATCCTCTATAATAAAACCCTAAGCGCGCATGCGCACTTAGGGTTTTGTGATCCCTGCCGCTGTGCTGTCTGCCTCCGTGCCGAATTCAATTTCTGGCATATGGGGCGGCTTGCGGCACGTGGTGTGGCTGGCAATGGCAGTAGCGGTTTGACTCCTACACAGCCACTGCCAGGATGTCTCTTCTCACCCCCAGACCAGCAAACGCAGCAGCCGCAGGGCATTTGCTAGGCCAGCCCTTTTCGATAATGCGAGGTGGGCCAGCCTAGCAAAAGCACTAAGGTTGCCCGGGCTAGTGGATGCTGGACAAGAGGAGCAGGGAAAGGAGAAGGCCTACTGCTGGACAGGGGGATCAGGTAAGAGGTGCTGCTGGACAGGGGTCAGGTAAAAGGAAGGGAGAAGGCCTACTGCTGGACAGGGGGAGCAGACAAGAAGTGCTTCTGGACAGGGGGGAGGTAAAAGGAAGGGAGAAGGGGTGCTGCTGGACAGGGGGAGTAGGGAAGGGGTGCTGCTGGACAGGGGGGGAGGTAAAAGGAAGGGAGAAGGGGTGCTGCTGGACAAGAGGAGCAGGGAAGGGGTGGTGGTGGACAGCTGAGGAAAGAGAGAGACAGAAAGAAAGACAGACAGACAGCGGCCAAGGAGAGAGAGAGAGACAGAAAGAAAGACAGACAGACAGAAAGCGGCCAAGGAGAGAGAGAGAAAGAAAGACAGACAGACATATCTATTCTAGGACCCGTTAATTTAACGGGCTTAAAGACTAGTAATCATATAATCTAGTAGAATGGAAATAAAATGCGAGCACCCCTCATAGAGATGGACTGAATTTTGGATTGAAAAGAATCATTATCCAAAAAAGAACAGCCTGCATACAATTAGTTTCCAAGGGAGTAGACATTTGTGGAGATTGAGCTGAAACTGAATATCATATATTCGCCATGCTATTCTCCTTGCTGGATCATCAGTTTTGTAATTTTTATCCTGATTTTAGTAGATGAAAAAAATTGTTGCATAACTTAGAAAAAAGTCGGCCTTTCAGAAAATACCTGAATGGATTTATGTTTGAATTACAGACCTTGCAATCCAAAAGAGCAATCCATTTTTCCCTTTTCATAGGCAGAATTAACAGCATCTAAAGTAGTATAAAAATTCATGCATATAGAGAAATAATATTGATTCAATACTGTTTTCACAGGCTTATTTGAAGCAATTGAAGAAACAGCAGAAGGAGCTGAATTCTTTAAAGAAGAAGCATGCAAAGGTATGATATACTAAAGAAAGACATGCCCCCTTAATGGCAGTATATGCCATAGAGACAAAATAATAGAAAATTTTTGGTATATAGGTCACTAAGAGCCTGATTCTGTATAGGACGCCTGGTCTCAGGAGCCACCTAAGAATCTTTTGAGAATTGCACACGGGCGTCCTATATAGAATCACATCTGTCCTGACGGGCAGGCGCCTAAACCCTTATTAACCACCCTGATTCTTGGCTGGCCTGGAACGTCCTCTCCGACGTTAGAATTGACGTCGGACAGCCAGAGTTGGTTGGCCCGCGGGAAACGAAGCAGGGCGAATTCGGCACCGGCCTGTTTCCGATGGCCAGTGGCAGCCTTTCCCCGACGGTGGTGGCAGCATGGTGGTGGTGGCAGCGGTGGCATGGGGAGGGCAGGGAGAAAGAAAGAAAGGGAGGTGGAGACAGGGAGCCAGAAAGAAAGAAAGGGGGCAGGGTGAAAGAAAGAAAAAAATGGGGCACGGGGAGAGAGAGAGAGAGACAGAAATGGAGAGAGAAAGAAGGGGGCAGGGTGAAAGAAAGAAATGGGGCACGGAGAGAGAGAGAGAAAGACAGACATATAGAAAGAAAGGGGGCATGGAGAGAGAAAGAAAGAAGGGGACAGGATGAACAAATAAAAAGTTGGGGGAGGGAATGAGGTCTGGAGGAGAGGAAGCATACAGGAGGCTAAAACAAGGGAAGAAATATTGGATGCACAGTCAGAAGAATAAAGTGCAACCAGAGACTAATGAAATTACCAATCAAAGGTAGGAAAAATGATTTTATTTTCAATTTAGTGATCAAAATGTGTCCGTTTTGAGAATTTATATATGCTGTCTATATTTTGCACTATGGGCCCCATTTACTAAACTGCAATAGCAGTTTTTAGCGCAGGGAGCCTATGAGCATCGAGAGCAGCGTGGGGCATTCAGCGCAGCTCCCTGCGCTAAAAAACGCTATCACAGTTTAGTAAAAAGGGAGGGAGTATATTTGTCTATTTTTGTATAGTTGTTACTGAGATGACATTGCATAGAGTCATCTGCCTTGACCTTTTTGAAAACCCGTGGAATATAAATGATAATTAACATTTTCTCTGCATACAGTGTGCTTTGTGTTTTTAAAATTTTATTGTTGGTAGATCATTTTGACTTGGCCACGAAGGTAAGGGGGGGAGGGAGGGGAGCTGCTGAAGACATCTAGTAATCCTTGCAAGCTTGACTGTGCAGGGAATTATTTTTGTAAAATCATGTTTTGTTATGTGACTAGCATTATTTAGACTTTAATTTCTATGAATGAATAGAATGAAAATGATATAAAATTACTTGCTTGTTTTTATGTGCGTGCGCTGAAGGAAAGTGGAGAGAGAGTGGGCTTAGGACGCTGAAGGGAAATGGGGAACAGAGAGTGGGGAAAAGACGCTGATTTATAAATTGACAATTGTACAGAATATTGTTTCTTTTTATACTTTAATATAATAAGTTCAATATAAAACAATTCAAGGCTTGTGTGGATGGAATCAGGTGGTTTGTGGGGATGAGGACTGAGCTTACGGGGATTAGTCCAATAAAATGGTATTTTCTTATTTCTCATTATTTGTTTTATTTTTATTTGTTAATTTGTAAAGTGGTGATTGTTATGTATCAGTTTTTTCAAATTTACATCTACTGTCTTTATATTTTGCACAGTATTAGAGGACATGTATTACTGTTTTTGTGGTGTTGCATTGTATGCAGAGTCTGGTTTCTTGGCAGTTCAGTTTAACTTTTGTCTACATATTTCTATTTTTAGTTTGTGATTATTCCATATTGGGCAAGGGTGTATCTGTCTGTGTGTATGAAAGGGACGTGGCTTTCTGATAGCATCGACTGTACAGGATCAATTGACTGTGCAGGATCTGGTTTGTTTAGTTTTACAATGTATGTCTTGGTGTTCTAGTGCTCACTGCAGTGTTTAAGATGCTGCCTTTTCCTAGGTACACTCTTGTTGTGCGATATGTAGATTGTTACTAAAAATCATATTTTTCATATAGATGGGGGGTGTCAAAAAATAATGGGCCCCGGGTGTCACATATACTAGGTACGCCACTGCGTCTGAGCCAATTAGGGCCTTAAGCCCCTCTCTGTACATCACATGATGTACTAGGGAGGGGTCTAAGACCCAGTGGTGTAGCAAACCAGAGGAGGAGCAGGAGGTGTTTTTGGTACCTCGTGCTCCCAACAGAAATATACAGGCACGGGACGGGGGAGGAGGAGGGGCGGGGATTCCTCCTGCTGGATTTTTCAGGGGGAGCGGGTGGGCGGGCGGAAGTCTTCGTGGCAGGAGGGAGTGGGCATCCCTCCTGCTGTTTTTTTCAGGGGAGCAGGCGGAAGATTTCATGGCAGGAGGGAATGGGCTTTCCGCCTGCCATCCTTTTGGGATTTGGGGGGGAACGGTGGCCCGGAGGCGTGTGATTGTTGGGGGTCATTGGAGAAGGGCCGTGGCAGCGGTGGGGGATTTTTTTTTCATTTTTTTTAATGGGGCAGATATTTTGCGTGTGTAATACACGCAAAATATCTGTGCCATGGGAAAAAAAACAACAACAGGCAGTCCTGTCAAAAAATAGGCAGACCTGTCTGTAACACAGTTACCAGTCTACAGCAGTCGGGTTTTAGGATCATAAAACCCGATTCAAAATAACCAAGCAATGTAAGTGAATGAATCGCTTGGCTATTTTGCATATGGTTTTACTAATTTTCATGGCTGGATTGGAAAATGGGCGATCGAGGAGAAAACCACGCAGTGGGCCGTTTTGTGAATCGGGTCAGTTAGCAGCGATCGTTGCTAAACCTGTGAAAACAGGTATAGCGATGATGGCTGACTTTAGTGACTCGGGGCTATAGTTAAAAAATTCCCTCTTCAATAACTGAATAGCAAAGAATTTCTACAACAGGCAAGACAGAGAAAATTAGTGCATGATAACAACAACCATTTAGTAGAGCCAGTGACTAAGGCCTAGATTCACTATGCCCACCGATTTTACCCGTGGGCAATCCGAGGCAGGCCAACCGATTCACCAACCATCTTCATGCAAATGGGGGCAATCGGAAGCACACCCCTCACCAACGACACAGATCGCTAGAGAGCGATCCCAACGCATGCGCAGACCATCTACTTTGCCTGTAGATGGTCTGCGCGTTTGCTGTCCTTTTTTTAAAAAAAAATTTTCTTTACTCGCCCTGACTCTCCTGCTGTCTGCCACCCTTCCCTGCAGTGCAAACCCGTGGTTTTAACCTGCAGGTTTAAAGTAGGTTAAAACCACAGGCTCACGCTTCAGGGAAGGGTGGCAAGCAAGAGCAGAGAGCTTTTTTCGGCAGGAGAATCGCGATAGAGAGCAGGGAGGGAGCAGAGAGAGCTTTTTGAGCAGGGAGCAGAGCTGTCAGCAGAGCAGGATCGCAGCAGAGAGCAGGGAGGGAGCAGAGAGCTAAATGGAGCAGGGCTGGTGGAAGTTGGCTGGGATTTCAGGGCGGCATGGAGTAGGAGAGTCGGCAGGGACGTGTGCAACTAGTCCTCAGTAGTCCCTTGTTTTGGGATCGACCATCCCAGTTGGTGTTCCTCAATTTTTTTGCATGCCATTCCCCCTCATTTGCATGCATGGATCGTATCGGGTGCGGGAGGAAGGTTAGTGAATTGGATCAGAGTCGCAAAGTGATTGGGACACGATCGGAGTCCTTAGTGAATGTAACCTTTAGTATGAGGGGATACGAACTGCCCCGGGTGCTGGCACCTCTCCTTTCTCCTCTACCCCCCTTCCCCCGCATAACTCTTGAAATGTTTGCCCGCATGAGTAGCACCTTCTTGCTTGCGCTGGCCTCGGCTCTCTTCTGACTTCACTTCTTGATTGTCGGACCAGGACATGCGTCAGAACCCTTGAGTACAGCTTAGTAAATGGGTCTTAAATTTTGAAGAAAAGTTTACTATGACCCATAGTTCCCAATGCAACAATGTAAATCCCCATGGTGCAGAAAGACGTATCAAAGGCTTTGAATGCAGACCTGAAGAGATGTTTCCTAGAGAGATTGAAGTCATGGAGGAGTGGCAAGAGGAAATCCTGTGTGTCTTTGGTAAGAGACAGTAGGCCGCTCATAATCTTGTTTAGGATGGCCTCCTGGTAGAGAATCATTAGAAACTTGTGAGCAGCTTGCTGACATTATTCAGTCCAACACTTTCTACTTATAAAGACTTTTTGAAATTTGAACCCATACCAACCCATGTTTGCAGACAACAGTTTTCATTTACACTTTGTTCTGGGAAATTAAATTTGAAAACCAGGTCTTATATTTATGATGCTTTACAATACAACAGAGGGATTATTGCTAGATAGAATTAATCTGGAAAAGGAGAATACAGCACAGCAAAAGCTAATAACCTAATAAGTTATAAAGCATTCTCTCAAAATTGATTTCACTTATATAGCCAAAACAAGTCTTTAGCTAAAATGTTAAAGCTTTACATTTTAAGACCCTTGAAATAGCTTTATAGTTAACTATTTGAGTAAATAAAAGTAGAAACAGTTTTTAAAAAAAAGCTCTAGCCACTGTTTTGCAAATGATCACATTTGCATTTCAAAAGCTTATTCAGATGAAAAAAGAAGCCTTGGCATAGATGCAATTACAGCATGCGTAAGCTCTAAAGTAGGTAGGCTGAAGTAAAAACTGACTAATTAATTGTAATTCATAGGAGAGGTATCAGATCTTCTTTTGTTCTCCGATATTGAGGGCCCATGTGGCAGCAACTGAAAGTGGATGCAGCTGTTAGCTAGTGGCATTGCCAGTCTTTTCCATACAAAGAAAAGATGCAATTTATGGAGTACAAAAATAAAAGATTATACTCATACAGTGTTACTTAATTTTTATCAGCTCATATATCTTTAATCCATGGCTCAGTACTTTGCTGCTAACTGAATTATCTTATGCATAAAAACAATGAAATTATATTTTTCCTTATATCCTGAAAGTCTGTATGCTTTGTATCCAGCCACACTAAAGACAAGTGTGAACTTACAATATGCATATATTTCTTTGAACTTTATCTCAAGAGTCACATGATGTTTTTATGAGGTATCTTGGAACATGAGGACGTTACTGGCCACACTTTACAGTAGATATCCTGTAAAGAACGGGATGGTTGGATAGGCTAGAGTGAGCTTAGATGGCAACTTCAGCAGTTGGAACCTAGGACAATACACTTCTCCTTCCGTATTCGCGGTGGATACGTTCCAGCTATAGCCGTGAATATGGAAAAACCGCGAATAACTATTGTATATGTTATTCGCGTTTTTTTGTAAAAGATAGTAGTTTTGTTATTAAAACCGCAAACAACATATACAATAGTTATTCGCGGTTTTGTGAAAGGACTACTACTAAATACTATTAATATTCACAATGTTAGTGGAATAACGATACAGTACTGTATTATTGAATACTATAACAATATTGATTGAACAATACAAGTAATCTCAGGGTAAACAAAAAAGTTCAATTTGGGGGGGCGGAGTCACCTGACGAAAAATCGCGAATATGTGAAAGTGCGAGTACGGAGGGAGAAGTGTACCAGGTGGACTTTAGTCTATGGCCCAGAAATTTCAAAGAAGAGACAAATTAATTTAGTCATGTATTTTTAATTAGAATAACTAATGGGCAGACTGGATGGACTATTCAAGTCTTTATCTGCTGTCATTTATTATGTCACTATGTACAAGTCAATTTGCAAAAAAAAAAAAAAATCATGTACATATTTCTCCATTTTAGCTTACATTAAATTACAGTAAACTAATAAGAAAGCAATGCGTCAACCTACCAACATAATAATCACATGGTAGAGTTTTGTCCTTAGATTTTATTTGACTTATTCAATAATGATTTATTCTGCATTTTTTTACGACTATGATCCTGCAATCATGTACAAAACGCAGTCAGAACTTAAAAACAATTAACTGTTTCAACAAAAAAAAATTGAGATGCAGATAAAGTACTAACATGCTGTATCTATAGGATCTGTGCTTCTCTCTCTTTTGATTAATGCGTGTATATGAATGGCCACAGTACATCCAATAGAGTCTGATCTCTGAAGGGAAAGAAACTCTTTGGAATAGTTCCTAAAAACTTATTTGGGACACATACAGTAGAAAAAGGAGCTGCATAGAACAGTTATGGTGGAAATTCGTTTTTTGTTGGGTTTTTTTTACAAGAAGATGCAAGGTAAGGATCCAAAACAACAAAATAAAGAGCACTCTGGCCATAATGGAGGCAGTTCTATAAGTCAGCACCTCCATTAAAGAGTGCCGATGCTAAGTGAAGGGTGCCAATTGTCTATATGCCAAGATATTGTTATACAGTGCTAGCATAACTTTGCATGGGTACACCTAGGTTTAGGCACAGATATGTGCGCCATGTCAATGATAGGTGTAATTGGGCTTGCCTACATGGGCTCAGTGAGGACGACAGAAAGGTGAGCAGACCAAAGAACAGACCAAAGTAATCCAAAGCAATCCAAGATAAAATTTATTAGCAGCAACACTGGAGGGGTAAACACTATGCCCGATCTGGCTACGTTTTGCTTCCCATGGGCTGCTTCAGGGGCCAGTGGTACTGTCAGAATAAAATAAAGGTAAATACCACAAAAAAATAACACACATGGCGGGGCATTTTTGATAGGACATTTAAGTCCAACTCTGGACATTTCCCGCAGGGGGGCAGAAAAATGGCCATTTTTGAAACTGGCAAAACCGCTAGACATCCAAAAAGTTTTTGGAAAATCGCCTATCTAGATGTCTTGGCCATCAAGATGTTCAACCTTAGGACATTTAACTTTTTTAGCCATTTTTGACCCCAAAACATCCAAGTTCAAAATGTCCAAAACCAGACCATTTGGATATGGGAGGGGCCAGCATTATAATGGACTGGCCACATGGACATGCCAACAGTGCAGTGGAGCACCTTAGGGGGCATTGATGTGAACTTCACATAAAGGGTGCCAGGGACACATGTAACCATAACCCCCTTATAGTGGATGCAAAACGTCTGCAAAACATATACCCATATATCTATCACCCTTATGGTTGCAGGTTTCACCTATATGGCAATAAAGTAGGTTTTGGTGGGCTCACACTTTCCATCATAAATGTAGTGGGTAACGTGGGATATAGAACACTCTCTTTGGTTCACTATACTGCCCACTAGGCTACTCCAGACACCTGCTTGGTGCTTTGCTGCAATGTACAATGATATCTGCAGCTGTCATAGAAGCTGGTATATACTGATTCTCTCACCTCTTTAGAGGGTGGGAAGGGGTCAGTGACCACTGTGGGAGTGTGGGAGGGACTATGCTTTCATCCCTTCAGTGGTCATCTGGTCAGTTTGGGTACGTTATTGGCACTTGGATGCTTTTTAAACAGGTCTAGCTCTAGAAGTTTAAGTTCTGTCCAGGATGTCTTGGAAAAGGCTGGATTATCACTGCAAGATGTCCCAAGTGCTAAGCCTGCCCATATCATGCCTCTAACATGCCCCCTTGAACTTTGGATGCACAGCGGCTAAGAACCTAGCTAGACATCCAGAAAGTTGGCTTCAAAAATCTGCACGTGGATGTTTTGGCAAGAAAAATGTCCAAGAGTCAATTTATGCTGTTTTTTGGACATCCTAGGCTTTTGAAAATGCCCCTAATAGTCAAATTTACATAATAACTAATAAATCAATGAAATTATAAATAGTAACTAACATTAATAAGGATAAAAAATGCTTTATAATCATCACTAATAAATTTTAAAAATAACACCGAAAGCTACAATGTAAAGAATACAAACACAGAAGGGCACCAAGATTGAGTAATACATACCCAGACTGGTGTGATAAACAGCTTGCATCAAATATATAATGGATGTGTAAATGTTAGCATCTTTGTTATAGAATTGATCTGTGTCACAGTCATATGCTAACCCTTACTGCACTCTAATGCATGTAGTAACTACTTATCTCTCTTCAGTAAACAAACCCCTGTAATGTCAGCTGTACAGTATAGCCATGGCATAGCCCTTTAGAGCAGCGGTCTCAAACACGCAGCCCATGGGTTGAATGCGGCTTCCCAAGGACTATTGTGTGGTCCGCAATCTGTCCTCTCCACTTCACAAGTTTTCCGATTGTGGAGAGGACAATCGCGTACAGACCGCGACTGCTGTAATTGGACTTGCAGAAGTCTCTCTGGAGGGAATGTCGGCAAATGGTTTGTGACTCGCCTAAAGCAGGGGTCCCCCATCTTCTTCCCTTCCCGTCTCACTGCCCTCCCCAAGCCACCGCACTCGGGGAACAGGCCAGCGCCGAGGTCTTAGCTCTCCCTGCTTATCTTCCCCAGCTCAGAGCCGACCAATTTTTGCCACCCGACGTCAAATGTGTGCATGCACAAACCACTGTGGATTTCATGGGGTGGCATGCAAAGCACTAATAAATTTTTTATTTCATTTTTATGAGTCTTTCTATTTGGCTATGAGGCATTGTGGTACTCTTGCCCACTGCACCCATAATACTGGCCAGCACTCATTTTGGTGCCTCAAATGTTAGACCTGTTTCTGGGTATATTTGACCTGCTGATTCCAAAATTGACACCAGTTTTCTCCTATCAGCTCTAGTTTTTGAGATACAGAACATGTGCCATATACCAGTCTTCACTCTGCTTGCCCATTAAAAAAAAATCTGTATTTTTTTTTAATCTTTATTAATTTTCCAGGCTTTAGCAGTGCATTACAAATAATATGACAAAAAATTACATAAAATGTACCATAATACACAAATAGAAAAGAAGACAATCTTTTCTCCCATCCATCTCTCAAATATAAATATCTTAATCATATTATTTATATAACATTATACTCAAATATTTCTTCAAAATACCTTTCCCTCCCCCCCACTCTGGATATGTAAGGCAATCTAAGCATTTTATCATTATTGTGTATTAACAAATGCAGTCAATGGGCTCCATATTTTATTAAATGTATTACCAGAACCCGAACATTCCACATTCATTAAGAACATAAGAAGTTGCCTCCGCTGAGGCAGACCAGAGGTCCATCTCGCCCAGCGGTCCGCTCCCGCGGTGGCCCATCAGGCCCATTGCCTGAGCAATGGTCCCAGACTATCCCTATAACCTACCGCTACTCCTATCTGTACCCCTCAATTCCTTTATCCTCTAGGAACCTATCCAAACCTTCTTTGAAGCCTTGTAACATGCTCCGGCCTATCACAGCCTCCGGAAGCGCGTTCCATGTATCCACCACCCTCTGGGTGAAAAAGAACTTTCTGGCATTTGTTCCAAATCTGTCCCCTTTTAATTTCTCCGAGTGTCCCCTTGTACTTGTGGTTCCCCATAATCTGAAAAATCTGTCCCTGTCTACCTTTTCTATACCCTTCAGGATCTTGAAGGTTTCTATCATGTCTCCTCTAAGTCTCCGCTTTTCTAGGGAGAACAGCCCCAGCTTTTTCAGTCTGTCAGTATATGAGAGGTTTTCCATACCCCTTATCGTATTTATAGGTGTTACATACACTTGTCCACCAGAATGTGTAATTTAATCTGTCAAGAGATTTCCAGTTTCTCGTGATCATTTGGACAGCTATTAGCTGTCAAGATCAATAAAAGACAGCTTTTGTCCAACATAGGCTTTACCTGTAACAACTACCACAAATTATGGCTTCATATGATAAAGGAATAGATGATTCTTATATAAGATTAATTTGTCCCCAAATTGATCTCCAAAAATTAAGTATCATTAGACAAAAATATAACAGATGATCTAATGTCCCTATATTAATATGACAATGCCAGCATCTATTAGATTTTGAATTATCAAGTTTTTGTAATCGAACTGGGGTCCAAAAAAGCCTATGCAACAAAAATAACCGTTTGTCTCATAGATGCTGACGCTGTATATCTTAACCTCCAAGACCAAATTTGTGTCCTTCGAGATACAGAATATACTGTTTAATCTCAATGTTCCAAATTTCTCTTAAACTATTTTTAGGTTTTTTATTCAAAAATTCAGAAATTAATTTGTACCACTGGGCAGCCTGATGTCCTACTAAATCTGTCTGGTAGAAAAGGATCTGCAGGTTATAATAATTTTTTAAAATTTTTCCATTCAGGGAACCCACTCCGAATGGCCTGCTTCAACTGCAACCACCTATACTGTTGAGATTTTAAAAGGCCAAATGATTGTTGCAGCCGTGAAAATTCCAGCAGATTCTCATTGGATATAACATCATCCAATGTCTGAATACCTGCCTGCATCCAATTCTTCGAGGCGATCCCAGCACCGCCAACTTGTATCTTAGAGTTTAACCATAAGGACTGAAAGATAGATTTCAATACAGGAACATCTTAGTTTATCAATAAATATTTAATTGTTTTCCAGGTATCCAATAAAATTATGTTGTCCCTAGCATAGCTAGGTAATCTGATACTTAATACATGAGAAAGTCGCATTGGGTACAAAATTTTCCATTCCAGGTGTAGCCAGTCTGGCATATGTTTCATGAGCTCATGGAGGATCCAATACATTCCCTGGTGCATAATATAGGCCTGATGGTACCTATAAAAATTGGGAAAATTTACACCACCCTCCACAATCGGCTTTTCTAAAGTTACCATAGCAATTCTAGCATTTTTACCCAGCCAAATAAATGTAGTAAGAATACTATTCAATTTTTTATAAAAAGACCCCTGAAAATAAACCGGTATCATACCCATTTGGTAACAAACTACAGGCAAAATCATCATTTCTACTGTCTGCACTCTCCCCTACCAAGATAAATGCAGTGGGCTCCAATGCTCACACATTTCTGATACCTTTAATAATATGGACTTTTCATTTACTGCACTGTTCCAATGTCTTCTGTATCCAAATTCCTAAATATTTTAAACCTTTGGAGCAGTTAACATTTAAAGGAAGAACCTCTGATTTACTCCAATTTATCTTATAACCTGAAAACTTCCCTAATTTATCAATCAACTCAAATAACTGGAATGGTCTTCTCTGAGTTCCTCAAATGAAGCAAAATATCATCTGCGTAAGCAGAGACTTTATATTCCCGACCTGCATAAGGAATACCCTGAATCTCCTCTGTCTGTTGAATAGCTAATAACAAGGGTTCCAAAACAATATCAAACAGTAAAGGAGATAATGGGCATCCTTGTCTAACTCCCCTCTCCAGACGAAAACATTCTGAAAAAGTATTATTAATATATTATCTGGCAAAAGGGGAGCTATACAAGGTTTGAATCATCTGAATAAATCCAGAACCAATACCAAACCATTCCATAGCTTGATACATAAATGTCCATTCCACTCGATCAAATGCCTTCTCTGCATCCAAAGATACAGAGAAGGTCGGATCTTCCATATCTTTTGATAAATTTAACATTTGTAATGCCTATCTAGTGTTATTAGAAGAATGTCTTTGAGCAACGAACCCCATTTTGGTGCATTCCAATCATGTAAGGGAGAGCCTTAGCTAAGTGTATAGCTAATAATTTTGCCAAAAGTTTACCATCTACATTTACCAAAAAAATAGGCCTGTAATTTAACACCAACATAGGGTCTTTATTTGGCTTCGGCAAAACTATAGTTAAGAATTCTGCCATAGTACCTAATATGCAACCTTTAGTTAGTTGAGCCTGAAATAAATTTAACAAATAAGGTAATAGGGTAATTTTGAATGACTTATAAAATTCCACCCTGAAACTATCACCACCTGGAGTGGATCCAACTCTAAGGGACTTCAATGCTGTTTGCAATTCCTTTATTGATATAGGCATTTCGACAATTTTAGGACCCTTAATTAATTTTAAAAATTCAATACCATCTCTTTCTTTACTTGAATAAAGTTCAGAAGAATACAAAAATTTGTAAAAATTCAAAAATTGTTTTAGAATATTCCCAAATATGTAATCGAGTATCACCTTTTTCATCTTTAATTGCCACAATTTTTACTTTCCTTTTTTCGCTTTGAGGTAATTAGCTAGTAATCTTCCCGCTTTATTTGAGTTTCCATAATACAAAGCTTGTTGAGAAAACAAATCTTTTCTTGGTAACTTTTAATAGTGCTTGTAAAGTAGAATATTCCCATTTTTCAGCTAATTTTGCCTCTAATACTTTAATATCTTTTTCTAAATTAGCAAATTCCATTTTAAGTTTTTTCCTAATGAAATAAATTTCCCTCTTATGGTTGCTTTAAAAGCATCCCATAATGTTTCCTCTCAAATTTCATTTGAAACATTGATTTGAAAAAATTCCTCTTTTTTAAAAAATTTCTTCAATAAATTTTGAATCTCCAAACAGGTCTTCCCATATCTTCTTCATCTATCCTCAAATCAATCCAGATACCACCATGATCAGATAAAACAATTGGATCTATGTAGCTTTCAACACATTTTGCACTAATAGATCTGAAACAAAGATATAATCTATTCTTGAAAATGAGTTATGAACACGAGAACAAAACAAAAATTCCTGAGCATTAAAATGTAGAATCCTCCATATATCCTTTAGACCACAAGATTGTATCATATTATTTAACCCCATTGATTTTATTACTCTGCTAGATTTTTTTATCTATCAATGGGTCCATGACAGCATTAAAATCCCCCACTACTACTACTTTAGAAGCAGCCAGTGAGAGTATTAATCTCTGTAAAGGCTTAAAAAATTCCACCTGATTAGAATTAGGGGCATAGATATTCAAAAGTGACAAAGAATTATTCCCTGAGCTCATTTCTATGTGTACCCATCTTCCTGCAGAATCTGAGTCCAATAACTTGAATACAGCCGTACATTTTCTATGAACTAAAATAGCTACACCCACCTTTTTCCCCACAGCCGGAGCATAGAAACAATGCTTCACCCAATCAATTTCCAGTTTTTTTTATTCTAATTCAGTCAAGTGTGTCTCTTGAATAAAACAAATATCTGCATTTTGTTGTTAGATAACTAAGAGTTTTTTTCCTTTTAATTGGATGATTTAACCCATTGACATTTAATGATAAAATTTTAACCTTCATTATTAATTATAATACCATTAAACTTTAAAATAAAAACCCACCTATATTTTTTCCTTAAAATTGACTGTTTTATCTTTACACATCCATTACCCCCTCTACAAGACCCCCACCCCCCACCCCAACCCATTAAAATCATATGCAAGCTTGAAAATGCTCATATAGACATGATAATCCTAAGCTTCCCCAAGGCTTATCTATAATTATTCTTACATGTCCATAACCACTTGAAAAATTTTTCATTAAGATTTATATATTTCATAGCACTCACTTATTTTACTTATACATCAAGACTAACTAGCTAAATTATATTAATTAATCATATAATATTTTATATTTATTCTTTAATTTATTTATTTATTTGTTTTAAAATATTCCTCCACCCCCTATTTTTTCCCACCTCCTTCTCCTCTTCTAATTTTTCCTTACATATTTAATAAATCCCTTACTTAAAGTGAATCAAGTTCTAACAGAACATTAATATTTAAAATTTTATAATATCTAAGAATCATAAAATAAATATAAAATCACTTCTATTATATATTTTTATTTATTTAGTATATATTTTATTGACCAATTATGATTCCCCTTTAAATTTATAAATATATCTCTATTTTACCATATTTCAAATCTCAGATAATCTATCATCTATGTTGATCATGTAATACCTATTCTATAAAGAAAAAAAGAAGTGAAATCAATATCTATATCAAATATATATACTTCCTGTATAATTCATATATTCTATCCCTATTTATTAAATCCTTAAACTATACCGTCAAGTAAAATTTTAAATCATCTTATAATAAAAAATTTGTAACCTGTGTCTCTCTACCAACCAATTTCCCTACTTTCCTCTTTCTTTTCTGATAACCTCATACATGTTTATTTACTTATTTAAGAATTCATTTTTTATGAATAACTCTGTTGTTTATAATTTTAAACTGACCAATTGATGTTGAACATAAATAAACTTTTTACTTAAGAAACTTCAGTTAAATATATATTAATATAATCAATTTCTGAAACTATATATCAGGTAAAAGTTCATTTTTAAAACCAATACCAATTCTTAGCAAAAAAAAAAAAAAACCCTGGTTGTTGTTTTTTTTTATGATTCTGATGAAATCCATAAGAATAACGTCAATTCATATATTATATAATAAACTTTCCTCCTCTGTACCCTCGATCTTGAAGAAAATACTGTGCCAAGTACTTCCGCCGATAACTTGTCTCAATGAAGCACCAACCAGAAATGTTGCTCACATTGCACGCACTTTGTGTCTCTGTTCTCTTTTTCCTCCGAGCAAATACTTTTACTGATATCCTAGAAAGTCCTGAATAGCCGATTCCACAGAACCAGGGAGGACTAACAAACATTTAGGATTAGTCATATCCTAGTACAATGCACTCAGAATTATCACTTTTTATTGAAGTATTCTATTTGCTCATCTTCGCATCTTCTCTTTTGTCGTACAGCTCCAACGCTAAATTGTCATTATGAAGCATTAACTGGAAATGTTGAACATAGTGTATGCGCTTTGTTTCCTGATTAAGTTAAACATCATCTGCTTCTCATATATCCTGCCTTCTTACTTCCTTTCATGAATCCATTTCAATTGTATTCTTGACAGATGTAATAAATCAATCATAGTCCTTTGACTCATCTGCCATTGACAGTTAAACTGACAGCATCAATTCTCGTGCCTCCTCTTGCCGTTAATCATTCAAATAATGACATAGAATTCACCCACCATTCAAATCAAAATATTAACTTGTTAATAAGCAAAATAAAATGTTAGTAGCATGAATAATACTACTAAAATCATTATCATATCCCCATTTCTGTTTTAAAATTTACACTTCACCTTTAAACCATTGGCTCAGCTTGCCTGGCAATGTAACTTCGCAACTTCTCCGGGTCATCATATTGGGAAGTCTTATTCTCATGTGTTATTTGCATAATCGCTGGATACAAAAGTCCAAATTTGTCTCCAAGCTCTCTAAGTTGTGGCCATAAGGCTAAGAATTGCTTCCATACTGCCGTGGTCTTTTTTGTGATATCGGGGACAAAAATCAACTTTGAATCTTTATATTTTAAATCCTTCTTTTCTTTTGCTAAACGCAAAATTTCCAGTGCATGCTGGAAATGTAAAACTTTAAAAATGACAGGTCTAGGGTAAATTAGATTACTTACTCTTCTTGCAGGGATGCAGTGGGCTCTTTCAATTTCTAGAGGGTACTTTTTTGAAAGGGGAAGCAGACTTGGTATCAGCTGTTCTAAAAAGGCAGTCATATCAGATCCTTCTTCCCCCTCCCCCAAATTTAAAATTCTTATATTACATTTCCTGGATCTGTTTTCAAAATCCTCAATCTGCGTAGATAGAAATTGTATATGATCCTTCTGGCATTGAACCTGAACTGCTTCAGTTTTTCCCACTCGGGCTTCCACATTTTCCAATCGTCTGTTTGAAATCTCCAGCTGTTTTGTTAAATTGCGCATCTCATTACTCAATACCTCCAATTTATTTGAATTACCTTGGAGCAATAATCGGATTTGTTTTAACTCATCTCATATATCCATTTTTTTCAGGTAAGTCAGGAGGTAGAGGAGTTTTAGAAGGTGTCTGAGGTTCTTGTTTTTGTCTCTTTGTTTTTACTCCTGAAGAAAATGCCATTTCCATAGTAGTTTGCTTACTGGATGACATGATGAGTGAATAAAGACCAATTTAAATAAAAATATAGTGATGAACTGGATTTGATATTAATTGTAGCCTTGGATATGGGAAGCTCAGCATTCACCCGTCCATCCACTAGTGCTGTCAAGCCACGTCCCTCAAAAATCAGTATATTTTAATGTGGTGTTTAAATCAATATATTTTAAGCATGAAGGAAGCATATTAAAATTTAAAAGAAAAGTATACATCATGAAAATCTACTTATTTCATACCAAAAGCACAAGTTTATAATAGAAACTTTCCAGTCATTTGATACACTAGAGGCTCCTTTTGTAAGACTTCCAAGAGTGCGATATCTGCCATAAGATTCCAATAATCTGCCATCATGTGTGCATCCCATCTTCCTTGGTAGCTGGCTTCCATTGTTTTTATGTGTTGGTGAAATCTTTCACCTTGCTCTTCGCTTAAGTCACCAAGGTTCTCTGGAAAGCGATCTAAGTGACTGTGCAGATAATGGACTTTAACGCTTTAAAGTGGTGGTACAAACAATTGGATTATTGCAATTCCATAAAATTAATTAAAAGCAATCACAAAGGTTAAAGTTTGTTCAGAACATAGTAGCTAGGCTTATATTTTCACAAAGCTAGGCTTGATTATGTATTGTCGCTATTGATTAATTTACATTGGTTGTCTGTGAAGGTGCAGATATATTTTAAGGACTGCTGCTTTGGTTTCAAAATTCTAGAAGGTGGTTGTTCGACATTGATTGCACTGGTGAATAACTCAAAAAGTCAAAGAAGATGTAATTATTGTTACAACTTCTGTCTTGGAGGGATGTAACTTTGAAAAGTTATCATGAGAGCTCTTTTAGGTTTCAAGCAGCTAAAATATGGAATGTTACTAGTAGAAATAAGATCTTGTTCATTTTTATATTCTTTTTCATAAACAATTGAATTCATATTTCTTTTCTAAATTTTGTTATGCTTGCTCTTATTGTTTTATTGCTTTCTGTTCAGGACGGATGCTTTTTTCTTAGACTGTAAACTCATTCTGAACCTACATATAGGGAGAGTAGTGGGCTATAAGTATTCGTCATTATCAAGAAACCATCACACATGATGGTGGCCCTCATAAATCATTCACAACTTGATGCTTGCATGTAAGGGTATACCTTTTTCTTTACCTCTGTTTGAATGAATGCAATTTACCTGAAATATTTGCCCTTCATAGTTCCAAAACAGGAAAGAATCAACTTTCAAGACAAAGGGCTCCTTTTACTAAGCTGCGATAGCATTTTTAGCGTATGCAGAATTTTAGCGCTCACTAAACGCGCTACATGGCTAGAACTAATGCCAGCTCAACGCTGGCGTTAGTGTCTAGCGCGTGCGGCAATTCTGCATGCGCTAAAACCACTATCAGAGCTTAGTAAAAGGAGCCCAAAATTAGTTGTTAAAATTACCTAATTATAAAGCTCTGGTGTCTTTCAGGAACACAGTGCTGTTCAGAAACTACACTGCACACAAATAGACAAAATTGTAGCACAGTTTGATAAAGAAAAGTTATCCCATGAGAAGATCTTGGAAAAGGCAATCAAGAAGAAAGGGTAAGACATAATACATTGTTTAATGTAAAATAAAGCATTTTTAAAAGGATCAAATAAAACTAATTATGATCCATTGTTTAGCATCTGTGTAATTGCACCATGGTTGTAAAGAGATGTCATCAGATTTAAATTTTTTTGCTAATCTATCATTTTTTCTTTCTTGACAGTGTATCCTGAAGTAAAATAAATAAATATTTTACCAAAATCAAAAATAGAATATTTCTTTGTTTTAGTCAACATCCTGCAAATATTGATTGTGTCCATTTTATTCCATGGTCCCCTTCCAAATCTGATGTAGCAGAGCCAGACTGTTACCAGTTTAAAATATATTATATGCTCCATAGAACGTTGATATTGTAGTGCAAGATATTTGACCATGTTATAAATGAGCTCATATTCCATGGGGTCTACAGTTTAATATGTAATTTCTGAAAAAAAAATGTTTCTAAACCTTGATGCATTACAAGCAATCCCTTGTTATATTGTAACATCACATCTAGGCACTATTTGACTCTTAAATATCCAGCCACCAAAAATGTGGAGGGGCATAATCGAAAGGGACGTCTAAGTCTGTTTACGTCCATCTCGCAAGTCGTCCAAAGTAAAAAATAGCTTAAGACACATTTTCGAAAAATACGTCCAACTTTTTTTTCATTTCGAAAATCGTCTAATTATACGTCCTGCCAATCTGATCGTCCAAGCCGCTAAATCGTCCATCTTTATACCACATTTTCGTCCAACTTTTCGTCCAAGTCCAAAACGCCTAGAACAAGCCCTGTTGGACATGGGAGGGGTCTGCAAAGTTATGGACTGCATGCCCAGACATGCCATCTAAATAGTAGGGTACCTTACAGAGCACTGCTGTGAACTTCACAAAAAGGGTGCCATGTCTTCTCCTCCCTACAGCTCCCTTATAGGTGATGGTGAGCCCCCCAAACCACCTCCAGAATCCCCTAGACCAGGGGTGTCCAACCTTTTGGCTTCCCTGGGCCGCATTGGCCAAAAAAAATGTTTCTGGGGCTGCACAAAAGCGCAAACGCTGCAGCAAGACAGAGGAGGGAGCTGGCAAGACGGTAAACACCCGGGGCCACACAAAATACTTCACGGGGCCACATGCGGCCCTCAGGCTGTACATTGGACACCCTTGCCCTAGACTTGCTTATCTACCACCCCAATAGCCCTTATGGCTGCAGGAGCCACTTATATGCCAGTAAAAAAGGGTTTTGGGGGTGTATAGTCGAGTGCACATGTTTATGTATCAATGCAGTGATTACAGGGGCTTATGGGCATGGGTCCTCCTCTCTATTGGTCCCTAACCTACCCCCAAGACGGCTTAAGCTGCCTCTGTGCTGGACGACTAGGCTTTCCTATGCCAGGCAGCCAGGTGATGATGGTCTGGAGGTTGAATTTTAAAGGTGTGATTAATATTTTTATGGGGTGGGGGGGTCGGTGATCACTGGGGTAGTGTGTGGGGGGTCTGTATTACGTGTTTTCAGTGCTTATCTGGTGAGTTTAGGTGAGTTTATGTGAATTAGACCATGTTTTAGATCAGGGGTCTCAAAGTCCCTCCTTGAGGGCCGCAATCCAGTCGGGTTTTCAGGATTTCCTCAATGAATATGCATGAGATCTATGTGCATGCACTGCTTCTAATGCATATTCATTGGGGAAATCCTGAAAACCCGACTGGATTGCGGCCCTCAAGGAGGGGCTTTGAGACCCCTGTTTTAGATGGTCTAAGTCACAACGTCCAAGTTCCGTCGATCGTGGACTGTATAACTTTCGCTTATACATGCTAAACGACTAAGTCTAAGCCAGCCCACGTCCTGCCCAACTGCCACCCTCGACACTCCTGCTGAAATGCCCCATTTAGCTTTGGTCATTCAGTGGCACTATGAAGGCCAAGGTCGTTTAGAAATACGTCCAAAACCCATTAGTATTGGCACTTGGACGTATTTGGGAAATGTTCATCCGAGTGCCAACTTAGGCCGGTTTTTGGACGTTTTTCTCTTTCGATTATGAGCCCCATAGTGTATAAGACTAGTTTATCTAGATTTTTTTTCATATCAGTCAATAAAATGCAGGGATTCTCTACCCAATCTCATAAGATGATCTACTAATTACAGGGTATTTCATAAATTACAAAGATGTTTTTTTCTTCAAAAATTTGTTTCTTATTGATGTTTCTGGAAAAGTGAAGTTGTAATGTCTCAGGTATAGCCTGGCTTCTTTCTAATCCCCCCTTTTACTAAAGCGTAGGGGGCCTTAGGTGCCTGGGACAATCAAGGCCTTAGGCCCCTCCCCAGTGCATCCCAGGATGCACTGGGAAGGGAAAGGCCTGCCATTCTGTGGAGGTACGCCTGCCGGCCAGAAGGAGTAAGCATCTCTTTAGCCAACATACAAGAAAAAGGCACCAGGGATCTGGATGGGTTTGGGGGGGTATCAGGGTGGGGGCCAATTTTCAGAGGGGTTTCAGGCAGGAAGGACTGGGCTTCTCTCCTGCTGGCAATCTTCAGGGGGAGGTTTATAGCAAGAGGGACTGGGCATCCCTCTTGCCGGCCGACTTCACAGGGGTACGGGTTCCCTGTTGCGGAGATTCCCTTGCCGAGATCAGTTCAGCGGCTGCATCTATTTGAATGTAGATCATCATTTTGCTGACCTACATTTCAGGTATCTTTTGTGGCTCTAGGGAGATGCCTAGGGCCGCCTAAGGTCGCCTAAGCCCATTTTCTGGCGAGCCCATGTCTAGCCTTGGGCAAGCTTAGGCCATAGACCTTAAAAGTCCACCTGATACAGGTGGAGGTGCCTTAGGCATCTGAACCAATCATGACCTTAGGCCCCTCCCCGTGCATCACCTGATGCACCGAAGAGGGAAGACCCTGCAGTTAGGATCATCAGACATTGAAGGAGGAGGGGCCATTCCTTCTGCCAATTTTTTTTCACGGAGAGTTGGGGTCGGCATGGAAGGAGGAAGTAGGCATTCCTCCAGCTGTTTTCACAGTGCTAGTTAGTAGTAGTTGGCCGTCATTGGCAGTCCAAGTGTTTTTTTCTTTTCTAATGGAGGCAGATATTGTTCATGTGTAACATGTGCAGCGTCTGTGCCCATTTAAAAATAAAGATTAGACAGGTAAGCAACTGGTCTTGACCTGTCGCTTTTTTGGATCACTAAAAGCGATCACTTTTTTTAGTGCATTGGGAAGCCATGTTAGAGCATCAGTCAGTCTACTAGTTTACATGACATTTCAGTGTTAATGAGCTTATTTGCATGGTCAGATCAGTGAATGAGCGATCATGCAGAAAACCACGCATTGAGCCGTTTTCTGTATCGGGTCTGTAAAAGTGATTGTCGCTAAAGCTGTTGGTTTGCTTTTACAGTGGAAAAAAAAGCACTAAGTTATTTGTGTGTAATATTCTAAGGATTGTTCTTGATATGTTTTGCGATGAATAACACTATGTAACACAATTTTTGTTCCTGGACAGTAAGTATAATTTCCTAATTGCTCATGCCTAAAAAGTATAAAAAATGTCTCTTATTACCATAAAACATTACTTTTGTGACCAGGATAGTCAAATTTTGCAGTGACGAGACAGGGATGAAAAATGCATTTCACTGCAAGGATGGTGAGGGGATGGGAATGAATCTTTGTCCCCACGTCACAGTTGCCTCATGGTCAGATAAGATATCACCAAACACAGCAGATCTCAAATCCCTTTCTGCCAGTCCACAGAGTTGATCACTCTGCCCAGCATCACATCAAGAGGGCATAGGAGGCCTAAAGAAACTTTAAAGTACAATTAAACAGAAAGGCAGGAGGTCAATGAAAAGGTGCTGGAGTTACATTCTATCCCATGTATAGATATCGCTCTCTCTTAACAAAAGCACCTACAAAAGAACAATTATACCTAATAGCTGTGTTGGGGACATTGGTCACAGTAGCCAGTCAGAATTGGTGCCTGAAAAACTATGCCTGAGAAAAAGTAAAATCCTTGGAGGATTCAATACCCAGAAAGTATAAAGACAAATATGTTAGTTTCAGATAAGAAAAACAGACAAACTCTTTCAGACCGGGTAAAAAGGATAAGCTTTCAGATACAGCCTTCTGAACCCTATTTTCATAACAGATTAGTTTCATTCTGTATTAGACACAAGATCATTTAAAAGGAAAAATAGAAAATCGGTCATTTTACTGCTAGTAAAAATGTAAAAATGGCCTTAGCCTGCATATACAGTAGGTGATCTAAGGCCATTTGACACTACATCTTAGTAAAAGATTCCCTTAGAAATCTATCCAACTTATCAATGGTCATCGACACTGAATATAACGTAATAAGGGCACCAGTTTACGATTGTAGTAACTGCTGGCTTTATTTTTGGTTACCAGATTAAGTTATCCTTCCACTTCTTTCAAAAAAGTGAAACATCTGACAAAAGAAATCACTACTGTGGTATTTGTAAATACCTGATACTAACAGGGTTAATTTTGCTTTAATCTCTATGGGCTCCTTTTACAAAGGCGCACTAGCCGCTACGACTCCTTTTAAGCAGGCGATAATTTTTTGGCTAGCATACGCTAATCTTGTGCGTGCGCTAAAAAACACTAGCGCACCTTAGTAAAAGGAGCCCTATGTTTCTATAATGTTTTGTGTTTAGCTTTTTCTTTTTAAGTGGTTACAAAGGAAAATTTGAGAATGGCTTAAAATTTTTTCTGTTTGTTTGGATTAGTGGAAGTAACTGTCTTGAACTGAAGAAAGAAACTGAAATTAAAATACAAAATTTAACATCAGATCATAATTCTAAGGTAAGAAAATTTGCAACTCTGCCATATTTGGCATAAATTGAATGCACACATTTTTCTAATTGGTATTCTAGAAAGATGTGCGTGTAAATTTTTAATTGAGGAATCAAAAAGGGGCGTGGCCAAGGGAGGGGCAAGTTAGGGACATTCGTACAATTTGCAAACAGTGTTATAGAATATGTTAGATCCATACCTAGTTTAGATGTGATGTTTTACACCAGGCTTACACTAGTAGCACCGTTTATAAAACGGCACTTAGAGCTCATTGAGGGGGGGGCACACCCAAATTTACCGAATTTAGCTCATAATGCGTATCAAATCTGTATGTACAGTGGTGCCTCACACAACGAACTTAATCCGTTCCAGGAGCAAGTTTGTTATGTGAAACGTTCGTTGTGTGAAACGCGTTTTCCCATAAGAATACATGTAAAACAAAATAATTCGTTCTGTAGCATAAAATATGCTAAGATGACATAAAAAAAGATACATTTTTGGTTATTATTTTTATTTAGATACATCTAAAAACATTATTGTTTTTTAAAACAACACACATTTTTTAAATTTAAAGACAGACTAAGTAGAGTCTAATTTTACAGTGAGAGGGCAGAGTCTCAGCGGCAAAAACTGGGACTTAACTGTTCATTTTTTTTTTTTCTACCGTGTTTCCCCGATGATAAGGCAGGGCCATCAAATAAGACAGCCCCCCCTTTTTAGAAAAAAATGTAAAATAAGGCACCCCCCCGCAAATAAGCCACCCACCGATACCTGCGCTTACCCGAATCGGGTGGTACGGTGGGTGACTCCGTGTAGTCCCTGGCACCCCCGACACGATCGGGGCAAGAGGGAGCTCAAGCCCTCTTGCCCCTCCGACTCCCCGACACGATCGGGGCAAGAGGGAGCTCAAGCCCTCTTGCCCCCCCGACTCCCCGACACGATCGGGGCAAGAGGGAGCTCAAGCCCTCTTGCCCCCCCGACTCCCCGACACGATCGGGGCCAAAGGGAGCCCAAGCCCTCTTGCCCCCCCGACTCCCCGACACGATCGGGGCAAAAGGGAGCCCAAGCCCTCTTGCCCCGCCGATTCCCCAACTCCCCGACAATATCGGGCCAGGAGGGAGCCCAAGTCCTCCTGGCCACGGCGACCCCCTAACCCCACCCTGCACTACATTACGGGCAGGAGGGATCCCAGGCCCTCCTGCCCTCGACGCAAACCCCCCCTCCCCCCAACGACCGCCCCCCCCAAGAACCTCCGACCGCCCCCCCAGCCGACCCGCGACCCCCCTGGCCGACCCCCACGACACCCCCAACCCCCTTCCCCGTACCTTTCTGTAGTTGGCCGGACAGACGGGAGCCAAACCCGCCTGTCCGGCAGGCAGCCATCGACGGAATGAGGCCGGATTGGCCCATCCGTCCCAAAGCTCCGCCTACTGGTGGGGCCTAAGGCGCCTGGGCCAATCAGAATAGGCCCGGGAGCCTTAGGTCCCTCCTGGGGGCAGGGCCTGAGGCACATGGTCGGGTTGGGCCCATGTGCCTCAGGCCCCGCCCCCAGGAGGGACCTAAGGCTCCCGGGCCTATTCTGATTGGCCCAGGCGCCTTAGGCCCCACCAGTAGGCGGAGCTTTGGGACGGATGGGCCAATCCGGCCTCATTCCGTCGATGGCTGCCTGCCGGACAGGCGGGTTTGGCTCCCGTCTGTCCGGCCAACTACAGAAAGGTACGGGGAAGGGGGGTGGGGGTGTCGTGGGGGTCGGCCAGGGGGGTCGCGGGTCGGCTGGGGGGGGCGGTCGGAGGTTCTTGGGGGGGGGCGGTCGTTGGGGGGGGGGGGGGTTTGCGTCGAGGGCAGGAGGGCCTGGGATCCCTCCTGCCCGTAATGTAGTGCAGGGTGGGGTTAGGGGGTCGCCGTGGCCAGGAGGACTTGGGCTCCCTCCTGGCCCGATATTGTCGGGGAGTTGGGGAATCGGCGGGGCAAGAGGGCTTGGGCTCCCTTTTGCCCCGATCGTGTCGGGGAATCGGCGGGGCAAGAGGGCTTGGGCTCCCTTTTGCCCCGATCGTGTCGGGGAGTCGGGGGGGCAAGAGGGCTTGAGCTCCCTCTTGCCCCGATCGTGTCGGGGAGTCGGGGGGGCAAGAGGGCTTGAGCTCCCTCTTGCCCCGATCGTGTCGGGGAATCGGCGGGGCAAGAGGGCTTGGGCTCCCTTTTGCCCCGATCGTGTCGGGGAATCGGCGGGGCAAGAGGGCTTGGGCTCCCTTTTGCCCCGATCGTGTCGGGGAATCGGCGGGGCAAGAGGGCTTGGGCTCCCTTTTGCCCCGATCGTGTCGGGGAGTCGGGGGGGGCAAGAGGGCTTGAGCTCCCTCTTGCCCCGATCGTGTCGGGGAGTCGGGGGGGCAAGAGGGAACCAGGCGGAGAGAGGGCAGTTAAGCGCAGTGCCTGCGCGGAAGGATGCAGCTCGGGCGACTTCGTTGTGTGAAACGAAGTTCGTTGTACGGATCAAGACATAAAGTTCGTTGTGCGCAGCGTTCGCTGTGCGAGGCGTCCGTTATGCGAGGCACCACTGTATATTAATTCACTTGAACTGAGCAAAGCCATTTTGGGGCTGATTCTCATCAGGCTGCCAAAAGATAGGCAGCGGTACACATCCTACTGCTGTTAACTTAATTGTTTTAATTGGTGATAAACAATGCAGTAATTGTCTGCATCATTTAAAACCAATTAAAAGGTGATTTTAAAAAATAGCTACCACTAAGCAGCCTGCCCAGCCAGCGCCTATCTTCCTGGCGGCTAGCGGTTCATAGTGACTCCGAAATCCAGACTTCGACATCACTATGCACCACTGGCCATGATTCTGCCATGACCTTTGTAACGAAAATGTAGACCTGTGAAACCCTGGCCTACATTTCTGGCGTTTAGGGTCCCATTAAGCCACTATTCTGGAAACAGCACCTGTCGTGAATGACACGGAGCAGGTACCTGTTTTGTAAGTGCCTGCTGTGACAGGCGTCACTTCCAGAATCAACCCCTTTGTGGGTTAAACTGAAGAGGGGTTAGCACTTACAAACATGTTTTATCACGAGGGCTTCAATTATTACATTCAAAATAAAATTCAAAAGGGTTTAAAATGGCAAGAAAGGCTCCTGCCTGGTTAAAGCCTGCTGAGTGAATTGACCAGATATAGGTTAGGAGTGGAGTTAGGGTGGAGCGGTTCCTTAACCAATTATTGGTGATTTTCAGTCCATTAACTGGCTAAGCAAATGCATAAAGTTAGGCCAACAAAACAGCTATCCTAACTTCATGTGGCAATCTAACCAGGCACCAAAGTTAACTATCAGGTTGGCGATCATGGCCAAATGTTCAGTCCTGGAAACTGTGCCAGCGCCAGCACTAAATATCCAGAGTTAGTTCAGCTCACAGCCAGAAGCTGCTCACCACCATGGGCTGAATACCAACGCCTGTAAATGTAGGTGTTATTTTATAATAATTTAGGGATTCTTTGAGTTGTACTAACATAGTAAATGACGGCAGATAAAGATCAGAACGGTCCATCCAATTTGCCCTATAATTACATGCTTTGCAATTTCATGATTACATTAAAAAGTCTTTTTTTTCTTTGTTATTTCTGGGCCAATAGACCTTGAAAGTCCACCTGGTACTGTCCTTAGATTCCAATTACTGGAATTGCTATTGAAACTCACTCCAGCCTATCCCAACCATCTCCTTTGCAGGATTCAGAAAGTGAAAGTCTGCCCATTCATATTCTATTTAGAAATTCTCTGTGTTCATCCAACACTTTTTTGAATTCTGTCACCGTTTTCCTCTTCACCATCTCCTTCAGGAGAGCATTCTAGTCATCCACCACCCTCTCCGTGAAAAAGAATTTCCTAACATTACTCTTAAGTCTACCACCTCTCAACTTCCCTTTATGTCCTCTAGGTTTTGTTTTTTTTACCAATTTCCCTTCTCTGGAAAAGATTTGATTCTATATTAATACTGTCCAACTATTTAAATGTCTGTATCATCAAGTTTCAAGTTTATTCATTATTTGATTGATCGCCTATCATAATTACTAAGCGATTTACATATACAAAGAATACAGGATAAAACAATAACAATAATAATATAAATAAAAATATAAAAATCATTTAAATACTAGACAAATTACTATAGGAAACACTGGGATAGAGGGGAAAGAAATACAATTTATAATAGGAAAGGAGAGAACATTGAGGGTAAATTACAAAAGGAAAGGGAAAAACAAAATAAATTTGGAAATAATATCTTTAGATGACTGGTATGAATGGTA
Organism: Geotrypetes seraphini; assembly: GCF_902459505.1. NCBI lineage: Eukaryota > Metazoa > Chordata > Amphibia > Gymnophiona > Dermophiidae > Geotrypetes > Geotrypetes seraphini. The sequence continues at coordinate 314,719,788 of NC_047086.1, read as the reverse complement.
GTAATAAAGAGCAATTAGCACCCCTGTCCCTCCTCTCCTCCAGAGTATACATATTGAGATCTTTTTTGAGGGAACAAAAATCAATCCAATCAATATTCAGCTGGTGCCAATGAATGATTTTGAAACACTCACTGCTGCTGGCTAGACTAGACCCAAATGTTCAATGCTGGGCCATGGGTCAGCAGCATTACCTGGAAATTATGCAGGTATGGCTGATATTAAGTGCCTTAGTTAAGCCAAGTAGTTAAGATGGCTATTTAAGCTGTCTTGCTTGTCCAGCTAGGTATGTAGGCAATCACACTGAAGAAGGTTGGGCAGACTGGATGGACCATTCGTGTCTTTATCTCCCGTCATCTACTATGTTACTACGTTACTAGTAGTTAGAGCTGCAGCCTCAATACCCTGAGGTTGTGGGTTTCAACTTAGCATTTCTCCTTGTGACTCTAGGCTAGTCACTTAACCGTCCATTGCTCCACAAGCGTTAAGTAGATTAAGAACTTACAGGGATGCTTGAGTACCTGAATGTAAAAACTGCTTAGACAATCTCCATTAATAGGCGGTGTATATATATAAATATATATGTTTGATAGGCGGTGTATATATGTATGTATATATATATATATATATATATGTGTGTGTGTGTGTGTTTTATTAATATTTGATATACTGCTTAAGCATATTACAGATCTAAGCGGTTACAATAAAATACAGGTACTTAAGACTTCCCTATCTGTCCCAAAGGCTCACAATCTAGCTATATTGTATATATAACATATAATATAAGAACATAAGAATTGCTGCTGCTGCTGGGTCAGACCAGTGGTCCATCGCGCCCAGCAGTCCGCTCACGCGGCGGCTCCCAGGTCAAAGACCAGTGCCCTAACCGAGACCAGCCCTACCTGCGTTCGTTCTGGTTCAGCAGGAACTTGTCCAACCTTGTCTTGAATCCCTGGAGGGTGTTTTCTTTTATAAACTTGGAATATTGCTGGCACCCACATAACTTTAGGGACTGCCTTGATACTTTCCCCAGACCAATCCAGCATTACCTAGACAGAGCTGCAACAGTCAGAGGAAATATTCAATGTTCAGTGCCGCTGAATATCCTCTCCCAGTCAGATCCGAGGAAGGAGCCTCTCTCTTCCTTTTCTTTTCTCTTCTCTTTGTTTACCTTAGTTACAGCCTACCTGAAAAATACATTAACCATCTATTTATGGTTTTCATTGTGCAGGTGAAAGATATCGTAGCCCAACACACAAAAGAATGGTCAGAAATGATTAATACTCATACTGTGGAAGAACAAGAACTTCGGGATACACATCTCAGCCAACAGTGTGAGCTGCTGAAGAAACTTCTAATCAGTGTTCATGAACAACAGACCCAGCAACTAAAGCTTTCTCAAGAGAGGTGAGCAAAGATGGTAGTCTAAACACACATGCAAATAGGCATTAGCTGGCATTCATGTTTCTCTAAGCAGTTCATGATACAACTATATCCATATATGCATTTAAGTTCTGTTATCTTGAGTAAATATATAAGGAGGCAATATTGGAAGATATTGTTAAACATTATATCCTCTGATTTCAGGACAGAATGAACCTTTTATGTATTCCTTTACATTGATAATTCCTCGTGTCAACTAAAATCCTGCAGTTTCTATTACTGCCAAAAATTATGTAGAATGTCTAAAATATTGTTTGCAGCAGGAAGGGTAAAATGTATGGTCATTTACACAGCTGAAGAATTCTATGAAAAGTCTGCCTGTGTGGGTGAGGGAGAATAGTTTTTTGACTGAGAATTTTACTGAGGTAGATATTCAGTTACCCAGATAAAATTGTTTTGAGATTGCCCTCCTAGAGCTTGGCTGGTTTGTGGAGATGAGATAATAATAATAATAACTTTATTTTTAGATACCTCCATACCATAAACAGTTCTAAGCAGTTTACAAGGGAAGAGACTGTATACAGACATTACAGAGAACTTTCAAATTTACATTGGCAACTTTATTTTTAGATACCTCCATACCATAAACAGTTCTAAGCAGTTTACAAGGGAAGAGACTGTATACAGACATTACAGAGAACTTTCAAATTTACATTGGCATGTTAAGTTTGGTCAGGTTTATCTTGAAGTGTACCGTATTTTCACGCATATAACACGCATACGTGTATATGCGCATACGCGTATAGCGCGCGAGAACAACATTTATGTAAAAAAAATTCTATATAGCACGCACACGCGTATACCGCGCATGCTGCTAAAATCTCCTCCCGCCACCCCCACTTACTCCCTCTTCTAGCCCTGCGAACCGGCATCCCCCCCCCCACGATCCTACATCCCCCCCAGCACCGCAAAGACATCACTTACCCCGATTGGACACCAGCACCAATGCACAGGACATGCCAGTGCCCGAAGATTCTCCCTCGCCTGGGCTGGGCTGGGCGGTGCGAGGGAGATCCTCCCTCTTCCCTGTGCTGGGCTGGACTGGGCTTTGAGCATTTGCGCATGCTCAAAGCCTTCTGGTCTCGCTCTCTCCGAGATTCTGAATCTGGGAATCTCGGAGAGAGCGAGACCAGAAGGCTTTGAGCATGCGCAAATGCTCAAAGCCCAGTCCAGCCCAGCACAGGGAAGAGGGAGGATCTCCCTCGCACCGCCCAGCCCAGCCCAGGCGAGGGAGGATCTTCTGGCACTGGCACGTCCTGTGCATTGGTGCTGGTGCCGGTGCCCAATCGGGGTAAGCGATGTCTTTGCGGTGCTGGGGGAGATGTAGGATCGCGGGGGTGACGCGAGCGGGGGGGAGGATGCCAGTTCGCAGGAGGGGTGCCGGATCACAATGAAAAAAAAAAAATTGTATAACGCGCTCACACATATAACGCGCATGGTTATGCTTGGTTTATAAAATCGTGTATAACGCGCGCGTTATATGCGTGAAAATACGGTATTGGAAGTACATCAGGTTGAAGTGGGGTCAGAGAAATTTGTCAAAGAGATAGGTTTTATTGACTTTCTAAACGTTTGGTACGATCTTTGGCCACTTCTCTCCTGTAATTTTTTCTGATATATGTGGAGTCAGTTTCAAATAAAAAGTACATTTTTTGGCAGCCATTAAAAATATAGCCCGGATATCTGGAGATTTTAAATGCTTATATAGATAGTCCTGGGGTAAAAATGCATCTGTCTCAGCATTATCCCTATAGTGAAGGTCGGAGCAATCTCATGGCCAGAAGTAAATTTTTGAGTAGGTTTGATGGGCCCATAATCTCTCCCCAAACCCTCTTCTCCCCCTGCTGCTTCCTCACCAAACTTATAACTCTGAATGGTCCATCCAGTCTGCTCTTTAATTACATGAATAAATAATTGTCTTTACACATTTGTACTTATAGCTTTGGTGTTTTGGTGACGCAGCCATATATGTGAAGCGTGACCATGTCGGGCACATCCTTGTGTTCCTGGGAGTACTCTTAATAAAGACCTTATACTGGATTTTATTTGGTCTGCTTCTTTGTTTTGCCATATAGACAGGAGATACTGAAAACTAGAAGATGGATAGGACTAGGAGGGAAGGAGCAGGAGATGGGTAGGGAAAAGGAACAGAACAGAAGGTAGATGGGGCCATAGGGTGGGGAAGGGAAAGAAATGGAATGGAATGGTGCAGAAGATGGATGGGACTGAGGGGTATGGGTGGGGGGAATGGGAACAGAGTGGAAACTGGAATTGGACTATGGGTGATGAGAGAAAGGGAATAAATTAGGAGATGACCAAGGGGTGGAGAAGGAGAACAGATCAGAAGATGGATATAACTAGGGGATGGGGTGGGGTGAGCACAGAACAGATGATTAGAACTTAGTGATTGAATGGGAGAGTTTTGGGGAGCAGACAAGGGAATTATGGATAGGAGATATAGAGTGGGAATTTCAAGGGGATAGTGAGTACTTGGTAGTTTTAGGCATGAGTGGGGATATATTGATGGGCTGGGAAATTGTGAGGGTATGAAATGAGGAATATTGAAAAAGGTCAAGAAAATAGGAGAATGTGGGGGAAAGGTTGAGACATAATGCAAATGACCTACAAGAGTGAAGAGAGGAAGAGAGGCATTGAAAGGGATCTGGTTACTGGGGAGAGGTATGGTGAGGAAGAGGATATGTCTTTGAAGAGATTGAGTGAGAGTTGAAATGGGGTTAAACAATGGTGAAAGAGAGGGTATTGGGCAAGGAGTGTGGGGTATAGGGTAAGAGATAGAAGAATGGCCTTGGAAAGAAGGGAAGGAAGGAGAGACAGGGATGGAGCTGGGACTGATAGGGTGAAGAGATGCAAAAGAAAGTAGAGGAGGGCTAAAAGGGTACAAAGGATGGGAAGGGGGGGACTAAGGAAATGGGTAAAAGGTGGAAGTCAAGGCAGGGGTGGGATTGGTGGGAAGTGGAGCAGGGACAGGATGGAGGTGTAAAACCAAAAGTTGGTCCAGGGTGCCTCAACCACTTGAGTCGGCCCTGCAGGCAGCCCCCTCCTCTTAGACACATAGCTTCACACACACACATGCAGTACACAGAATGCTATACCTAGAACTGTATGAGCGGTGTAGCTGTACAAAGTACAACAATACAGAAGGAAAGGAGTAGTGAAGCGAGGGAGGGGGAGCAGTCTGGTGTACCTGTAGCTCAGTATAGTCCTGCACCTACATTCAATCGTGCACCCACACGCATGCAGCATGCTTTCCCCAGGTGTTAATATCTCCAGACCTTCAATATGTGTTACATGGACACAGCTAGTGTAATATTGTGCCCTAAGCCTAGCTAAACTACTTCTAAGTGTGATTATTTACAGTGTGTCCCTTAGTACTCGTTCATTACAATTCTGTAGATTTATTGTAAAGCCATCCAGGATGATTCATCCTCCAAGTTTGAAAAGCTGTATTCTCAACATAAATTATGTCCTTGAGGCCTATTTCATCAAAAACTTGTCAGTGGGAGAAGAAATAGAAAGCAGAAATAAAGCCACAAACTCTGCAGCCTTATTAAATGTTTTTGTACCAAAATAAATGATCGATAGTCCATGTGTGTTAAGCCTTTTTTGTTTGTTTCTTTGTTTTTTTTATTTTTTCCAACCCTGTATTGGAAAGGGATTATAAATAAAGGTTTGAGATGTACCTGTCCGTCCATCTGTCTACTGGGGTGGGGGGTAGGTGATATAACTGAAAATTTAATGGAACAGGACTAAATTTATCATGAGGGAAAACCTGCTGAATGGATAGTGACATATTGAGTCTAACCAGACTAGTAAACTTCCTCCCAAAATGGCCCAGTATATTTCTATAGGAGAAGCAGATCCAGCTTCTGTAGCATTAAAACATTGATTCATTGGAACACAACAGTTAGGGAACTGCTCCACACAAATTATTCCTTACCTCTTTTCTACTTCTCTGGCCACAAATACACACAGAGGGCCAAATTCTCCAAACGGCGCCTACATCAGTGGCCGTTTACAAAAGCAGCACTGATCACATGTCAATCACACAATAGTCGCAATCCAATATCACAGCTCTAGATAATTTTAATTGTTCAATAAATAAACAAATAAATAATTGTTTAATTGTATAAAGTGCTCAGACCCTACAACCAACTTTGTTCAATGTAATCACTCAACTATGGTTGCCAGTGGGACCATCATCGCCTTTACAGTCCCTTGCCTCCTAAGTCACCGTTCATTAACCAAATGCAACACTATAAATGGTAACTAATCTGAAATTGTTGATGGGAGGCCCCTTGTTGGTCAAATTGGCAGCCTTAGACTGGAACCATGAAAGTGCTTGTGCTCTGAAAGTGCTTGTGTTAAAAACCAACTAAGTGCCATGCTGAGAAACTGAGCCCCTCGACTCGAGTTTCATGTCCTTCAGGAGTGGTCACTATTAAATACAATAAAATAATAAAATAAATTGAAATGGAAGTTAAACCTCAAATCCATTGTTGTAAATCAATACAACCCTACTTCATTTGTAAACCTACACTGAAACAACTCTTTCCAACTCCGCTATATTATACGCTAAACTTTTATTTATATCATCACAGAATATTTGCATTTATTTCCCTAGTAGTTGAATCACACAATAGTGCCATTTGGAGAATCACAGCTACATGATTTCCAACACCTACCATTCACGAGAATTGCATTTACAGAAGTGCCTAAAGGCACCTAAGGCCATTTCTAGTGTTAACCATGTCTAAAGTGACCTTAGGCACCATTAGGTACCTCCTTAGTCAGGAGAATGGCATCTTTTTTGAAGGCACCCATGGGCACCTCCATTTTTTAATGACATTTTATTTATTCTTTATTAAGTTTACATAATAATTACAAGACAACTCTTGCTTCAGAAATACACAGAAAGATAAAAATTAACAGAAATTTAACAATTTAAGCAACAAAATTTCTTCCTTAGACCACAATAACTCCAACTTCAAGGGAAGAATCAGAAAATTAGTGAAGAGAACCCAATTAAAGGAATAGGAATCGGTTTAACAGACAGCTCCCACTATTTATAATGCTGTTCTATAATTGCCCGATTCCCCCTGCCGACAACTTCATCAGATCCAGGAAAGCCCGCAACTGCTCAGGTAGAAAAAATACACATTTAACCCCAAGATATTCAACCATACATCCACAGGGACAAGCCAAGAGGAAAGTTGCACCCAAAGTCACTGTCTCAACTCTCATGGCAAGAAACAATTTCCTATGCTCCTGCGCCTGTCTAGCCATACCTTTTTCCCCAGGAACAGAATTTGAGAATTACGAAAATACTGTCTAAAAAATGTCATATCTTGCTCAAAAACAAAATAAAACACTAGTATTGCTCATTCTGAAGCATCCGACACTGAAGTTTCAAGTAAGTCCAGAAGATTCAAGGGTTCTCCAGCAATTAAATTTTGAACTCCTTTTTCTGGAGTGGCTCCTGTTTCATTTTTTGAAGGTATATAATATATATGGTTAACTGGCAGAATATTTTCTGGGGAACATCCCAACACCTGAATCAAAAACCTTCTCAGCATTTCCATAGGAGTCACTCCCAATGATTCTGGAAAATTCAGGAGACGCGCATTGAGCCTAAGTTATAATTCTCAAATTGCTCTACTTTATCTTGTCCTTAACTATTCCAGTGGATAAAGATTGAAGATCTTCCACTTTTTCCTTAACTTGTTTAACCTCTAATGCAAATTGTACTTTAGTCCCTTCAAGTTTTTCAGCCAAAGTATTCACTGTACTCAAAAGTGTTGTGATCTCCCGGGAAGACTTGCCAACGGATGAGTTAAGCTTTAAGAGAGCATTCTATATGCTCTCTATAGTTACCACAGGAGATGTTCCTGCTGGAAGAGAGATGGCCACACTCCCTTCCAAATCTCGTTGTTCCTTGGAGGCTCCCACTACTTCTGCCCCTGAAATTAGTTCTTCTCCCTCATGAGAAGAACTTCACGTGGCTCCTCCAATTCAGTCACAGGGAACTCCAGGCATGGTGGAGGAACAGCTACCGGAGGGAAGCGAGAAATCTCCCAGTCCGATTCCTCGGCTCCTCTTCCCTCTGAGGACACACCAGATGCCCCTCCAGTATCGAGTTGGGAATTCCCAGGTACAGCAGCAAATTCTAAAATGAAGCATTGTGCAGGGATTGATGCCCGAATTGCAGGGGAATCAGTTCAGACTGTCCCCTTGCACTTTGAATGTGATTTAATAGTTTGTTAGGTAATTTTGAGCTTCTCTGTTCAATCACCCTCAGAGATGCCATCCCAGAGCTGCCGCCATCTTGGATCCTCCCCCTGTGTTGCCTCTTTAATGACATTTTAATTGTTTTTTAATCAGTGCAGTCAATTACTGCACCAATTGAACTAATTAAAAAAATTAGGTAGTGGTAGGGTGCCTACTGCTGCTTAACTTGTGGCGCCATTACTAGAATCAGGGCCAAAGTCAGCATATATATGTCTGTGTATATGTGTGTGTGTGTGTGTGTGTGTGTGTGTGTATATACACATATACACACACAGTACATACACACTCACAAAGGTGTTGGAAAGAATTCCATCAACCATGATTTTACATACTTTTCCTGTTTGTTTTTAATGCTGAATATAGAGAAATGAAATTTGGACACTTTTTATGCAAACTGAACTCTCCATGTAAAATTGAAAAGTTCATGCCCAATGCATAAAACAAATTGTATGCAAGTGGAAGCAGATTTTAGATTTTAAAAAAATTGAAATGTCCACATTAAGGTGTGTCAATTTCTGGTAGTAATTTATTTATTTATTTATTCATTCATTCATTCAATTTTCTATACTGATCTCCCAGGGGAGCTCAGAATGGTTTACATGAGTTTATTCAGGTACTCTCCCTGTCTGTCCCTGTGGGCTCACAATCTGTCTAATGGGGGGATTAAGTGATTTGCCCAGGGTCACAAGGAGCAGCATGGGTTTGAATCCATAACCTCAGGGTACTGAGGCTGTAGCTTTAACCGATGCACCATACTCTCCCCCATTTTTAGAAAAAGAATCTGCCGACATAAGAGCCTTTTCTAAAATATATCCTGGAATGAACATGTATATAAGCAAGCAGTTCTAAATTTTTAATCTCCTAAAATGGTGTTTACCTTATTGAATGACCAAGTTGTATCATCCAGCAGAAATTACATAAGATGTGTTTTGTATGTTTTTATGGTTTATTGAATTCTTTTTGTAGTCTATTTTTATCTGTAATTTATTGGTTTTTGTTGTGTTATGTGTTTATGCATGTACTTTATACACTAGCATATAAGCCCCTAGTATTTTGTGAAGACACATTGGAACCTGTGTCTTTATAAAATACTCTAAAATAAACACGTCAAACCTTCACTAAGTGCAGTAACTTAAATTAGAATGGTCACCATGCCAGCTCTGCACTATGCCCAATAAAGAGAACTAGAAAAATTCTCAGAAAATGTAGGCGAAGTTGACTTATTGATGCCATGGGTTAACAAGAACAGCACCAGTTAAACTCTTTTTTTCAATAGACAACTGTCCCTACCTGCTTGTGCATTGTATTGATGGCTTCTGCCCCCAGCAACACAGTTCCAGGGATCTTCAGAAAAGACCAGGCAGAGGTGGTAAGGAGAGGAGAAGGCAGTTTTGTCATTCACAAGTCACAGGAAAAATGTCAGTTTTAAGAAGGAGATTTCTCTCTATCAACGAGATCAGCACGTGGGCAGGGAAACCATTAATGAGCAAATTAGAAACATGCCCATTCTTTGCCTTGCAAAGCACAAGGTTTGGGAATGTTCTGTTCCATCTGACTGGCACTGATCCTCTGTGAAGGGTATACTTAAAGAAAAGCCAAATGTGTTCACTATGACACACTTTTAGCATTTTCAGCTATTTTTCACACTGAATAAACCAGACACAATATGAAAATGAATAAAATTTCGTGCAAGTTTATGGGAGTCATAGCTAATATATTTAGGTTTACTTGAAATGTGTGGTAGCTTAGGGCAGTGGTTCCCAACCCTGTCCTGGAGGAACACCAGGCCAATTGGGTTTTCAGGCTAGCCCTAATGAATATGCATGAAGCAAATTTGCATGCCTATCACTTCCATCATATGCAAATCTCTCTCATGCATATTCATTAGGGCTAGCCTGAAAACCCGATTGGCCTGGTGTTCCTCCAGGACAGGGTTGGGAATCACTGGCTTAGGGAAGCATTCTTTCTCTATTTTTTTTTAATAAAAAAAGATCATGGATTAAGTGTTATGCTATGGCAACTGCAACAAAATTTCTTTCCTGCCGTAGAGTTGCAGCAGAGTTAGGAAAGGCAAGGAGAAGGGGAGGGAAGGAAAAGAAAAAGTGAATAAGAAGGGGAAAGTAAAGAGAAGAAGAGTGAACCTACCTGGGAAAGATGAAAGAGAATAATAATAATAACAGTTTATATACCACAGGACCATGAAGTTCTATGTGGTTTACAGTGATTAAAAGATGTTACAGATTGAGTAGAATTAACAAAGTTAAGGGTTAGTGATTAACAGTTCTGGGGATCAGTTGTTGTGAACTAAGATTGTATAGGTCAGTTACCTAAATACTTCAAGAACAGATTTGTTTTTGGTGTTTTCGAAATTCCCCATATGTAGTAGGCATAAGCAGTTGTTCCAGATCTTTACCCCATGCTGCTTGATGTGAGAAAAGATGTTGATGATGACTTTTAAATTTACATCCTCTAACCGGTGGGGAAACAAAATTCAGATGTGAGCTTCTCTTGTGTTTGTTGGTTGTGAAAGAGAAAAGGTCAGTTATATATTTAGGGGCTAAACCGTATAGTATCTTAAAGCAAAAACATCCACACTTGAACTTCACACGTGCCTCCATCGGCAGCCAGTGTAGAAGTCAGTAGGAAGGTGTTACATGATCGAATTTCTTCAACCCACAAAGTAGACTGACCTCCGCATTTTGTACCAGTTGCAATCGCCGCATATTCTTCTGGGAAATTGCCAAATAGGCGATGTTACAGTAATCAAGTTGGCTCAGTATAAGGGATTGTACCAGAATTCTAAATGATTACATTACATTAGGGATTTCTATTCCGCCATTACCTTGCAGTTCAAAGCGGATTACAAAAGAATTATCCAAGATGTATTACAACAAGAACTTAAAAAAAAAAAAAAAAAAATTGGTCATTTTCAAAAAGAGTAAGAAATGGGTAAGGTTATTTGTTTGGGGTAGTTGGCTTTAGTGAGAGGTGAAGTTTGAGACTTGCGGTATTATTTCTTTTTTCTGAGTTTTCTTGAAGAGTATGGTCTTTATTTCTTTTCTAAAAGTCTTGTAGTCGAGGGATGCCATCAGTAGATTGGCGATTTGGTTGTCTAGTTTGGCTGCTTGAGTGGCCAGGAGGCCATCATATAGTTTTTTCCGTTTGACCTCCTTAATTGGGGGGTATGAGAATGGGGTGTGAGTTTTCCTATGTCTGGTTGTGGATGAGGCGGTTATTTGGTAGTTTGGACTGTCTCCGTATAAAGTCTTAAATAGTAGGCAGTAGAATTTAAATTGTATTCTTGCTGGGATCGGAAGCCAGTGTGATTGGAGATATGCTTCTGTAATGTGATCATGTTTCTTTAATGAGTAGATGAGTCAGTGCTGTGTTTTGATAGTTTGTATTTGTTTTGTTATGGTTGTAGGGCATGGGAGGTAGAGGATACTACAGTAGTCAAGTAGGCCTAGTATTAAGGACTGAACTATGAGCTGGAATTGAGTTTTCTCTAAGAATTTCCGAACTTGTCTTAAGTTTCTCATGAGTAAGAATGACTTTTGTATTGTTTTATTGATTTGCGGTTGCATGGTGCAGCATCTGTTGATAGTTATTCCTAGCAGTTTTAGGGTGGTTTGTATGGGGTAGTTGATTGCGTTGATTTCAATGTTGGTTATGGTTGGTATTTTGTTGTTTTCTAGGAGGATGAATTTCATTTTATCTGGGTTCAATTTCAGTTTGTGATCTTTCATCCAGGTTGCTATTGATTTTAGTGTTTGGTATATTGTGTTCGTCATGGAGAGTTCAGGTTGATCGAAGGGTATGAGAATGGTGATTTCATCGGCATAGCTGTAGGAGGTTATGCCTTGTTTGTCCAGGTGAGAGCTGAGGGAGGCTGTATAGAGATTGAAGAGAGTGGGGGATAGAGGGGATCCTTGGGGAACTCCGCAGGGGTTTGACCAAGGTTAAGATTTTTGTTTGTCTGATTTTACTCTATAGGTATCTTGATTTAAGGAATCCTTCAAACCATGTGTATACTTTATCTGTGATACCTATTGTATCCAGGATTTGTAGTAGAATGTTATGGTCCACCAAGTCGAATGCAGCGGTTAGGTCTAGTTGTATGAGCATCATTTTTTTTCCTGTGCTGAGATGTTGTCTGGTTGTGTCCAAGAGAGATCCTAGTAGTGTTTCCGTGCTGAAGTTGTTTCTGAAGCTGGATTGTGTGGGATGGAGTATGTTATGGTTTTCTAGATAATTGGAGAGGAATTTGGCAACTAGTTCCTCTATTAATTTGATATAGAGTGCAATAGAGGCAATGGGTCTGTAGTTGGCTGTTTGGTCTATCAGTCCTTTGGGGTCTTTGAGGATCGGGGTGATGATGATTTCGCTGAGGTTGGTAGGGTAGTGGCCGTTTATTAGCGAGATTTGTATCCAGCTTAGAAGAAGAGTGCAGAATTTTGTGCTGGATGTTTTTAGGAGATATGGTGGACAGTTGTTGAGGTCACAGGATGCATGGCTGTATTTTTTGTAGTATTTGTTGAATTTGGGCCATTGTATGTTGGGAAATTGAGACCATATTCTATCTGTTGTAGTAGAATCTCTATCTATGGGGAGAATTGTGAATTCGTTAGGATGGGTAGAGGTGTCATTGAGGGTAGCTCTTGCATTGGTAATTTTATTTTGGAAGTGTTCTGCTAATAGAGTGGCTGAGGGGGGGGTAGTATTGTTAGTGGTCAGGTAGGGTTTGGTGTCGGTTAAGTATGCTCTAATGGACTGAAGCTTCCAGAGGCTGTGAAAACTCTTTCTAACTAAGGAATCCACCTGGTCTTTCATGGTCAGGCTCTGGTCCAATGTTACTCCCAATAACTTCATAGTAGATTGAATAGGATAGCTAAGATTATTGATGCACATTGGTGCTTTAGTGTCAAGTGGGTATGGCGATGCTATGAAGAATTTTGTAAGCCCCCCCCCCCCCCTTTATGCCTTACCTGGTGGTCTAGTAGGTTTCGGGGCAGGAGCAATGCACATTAATGTTTTAGTGTCAAGCGGTTATGGCGAAGTTACAAAAAATTTTGTTTTTTCTGAATTAAGCTGAGAATTTTCTGAGAAAAGCATCAGGATCAAAAGGCCCATGATAGAAGAATATAACTTTAAGAAAAACAATGAAAGATAATCTTAGGTAGAGTTTCAGGAGAGGGAGGGACCAAAGCTGTTCCTTTATCCAATCCCAGGAGAGAGAAATACACGAAGCAGAGGGAAGGAAAATGGGTGAGCACAAGAAGCTGGAAATAGAAGCCCGAAAATTGCAGTGAGGTGGAAGAAGGCCAGAAGTAAAAACAAAGCCAAGAGGTTGCCTAGAAGCAACAGTTGATTTATCCAGAGTGCCTGTGCAGATGTACTAGAGACATAGTTCAAGGGTCATTTTAACAGAATCAACAACAAATTGTTGCATTGGTGGGATCTCTGTGATATCTCCAGTGAGTGAATGATCACTTTGATGGATTCTGGAGTTATCCCAGGAAAGAGAAGAGATTGACAGTAGGTGGTAAGCTTCCTCCCCCCATACACACACGCACACATATACATGGGGACCATATGGATCAAGAAAGCCTCAACAAGTATATGGTTTCTCTTGATTTGAGACCTGAAAGATGGTCTTTTTAGGTCCTGACTTAATATAAGGGATGAGACTCATGGTGGGGAAGAAGATTAAGAAGAGGATAAGCACTCTAAAAATGCTAGAGCAAGCATGGTCCCTTTTTAAGGATACAGTCACCAAGGCACAAAATCTATATATACCGCGTATCAACAAGGGATCCAAGAGGAAAAAGAACAAAGAACCGGCTTGGCTCACTATAGATGAGAAGGAATCGATCAAAGACAAGAAAACTTTGTTTAAGGAATGGAAAAGGTCAAAGATGGACGAAAACTGGAATAAACAGAAACAACATCAACACAGGTGCCATAAGGTGGTAAAAAGGGCCAAAAGAGACTACAAAGTAAAAATAGCCAAGGAGACAAAAAACTTCAAGCCGTTCTTTTGATATATTAAGGGTAAACGACCCGTGAAGGAAGCGGTGGGACCATTGGATGACCATGGAATAAAGGGAGTGCTAAAGGAGGACAAAGCAATCGTCAACAAACTGAACACATTTTTTTGCGTCTATATTGTCACAACCCTAGCCTAAAAGCTAAGTTTGTTCCAGATAAGGCTCCTCATAACCGAAGCCTTACCCTGAAAAGGGCTAACCAGTGTGACAGGTTAAACTCAGACAGACAGATAGGGTCTGAGTTCCAATTGAACCACCATGTTACAGAACCCTGGGGAGGGGAAGATGAGTGGGAGAACAGCCTGGAGCAGTAGGAGGTGCCTTACAAAAAAGGACAGCCTAAGAGGCAAGCTCAGAATTCCAGTAATGCACAACTGCTGGGTCCAATTAAGGCCCAAAGGAAAACTCAGCAGAAGCAGCAGGTTGCCCTTCCCCTTCACAGGTTAGGGCGTGGCCAGCTCAGTGCTTTAGAAGCTGAGCTGAGAAAGACCAAATCAGTCTATCCTGGGCCAGCCCAGGAAGGAGGCTCGAAGGAGTGGGCTCCTGAACTCCAACAGAACCAGGACATTGAAATCCTGGATGCAACTTCTGTCCCTGAGGCAAACCAGACAGCCAACCCGGATGCCATAGAGCTTATGGATACTTCCATGGAACCTGAAGAAATCCACATGGATGAGAGTTAAGTGGAATTTCCCGACTGTTTGTGGGTTTGGAATTTTGGTTTTTTCTTTTGGGCTATCTGGAAGCACAAGGCAGGCAGCGTGAGCAGTGCTAGGCTCACGGCTGGATTTGGCGCCTTATTTTTGGGACATTGAAGGAAGTGTGTTTTGTGCATTTTTACTTTTGCCTTTTTCTGTTTGGATGGGACTTTGTTGCTGACCGTGTGAAAGGGGTAGTAACGGGGAGAATCCACTAAAGATCCTCGGGTTGGGATTGTGGGGCCAATTTTTGGCAAATTAAAGTATAGTGGATTCAGTTACTCCCCTCCCCCACCAGCTGCTTGTTAAGTTGGCTGGGGAAGGCCTGTTAAAAACCAGGCCTAGGCAGCACGTTCTAAAAGTGTTTAAAAACATAGTGAATGACCAGTGTAAAGGCTGGGTAATTCCTGTACCCTTAGTTTGCCCTTTTGACTGTGGGACTGATAGGGCAGTGCTACAATAATACCATTTGGACACTTACCTGCAAGCAATGTGTGGGCTATGTTTTTGCAAGCCCGAATTTTCTGTTTATGTTTTGAGCTAAAAGCCTGAACTGTGGCAGTTTGCTACGTAGGAAATAAAGTTGGACTCAAGTTTATTGAAAAACTTTATTGTCCCTGACATTTTTCTTTATTTTACTTATAAGTACCAGCAGGACCTTCAACATCTTTTGAAGGCACGTCAAGATCGGTCGTTGCTGAGCCCTGGTCAGTGGCCAGTTGCAAAACCCGGCACCGGCAGGACCACAATATTTACCCAAGAGGATATACACAGCATATCAGAACCCATCAGGCTATATGCTGGAAGCAAAGACGGGAAACTGGCAGGGTTGATGGTCAGTCTAGAGGAGGTATGTAGGCAGATTGATAGGCTTAAGAGTGATAAATCCCCGGGACCGGATGGCATCCATCCGAGGGTCATCAAGGAACTGAAAGGGACTATAGTTGGACTGCTTCAACTAATAGCCAATCTGTCAATCAAATCAGGAAAGATTCCGGAAGACTGGAAGGTGGCGAATGTTACGCTGATCTTCAAGAAAGGTTTGAGGGGAGATCCGGGAAACTACAGACCGGTGAGTCTGACTTCAGTACTGGGAAAGATGGTTGAGGCGCTGATAAAGGACCGCATCATTGATCATCTTGACAGACACGGGCAGATGAGGGCCAGTCAGCAAAGGCAGATCGTGTTTGACGAACTTGCTGCACTTCTTTGAGGGAGTAAACAGGCAAATAGACAAGGGCAACCCGGTCAACATTGTATATCTGGATTTTCAGAAGGCATTTGACAAGGTTCCACTACTTTGGAAAATTGCAAGCCATGGAATCGAGGGTGAAATACATGGATTAAAAACTGGCTGGAACATAGGAAACAGAGAGTGGGAGTAAATGGACAATACTCGGACTGGAAGAGCATCACCAGTGGGGTGCCGCAGGGATCGGTGCTTGGACCCGTGCTCTTCAACATCTTTATAAATGATCTGGATATTGGTACGACAAGTGAGGTGATTAAATTTGCGGACAATATGAAGTTATTCAGAGTAGTGAAGACACATGGGGATTGTGAAGATCTGCAACGTGACATAATCAAGCTCGAGAAATGGGCATCGATAAGGCAAATGAGGTTCAATGTGGATAAGTGTAAAGTGATGCATGTCGGTAACAAAAATCTCATGCACGAATGCAGGATGTCCAGAGCAGTACTTGGAGAGACCTCCCAGGAAAGAGACTTGGGAGTTCTGATTGACAAGTCGATGAAGCCATCCGCTCAATGCGTGATGGCGGCGAAAAGGGTGAACAAATTGCTAGGAATGATAAAGAAGGGGATCACGAACAAATCGGAGAAGGTTATCATACTGTTATATTGGGCCATAGTGTGCCCTCACCTGGAGTACTGCGTCCAGCACTGGTGGCCGTACATTAAGAAGGACATGGTACTACTTGAAAGGGTTCAGAGAAGAGCGATTAAGATGATTAAAAGGCTGGAGGAGTTGTCGTACAGTGAGAGATTGTAGAAACTGGGCCTCTTCTCCCTTGAGAAGAGGAGACTGAGAGGGGACATGATCAAAACATTCAAGATACTGAAGGGAATAGACTTAGTAGATAAAGACAGAATGTTCACCCTCTCCAAGGCAGGGAGAACGAGAGGGCACTCCCTAAAGCTGAAAGGGGATAGATTCCGTACAAACATAAGGAAGTTCTTCTTCACCTAGAGAGTGGTAGACAACTGGAATGCTCTTTTGGAGTCTGTTATAGGGGGAAACACCCTCCAGGGATTCAAAACAAAGTTGGTCACTTTACAATGGTCACTTTACAAAACAATGGTCAGACCACACCTAGAATACTGTGTCCAACACTGGTCTCCATACCTCAAGAAAGATATAACCCTACTAGAGAGGGTGCAGAGGCGAGCCACGAAACCTGAGCTCCCTTCAGTTATTCCGCAAACAACTGAAAACCTGGCTTTTCAGCAAATTGTAGCTCTATCCTTCCCTCCTTTCTCTCCCCCCTTCAACACATAAGTTCATGTAATCCTTTTTTCTTCTTCTCTACCCACTATTTTAAGTTCTTGTAAACCGTGTCGAGCTCCATTCTCATGGAGATGATGCGGTATATAAACTTAAGGTTTAGATTAGATTAGATTAGTCAAAGGTATGGAGAATTTGAGCTACAAAGAACGCCTCGGAAAACTGGGACTGTTCACTCTCGAAAAGAGAAGACTGCGAGGGGATATGATTGAAACTTTTAAAATATTAAAAGGATTTGACAAAATAGGCCAAGAAGCAGAACTACTGACTTTTTCAGATGTGACATGGACAAGAGGTCATAGCCTGAAGCTGAGTGGCAGCAGGTTCAGGACAAATGTCAGGAAGTTCTGTTTCGTACAGAGAGTGGTGGACGCTTGGAATGCTCTTCCGGAGAAGGTTGTGACAGAGAATACTGTTTTGGGTTTTAAGCGCAAGTTGGATGAACACCTCCGTGCAAATCATATCGAGGGATACGGGAAACCGAGTCTCCAACCGGGAGCACCTAACTGGGCCTCTGCGTGTGCGGGTCGCCGGACTAGATGGACCAAGATCTGATCCGGTGAAGGCGTTTCTTATGGACAATTTCCTGCTAAACTGGAATGTACGCAGGTAAGGTTGGACTCATTTAGAGCACTGGTCTTTGACCTAAGGGCCGCCGCATGAGCGGACTGCTGGGCAAGATGAACCACTGGTCTTATGCTCTTATGCTTAACAAAATAGAGTCCAACAGGAAACAAACCTACAAATATAATAAGTCAAGCAGCAGGAGTGAGATGAGACAATGGTTTTTCCAAATCAAAAGAAACCAATGAAGAAAATCTATGAAAATATCAGTTTATTCTGTCCATCCACAAAGATAATGACCCAACACAGCATTATGTTTCAGTATCTAAAACGCCTGCCTCAGGTGTCAACCATACACTGGATCAAAAGACCAAGCACTTAGACAAGGAACAAAACTGTTCTTTAGATATACCATTCTCCAGAGTACCAAGCAAGAGGGTTACAAAGTGTTTTGGGGTTTTTTTGTGTTTTTTTTCTTTAAAGTCTATTGCAGTAAAGCAAATTGTGAAAGAGCTTGGCCTTCATTGTCAGGGAGTGAAGGTCTGGGTGTGCGGAATGAAATAGGAGTCACCCAGCTGTTTGACTCAACTTTTTTAAAATTCTTTTTAGGAACTCTTTGTCTTTTATGAAGAGATTTGTCATCATCTTTTGTGACCTGGAACACCAAGATCCCCCAAATCTGATACAGAGGTGGTTTGAAAGATGGGTAGGTTAGAACTAGGTTCTTTGCAACTGAAAGCCTCCTTGGTAGAACGGTGGTAGGGTCCCGGTTCAAACCAACAGGTGCACCCATTTTCCAGGACACTTATATCATATTCATCAACATTTGGTCTTCTTGTTTGATTGAGGCAGACATTGCCTAATATCATCCTTTTACAGAGCCACGATAGTGGTTTCTACCACAGGCCGGTGAGGTAAATGCTCCGGCGCTCATAGGAATTCTATGAGCGTCGGAGCATTTACCTCGCCAGCCCATGTTAGAAACCTCTACTG
Source organism: Geotrypetes seraphini (assembly GCF_902459505.1). Lineage (NCBI taxonomy): Eukaryota > Metazoa > Chordata > Amphibia > Gymnophiona > Dermophiidae > Geotrypetes > Geotrypetes seraphini. The sequence goes on along the minus strand of NC_047086.1, from coordinate 314,701,216 downwards.
CAGCTTTGTAAAAGCCAGCATTAGTGCAGAAACGTAAGGAAACATTCACAGGGGGAGGAACATGGGCAGGGCTGACATGTGCTAAGTCAGTTGTAAGTTACATGTGTAACTGTCATATTTAGGCCCCTACATTTGTCTGTTATTGACATGGCATGCTAATGTCGACTTACACTAGTATTTTATTAGACCACTTACATACTCTTATAGAATAGGCTCACAGCTCATGTCATTTGGGCATATAGCACCCAGCTATAGAATTGCCCCAAACAATAGTATGAGTGGTCCAATGCTATCCGTATAAGAGAGGAACAGAGGAGGATGGATGGAGTGAGGGCAAACTTAGAATTATCTGTTTAGCAGACCTAAACTAAATGAACAGTGGTTGTGCAGGTGATCAAATTTGCCAATATCACAAAGTTATTCAAAGATCTTAAATCACAAGAGGATTGTGAAAAATTGCAAGAGGCCCTTACAAGACTGGGTATCCAAAAGGCAGATAACATTTAATGTGAGCAAATGCAAAGTGATGCATGTAGGGAAGAAGAAACCAGTTCCACATTAGGAATCAACACTCAGGAAAAAGATTTAGGTGCCATCATTGATGATATATTGAAACCCTCTGCTTAGTGTGCAGTGGCAAAAGCAAAAGAAAGCAAAAAGTGGCAAAAGAAAGCAAAAAGAATGTTAGGAATTATTAGAATAGGAATGGGGAACAAAACTGAGAATATTACAATGTCTTTGTACCACACCATTTTGCAACTGCGCCTTGAATATTGTGTGCAATTGTGGTCATCAGATCTCAAAAAATATACAACAGAATTAGAAAAGGTACAGAGAAGGGTAACCAGAATGATAAAAGAGATGTGAGGGACCAGAATGATAAAAGAGATGTGAGGACTTCCCTTTGAGGAAAGGCAGAAGAGGCTAGGGCTTTTCAGCTTGAAAAAGAGATGGCTGAGAAGAGAGATGATAGACGTCTATAAAATCTTGAGTGGAGTGGAACAAGTAGATGTGAAATGCCTGTTTATTCTTTCCAAAAATACATGGACTAGGGGACAATCAATGAATCTACTACATGTAATACTTTAACATTACAATTTCCAAGATTAAAAGGAATTATGTATAAAAGATTGTTTACTATCTCCTTTCCTTATCAAGCTGCCTTCATCTGGTCAATCCTGCAAATCCAAATACAATCTATAGGTAGCAAAGTTCAGTTGTAGATTAGGAATTGGTTATTGGATAGGAAACAGAGGGTAAGGTTAAGTGGCCATTTTTCTCAATGGCGGAGAGGAAACAGTGGAGTGCCGCAGGGATCTGTACTGGTACCGGTGCTATTTATCTTATTTATAAATGATCTGGAAATTGGAAAGACGGCTAAACTGATTAAATTTGCATATGACACTAAACTGTTCAAAGTTGTTAAAACACATACAGATTGTGAAAAATTGCAGGCAGACCTTAGGAAATTGGAAGACTGAGCATCCGAGTGGCAGATGATATTTAATGTGGACAAATGCAAAGTGATGCACGTTGGGAAGGATAACCCGAATCACAGTTACCAGATGCTAGGGTCCACCGTGGGGGTTAGCACTCATGAAAAGGTTCTGGGTATCATTGTAGACAATACAATGAAACCTTCTGTCCAATGTGTGGCGGTGGCCAAAAAAGCAAACAAAATGCTAGGAATTATTTAAAAAGGGATGGTTAACAAGACTAAGAATATTATAATGTCCCTATATCGCTCCATGGTGCAACCTCACCTGGAGTATTGTGTTCAATTCTGGTCTCCTTATCTCAAGAAAGATATAGCGACAATAGAAGAGGTTCAAAGAAGAGCGACCAACATGATAAAGGGGATGGAACTCCTCTCGTATGAGGAAAGACTAAAAAATGTTAGGGCTCTTCAGCTTTGAAAAGAGATGGCTGAGGGCAGATATGATTGAAGTCTATGTAATCCTGAGTGGAATAGATCGGGTACAAGTGGATCGATTTTTCACTCCGTCAAAAATTACAAACACTAGGGGTACACTCGATGAAGTTACAGGGAAATACTTTTAAAGCCAATAGGTGGAAATATTTTTTCACTCAGAGAATAGTTATGCTCTGGAACACATTGCCAGAGGTTGTAGTAAGAGCGGATAGCGTAGCTGGTTTTAAGAAGGGTTTGGGCAATTTCCTGGAGGAAAAGTCCATTGTCTGTTATTGAGAAAGACATGGGGCAAGCCACTGCTTGCCCTGGATCAATAGCATGGAATGTTGCTACTCTTTGGGTTTTAGCCGTGAGAAAGGGCTACTGGAATTGATGGACCTATAATCTGACCAGTAAGGCTATTCTTATGTTTTTATGCTTGAAACTTTTTTGTTTCAGAAATTTAATCTTAGTAGTTAATAGTGGGATAATGTTTTGTTACGTGTGTATATCTTAGTTTAACTAATCTATTTCTTTGTATGTAATCTGCTATGAACTATTTGTTGGCAATAGCAGAATATAAATTATTTAACTGTAACCATAAGAGCCAGCTTTTTAGAAATTACCTCTCCCTTGTCACAGTCAAGGAGTTTGTTCAATATTTGTGGGTGCTCAAGCACCACAGCACCCACAGAACTGACTCTTATGTGTAACACCCCCTGAGGAGCATATCTGGATTCTAGATGCAACCTTACAGGAGCCCTCAGGGCCCAATTCTGTCAGTCTCATATATATATATATATATATATATATATATATATATATATATATATATATATATATATATATATATATATATATATATATATATATATATATATACACTAGTATTTAAGCCCGTTACATTAACGGGTGCTAGAATATATGACTGTCTGTCTTTGTTTATTTATGTCTCTTTCCCTGCTCCTGTTTCTTTCTGTCTCTCTCCCTCCTGCTATTTTTCTCTCTCTCTCCCTGGCACCTTTTGTCTGTCTGTCTGTCTTTCTTTGTCTGTCTGTCTCTCTGGTCCCCTGTCTGTCTTTATTTCTGTCTGTCTCTCTCCCTGACCTCCTTTGTCTGTCTGTATTTCTTTTTGTCTCTCTCTCCCTGCCCCTATGTCTGTCTGTCTTTCTGTCTCTCTCCCTCCCACTGTGTCTGTCTCTCTCCCTGGCCACCTTTCTCTGTCTGTCTCTCTCCCTGCCCCTGTGTCTTTCTTCCTTTATTTCTGTCTCCCTCCCTCCTGCTGTCTGTCTGTCATTATTTCCCTCCTTTTCCTTATGCAGCAGCATGTTCACCACATTTCCCTGTGCAGCAGCAACAGCATTTCCCTCCTCCCCCCACCCCCACTTTCCTTTGCAGAAGCTGCAGCGGTATTTCCCTTCCCCTCCAGGTCCCTGTGAAGTAGTAGCAGCATTTTCCCTCCACCCCCTACTTTCCTTTGCAGAAGCAGCAGCAGTATTTCCCTTCCCCTCCAGGTCCCTGTGAAGCAGTAGCAGCATTTTCCCCCACCCCCATTCCCTTCTCTTATCGCCAGCTGTCCTGCTCCGTTCAGCCCCTCCCTTCTCTTAACGATCTGGCCTGCTCCGTTCGGCCCCTCCCCCTTCCCTTCCCGCGGTGTAGCCTGCGTCCTGTTCTTTTTCGGCCCCCCCTTCCCTTCCCTTCGGGCTGGCCTGCTGTGGCCGAAGGTTTGTTTTTTTTAAGTTTAAAAGTGCCTGCGGCGGCTCCTCTCACGATCCCCGCCAGCGTCGGAAGCCTTCTCCGATGCTAGTGCAGGCTCGTGAGAGGAGCCCACACTGCAGCTTGAGAGGTGGAGAGCAGGGAGTCCAGTGCTGCTGGCCATTGTGACGGAGTGAGGGGCCCTTGTATGCACGCATGCGCACTCTGCCGACCACGGAACTACAGATCAGGCAACACGGTGGAAGAGTGTGCATGCGCGCTTAGCGTTTTATTATATTAGATATATATATATATATGTATATATAGAGCCTGGTACCTCCAGCCAAAGGAAAAGTGACATAGTAGATAAGATTTCTTTCCCTTTCCCTAGAAAATCACATCAAAATCTATATGAATTTAACTTTCTTGCAATCTCATACCTCTCATCTGTGATCTGCTCTCATTGTCAGATTCTACAGACCTCCCCCTCCTACACTCACACACACTGAGCTGAGAAAACACTCATTGATCTTTTCTCTCTTTGGAAAGCTCCTTCCCTTTCTCCATAGCACCAGTTGTCATGGAGAAGGGAAATTGCTGCATTTTTTGGCACCCTGTTATAGTCCCTCGCATATGTCATCATCAAAATCTAACAGATCAAAATGCCAGTCACGATTAACACACAAATTACATTCTATCAAAATCCAGTTGGTTCCCTCACAAATCTGTTTCTTCACAATAACATATCATCCTTTAATACATTACTTTCTTTACCCCAGACTTTCAATACAGACTTATGCACTATGACTCATTCCACTCTTCACACTGCAGTTCCAAATCATTGATCTTTCCCATCTGTTTAACAGAAGCTAATAGTCTGTGTACTTCTATGTTTGAATATGGGGTTTCATTATGGGGTTTACAGCCATGCCTCTCCTTCTGGATTCTTGGAGTGGTAGCTGGGCAAATTTTAAAACCAGATAAAATATTTCTTTACTCAGGGCCTGATTCTGTATATCATGCCTAAAAAATCAGTGCCAACTAGTATGGTACTAAGTGTGATTCTACAAGGTGCACATATCTTTTATAGAATCGTACTTAGTGCCAGTACGTGACACATAGGTGCAGGCATTTAAGCCAGGCCTAAATGCCTATGCCTAAGTTATTCATGCATTGGGTATATTCGACAACAGTGTTCCTAATGATTAGGAATGCCCCTGAATTGCACCTTTTTCAAATTCACGCACTGCAACTGGTGCATACTTTTTTACAGAATTTTGCTTTCCAAGTTACATATGTAACTTTAAATTAGTCCCAATTAGCATCAATTTTGAGGTGTTAATTGTCAATTATTGGCACCAGTTAGGCCAATTGATCAAGTTGTTCGCATACATTGGCTTATGCGCACCAATGTAAGCACACAACTTTAAATGCCTTATTTAGAATTTGAGGGTCAATGTGTAATAAGCTCTGGAATTCTTTGCCAGAGAATATGGTAAAAGCAGCTAGCTTAGCAAGGTTTAATAAGGTTTGGACAAGATCCTAAGAGAAAAGTCCATAAACCATCATTAAGATGAACCACTGTTTCCTAATATAAACCGAATATGAGATTATTTGTCCCCTCATGGTAGCTTTAAATGCATTCCATAAGGTCTCCAATGAGATTTCCTCTGAGGCATTAATTTGAAAATATTCATTCATTTTTAATTGAAATTCTTCAAGAAATTTTGAGTCTGCAAGCAATGTATTATTAAATCTCCATACAGGTCTATTAGAATCTTTATCTGCAAACTTAAATTCAATCCAAACACCACCATGATCAGACTTTGGATCATCTGTTATATTATTGTCCTTTGATACTTAATTTCTGGAAATCAATTTGGGGACAAATTAATCTTATTCTTGAATCAGCAATTCCCTTAATCTATGAAGCCATAATTTCTGGTACGCTTTTACACGGTAAGCCTTCTTTGGATAAATATAAAAGTCGTCTTTTTTGATCATGACGGGAATAGCTATTCAAATGGTTACACATAATTGGAAGAGCTACAACAGACTGAATTACACATTTTGGTGGGCAAATGTTTGTACCACTTATAAGTATGAGAGAATGAATGCGCAATGTTTAGGGCTTAGTAATACAGTGGTGCCTCGCATAAAGAACGCCTCGCACAGCGAACGCTGCACACAACGAACTTCATTTCATGATTCATACAACGAACTTCGTTTCACACAACGAAGTCGCCCGAGCTTCCACGATCGCTGCCGATGTATTGCATCCTTCCGCGCAGGCACTGCAGGCAGTCGTTAGTCACTGCGCTTAACGCGTTTCACATAACGAACTTTTCGCATAACAAACTTGCTCCTGGAACGAATTAAATTCGTTGTGTGAGGCACCACTGTACATTTAATAGAGTATGGAGCCCATTGACTGCATTTGTTGCATCGCAATAAGTATCATATATCTCTCTTTTTATTAGATTTCCTTACACATCTGGGGGGGAGGGAAATGTATTTTGATTATTAAAATTACTTAATTATAATATTGTAATCACATAATATGTTTTCTTGTATTAATAATTGGGAGGAGGGGGGAGAAAATGATTGTTTTAGGTATTAATTGTGTATTTAATAATGCGTTTTATGCAGTGTTTATGTTCAATTAATTGTATTGCAATGTCAAAGTTTAAAAATCAATAAAGATTTATTAAAAAAAAAAAAACTACTGTTCATTCCTGGGATAAGCAGCATAAAATCTTGTATTCTTTTGGAATCTTGCCAGGAACTTGTGACCTGGATTGGCCACTGTTGGAAACAAGATACTGAACTTGATAGACCTTCGGTCTGTCCCAGTCTGCACTTTTGTACTTATACAATAGAGCAGTGTTTTTCAACCTTTTTACACCTATGGACTAGCAGAAATTAAAAAAATTATTCTGTGGACCAGCATCGGTCTGTGGACTGGCGGTTGAAGAACACTGGGCTAAGTCGTGGGCCAGTCCCCGCCCAACTCTACCCAATCTCTACCCCAGACCCCACCCCCATAATAGTACTAATTGCACCTTGCACGTCCCGTGCTTCTTCTGGAAGCCTTCCCTCTAACGTTGCAACGTCAGAGAGAAGGCTTCCGGTTCAGGCGCAGGATGCCCGTAGGAGCCACTACTCGTGGCTTTGTGCACTGAATCAGTTAGGAAGAGGGAGCTGGCTCGAAGATAACGCCACATCGATCGCACTGTGGACCGGCGGTTGAAGAACACTGTTTTGGGCCTGATGCACGTGCTGGCCCTGTGAACCGGCACTGGTCCATGGACCAGTGGTTGAAGAACACTGCAATAGAGTACAATATAGTGTCTTATATACCTCATTTTCTGCAGTTTACAATAAGAGTTTAGGTCAAGTTCTTGAAATTACATTTTTAAGTCCGATCTTGTGGTTGTTAGAAGGAAGATGGAGGTGAAGGATAAGAGAATGGCTATAAAGACAAGAGATATGTGTTAAGTTTCTTCAAGTGCAGGGTTACCAGGTTTTCCAGAATTAAAATCTGGACCCATGACCCTGCCCCCCAGGCCTGTCCAGTTCTGCCCGGCCCCAACCAGTTCCACCCAAGTCATGCCCCATTCCGCTCCCCTCCAGCCACGCCCCCCCTCAAACTGTTCACTTCTCGGGAGGGCAACTGCGCATGCACTGGTGTGATGCGATGACATCCCACGCATGCGTGTGACGTTACCGCGTTGCATCCGCACATGCGCAGATGCCGTCCTGACGTCACTCCTAGCTGGAAGCTTTTCAAAACCTGGACAAAGTGCCGCGTTTTAGCCGTCCAGACACCCGGACATGTCCGGGGAAATCCAGACGTCTGGTAACCCTAGATAAGTGATTATGTCTGCAGTTTCTGAACATTCAATGCTACTGAATGCACAGATTATGTTAAACACTTGCACTGGAATTTAACTTAAGCCAATCACTGCACTGACTGATATTCCACCCACTTGATTTTTTTTTTTTTAATATGCAGCTCCTTACACTAGTATTCTATAACTGTATCTTGGCATACAAATGCCATTATAGAATGGAGTTCAGCATGTGGCATCAGGGCACCTAACTTGAGACTCCAGGTTATAGAATTGCTTCCTTAGTGCCCAATATTCAGTAGCCCTTATTCAGGTAGGTGCAGCTTCCAGCCCAGTTAAGGGCTTCTCACCAGGACAAATCACTGATTTTCAGTGGCACTATCCAGATAATTTTGATGAAACTCATCTCTGCTGTGGCACTGTCTTGAGTATTGTGGTAGTCCGGAGATGGAAGTTTTTCAGCTACTGCCAATATTCAGGGATGGTACCCAGGTAACTTCCCAGGTAAGTTAGAACAGCAAAATAGGTGTCCTGACTTGAGGGGGATGGGACTTGTATACCGCTTTTTCTATGTGGTTACACAAACAAAGTGGTTTACATATTTTAGACATGTACTTAATTTGTACCTGCGGCAATAAAGTGTTAAGTGACTTGCCCAGAGCCACAAGGAGCTGCAGTGGGAATCAGGGTGCAGAGGCAGCAGCTCAAAGCACTAGGCCACTCCTCCAGAAATATATGCTTTGTGTTCCTTGCAAAATATTGAAAGCAATTGTATCTAAATAACTATCTAGGTACCGGCACCAAGCACATTTAAATCCAGTGCCGACTAAGGTCTCTAAATCTCAAAGGGGAAGGGGCATTTTTTAATACTATGCTCTATCTCGCACCTTTGCTTTTGACAACATAATGGTATGTATTAGAATTATATACAGGGAAAAAAAATTGTGGTTCATTTTTGGATTGTTGGCCTTTTTTCCTTAGTTTCTGGGCCTTTTGTGGTGTATTTCATATACCTGGGTTAAAAGCATCTAACACACATTAGATATTTTTAACATGGAGAAACTGAGTTTGTAGATGAATATGTTGATTTTGCATGCACTTAATTTTATAATCCATGCTAACAAAACAAATTCATACATACAAGTTCACGCCTCAAGTGTATATTTAAGCTAGCTATTAAATAGCACAGCATTTTAGCAGTAGAATGATTTGTAATAGCACGGAGGTTAGAGCAGTGATTTTTTATCTTTTAATAACGAAATATTACTTTATAGTTGGTGCTAATATTATATGTTGCTGTAAGCATGCATACAAAGGATGTTGAAAATGGATTTCTTTACTGTCTTATAAGCAAATTACCACTTATGTAAGCAGTACTTTGTGCCTTGGTTATTTAGGGAGAGCAAGGAAATGCGGGCCAACCAGGCTAAGATTTCCATGGAGAACTGCAAAGCCATCAGCCAGGACAAATCCATCAAAAACAAAGCCGAGAGGGAAAGGTAAAGTCAAGCGCTATTGCTTGTGTGAGAGAACAATGCAGTTCTTGTGGAGAAAATATGCTTTGGCATAATAAAAATGAAGTTTACACCCATGGTTTATGCAATGCATTAAGATTTGCAGTTGACCCTAGACCACAGGTGTCAAAGTCGGTCCTCGAGGGCCAGAATCCAGTCGGGTTTTCAGGATTTCCCCAATGAATATGCATGAGATCTATTTGCATGCACTGCTTTCAATGCATATTCATTGGGGAAATCCAGAAAACCCGACTGGATTCCGGCCCTCGAGGAGGGACTTTGACACCCCTGCCCTAGACAATTAAGATTGTTTCTGGATTCCAAAAAGGAATGCAGGTGTTTCTCTCCAAGTCACTGGCTGAACTTTCTTTTCTAGAATCACGGCTATAGGTAACTGTACCAATTTCTGATTTTCTTTTTTCTGGAAAATAACCTTTCCCTTTATGTTTTCCTAGATCTCTCTAATACTGTGGGCTTGCTGATTAATGTGTGAAAAATCTTACTTTCTTATTTTAGAATCCTTTTACCAAGCTACAATAAGCAATAATGTGTGTATACCACAGCTTAAAATGACTTACCATGGGGCCAATGGTGTAGCGAGGTTAAGTGGCGCCCCTCCCTGCCCCCCACTCCTTCCCCCCCCCGCTGTGTGCCCCCTGTGTAGCGAGGTTAAGTTGCGCCCCTCCCCTGCCCTCCACTTCTTCCCCCCTGCTGTGTGACCCCTGTGTAGCAAGGATAAGAGGTGCCCCTCCCCTGCCCCCCACTCCTTCCCCCCTGCTCTGTGCCCCCTGTGTAACAAGGTTAAGTGGCGCCCCTCCCTTGTCTCCCACTCCTTCCTCCCTGCTGTGTGCCCCCTCTACTTCCCTTCCCCTGTACCTTTTTAATTTTCCAAGCTAGAGCAACAGCATGAACTTGCTGCCCGTGTCGTGTCAGTTATCCCTCTGATGTCACTTCCTAGGTGCGGGGCCCGGAAGTGATGTCAGAGAGGCAACACCAACCTAGGCAACAAGTTCATAATGCTGCTCATGCAGGAAAAATTAAAGAGGTACGAGGGAAGGGGGTGCACGTACGTGGCGGGGGGGGGGCAAGAAGAAGGGGGACGGAGAGGAGGACAGGTGCCTGTGCCCTTTACAAAGACCATGCCCATGCCAGGATGGGACTTGTATACACCCAACCTTACTACGTCAGTGCATGGATCACGCTGAAGTGGCATGAGTAAAATCCCAATATGTGCAAACTAGCCACATGCTAAAAAATAAATTTTATTTTTGGGTGAGGGGGCATGTCTGGGGGTTGTAGAGTGGGCATGTCTGATCAGTTAACCCAGCCACTTTGCCACAGCCTTGCACAGCCTAACTGATTAGCACGATTAGTGCATGAGTACCACCTACAAATCGGGTGGCTGTAGGGGCACACATGCTAATGACTACATTAGCACGTGGCCAATAATACCCAAAACAGAAAATCAGCCATTTTCCAGCCATGGCAAAAAGTGGCCTTAGTGTGTAGGGAAAGACCCACATAAGGGTATGCTAAAGTTACTTTTTACCACAGCTTTATAAAAGGAACCCCTTATATTTCTTGTATATTTTTCTTGTGTATTTTTTGGGCAAAATATATGCTTTGCATTCCTTGCAAAATATTGAAAATAATCTAATAAAAAAAATTAACAAGAAGATTTTCAGTGGACACGGCTTAATGCGGGATTTTCCCACACATTAACTGCAAATGTAATGTGGCACTATATACCATTTTTATTTCATTTTTCTTTTGCAGGTTGTACACTGATGTCATTAGGTATCTGCCTAGAATTAACACAGGAGCATTTACCACTTCCTAATAAGGAGACACTAAGGCCTAGATTCACAAAGCAAACCGATCATGTACCAATCGGTTTGCGACCCCTTTACGACCAAATTTCCCTCCGGCCTGATTCACTTACCTCTCCTGCGATCCACTTCCAATCCATGCATGCAAATGAGGGAAAACGCATGCAAAGTAGATAGGGACGCGATTCACCAAAGAAATTTTATGCTGGCCGATCAATGCAAGAAGCGACTGCTGGGAATCAGTCGAAAACATCTTTCCGACTCTCCTGCTCTATTGAAGCCCTGCTCGCTGCCTCCAGTGAAGAGAAACAGGTTTAAGCTGCATCTTGAGTTTCTTTCTGAACAGTCCACATGAACGTGCCCCGGATCTCCTGCCTGCTCCGAACTGCCCTGAACTCCTGCCTGCCCCGACTCTCCCACCCTTCCCCGCAGTGCAAGCCCATGGTTTTAACCCGTGGGCTTAAGTGGGTTAAAACCACGGACTTCTGTTAAAAAAAAAAATCTCTGCCGACCCGGAGGTACAGCGCATGCGTTGACCATCCTCAGATCGCCCTCATCTGCATATTGTTGTTTTACGAATTCATCGGACCTGCCCAGATTGGGCCCGAATTGGGCCCGATCAGGCAGGTTCGTGAATCTAGCCCTAACTCCCAACACTGGCCCTCACTCCCCTCCTTGCACGGCCACACACTCCCAGCACCTTCTCCTGCTCCTTCGAGGCTCCCATCTTCGGGAGCAGGAAGGGGGCCCGGACCCTCCTGCTACGCCACTCTTCAGGAGCAGGAGGAAAGTCTTCCTGCTCCTGTTGCTCTGGCCGGCCACCGGCCAATAAAAACATCTACTCCGAGTTACATACCAGAAAGTAGGCATGGTTATGAGCAGATTCTGGGCTGATTTGGGGTGTGGTTTGAGTACTTTTGGAACATGTTGCCCCTTTCTATCAAAAGTTACACTGGTTGCCATTTGAATCCAGAGTTCTGTTTAAGTTCTCATGTATCTGCTACAAAACAGTATTTGGCATGTCACCAGGTTATCTTAACCCGCACTTCACCTTGAGTTATAACAATAAGAGCTCTCGCAGAATACATCTGTTTGCTTTTCCCTCATTAAAATGATGCCATTACAAAAGGTTCTTTGAAAGAACCTTTTCTTTCCAGGCAGCTAAACTAAACTCATGGCTTGCCCAAATTGAGCTTGATGCCTCTTCCTACCTTGACTTTAAGAAAGCAGATTAAAACTCAATTATTTAACAGGCCGAGTTCTTAATATTTTATTATAATCTTTTATTCTTTTAAGATTGTTGTACCCTCCTTTTATGGCATGTATGTATTTTTCTTATATTATATGCATATAACTTGTTGATTTTTAATGATTTCCATTGTTTGTATCTCAATTTAATTGTTGTGAACCGCCTAGAACTTTCTGGGTATGGCGGTATACATAATAAAATTATTATTACTGGCACCTAACTTGGGCACACTCATTTAGACCAAGAAAACTCTGGCATAAATGGAGTGCACCTAAGGTTTCATTGCCTACTGGTGTCAAAGACTGCGTCCAGAACAATACCAAAATGGGTGAAAAGCAAATATATCAACAAACAGCCTCTCACATCAGCAAGTAGGCCAAACTCATAATTCAATCACTGAATAATTTCTTCTTTATATTTTATTTAAAAAATAGCATTTATTAAATATGGAACCTTCATATCAGAGGTGTCTATCTCCCTTTATGTTTTCTAATGGCAACATCAGTGCCTATGTGCCTTTATAAAAGAACTTTTAAATAGTTAGAAAAATTACCATTCTTTACCTTCCCATCTGTCAAAGATTGTTCTCAGAAAAGGTTCATTAACAGCCATATCATACCAAGTCGCTTCCAAGGATCCTGAACTGGGCCAAATGGTTAGAATATCTGCCTCATACATTCACTTTAGAAAACTTCTAAAAGCTCACCTTTTCTCTAAGGCCCCTTTTTTTGAAGCTGTGTTAGGGTTTTTTTATCGCGGTCCGTTGCATTAAAAGCTCCAACGCGCATAGGTATTCTATGAATCGGAGCTTGTACTGCAGTGACCTGCATTTTAAAAAAAAACAAAAACCAACCCCTATGCAGCTTCATAAATGGGGGCCTAAATTTTTGTAAACTTTCCTCAGAAGTGCACACATGTTACTCGATTGATATTTAAGGCTCCTTTTACGAAGGCTTGTTAGCGGTTTAACACGCGTAATAGCGCATGCTAAACTGCTAGCCGCTACCGCCTCCTCTTGAGCAGGCGGTAGTTTTCTGGCTAGCGAGGGAGTTAGCGCGTGATTAAAAGTCACGCGTGATAAAACTGCTAACGCGGCTTCGAAAAAGGAGCCCTTAAGTTCTATTGTAGCTCACTGACAATGGTCAGTCCACCTCTTTTATAAACTGCATAGAACAAGAAGGCTTTTGTGATATATAAATAAAAATTTATGTTACGTTATGTTATAATATTCCCCAGATTCAGTTTTGGTGCACGGAGTTAGGCTTTTCCTAACAGAATAATGTATTAAGTCTAGTAATATACTGCAGAACTGGCTAGCACCAAGAGGTTAAAAACATTCATTTACAAGAAAACATGTCTTATTTTTATTTCTAGACGAGTCAGGGAGCTAAATAGCAGCAATACAAAAAAGTTTCTAGAAGAAAGAAAGAGGGTAAGTATTAATTATCTTTATGGCAATAAATGAAAAAAAAAAATCCATTGTGACAAGATAGATGAATATTCACTGAGCTTTAACCTCCTCTTTCTTTTGTGCCCTTTACAGCTGAATTTCCCCTTATGTTTTCCTCCCTCCGCTGGTTTAACCTTCTCTCTCTTCAGCTCAGGTTCTCCAGGAAAAGGGGGGGGGGGGACAGTTAGAAAGCGGAAGGGCAAAACAATTTAAGCAACCATATTCTTTTTAGCAGAGTTCTTCAAGATGGAATTGTGGCTTCAAATTTTTATATATTTAAATAGAACAGATCAAACATTATCTCTCTCATGCCTGCAGAACTCAGTATTCAAAACCATTTGTATGGATAGTGGCAAGCATTATGGGATAAATTCTCAAAAGGTCACTGAAATTTAGGCACTGGAATGATGCATGCTAAGCATGAACTCAATGACAGTTGTGCATTATTCACCAACTTTAGGTGCATACACTTATGTTAGTTCAGTGGCTGGTGCAAGTTGTCACATCTATCTGTAGGACCAAAAAAAGAAGGAGCAAAGCCTCGAAATGCTGTGAGAAGACGTAGCAAGAGGCACTGGAGACGTCACAACCAGCGTGGGAGCTAAAGTCTTTTTATTGAAATACAATGATAGAACATCAACGAAATCCCAACTAGGACCCAGTTTCGATGACAGTGTCGACTTCCTCAGAGGATAATATTTATCTAAAAAGATACATAACCAAAAATATACATATAAAACAAATGAGTAAAAACCATAATATACTATATAAATGAGCATATAAAATGGTATAGTATAAATGTATTTCGATCAATATAAACTAGCCAAATTAAAGTTGGCAAAATCTTGTTCTGAAGATCCACAGATGTGTACCTAAAAATGTCTAAAAAAGAGGGAATCAATTTATGAGAATTATATTCTGTAAATTAAAAACGTCAATGGATTAGAAAAGTGATTACTTGATCAAAAGGCATTTAGATCAGACGACTCTATATGTTAATATTTCATATGAAAGTTTATTAGAACTTAAGGTTGTCTGCATGGACAGGGAGATAGAATTTTTTAACAGAGAGACTAACAACTGATGATGTCATCATAATCAAACATATAGGAAATTGATTTTGCTATGTCATGTAAAGCATTGTGAAATCAGGTTGTAATTGAACTTTTAAATATTAGAGTAATAAAAATTAAATATTATATGCAAATGTACCAATGAATTAAGCAATATTCAAAAACTGATAAGTGATATCTTAAAAGACATTACTGTAATTGACAATTTAAGAATAAGTGAAAAAACATTTCATTAATGATAGCTAAACTCTTGATAACAAAAATAGCTTCAAGCAGTCAAGAGACAGATAATGTGCAAAAAACAGATTAATAATATGACTATAAAATTTAAAACTTAAAAAATGCTGATTATTAAAAATTCCTAACATACTTTTTTTAAATAAAAGAACCAATATACTATGGATTATATATAAATATTTGAAACATAGAATTAAAAACAATTTATCAATGTTTCACATGAAAATCTATCTAGGTGCAAAAATGACCATATAACAATAAATATAAAACTATTAATGCCATCATAATTATACATGTTGAAAATTCTTTATACTGTCTCATAAGTTAAGTTTAAGTTTAAGTTTAAGTTTATTAGGATTTTATATACCGCCTATCAAGGTTTTCTAAGCGGTTTTACAATCAGGTACTCAAGCATTTTCCCTATCTGTCCCGGTGGGCTCACAATCTATCTAACATACCTGGGGCTATGGAGAATTAAGTGACTTGCCTAGGGTCACAAGGAGCAGCGCGGGATTTGAACCCACAACCCCAGGGTGCGGAGGCTGTAGCTTCAACCACTGCACCACACACTCCTCCATGCATAATGAATTTGGCTAGTTTATATTGATTGAAATACATTTATACTGCACCATTTTATATGCTCATTTATATAGGGCTCCTTTTACGAAGGTGCGCTACGGGTTTTACCGCACGCACCGGATTAGCGCGCGCTAGCCAAAAATCTACCGTCTGCTCAAAAGGAGGCGGTAGCAGCTAGCGCACGCGGCATTTTAGCGCACACTATTCCGTGCGTTAAGGCCCTAGTGCGCCTTTGTAAAAGGAGCTCATAGTATATTACGGTTTTTACTCATTTGTTTTATATGTATATTTTTGATTATGTATCTTTGTAGATAAATATTATCCCCTGAGGAAGGCGACGCTGTTGTCTAAACTGGGTCCTAGTTAGGATTACGTTGATGTTCTATCATTGTATTTCCATAAAAAGACTTTAGCTCCCACTCTGGTTGTGACGTCTCCAGTGCCTCTTCTTGCTACTTCATCTCACACCTATCTGTAAACAGTTAGCCACATAAACACTAGTATTCTATAACCACCCAAAGTAATTCCACGGGGGTGGGGAAGCAAATATACTATAATAATAGCTCCCCAATGTTATATGAAAATACTGAATTAACTAGAATGGAGGAAAAGCGCAAAAATGATAGTGAAATTTTGGTTTTTATATTAGAAAAGAGACATTCAGCAATTTTAAAATGCGGCTTCAACATCTGTTGATGCATTGTGAAACCACACTATAAACGCACCTCAAAGGCTTAGCAACAGCATCAGCACCTGATTACCATATATACTCAAATATAAACCGAGATTCTGGGGCCAAAAAAAATGGCCCAAAAATGAGGGTCGCGATTTATATTTGAGTCTATGCTTGATTACTTGTGTAACCAGATTTTAAAATATATTAAAATTTAAACCTACCTGGGGGTCTGGCTATGGGGGCTGGAGTCGCGGGTTAGGGGCAGGCCCAACATGTGAGGCAGGCAGCTGATTCCTCCTGGCTGCAGCCGTGGTGGTTGCCCATGCTGTTTGCCAGCCACTGGGAGTAGTTGGCAGTGAGAAGACAGTGGTGCATACTGATTGCAATCAGCCCTGCCTTTGGTCCCAGTCTCACTAAACAGGCTGGCAATAATGAAGATAGAAATCATAGGGCTTTCCTTCTTGCCTATATTGCTTTAGGCTCTGCCAGTCTTGATCTCGGGGGAGGGATCGACACTGGCAGAGCCTATAATGATATAGGCAAGAGGGAAGGTCCCATAGCTCCTATCTTCATTATTACCATCCAGTTTAGCGGGACCAGAACCAAAGGCAGGGCAAAGGGTAAAAGATGATGGGGAGAGATCTTATATGGATGTGGAGAGAGAGAGAGTTGAGGTGCTGGAGGAAAGAGGAGAGGATATGCTGAATGGAGGGACAAGAGAGGAAATACTGGTTAGAAGAGTGAAAATAGAGATGGAGAAGAGAAAGAGAAGATGATGGAAGGGGGAGAGAGGGAAAAGTTGGCAAAAAAATAAAACTGGAGAATACTAGATTAATGAAAGGCAAAAGCAAGAGCAGATAAAGCCAGTTCTTCAAACTTTAATGGCAACCAAAAGTGCAATATAAATCAAAAAATCAATCAGTCATAAAAACATGTGACATCATCGGACTCGACATGCAATGTGTTTCGGCTAAAACGCCTGCATCAGGAGTCCATACATATCCTGATAAAAATAAACCAGTTGTGAAAATCAATTCCGTAAGAATGTGAAGTTTGTCACAAGTGGTTATAGGAGAAGAAATGAAGAAAACAGAAAGGAGAGAAGTGGCAGATAGATTGAAGAACCTGGAAAGAAAATTAAGAAAAGACAGAAAAAAGCAGAAACTGGAAACTGAGATAAACATGAATAAAATGACCAGAAAAAAAAAGATTTTATTTTTAATTTCATTAACAGAAAATGCAGTTTTGCAGTAAATTTATATTGCTTTCTTTTTTTTCCCCCAATGTGTAGAGTGCTGTTTCTATGTCTCTTTCTCTTGTGTTGCACTGCATACAGCATATGGTTTAATTTTTGTCCATATTTATTTAAGTTTGCTTGTAGTTGCATTTTCCAGGTAGGGGGCCTAGAATATGTTAGCTTTGGGATATATGCATCACATATCTTTTTATTATGTTTAGTGACTTACGAGATAATTGATGGGGAGGGAGGGTGAACAGTCTTTAAAGATTGGCTCACCATGACAACCCAAATTTCTAACTTCAGTTTATATTTGAGTCAACCTTTCCTCGCACCCACCCTCACCCCACCCCTTTTTGGGGGGAAAGAATACCTCTTTTTATATTTGAGTATATACGGTGCATCATCTGTCTCTGATCCAACAACTTTTTGAAAAATACTAAGGGCTAGATGCACATAACACAGTCATTAAGACCATGTGTGTCCTGTAGGCCGATTTTATGGCCAACTCCGGAACAGTGACTGATATTCTAACAAGTTTCTATTCAAATGATTTGCACGGAGGCTCACTGGAAGCCCAAACAATTAAGTGGCAGGGGAAGCCCCAAAGCAGCCTCCTGTCACTCAGCTGTTGGGGCTTTTTTCTTTCTGGTTTTTTAATGGCACAGATGTGCATGTGTTACACACACACATAACATCTGCCCCTATAAACAAAGAAAAAAGCCCCCCCCCACCCGATGACGGTCCCTCCCTCTTGCTGACACAGCCAACACCACGATTGGCAGGAGGGATGCACCCTCCCGAACCCCTGACACCCTGAGCTGACCCTTTCCTTCCCAATTGAAGATCGGCAGGAGGGATGCCCACTCTCTCCTGCCACCGGCCCTCCCGAACACCCGACACCCCTTCAAACTGACCCCCCCCCCCCCAACTGAAGATTGGCAGGAGAGATGCCTACACCCTCCTGCCAAGGTGACCTCTCCCTGCTGAATTTAAACCTCCCAACCAGGCCCCCCACAACCCCTCCCCCGCTACCCTTCATTAAAAAAAAAATTGGCAAGAGGAATACCCACTCCCTGCTGCCACTGGATGCTCCCTAAACCTCCCCCATACCTTGTAATTTGATGACAGCAGGAGGGATGCCCAGTCCCTCCTGTTTTGCAGTCTGCCACTGCAAAATGGTGGGCCTTCCCCTTCTTGGTGCATCCTGGGATGCATGAGGAGGGACCTAAGGCCCCGATTGGCTCAGATGCTTAAGGGCCTGGGCCAATTGGGACCTGTATCCCGGGATACAGAGGGAGGAGCTTAAGGCCCTGATTGGCTCTGGGAAGTGGAAAGCCCACCACTGGCCTGCAGAGCTGGAGAGACTGGGCATCCCTCCTGCTGTCATCAAGTTACAAGGTACGGGGAAGTTCAGGGGGTGTGGGGGGCATCCGGTGGCAGAAGGGAGTGGGTATCCCTCCTGCCAATTTTAGCTAGAACGGAGTTTTTCATGGTGGCAAGAGAGAGTAGACATCCCTCCTGTCTCTCTGGGTGCATTGCTGTCACATCTGGGGGTTCGGAGACCTGCAGTTGTGATCAGGAGGGTGCAGTGGCTCGTCATGGGGAGGTGGCTTGACTTTTTTGTTTTTTTGTGTTGTTTTTTTAATGGGGCAGATATTGTGCATATGTAACACAGTGTACGGCATCTGTGCCCATTAAGTATGGTATGTTATAAATATATTAATTTCAGGGCTGAACTATCAGGACATTTAAGCGATCACTTTTGTTTTGTGCATTGGGAAGCCATGTTAGAATATCAGTCGCTCTGCTAGTTTACATGGCATTTCAATATTAATGAGCTTATTTGCATGGCCAGAACAGAGAATGAGCGATTGTGCAGAAAACCACAAGGTGAGCCATTTTTTGATTCGGGTCAGCTAGTGTATATGGGCATAAATGCAATATTTGCTCTGCATTCATAAACGACACCAGTCTCTGAAAACCAACTACTTAAATCACGTAACTGTTATGCTAGGTGGACCAGTTACTGGTGGCCTTTAGTTCAGCGAGGTTTCCCATTTTGATATCTTGCTCAAAACTGTCACTGCAACTGGCAGTGAAGAGGAAACAGCCAGAGCCAATAAACAGGTTAAAGGATAGTATTGCTGATAAAGATTAAATTATGATTGATCCTTCTGGGACAGAGCTAATCTGGTTTGCACATAAATATTACAGGCACTTGTACTGGAACTTCTGCAATATTGATCTTTAATTGCTATCACCGCTGACTTTTCCTAATGTTCACGTGTGGTTTCTGTCTGTTCTCTTGTACTTCACGGACATGGGAAAGAAAGGAATCTGCATTCCCTGAGCCACATTGGTGTGTTTCTCTCCATCGCCCATCTTTACTTTAATCATTATGTAATAGGTCAACAGTAGATGGGGTGTTTAAAGCATTTGGGGTCGGATATTTAGTCCATAGTGGTGAGTGGCTTGTTATCTGTTCACAGATGTGGCTGAATTAACCTTGGATATTAATGCCAGGGCATGTCTGGCTTCCAGCATTGAATGTGCGGGCTTGTGTAGCAACCTGGAAGTTGTTTACTGGCTGATATTCAGATCGGTACCTAGTTATCATGGTGGATAAAGTTAGGACAAGTTAAAGTTGGGACTAAATATCCCAACCAGCTGCTAACCAGCTAAGTAGTGGCTCCATCTGAACTCCATCTTTAGGCCAGCATAACCTAGCTGGCTAGAAAATAGCTGGTTAGAGCCACTGAATATCAGCCACGGGACAGCTTAATGAGGTTTAACCAGGCAGGAAGGCCCCTTTGAATACTGGCCCCATTTTCTGCATTGTCTGGAATACCACAGTGCTTAATGGAGCCCAGCTCATGATCTAATGTCATGTTGCATAATCCATCTTTGCTCTTTCTGTGTTCTTTTGCTGTTAGCTGGCAATGAAGCAGTCAAAAGAAATGGATCAGCTGAAAAAGGCACAACTCGAACATCTGGAAATCTTAGAAAAGCAAAATGAGCAGGTACAGTATGACTCATAAACAGGACATACTTTAAAGTTATTCCTTGTTGTAAAACTGAACATTTTTCTGGTATAATGCCATTATTTGCCAGATTATTTGTGATGATATGAGTCTACATATTTACCCTTGAGCTTATTGGAAAGCAACCTGTAGATCAGACAAGAATCAGCAGAATGGCCATCGCATAATAATCTATATAGAAATTTTAATGTGTGTTTTCAGTTTGCCAGTATAAGTTAGATTGCTAAGTATGCAACCTAAACATATGGATAAATTATCCCTATAACGAGAACAGCTGCTTACATGAGCCACTTATACAGATAACTTTATGTCGACAGCAGTTAAATATTATTGCTCTTTGAATAAATTTTGGCTCCATTCCCAGAATGCTCCTGGCTGCTTTCTCAGGTAAAACAGATAAATGTTGTCCATAATTCAGCTTACACAGAAAAAAAAAAGCACTGATGTGGTCAGCATCCAATACTGACCATATGATTTGCTCTTAAATATAAACTCCCAATAGATGATAGTACAGTTGTAGTGCAATGAATTACCGTATTTTCACGCATATAACGCGCGCGTTATACACGGTTTTTACAAACCGTGCATAACCTTGCACGTTATACGCGTGAGCGCGTTTTACAAATTTTTTTTTACATATTTCCCCCCCCCCCGACGTCTGATTCACCCTCCCGCAGGACCGCTCGCACCCTCACCCTGAAGGACCGCTCGCACCCTCACAGCCTCCCAACCCCCCCCCCTCATCATGTAGAAGCTCCTACCGGTGTCCTGCTGCTTCTTCTTGGCGGTCCCGGCCCTTCTGTGAGCCCTGCGTCTGCGCTGCTTCGTCTTTCGGCAGTCCCGCCCTTTCTCTGATGAATCGGACGTGAATTGGACGTCGGGGGGGGCATCAGGCTTTCAGGGTGGGGACAGGACTTCAAGGGGGAGAGGAGAGTCGGGGCGGGGGAAAAGAGAGTCGGGGTGGCCAGAGTAGAGTCGGGACGGGCGAAAGGAGAGTTGGGCGGCGACGGGAGAGTCGGGGCAGCATGCGCGGTATACGGGTGTGCGTGGTATATAACATTTTTTTTACATATATGTCGGTTTCCCGCGCGCTATACCCGTGTTCGCGTTTTACACGGGTGCGCGTTATCTACGTGAAAATACGGTATGTGTCTGTATCTTTCAGGAGCTCAGCTTATTAGAATGCGATGCACATCAAGCTACTGCAGATATTACATGCAACTGTAATCCTTCAGTTGTCTTCTGTCTTCGAGCAACAAAGAACAGGACAAAAGAAAGCTGAAAGAAAAGAGGTGATATGATTGAAACTTATAAGATCATGAAGGACATAGAGAAAATGGAGAGGGACAGATTCTCCAAATTTCGAAAACTACAAGAACGAGAGGGCATTCGGAAAAATTAAAAGGGGACAGATTCATAACCAATGCTAGGAAGTTCTTCTTCACTCCACGGGAGGTGGAAACCTGGAATGCGCTTCCAGAGGGTGTGATAGGACAGGGTAGGGTTTTGGAGTTCAAGAAGGAATTGGATAACTTTCTGAAGGAAAAGGGGATAGAAGGGTATAGATAGAGGGTTATATACAGGTATAGATAGAGGGTTATATACAGGCCACGTGAGCGGACTGCTGGGCATGATGGACCTCTGGTCTGACCCAGCAGAGGCACTGCTTATGTTCTTATGTTCTTAAATAATATGAAAGAGAGAGATTTGACTGTATATATATTGGAGTTGTCTTGCTCTGAAATTTCCATATCTGACACAGAAGCTTCTCTCTGCGGGCCTCTGGAAGGAAGACCTTGTTCTCCCTTGTGTCAAACCGGACTCCCAGATATTCCAAGATCTGAATTGGTTCTAGGTGGCTTTTCTGAAAGTTTACCACCCAGCTTCTGCAACAGCTGAATCACTCTTTGAACAGCCAGTCTGCCTTCGGATTTGAATTGGGCTCTTATCATGGTGAGACCTCATCTGGAGTACTGTGTGCAATTCTGGAGGCCACATTACAGTAAAGATGTGCGCAGAATTGAATCGGTTCAGCGGACGGCCACCAGGATGATCTCGGGGCTCAAGGGTCTCTCATATGAAGAGAGACTGAACAAATTGCAGCTCTACTCTCGAGGAACGTAGGGAGAGGGGAGACATGATCAAAACATTTAAGTACCTCACGGGATGTGTCGAAGTGGAAGATGATATTTTCTTTCTCAAGGGACCCTCAGCCACAAGAGGGCACCCGCTCAAACTCAGGGGCGGAAAATTTCATGGCGACACCAGAAAGTATTTCTTCATAGAGAGAGTGGTTGATCATTGGAACAAGCTTCCAGTGCTGGTGGTCGAGGCAAGCAGCGTGCCAGACTTTAAGAATAAATGGGATACCTATGTGGGATCCCTGCGAGGGTCAAGATAAGGAAACTGGGTCATTAGGGCTTAGACAGGGGGTGGGTAAGCAGAGTGGGCAGACTTGATGGGCTATAGCCCTTTTCTGCCGTCATCTTCTATGTTTCTATGGATGTACAGTCAAACCTTGGTTTGAGAGTAACGCAGTTTTTGAGTGTTTTGCAAGATGAGCAAAACACTAAGCAAACTTTTGTCTCACAAACTGAGCGCTGCCCCAATAAATGAGCACTTACAGCTGCAGGCAGTGCCGCTTCAGGGGGATGCCTCTTCCGTCCACTGGCCAGCCTTCCATGCCGGATGCCTTCCATACCATTTTGGAGAGCCTCTGAGCCCACGCAGCCGAGTGCCGTCCCACCTGCATGTTGCGTATGATCATCAATGTTGTGTGTGTTTATACATGATGCGCATGTGGGAAGGTGCTTGGCTGCTTGAGCTCAGGGATTCTCCAGAGTTGTGCGAAGGGCTGGCTGGCAGACGGAGGCGGCGTCTCCTTGAGGCGGCGCTGCCTGCAGCTGTACAAGGACCCCCAATAGTTGCGTGCAACTGGCCACCTACAAACTGCAGCACCTGGCGCCCGACACCCATCAGGTACACATCCCTGGCCCACCCCTCTCCACTTCCTCCCAGTTCCTTGGCACCTTTTGGGTTATGGAACGAATTGTCAGCGTTGCCATTATGGCCTGTGGGGAAAGTTGCTATGATATACGAGTACTTTGGATTATGAGCATGCTTCTGGAATGAATTATGCTCATAAACCAAGGTACCACTGTACTTGTATACCCATTCTGCGCAGGTGTGCTGCAACTACTACCATCACCTTGTTGAAGGGCCATGACTCCGTGGCCAGCCTGAAGGGTAAGACCACAAACTGAACATGCTGTTTCAGCATATGGAAATGCAAGAACTGCCTGTGCTCTGAAAAAATTGGAATGGGCAGCTAGGCCTCCGTTAAAGCCAGTGAGGCAAGAAATTTCCCAGGTACCACCAAAGCAATTACTGACCTCACCATCTCCATCTGGGAACGGGGTATCTTGAGGGCAGCATTTACCACCTTGTGGTCCAGAATCGGCCTCCAGACTTCTGAGCACTATGAAGTAAATCGAGTATCTGCCGGAGCCTGAGTTTTCCTCTGGTATGAGCTCTATTGCTTCCAGATCCAGCAGCCTTTGCACTGTTGCTCAGAATTTGACTGCTTTTACCGGTTTCTCAGCCAGAGATTCCAGAAAAAATATCCAGGAGAGGGTGAAAGAACTCACACTTGTACCCCCTCCTGCAAAATGTACAGCACACAGTGATCTGAAGTGATCTCCACCTATGCCTCCCAATAGCCTGATAACCTTCCTCTGATACACAGAGACTCAATTAATGGCTTGGCATCATAACTGTTCTTGGGAGCTGTTGCAGAGCGGGATCCTGAAGATTGGGAGCACATGGTCCCTCCGAATCTTTGCTTGGAGCTTTGAAATGATCTCTGGCCCAAAGGTCCTCCCAAGAACTGGTGATATCGCCTGGAAGTCTTCCATTGGATAGAGTTTTGCCAGGCTTTGGGTCCCCAAAGGGGCTCCTCCGGGAACTCCCAGTTGTCCATTAGCACTTTTGCAATGTCTTAATGAGAGGGAAAATAGGCGGTCTGTGCTTTTGTGCTGCTCATAAGTGAGCACTGTGTAGCAGAGGACCACAGAGTCTTGGACAGTGGAAGGACATTGCAGTCTTGCCTGGTGGTTGGAGCCTCAGTTTCTAACCAGAGGAGTTCCCGTTCACATCTCCACATGGGTGATCCTGACATAGGATTCCAGTCTTTACAACTTGGGTTCACATTGCGAAAGATGTCTGGTACAAGGGCACTGGTCCCATTCTCAGATAAAGTGGTCAATCAACTGAGCCATCTGCCTGGTATTTCTGGCATTCGGGAGTGCACTATAGAACAGAGCGGTATGAGTTTTCTCAGACAACGGCACCAAGAGTGCTGCTCTACGCTTGAAAGCCCAGTTGCAATTTTGTTGGGTGGAGTCCCATCTCTTGGTACTCTCAGCAGCACATGTGGCAAGAGTGGATAATGTGCAAGTGGATTTCCTCAACCAGAAGACCCTGGATCTCGGGGAGTGGCCACTGTCTCAAGAAGCCTTCACCTGCATTGTGAGGCAGTAGAGTAGGGCCCAACTTTCAATCTGATGGCATTGGCGATCAACAAGAAATCAACTTGATTCTTAAGTCAAAGATACAAGCCAGGAAGCAAAGGCCTGGATGCCCTAGTGCAACCTTGGCCAAAGGCAGGACTTCTTTGTCCTCCCTCCATGGCTGGTGATAGGCAGACTTCTGTGCAGGATCACAATACACCAAGGGCTGGTGATTCTAGTAGCTTCATTACATTTACATTAGATTACATTGTGCTTGTTAATCGCATAACCACAAGTTCAAAGATGTTTATAAAAGACTATTAACGATAAGCATAATATAAATGAATTAATTAATCAGATACTTGGAAAATAGATAAGGAGGAGCTGATCCATACAGTACTTTGTAGCAAAAACAACCCAGCTTAAACAGCACCCGAGCTTCCACAGGAAGCCAATACAATTCACAGTAATAGGATGTGACATGGTCATATTTCTTCAGGTCGTAGATCAGCCTGACCGCTGTATTAGTATCAGTCTCCCTAATTTTTTCTTAGTGATTGTCAAATAGACAATGTTGCAGTTTGGCCGAGACAACTGTGGTATACAAATCTGGTCCATCTTCAAAGGGATCAAGGTCTCAAACTTTCATGCCATCCATGATTGCTCGTGTAGGGTCCAATTGCCCTGCAGGATCCAAAACACATTGGTCTTATGACATGGCTCTTGAGCGTGTGGTGTTAACGCGCAAAGGCTATTCAGCTGAAGTGGTCTCCACCCTTCTAAGGTGTAAAA
This sequence comes from Geotrypetes seraphini, assembly GCF_902459505.1. Lineage (NCBI taxonomy): Eukaryota > Metazoa > Chordata > Amphibia > Gymnophiona > Dermophiidae > Geotrypetes > Geotrypetes seraphini. The sequence goes on along the minus strand of NC_047086.1, from coordinate 314,675,570 downwards.
AGAAAATTACTCTAGCTGCTTATGCGAAAGCCTGGAAGTGTTTCTAAGCTTGCTGCGCTCAGAGGAGAAAGGACCCAAACTCGGCACTGATATCTGTGGTGCTCACATTTCCAGAGTCACAAGGAGCAGGCGGTGATTGAACTCATGACCTCTGGGTGCTGAGGAAACAACTCTAACCACTAGGCCATGTCTCCATTCCCTTAAAATTGAAATATTAGGATAAGCTATAACAAGTTCTGCAAGTCTGTAAAACATCTTCCTAAATAATCAAAGACAAACCTATATATGGTGCTGAACAAAAGCACTTTTCTATAAACAGCGCTTTAAGTTATAAACAGTTTATAACTCTTTTTTCAACCTTTCGAAGTCCTTTAGATCATTGTAGTCTTATTAGAATGTTTATTTTCTTATTTTTCTCATCTATCTCTATTTTTATTTCTTCATTACTCTACTAATTGTCATTTTTCCAGGTACTTTAGTTAGATTGTGAGCCTTCAGGATAGTAAGGGAATTTCTAAGTACCTATATTACTTATAATTTTAATGCACCCTATTGTCTATTTTCTGTAAACTGCTTAGAATCCTAACGGAATTTAGCGGTATATAAGAAATAAATTACATTACATTTATAGAATAACACTTATGTCTAAGACATACGTATGCCTAATTTTAGATGCACAAGCAAACAGGGAAAACCTCGCCTTGTAATAGTGACAGTAATAGTGACAGTACAAAAGAAAAGGCAAGGGAGATGTCTATTCAACCAAACAAAAATTCTTTATTCTTTAAAAGCACGGTCCCAACAAGGATCCAAGTTTCGGCATACCTAAACACCTTCCTCAGGGAACACTGAAATGAATGACTGCAGAGTTAAAAAAAGAGTGTAGTGAAATTAATTGGAGTAAGAATGTTGCCTAAATTAAGCATGGCTCTCCTTTGTTCTCTACGCATGTACATCCAAGGAATGCCTCTGATCTGCCTATGACCTTCCCAATTCCGCACCCCATTTTTTTGACTCGTGTGTAAAATTTAGAAAAAAGATCCTGTGCCTACATTTATGACGTGTAAATTTTAATTAAAACTAATTAGTGCTAATCGTTGCTTGTTATCCCACATAAGAGACTTGGCAGAAGGGCTGCGAAGTAAAATAACATTATTCGCCGATGACACCAAACTAAGCAATGTAGTGGGCAAAAGCACAACAGACATAAATTCAATGTCCAACAACATGATGCAAGACCTACTCCTACTGGAGCACTGGTCTAGGTCCTGGCAACTCAGCTTCAATGCCAAAAAATACAAAGTCATGCACCTGGGCAGCCAAAATCCATGCAAGACTTACACCCTTAATGGCGAGATCCTAACAAGAACTGAAGCAGAACGAGACTTAGGGGTGATCGTCAGTGAGAACATGAAGACTGCCAATCAAGTGGAGCAAGCTTCGTCCAAGGCAAGGCAAATCATAGGTTGCATACGCAGGTGTTTCGTCAGCCGTAAGCCTGAAGTCATTATGCCATTGTATAGATCCATGGTGTGTGCAATTCTGGAGGCCGCATTACCGTAAGGATGTGCTGAGACTGGAGTCGGTCCAGAGAATGGCCACCTGGATGGTCTCGAGACTCCAGGATCTCCCGTATGAGGAACGGCTAGATAAGTTGCAGCTGTACTCACTCGAGGAATGCAGAGAGAGGGGTGACATGATCGAGACATTCAAGTATCTCAAGGGCCGCATCGAGGTGGAAGAAGATATCTTCTTTTTCAAGGGTCCCGCGGCAACAAGGGGGCATCTGTGAAAAATCAGGGGCGGGAAACTGCACGGGGACACCAGGAAATTCTTTTTCACTGAAAGGGTGGTTGATCGCTGGAATAGTCTTCCACTTCAGGTTATTGAGGCCAGCAGCATGCCTGATTTTAAGGCCAAATGGGATAGACACGTGGGATCTATTCACAGAGAAAGGTAGGGGAGGGTCATTAGGGTGGACAGACTAGATGGGACGTGGCCCTTATCTGCCATCTATTTCTATGTTTCTATTATTCAATGTAATCACACACGCAAGTTGGGCATGAGCCCAAATTTGCACATGCAGTTTTTAGTGCTTTGTATGGAGACAGACTTAACGAAAGGAGGGAGAGAGAAAATATAATAGATAAGTCTCTCAATTGAAAGGAAGCTCTGAAATGAAGAAGCATAGGATGTAGGTGAAAGGCATAATCAATGTTTCTTTAAAACGGTGGTATATGTATGGAACAGTCTCTCAGCAGAGGTGGTAGAAATGAGGACTGCATCTGAATCCACGAAAGCATTGGAGGGGGATTGTAGAATTTAGTAGTTGGCATGAATGGGCAGACAGGATAGGCTTGTTTGGTGATTATCTGCCATTATTTTCTATCAGGTTGATATTCAGCAGGATTAAACTGGTAGGAAAACTCGTACCTGGTTAAAACCCACTGAGAAGTTCTGCCACTAATATTCAATAACACTTAAATGTATTTATTTATTAATTTATTAAACTATTTCAATGTATATTACATAATATACATTTTTTCATCCATAAATAGAACCCCACTCAAAAGTTCATTCACCCCAATAAAATGATCATATATAAACTTTCTCTCAATGTTCACCCATATTCAATATAGCAGCAATCACTGTAGCTTGTATTTAGATCAGGGGTCTCAAAGTCCCTCTGTGAGGGCCGCAATCCAGTTGGGTTTTCAGGATTTCCCCAATGAATATGCATGAGATCTATGTGCATGCACTGCTTTCAATGCATATTCATTGGGGAAATCCTGAAAACTCGACTGGATTGCGGCCCTCAAGGAGGGACTTTCAGATCCCTGGTTTAAAACTAAACAGTTATAGCAAGATAGACTCGGTTATGTGAAAACTCAATAATGTTCCAATACACACTTTCACAAGAAAGATGCAAAAAATGTCATATACAACGTAAATAGTGCTGCTTTGGTTTAAATAGGATGTATTCCAAAAAATGGAGGGAAAGCCTCAGACTGAAGCCCTCCCACCACCACAATGGTGGTCCAAGGTGGTTGGGTGATAACCTCACTGGCAAAAAACCTCCATTGCACTCCCAAAGTATAAAAACCTTAGCAGGGCTGTCTATGCAAGGTGATAGAAGAAAGAAACTTTCAACTTATCTTCAGTTGATCGGTATCACCTGGAATTTTCTGGGCAGTCCCAGCTGTTTACTGGGATAGAGGCTATGTGAGCTGGGTGAAATAAGGGAGTACTTTCTCTTGCCACCATAGGGTCATATTTCTGTGCTCCCCTCCACCAGTGTAGAACAGAATAGAGGCTACCTCCTTTTCGCTTGAATCCAGTGGAGATTTTTTTTATTCCTAACTTCAGAAACAGTCCTCTTGCATTTTGTAGGAAAGAATAGCTGCTCAGTAATGTGGGGGGTTTATTATTTATTTAAGCATTTATATACCACTTTACATTCAGGTACTCAAGCATTTTTCCCTATCTGTCCCAGTGGACTCGCACTCTATCTAACGTACCTGGGGCAATGGGGGATTAAGTGACTTGCCCAGGGTCACAAGGAGAAGTATGGGATTTGAACCCACAACCACTGCACCACACACTCTAGCTTTTGGATTGTCTCTTATAAGACTCTTTCACCAACTGTCATTATGTTCAGGCATTTCTTTATCACTATCCAGGAACAGAGTAGCTCATGGTAGTCAATGTTTATAAAAAATGATGATGGCCACAGGCTCGATATTACCAAATATGTTTCTATATCCACTCAGCTGTGTACTACATAATAAAAAATCATCTTTATTTGATGGCATCCAGAATGAATATTTTGATCTTTTGTAGCTGTTAAGTAAAAATAAGTTGCATAACTTTTGTGCTTTTATCATTTTGCCCTTTTGGTTTTCATTTTAGTTTGTTTTATAATATTAGCTTTCAGTTATTCCTTCAACCGAGCCTGAACACAGAAAACTAGCACATACCAAAATTATCTGCTTACAGTTCTGTCTAATTTTCGGCCATGTGGGAAACAAAGTAGCATTTGTGAAATTGTCAAAGGGATACAGCGACATGGCGTAAATAAACAAGAACACATGTACTACGGGTCTGTGAGAAAAGCACAGAGCAGTTGGATAGTGGGTGTAGAACAGTGTTGCATATTCCAATGACTTAAATGCATAAACACTAGTCATCTGTTCATTATGTCAAAGTAGCTTTCACAAAGATCAGTTCTTTTAAGACTAATCAGAAACAGCATGCAGTCACACCTGATGTAGTATTAGCCAGGAATTATTCCTGTGTTGTTTTGACATTCTCAAAAGGGAAGGGGAAAGAGATTGGAACTTGTATGCCACCTTTTTGTACTTATACAACCACACTCAAAGCGGTTTACATATCTTGTCTGAGCATAAGGAATACCATTGAAAAAAATACCAGTGCTCAGTGGTGTAGTAAGAGGGGAGGCAGAGGGGGGTTGACCACCCTGGGCGCTGTGTCGGTGGGGGCACTGGAACCTCTGCCCTGCCACACCACACCATGCTTGCGCCATCCCTCCCCCCACCCTGTAGCTCTGTAGATCTACACCAGTGCAAGCAACTTCTCCTGCCTGTTGCTAACACCAGCCTGGCTCCCCTCTGAATCACTTCCGGGTCAATGGGCCAGGAAGTGACATCAGAGTGAAATCCAAAGCTGGCGCATGGGGCATGCTGAAGAAAAACAACTCGCACCGGCAAAGATTTAGAGGTAGGGGGGGAAGGGAGAGTGTGAGTGTGGAGTGAAAGGAGCAGGGGTTGTAGAGAGGAAGGTGTGGGGGGGCCCCACTACCCCAGGCACATTCTACCCTTACTTCACCACTGGCAGTGCTCTTCTCATTCAGATTGTTGAGTAGCAAAATAAAAGGGCCATGTACATAATCTTCCTGTCTCTCACATAGGTATTTCCTGATCACACCAAAAGAGTTTTCAAGTTTTTATTAGGATTTTATATACCGCCTATCAAGGTTATCTAAGCGGTTTTTACAATCAGGTACTCAAGCATTTTCCCTCTCTGTCCCGGTGGGCTCACAATCTATCTAACGTACCTGGGGCTATGGAGGATTAAGTGACTTGCCCAGGGTCACAAGGAACAGTGCGGGGTTTGAACCCACAACCCAGGGTGTTGAGGCTGTAGATCCAACCACTGCGCCACACATGATGTATATAGTGTACTTACGATACATCGGCTATCTTTCCAAAGTACATGCTTATAGCTGTTTCCCAGCCCAGTCTTGGAGGTAACCTATCGGTTGGTTTTTCAGGATAACACATAATGGTCTGCATACTTTGGAGTACTCTTGTATTCAAATCCAGCCAGGTGTATAGCACTTCCAGTACTGGGTAGGAAAACACTGATGTAAAGGACCTTCTGCATGAAACCCCATAGCGGAGCAAAAGTCACACCAAATCTAGTAGGTGTGAGGCATTCATAACTCTTAGGCTGATTAAGAACGAAGGGATTTATTGCGGCTGTTACCAAAATAACTATTTTCACCTTGTACTGTAACTGCTTCAGAACTCATTCTAAGAGAAATGCTACAATATTATGTGAATTGTTTCTTTGCTGAATAATACTGAATCTCTCAGGTATTAAATATGCCTTCCCAGTCAGCTTTAGAGAAATCTATTTTTACAGCAAATATAACCTGCCAGCATGAGCATGCTTTTTTAATAACTTAACTTATTATGAGTGGTTTTTCATGCATCCTCACCTCTTCAGTCTTTTCTAACATCCATTTTCAGTTCAACTTTTTTTTTTATTATTTTGCTTGTTTTATATTATGTTGCATAATTTTGACATTTTTATTTTTATACAAACAGCTTTTGAAATCGTGTCATGCAGTGTCTCAGTCACAAGGTAGGACCAGTGCTCAACAAGCAAGCTATTCCTTTAGTGCATCCTTCTGTAGAGATGAGATCACGACCATTTCAGACCTTTATGCAAATGCAGTCTCTGTTACATGACCAAATGAAGCAATATGTGACCATCAAGAATTTGATATTATGGTAACCATATTTGCGTTGGGTTTTTCTAAACTTCACTAGAGGTTTTTAGCGCAGGCCAGAGAGGTAAATGCTCTGATGCTCATAGGAATTCCCATTGGAAAAATATGGAATGAAAAAAGTGAACAATCGCTGAACTAAGTGTATAGCCCTCCCTGGAGTCTGCCCCAACTTTGTTAGTTGGGCTGAGAACTTTTCAGCGGCCTCTCATGTGTGTATATATATTTATATATATATATACATATATATACCTAAAACCCATGGGAGTGGCCTTTGGTAGCTGAGTCTTAGCCTACTCCCAGGATGCACCTGGAAAGAGGCCTAAGGCCTTGATTGGCCCAGGTACCTATGGGAGGGACCTTAGGGATCTGGGCCAATCTGGGCCTTAGGCCCCTTCCTGGAGCACGGGGAACGGGAAGGCCCATCATTTTGAAGAAGTGGACCTGCCAGCCAGAGGGAGTAGGCATCCTTCCAGCCAGCCATACTTCTAATGGTACAGGGTTGGGGGGGGGGGGTTGGGAGTGTCAGGGTGAGCTGTTAGGGGTGCCAGAGTGTTGTGTTAGGGTTTGGGATTTCAGGGGTTCAAGGTGGGGTATCAAGGTTTTGGGGAGCTGGTGGCAGTAGGGAGTGGGCATCCCTCCTGCCAATCTTGGGGAGGTGGCATCTGTGTTGGGGGGCCAGTGGCAGGAGGGAATGGGCATCCTTCCTCTGATCTCCGGGGGGGGGGGCATCCGTGTCGGGGGGGTATCAGGCGGTAGGGAGAGGGCATCCCTCCTGATAGCAGGGATCAGTGTCCGGGTGTTCCCTACCACAGCCACCTCAGCTGATCGCAACAGGAGTATTTTCCCCCGATCATCTGGGCTGATCAGGGATTCCCATGACACAATCAGCTCAGCTGGCTGCATCTACTTTACAGATGAAATGCAGGCCAGCATTTTGCAGGCCTACATTTCAGGCATCTGTCACAGCTCTAGGAAGATGCATAGGGATGCTTAAACTCACCCAAAGCCACTTCTGCAAAACCACACCCAGGCCCAGCCTTGGGCGAGCTTAAGTGTCCCTACACATCTCCCTAGACCCGTGGCAAACGCCTACAGTGTAGACATCCTACTTCAGGGAGGTTGTTTTTTTTTAACATGCGTCCCAATTGGCTGCCAGATGGCGGTAGGACGCCTACTCAACAGAATAAGGAAAACCAATCTGTTCAATAAACTACTATTTCCAATAATGGAGAACAAACTGCTATCAAGTATATTTAATTACCAAACCTCAAACACCCAAGGTAATAATAATAATAACAGCTTATATACCGCAATACCGTGAAGTTCTATGCGGTTTACAAAGATTAAGCAAAGGTACAAATTGATTGACTTTAAGAGGGGAGGAAGAAAGAGGGTTAATAGGACAGGAAATCCATTTTTGAGGAGAGAGTGATCAATAGAACAAGTTAATCGCTACTTTTATATTTTTTCATTCCCTTGCTGGGGTGATGTGTTCATCATTGTATTGGTATTGGTGCTAGCACCATAAGCACTGTACATTTATAATATAAAGAGCCTGAAATTAAAGAGTAAATTATCAATTAAAATTTGTGCATTTGGCATATTTACCAATACCAATGATGAACACATCACCCCAGCAAGGGTATGAAAAAATATAAAAGTAGTACCTTGGGTGTTTGAAGTTTGGTAATTAAATATACTTGATAGCGGTAGGACGCCTACTGCCACCTACAATCGGATCGCCTGTTTGCAGAATCAGGCCCTTTAGCGCATACTAAGGGTTGGCATGCCTTAGTAAAAAGACTCCCAGGTGTTTTCTAATACAAATATTGTTTTAGTATTGTATTGTAATCCTCTTTGTAAAGAACAGGCATAAAATCAAATGCAGCTAAATAAATCAACAAATAAATATGCATGAACTGGAAACCTGAAGATTATCATTCGGTTTATTGCTTTTATTTTATTCTGAAAACCAAATGTACATTGGAGGAATTTTAATCTGAGCATCCATGTTATCATAACGTACAAGGAACTAATGTGCTTTTTTGGTCTGTAGGCAAAAGAGATGCGACAGATGGTGAAGCTGGAAGCAGAGATGGACCGCAGGCCAGCAACAGTAGTCTAAAGCCCCAGCTTGCAAACTGAAGTGGAGGGTTTCCTCAAAGAACACTGCACAGACCACAAACAACTGAGGATGGCCTGTGCTCCTTTGGTTTCCCTTCTGTTTAAGCAAAGTGTAGCAGAGACAGTTTAGACTAAAAGATGAACATGTTTCTTTTTAACATTTTGAGCACTGAACTGTTTTTATGTAGCAAAGACTGTTATTACTGAGAATACCACTTCACAGGATTGCACAGCTAAGCCATTTGAAATGCTGTTTTAAAAAAATCTTATAATTCGTCATTTTATAGTGCTCTTCCCCAGTCTATATTGGGTTCTTTGTTTTCTTCTTCATTCCTGTTTTGCTGCTCCCTCCTTAAGCACTTCTCAATAATCCACTTATTTTAGGAGTGGAAAACACAGTTGTGCTGTTTAAATCCTCCTTGGAAATTGGTGAGACCTATCTTTGGTTCTTTGCATCTGGACTTTTTTTAAAAAAAAAAATTTTTTTTTAATAACCTGGGCCAAGAAATAGTTGTATATTACTTAATTCTCTAACTTATGAGACAGCTTTATGCTTTTTTGCATTTGAAATTATAGTTAAATATTTAATTATATTGCAGGAACTGCTTGTTTTAGGGTTAACCGCACTTACACACCAGTAGTAACATCCAAGGTTTATCTTATTTATTTTATACACCTGGCGTTAATATAGGAGTAAATGAAAAATGAGAAGAAAAAGTAAGGTAAAAACTTTCCATAATATTTCTGGGCTTCTCTCTCTCTCTCTCTCTCTCCTTGTGCCTCAAATCACTAGCAAGGCACAGTCCTCTCACTACCTCCTGGTTCCACAGGCATTAACAAGGATTAAATCCTGAATCTGTACAGCACCACATTACAACATGCTCACTGGGCTTTGTCATAAATACATGCTGGAAAAAAAATCTTTAGAGAGACCCAGCTCTTCTGCATATGGCAATTGTCTCTGACATTAAGAGTAACCTCTACACATAGAAAAAATGAATCATTTTGGTTTTACTTAGTCCATGTTTTCTTTGTGGTTTATCCCCTGTCATTTGGCCATGCAGCACAGAAGCTTCGAAGCCCACGCATCACACAGAAATCTCGTGAAACGCAGAACTAAGCTGAGTTATGCCTGAATGCTCGTACGGCTTTTAAAACATCAGAAGCCACTGCCTCAGAATCTGTGGTGGCACAATAAATAGACCCACTAAAACAGAACGGTGTGTGTGATACAAAGCTGTATGTTTAAAGCCGCTGACTGCCGGGGCTAAATCTAACTTGGATATTCAATGCCAAGCCATGTCTGTGGATTCCAGCAAATATTTAGTACTGCTTCCCACATAACTAATGGCTAAGCCTCAACTCTGCTACTGACCACCCTGGTAGTAACTGCACAGTGCTACAGTAGTCAGGATATTCAGTGGTATAGTGTGGTTAAGTGTCACTGAATATCGAAGAACTGCCCACTGAGCAAGGTTTAAGAGGGTGGGAGACTCTCTTGCCCACCTAAACCCCATTGTATACCGACCCTTCAGTGTCTATGCATGCATGATATGGACAGCTACTATAGTTCCACCTTAAAAATCAAGAGCTTGTTGCAGCAAATACGACTCATGTCTATTCCAGGCTTTCTATCTCAAGCTCCTGATTTCATGTTTCCCTATGACTATCCCCATTAACTGTAAGTGAGCAGCAAATGAGAGCAAAAGGGAAATGCAGGTGCCCAACTTTGAAAAGAAATTTTTCATTGTGGGTCCTTTGAAAACAGTTGTCACTGTGAAGCTGTTTTCAAAGAATTACATGTGAGTTTCTAATCTACAAGATGGCCTGTTAAAAAACAGGCTCGTTCACTGTGTTTCTAATATATGTTCAAAACTATCGCAATAAGCAATGCGTGATATTCGTCAATCATATCTATGTAAGGAAAAACTATTTAAATCATCATTGATCCACTTTTTCCTATCTTCATTTAATCTATAACATTTATTTCTTTATAGTGTTTTTATATTCTTCACTAAATCACTTATCTTTTAAGTCGCAATAATCAAATGTGACTCTGTCAGCTGGGGAGTCCTGCCGACATGTTTCGTCCCTTGGGCTGTATCAAGGCCGTCCCTTCTGGCTGCATCACTCCCAGTAAAGGCCGGGTGATAATGTCAAAGAATAATATAAATGATTGAATAAGATCACACATTGCTTACGGTGATAGTTTTGTATATAAGTGTGATTACTAAAGTATATAGCCAACTTTAACAGCTTCTAATACCATATATGTTCTGCAGCACCAAGTTTGTTTATTGGCCAAAACAAAATGTTAGTTAAGATATATTCTTTTAAATCATGCTATGATTGCTCTAAGATAGTTGTTTTTTTAATATGTCTGTGAAGGGTTTCTTCTAGTATTGCTCACCTCAGTCTGACTATATGGGGAACAAATACAGATATAGTCTTGAATCCAGGAAACAGTAGGCAGTGGTGAGTTATAGTAGCATCTGTCTGCTAACAAATCCCTGAATGAAAGGGATAGACTAATGTATCTGTTGCATATCCTTTGGGGATATTTTAATATTAAAGTTACCTCATCAGCAAGTGCCATGTGATTTCCACCATAACTATGAACAGTGGATATCCTGTTAAAAAAGAAATGGGTGAAATGGTGAAAGCAATAGAGGTGTATGATGAATCCAGATTAATCAGTGCTCTGATGTTAAAGGAATTATGTATTAGGCACTTTACAAAACGTTTACATCAAATATTGCTTTGTATTGAAATGACCTAGTAATCATTGCTGCAAATTCCTGGTGTTAAGTTTTCTTGTATTTTAAGGAATGTGAAAAGATAGTGGGCAAACGTTTGTAAACTGAAGATGTATAAAGTATTTATATACTTTTATTCAAGGTATTGTAGAAAATTGCGTACATGTTTTCCTCTGGGCAATATTTGTACACATTATTACTAAAAGTATGTTTGCATGTGAAGCAGACACCAGTAATAACTCTAATATATATGACCAGTAATGCCATTGTCCAGTAAATACTGAGAAATGCGTAGCACACAATTTAAAAAAAAACACAAAAAACCTATTTCAACACACAAGAACTAAACACATATACTTATCGTAGATGTAACACTTCAAGTTCTACTTTAAAAAAAAAAGTTCTCCAATTTAATTGTACACAGAAATGTGCTGCTTTTCCAAATTTCATAGCTGGTGATAACCTTTTAATGTCTCTTAGATGATGTACAAATAATTTGCTGGGGTGTTCTTTTGCATGATCCTAGAGCCTATTGTACTTCTGTTTCCAGACCATGTGTACTGCAAGCTTTCCACCAAGGAGAGTGTCCATGCTGCCGGCACAAAATTAGGAAACGGCATGGGAAACAGATAGTTTAGAACAAGCTTATCAGTCGAGTTGATATCTTTTTTTTACACTTGTACAAATAAAATTAATCTTTATTCCTATGAGCAAAATCAATTAATTTAATGGTATTACTGTCAGACATGAGATGAGCCTGATAGCTTAAAAAAATAAGTGAAACTAAACACAGCATGCCATTTGACAGAGGAGTAGGAAGATGAGATGATGTCAGGGACTCTTAAATCAGGAAATAATCTTGCCTGGAATATACACCGATTTAGGTTTCTCCAAAGAGATCATGGTGCACACATTTGCAGTGCTCTGCCCACTAGAGGACAAACTTATATATTCTTTGTTCAAAGAATATAGAAATTGTGGTTTGTCTAATCCAGCTGCATACAATATTATTTAGTCGTGCCGATATAATAAATAACATTTGCCTCAAACTAATGAAACTATATTTAATATACAAAGGAAGTTTTGAAGTTAATTAAATGAGATTTGTAATTGTATTACATGCCTGCCCCTGCTGGTCATTTATTACAAGACCTTGAGTTTAATGTTAGAGACCAAGAGGATGACATGCTAAGCTTCAAGGTTTCCTTCAAGTCAACAGCCTCTTCACATGCAATTTCTCAAAGGATACAAATAAACTGCATGTGAAAGTTAACAAGGGGAACCTCTGAAAAAAGATAGGTCATGCTTCATGGAGGCTTAAGGGTCCTTTTACTCAGGCATAGTAAGTTGTACACTTGGATGCAAATTCTATATATGGATCCAACAAATCAGCACAGTGCTTAGTGTGATACTGTAAAAAGCTCTCGCTATATATAGAACCACGCTTAGCAGTGGCGTAGCAAGGGTGAGAGGTGCCCGGGGTGGTGTCACCCTTCCCCCACCCTCATCTCCACCCACCCCACTCCTTCCTTTATCCTGCCTGTCACGTTCCCCCCACTCCTTCCACGATCCCGCCTGCCATGTGCTCCCCCCTTCCATTCCCCATATCTCTAGTTGAAGTTGTTGCTCACGGTGGTCAAGAAATGTGTTCCTTGAGACACCATCAGCTCTCCTGACATCACTTCCTATACGTGACACCCGGAAGTGAGGTCAGTGGAAGAGCTGACGGGGTCATGAAGAGCACATTGTTGACTGCTGCAAACAACAACCTCAACTAGAGGTACGGGAGAAGGGAAGGGGGCACGCGCATGGAGGAGAGGAATAAGAAAAGGTAGGGAGGCAGAGAGGAGGAGGGATGTCGGTGCCCGCCACCAACATTACACCCAGCATGGACTGCCCCCCCATACTATGCTACTGACACTTAGCAACCATGCATGGCATAACATTTAGATGCACACATTTATGCCAAGGAAAACCAGGCCTAAATGCCTGTTCCTAAGTGTGCACAGATCAGACATATTTTATAATATTGTACTAGATTAATCGACCTTCCTGATTGGGCCCGATCCGGGCAGGTTCAACAAATTCTTCAAAGTAGAATATGCAGATGGGGGCGATCAGCGGAACGCCCCCATCTGCCTGCCCGGATCGCTCTACAGTGATCCCAGTGCATGCGCAGACCATCTGTAGGTGGTCTGCACATGCACTAGACCTCTAAGCAGGGTAACCTAATCTCACCTCACACTAAAGCGACAGTCCCATCTGGGGTGCCAAATGAGCAGCTTAATGTGCTAGGCCCCGCTCTTAGGTGTTCAAGAATAATGACAATTGCACATATATTACCAGTCCAATATTGTTTACTAATATTAACAGCAAATTCTCACATCAAAAGGCATATCAAGTTTCAAGTTTCTTAGTTTTTTATATACCGCCTATCAAGATTAAGCGGTTTTACAATCAGGTACTCAAGTATTTTCCCTATCTGTCCCGGCGGACTCACAATCTATCTATCGTACCTGGGGCTATGGAGGATTAAGTGACTTGCCCAGGGTCACAAGGAGCAGCACGGGGTTTGAACCCACAACCCCAGGGTGCTGAGGCTGTAGCTTCAACCACTGTGCCACATGCTCCTATATGTGCAATGGAGACCCGTCAGGCATGAAAATTGCACCTCTCCTGAAACAATACATGGTCTCATAGAGTCTATACTGGTGCGTTCCTTTATACCTTCACATTGACCAGTATAACATCACTCCTCATCGACCAATCAGCCAACAGGAGCTGTCCTTAGGTTTTTTTGAACAAAGAAATTCCTTTTAACATAGTTACCAGCTCAAAGAAAAGTTTTACAAATTATACACAGCAATTTCTGAATGTATAACACTTTAGAGAAAAAGTTTGAATCCAAATCCAGCTCTCTGTCAGGAACTTGTGCTTTGGAGAAATCTGACAGCTTCAAATTTCACTGACACACACAAGAACAGAAAGACCCAGACCCCCCTTACTAAGAATTTCCTAATATGGGTTTTAAAATGTCACAGAGTAGAGATAGTTGCCTAGCTTAAAGGTCAGATAGGTCAGACTACAGATGTTGCCTTTCAGGATTTCTTCAGGTTTAAAATATATAAAAATATATATTATATATATATATATATATATATATATATATATATATATATATATATATATATATATATATATATATATATATATATATATATATATATATATATAAATACAATTTTCAAAATCAATTTCCAGTCAGACATGGGATCCCATACAGTCACAAATTCATATTTCATTCATATTCAATACTTCTTTAGAGCATATTTAAGAAAGGTTTCCTTCTTTACCCAGCCATGGTGTGTGAAATCAGATATGCTCCGAGATAACTAGCTCAAGAACATATGTTATCAATTAGGCCATGAGGTTTCTCCTATCCCCCTGGGTATGGCAATCCAGACAAAGAACACTAGAAATCTAGGCCTTTTTTAATTGGGAAACCTTCAGTATTTTAGACAAAGAAAGAAAGATGGAAAAATGGAGTCAGATTAATACCTCTACAATTGTGTTATGTATATATATATATATATATATATATACACATATATATATCTGATGTCTCCTATGGTCTTGCTTAATCCAGCAAAGTACATATAGCGAATATTATTATGCTTTTTCTTCCTAGTACCCCCTAGTGTTTTTCCGTTAATCTCTAGTTTTTCTGGCCTCAGCTGCAATCCATATTCAGATTTTTATTTTTGTATACCAAAACCTTTCATAGGCTTCTACTTGGGCATGGCCTTATCTATCACATATGCATCTAACTAGATTACCCAGAATCATATGAAAGGCAGGTCAACGTATTCAAAATTTTATGTCTTGCACACTATCCATTCCAGTGCAGCATATCATAGCGCCCCCTTGGAATGGTTCCCGGGGGGATAGGGGTCCCCCGAGAGGTATTCTTAGCACATGTAGTACAAGTCTGAACAACTGAGCATAAAACAGGCAGCATGTAAGTAGCCCAGTAGTGGGGCTGAAGTTTAGCCAACAGAGTAACTGCAGAAGGGTGATTGTCAGAATGAAGGCTGGCTGCCACCTCGGGGCCCGGTAGAGTGTTGGGTTTTTTTTCTTTTGTAAATGGCTGCTGAATAGGGAGAGCAGCCAGCAATCTTCCACCTCCCAAATTTGTCACAAATGCAGGAAGGAAGAGCCAGCAGGGGGAAAAAAAGAAGCTGAATTCCCGAAGATCTAGGGGTGCCAGGCTGCGAGCCATGGGGAGAGCCTCGCTGCAGCCTAGAAGCAGGGGGGGGGGGAACTGCCAGACTATGGAACTAGGAAACCCGCCCCAACTTTCCTGCTCTCTGCTGCCCTTCCCCGCAGTGAGAGCAGGAAAGTGGTTTTAAAGCAGGGCTGCACTGTAGGGAAGGGCGGCAGAGAGCGGGAGAGTTGAGGCCGCTTTTTTCCCCCACAGTGGAGTTTCTCATAGGTCAACTGCAAGCAAGGAGTTTCAGGGCTCAAGAGCTGGTATTTCAGTGCCAGAGAGAGCAGTAAAGGAGTGAATGACTGGTCCTCACCATTCGCTTGGTTTCTGATCAGCCAGCCTAGTCGGCGTGCCTGAAAAATATTGCTGACTTGCTAGATTTTCATGCCATTTCTATAATTTGCATGTGTGGATAGGATCGTATGCGGCCAGAAGGTTAGTGAATCGGGTCAGGGTCGTAAAGGGGTTACAAACCGATTGGTACATGATCAGTTTGCTTAGTGGATCTAGGCCAGTGGTTCCCAACCCTGTCCTGGAGGAACACCAGGCCAATTGGGTTTTCAGGCTAGCCCTAATGAATATGCATGAAGCAAATTTGCATGCCTATCACTTCCATCATATGCAAATCTCTCTCATGCATATTCATTAGGGCTAGCCTGAAAACCCGATTGGCCTGGTGTTCCTCCAGGACAGGGTTGGGAATCACTGATCTTGGCCATTGTGCCTAAGACCCTCTTCCTAAGGTGCGCTAACCAATTAGTGTACGCTAATCAAATTAGCACATGCTAAACACTAACATTTGCGTGTTAGTCTATGAATGCATTTAGCGTTTAGCATGTGCTAATTCAATTAGCGTGCACTAATCGGTTAGCGCACCTTAATAAAAGAGGGGGTAAGTTTTAGGATCGCCCAGGATCCACCCATGCTCTTCCTCTGTCCATGCCCCCTTTTCAGATTCATGTACTAGAAATGGCATGCACCACTTTATAGCATGTGTCTACCAAGTTATGCATGTAACATCTAATTAGCATCAATTATTAGGTGTTAATTGCTCGGTTATCCTCATTGATTGGTCTTGTTAAACAGTTAAGTTGTATGCACAAATCAACTGTGTGGACTGATTTGAGCGCGCAACTTATAGCACCATATCCAGAATTTGGGGGTTACCACATTATAACAGCAAAACTTGACTTACAGTAAGGCTGTGCCCAGCATACACCCCCCTAAATTACTGCACAGAAGTGTTTTATTTCTATACACTGCTTGGTCAATAATAATAATAATTTATTTTCTTGTATACCGCCCAACCAGTAGTTCTGGGCGGTTCACAACAGGAAAATACTGAGACATTTCAGCACATGATACAGTTTCATAGAACACACTATCTACATACAATCTAAAATTATATAATAAAAGTAATACAATTGTTTAAAATATTCAAGTACAATTTAAAAATTATTAAAAAATTAACATACCGTGATAATAAGAATAGAAACATAAGACCTAATTTAAATATATCAAAATTAATATTCTTTTTTGTCAAATAAATAGGTCTTTAATGATTTCCTGAATGTAAAGTAAGAATTACATTGAACATTCATCGGACTTAGCCAGGAGTTCATCTTCCCAGCTTGATATTCCAAAGTCCTGTCTAACAAGGTCTTAGAACCACAGGCCTTTGGAGTAGGGAAGATGAATTTCCATAATTTTTAGTTCCTTTTGTTGAGTAAGAAAGTTTCAGATAAGGGGAAAAATATGAGGGAGATAATCCAAAAAGCACCTTATAACAAATACATCCAAACTTAAAAAGCACTCTGGCCCCAAAAGGCAACCAATGCAACTTGGTATAAAAAGGACTAACATGATCATACTTTTTGAGATTAAAAATCAGGTGAACTGCAGCATTTTGAACCAATCAAAGTCTTAATATAATCTTTTTAGGTAATCCCAAATAAATTATATTACTATAGTCTAAAGTTGATAATACAATAGATTGAACCAGTAACCAAAAAGATTTGCTGTCAAAAAACTTTTCAATGGCAGTCAATATAATGTTTGTTTATTATAATTTGTTATACCGCATCACCATATTACAGACCTCAGCGGTTTACATTCTAAATTATATTAAATATAGCGGTTTACATTCTAAATTATATTTCATATAGAAGAAAAATTAATTCTTAAAGAGAGATGAAGAAAAGAAGTGTACTGTAGATAAAGACAAAGAAACTACAAAATGCAGTATCAAGGCACAAACAAAGAAGCAGCAAACAAAAGAAAGGACAAAATTAGGCAGCCCCACAAAAGAAAGGTATAATAAAAATAAATCCTATTCAATCTCCACAGTCTCATCTGCCACTCATCATTTATTCCTGGCTTAGTAGTTGATATATGTATCTGAATTGGCTGCCCAACGTTGGTAAACTTCCACAGGCAGCTCTCGGCTGGGTTCCCAACCGTCTGCTGCACACCGGAGGCCGAGGAGGGAGGAGAGAAGGCAAGACATAGTACCAGTTCACTGCTGGCAGTCACAAGCCACACGGACGCCAATTGCAGGGGAACAGCGCATGATGACCAATGGCTCAACCAAAACCGGAGCTCTGCTGCTATGGCCTTTTCCGGTTTCCTCACTGCCAGTTTCTTGCCCCTGGGAGGGCTCCTCTTCTTACTCTCCTGCTGCTTCCCGTTCAATTTGAAACAGCCCGAAGTTCTGCTGCCCCTAGTCTGCCGCAGGCTGCCTCCACTCACCAGACTCTTGTCGGTTAGACCCAGGCAGCTGCTGTTCTTCACATCGTAGCCGGCTGCCGCCAGAGCCTTGCCATTATATTTTTAATGCTGACCATCACCAGCTAAATTAAGCTTCAGTTCTAAATGCTGGGACAGATCCAGGCCCCATATTAAATACTGGCATCTGCTCAGATTCATACTGACCACCAGGGCTTTTGAGTCCTGGCCAAAATTCAACCAGGACCCACATAACACACATGCTGGTCCTGGCTAAATATTAGCAGGGACTCATATAAAAAGAGTATACATGTTCCCCCCTCCATACCCCTCCCTAACTATCCATTTCCACCCAACACCACTCCATCCTCCCAATTGATGGAGGCAGGAGTAAAATCCCACTCACTCCTGCATTGTAAAAATGGGCACTGAAACCTCTGCTAATTCCATGAAGATACCACTAGGGGTCAGTGACTATTTTTAAAAGTGGAACTACAAGGAGCAGGAATTCTCTCATGCCCTAGCGGCTATTCAGGACCAGGAAGGAATAAGGTAGGCCCATCAGGGCCTGTTCAAATTAAGGGGGGGAGGATCCAAGGTGGGAACAACTATTGGAGTTTGCTGGGGTGAGCGGGAGGGAGGAGAGGACATCTTACTCTGCAGATCAGAACTGGGAAGTTATGCAGGTGCCAGTCAATGTCCAGTGCTGGCACCCACATAGTTAACCAGGCAAAGTTAGGACTGCTTTTTATTCAGTCCTATAGACCTGGTTAGCTAGACAGACATTGGCACTGAATATTGCTAGCACTTACATAACTTCCAACTCTGCCTCTTGTACCACTGCTGATCTGCACACTTCAAAACATGGCTAGCGAATAGGGTTACTAGACGTCTGGATTTACCCGGACATGTCCTCCTTTTGAGAGGACTGGCTGTACATCTTTCTAACCTGTAAGGAGTTTGCCTGGGTTTTCGGCTCGGGGCTGTGTCTGGGAGGGCCTTCAATCACGCGTGGCTGTGAGGCGATAATGTCACACACATGCGTGAATGTGACATCATTGTGTCACATCTGGGCATGCTCAGAGGCCCTCCCAGATACAGCCATGAGCTTAAGAGGAGGCTTGTGTGGGGGCGGGGCTGGACAGAACAAGGTGTTGCTGGAGGTGGGGGCCACATGTCCAGGTTTTACTTTGTGAAATCTGATAACCCCCCACCAGTGAATGCTGATATTCAGATGCCCTGATCAATTAAGTGCCACTGAATATCGGCGGTTAGACAGATACAATTTAATCCAGCAGGAGCCTCTCCCACCTGGTTTGAATATTGGGCAGTACATTTATTTGCACTTAGTACAGATGCACATGGAGGGCAGTTCTATAGCAGTGCGGCTAACCTTAGGTGCCTTTGTGTCACCTATCTATAAAGGGAAGTTGTGTCGCTCTTCGTTTTTGGACATGTAGGCAGCAATCTTATATAAATATTTTCTGGATCTGATGATGCTTATAACAGAAACTGCACAGGAATCCCATTTGACAGTTTCATTGAAATTGAAACCATTTATAGAAGACAACCAACATAATGATTATGTTATTTGTAGTCAACAAGGATTAGAATCTTATCGTAAATGAGTCAGAGCAAGGAAGATCATTTTTAATTCTCTTAAATTTCTTGATTATGCATCTGTAAAGGTGTATTTATGGGTTGACAAAGTTAAGCAGACTACTTTACAAGCTGTGTTTCCCAGCCTATTGTAGTTTTTCCAGAAGATTGTGTCAGCTCTGGTGATTTCAATAATGAAGGAAACCAGAGGGGCGCTTTTTCTCAGAGAGGTTACCCTTCCAAAGGCTGACAACCCAGAAGATACATAAGAACACAGTATCAGGAACCACAGGAAGGTTGGCAGGGACCTCAAACTCAATCCAGAAGTCCCAAACTGAACTAGTGGTTAATTTATCAGCTAAAATCCCCACTTCCCATGAACTCTTTATTAAACAAGGGTTTAGTTTATCTTTTATACTTTCAGTATGCTACAATTCTTTTAAAACTCATATGGATATTGTATGCATCATACGCAATCTCTAGGTTAAATTATATTTCCATCAAAATCCTAAAGAAGAAAATGTTTTCAATTATACAATCTAAATCTAGATGGGTTCCTCCTGGACCTATGAATTCTCATATTACTACTTTTCAGGATTTAGATCTTAGAAATTTACATCAGCTAGAACATCATATGAATCATTTTGGACTCCCTAACCTCTCTAGAGATCAACTTACATCAACTGAACAAGTAGAAAGAAGTGGTTATATGTCCAGCAGATAAGGGAGGAGCAATTGTGTTGTGGAATAAATAGTCTTATGTAAATTATAGTTATAATGACATTCAGTTTTACTCCCCTCTTTCAGAAGATCCCACAACATAGTTAATTTAATTGATAGGAGAGTTGATCATGAATCTATATCAGAAAGGATATAATACTAAAACTGAAAGTAAATTTTTATCCAGTAGAAATCTAAATATCAACAATTTACAACAATTTATTATTTTTATAGTGCTACCAGGTGAACAGAGAGCTGTACATTGTACATGCAAAGGAAGAGCTTACAATCTAATTATGACAGACACACAGAGGGAACTAAAGGTAATAGTATTCTATCTGGTCCCGAAGATTTCCAAATCAGTCATAAATCCTCCGGGCTGTCCAATAGTTTCCCTTGGAGACACAATATTGGAACGTTTATCAAGATTCATTGATTTTTTTTTTCCTTAAACCTTTTGTAAGCCAAGCCTGTTCTTATCTTAAATACACTACTCATTTGGTAAAATTACAGTCCATTCAATCTGTTACATCGTCAGACCTTCTAGTAGCTTTGAATATTAAAGCTCTTTATTCCTACAGACATTTTGGTGAAATTGGTCCTTATTGTGTTAACTAAGAACTATTTCTTGTTTCAAGATTAATTTTATTTTCAAACGCATTGTGTAGCCATGGGGACTGGGTACTCAGTGTGGTGAATTTATATGTTTCAGAATTTGAAGAGATGTTTCATATATCTTTTCTTGGATACAACATGTTAATGCCTGGTACAGATATACTGATGATGATTTTATCATATGGTTATTTTTTTTACGTTGAACTGCAGCCATTTCTGACATGGTTAAATCTTTAGACTCCAATTTACATTTTTCTATGGAAGTGAACAATTTGGAGATACCTCTTATGGATATTTTGGTCAAGAAATATGGCACTCAATTGAAAACTACAGTCAACAGAAATAATTATCTTCATTATATAAGTTGTCATCCCTGTCGTTTATAGCAAGCCATTCTTATTCAACAATTTTTGAGAATTCATAGGATATGTTCTTCTGACAATCAATTGAAATATCATGCTAATTTACTGAAGGATAGGTTTTTGGCTAAAGGATATCCAAATTCAGTTATTAGAAAGGCATACTATGGAGCTTTACATATATGTCAAGAGAATTGATCCTACAGTATTCCAATTCGGAGACCATGGACAAACAAGTATGCATTTTGAATCATTCAGTTGCAGCTCATAAGATTGCATGTATCATACAAAAATATTGGCATGTTTTAAAACTTTATTCTATCTTTAAAACAGGACCTTATATTGCCTTTTTATGAGGCAGAAATATATGATAGAATTATGAAGATTCAATTTTTGGATTTACAGTTGTTCAGAAAGGGTCAACATGGCTCATGTGGACATTGCAGTTTTTGCACTCTGACTTTATCTATTTTAAATGGATGCACTATTTTAATAATAATATATATTTTTTTTAAATTGTGAGACCTCATTTAGAATGTACAATTCTGTAGGCTGCACCTTCAAAAAGATATAAACAGGATGGAATCAGTCCAGAAGAAGGCTACTAAAATGGTTGGTCTTCATCAAAAGGCATATGGGGACAGACTTTAAGATCTCAATATATATACAGTACATTTTGGAGGAAAGGAGGGAGGGGAGATATGTTTTGCCAAAAATACAGCCCGTGTCGGGTCCGTTAAATACCAATGGGACTCTTACTAAAGCGCACTAACCGATTTAGCGTGTGCTAAATTCTAAGGCACCTATAGAATATAAGTGCATGCTAAATCAGTTAGCGTGCTAAATCGGTTAGTGCGCCTTAGTAAAATGACCCCGATGTATTCAATGTGGACAGTGTTTTAGCACTGCTTGAAGATTGTTGGAAGAAATAAAAGGACAGTCAAGAACATTGTGGTTTCCACAGTTTTGTTTCTGTTTAAAGAGGCTTAAATACCTACCTGGCATAAATGCTTATGAGGCAAGTCTCTTTCATTTGAAAGGAAGCTCCAAAATGAGAGGGCATAGAATGAAGTTATCAGGTGAGAGGCTAATGGTAATCTAAGGAAATATTTTTTTACAGAGCGGATGGTAAATGCATGGAACAGTCTCAGAGGTGGTAGAGAGGAAGACTGTGTCTGAATTCAAGAAAGCGTGGGACAGGCACATGGGATCTCCTAGGGCAGGGGTAGGGAACTCCGGTCCTCGAGAGCCGTATTCCAGTCGGGTTTTCAGGATTTCCCCAATGAATATGCATTGAAAGCAGTGCATGCAAATAGATCTCATGCATATTCATTGAGGAAATCCTGAAAACCCGACTGGAATATGGCTCTCGAGGACCGGAGTTCCCTACCCCTGTCTTAGGGAGAGGAGGTGAAAGTGGATGCTGTGGATGTGCAGATTGGATGGGCCATTTGGCCTTTATCTGCCATCATGTTTTTATGTTTTCTATTTACATAATAGCGGTTAAACGGAAATTTGGCATATAAGCACATATGTATCCATTTGTGCATATGTACCATTATTCTTTGATTTGTGTATCTGCATGTAAATGTTAGTTGCTATTAATAGTGTTCAAAAATAGGTGCCAAAAGAGATTAGATTTAGCACCCCTGCAGACCTGTTTAAATGGTGTTGCCCAGTTGGTTGTCATCTCATGGATTAGTTCTAAATCCTTTAAAATCCACAGCTTGTTGGATAACTGGTATGCTTCCTACTCCATCTGTACAGCTTGATCTTCTAGGAACTAATATAAAACCAGTAAACTAATTTTGTTATCTTGGAGTAATTTTTGACTCCTCATTAATCATTTGAAGGTCAAATTTCTCAGGTTCTGAAGAAAGATTATTTTTGGCTTCATTGCATTCATTCATAACATAACAATCCACTTGTATACTGCTATACCTCTCAGTTCTAAGTTTCCAAGAATCAAAGGAACTGTACATATATAGTGAATTACAAACTCTGATATTAAAATTGATCAAATAAATGTGTCTTCAACATCTTTCTAAAAGCTTGATAAGAAAAAGAACCTACAGCCAACTTTCTAAAGCTCTGTCCTTGATTTCTCAGCAATTCATACTCTTCTACATGCTATTGTAATCTCTAGAATCGATTGTAATTCTTTGTGGCATTCCAGCATCATCACTTTGGGCTCCTTTTACTAAGCTGCGATAGCGTTTTTAGCATGCGCTAAACCCGTGCTACGCGGCTAGAACTAGCGCCAGCTCAATGCTGGTGTTAGCGTCTAGCACTCGCGGCCATTCAGCGCGCACTAAAACCACTATCGCAGCTTGGTAAAAGGAGCACTTTGTTGTCTCCAAACATTGCAAAAAAAATTACTGCTCGGCTTTTATGCAAAGCAAAAGCTTACGATCATGTAACACCATTATTGGTTGCCTGTTCAATATAGATGTCACTTCAAGATTTTTTGACTTTTAAGGCTTTACATGAAAGTATTCCATCATATTTGGCCATACAATCTTACCCATACATTACGATCCTTGGATTCAAACAGGCTTCTTCTTCCATCTCCAAAAGCTGCGCATTGAGTTCACTGCCTACTTCTTTATGGTCCCATCCCTCTGGAATAACTTTTCTCCATACTTACATGCAGAATTGTCATTTTTCAAATTTAAATCATTTCTGAAGTCTTTTTTTTTTTTTTTCAATTTGTTTTTAATATTTTAGTGGCCTAAATTTTGGTGGTGCTTGTGCATGGGCAGTGGAGGCTCAGCAAACTTTGATTGAGTCAGTATTTTTAATTTTTGTGTTTGATTGATTTCCCTTGTTATTGTCTTCTTTCATTTAATGGTGTTCCTTTCTATTTTAATGTGATGTATTTATTTGACTTGTAAGCCGCTTTTACCTTTAGCTATAGCAGAGTATCAAATTTTAAATAAACATATTTTGTAAAGAGTACACACCCTTTATACAATTGCACTTGGTGCTGATTCCTGCAGAATTAGGCCTGCTGAAACATGGTGATAAGGTAAACTGGGAGTGTGGTGAGTTTCCAGGTTGTGGACCAATGAGCAGGTCATATCCTGGCTCCAGATATGGGAGAGAAGGGAGAAAGGCAGCCATTGTTGATTTGTCTTGGATGGGCCTGAGCGAAGAATGGGTGGGCCACACGTAGCTATGCCACTGGTTTCTGCTCCCTAACGTGGCATGCATTAAGCACAGGATTTATAGCAGGCTGGCTATTTTTAGCACACAATAGCAATTATCACAGGCCTGAGCTAACTAGTTAGCACACTTTAGTGAAAGGGTCTTTTAGGTAACTGATTTGCAAACAACCAGCCTGCAAAGACATTTTTGCACATTCATTTTCACAGAATTCATTCACCCTCTGCTTTCCATAATCCTGTAGCAAGGGTCCTTAATTTAAGCTTCTTCCACTGACCTTTGACTTTTACATACTGACAAGGGTAGTCCTAATTTGGATAGTATTTTTGATGTCTACTGGCACAGTAGCCCATTCTGTATGATTACAAATAAAATGTCATTTAAAGCAGACTGTGTGTAAATTTTGCAGGAACAAAGGTCAAAATCCGTGGAAACTTCCACCATAGAACACTGTGTGCAAAAATGTATTTTTGGGCAGGAGCCCAGTTTGCAGACGTTTATGCCTTATAGTGCATCAGCATCCTTGTGTTAATGAAAGAGCAGAAAAGTGTCCAAATTCAGAGATATTATTTTGGAGCAGAATTCAATACTGGAGTAAAGAACAATCAAATTATTAATATATTTTGTTAAGCTTAATTTATTTATTTATTCAATTTATACCCCGTCCTCCCCAGAGAGCTCGTTAAGGGTTACAAGGCAACATTCACGGTAATTAAACAAAACACGCTATAGTGGAGATCGTCTAATCTTTGCACATTCCCTTTTTAAGCTGATCCATTAATTACAAATCTAATTTTCTGTAAAATTTATATTTATATTTGTTCTCTCCCCTCCTCACCTTTTCTATCCATGGGTTATATTTCCCCCCTCTTCCTCTTTTACCTCTTTCTGTCAAAAGCCTTTCTATATATTTAATATGTCCATGCGTACTGTTAAATTATTTTTAAACATTTTTTTTCATAGGCGGTCTATCAAAACCTAATAAACTTGAACTAGATACAAATGCACAGTATGTAAGAAGAAAAGTAGCAACTGTGCACACGCCAGCAGAGGATGTGGTAAGAGCAGATAGCGTAGCTGGTTTTAAGAAAGGTTTGGACAAGTTCCTGGAGAAAAGTCCATAGTCTGTTATTGAGAAAGACATGGGGGAAGCCACTGCTTGCCCTGTATTGGTAGCATGGAATATTACTACCCCTTGGGTTTTGGCCAGGTACTAGTGACCTGGATTGGCCACCGTGAGAACGGGCAACTGGGCTTGATGGACCACTGGTCTGACCCTCTAAGGCTATTCTTATGTTCTTAACTTCACAGGAAGTTTCCTTTTGAAAGTTTGCTTCCAAGGCACATTTAGGTCTGCAAATTATGCAGAAGAGGTCCTTGTTGCCTTCATAATTACAGTATTAACCAATAGAGGGAGTGTGTTTCTCTCAGTTTACCTATAAGCACAGGATTTTCATCACTAACTCATAGTTTAGAAACATAGAAACATAGAACATAGAAACATAGAAAGATGACGGCAGATAAGGGCCATATAGCCCATCAAGTCTGCCCACACTATTTACCCACCCTCTTAAGTCTTCTGACCCCTTAAGTATAATTGTAATTATACTGTCACTCTACTGACCCGCTCATTCAAGTCCTAGTGACCCTATCACCACTCACAAATTATAGAACATTTCTCATCACTCAAGATATTTGAGAATAAAACATTTTATTCATGGTGAATTGCTGTAGATTGGATTTAGCCTCAGAGGACAGGGGCAGGCTCTTCAGCCAAAGTTATCTGTGATTTAGCAGAGTGGCGCCAGTGTAGATTAAACTGAATTCATACTACAATTTTTCTTGACTGAATTTGCCTCTGCTGTGAGGGGAGGGGGGGGGGCTCAAGAAAGAAAGGGGCCCATGTGCAACCACTCCAGTATTGTCTGAGCTCATCCCCCTCTCCCAGATCTGGAAGCCCATCTTTAAGGGCTCCTTTTACAAAGCCGCGCTAGCGGTTTTATCACACGCTCAAAAGGAGGAGGTAGCAGCTAGCATGTGCGGCAATTTAGCATGCGCTATTCCACGCGTTAAGGCCCTAGTGCGGCTTTGTAAAATTTAAGTTTCTTCCACTGACCTTTAACCTTTACATACTTTTCAATGTAACTTTCTGACAAGGGTAGTCCTAATTTGGATGGTATTTTGATGTCTACTGGCTATAAGATTATTCCCCAAAATCCAGGTTTGAGAGATCCTTCTAACTAACTACCTGGGCAAATCTTTATTGGCTTACACTGAAAATGCTAGTCTAAGGGGGGGAGGGGTTATACACGTGGGCTATAATTAGGATGAGTTATTTACCCCACATTGTTCTATTAGCATAGGATCTCATTTTATGCAAGGAAACCTTGTGCTGAAGTAGCACTTGTGGTAAAACAACCTGCCTTAAATATCCAGATCCTATTTTTGATTGTTTTACGGCCCTTGGTTATAAATTAAATTCCTTCTTAACCTTTGATTCTCATATTGCAGCAATTCTCAAGTCTTTAGTCCTCTTATTTTGCTCTTTGACAGATATGTTTAGTGAAGACTTCCTTCTCCATTGCAGATTTGAAACCACTGGTTTTTGCATTAATCTTAACCTGTATAGATTACTGTACCGTATTTTCACGTAAATAACGTGCGCGTTATACGTGGTTTTTACAAACTGCGCATAACCTTGCGCGTTATACGCGTGAGCACACTGTACAAAATTATTTTTACATAGTTCCCCCCCCCGATGCCCGATTCATCACCCAGAAGGAGCGCTCGCACTCCCACCCGAAGGACCGCTCGCACCCCCACAGCCTTCTCCCCTCCCCCATGGAGAAGCTGTCTACCTTGTTTCCGGATGCCAGCCCAGCTGCTTCCTCTGCCGACGGTCCTGCCCCTTCTCAGAGCCCTGTGCTGCGCTGCTTCCTCTTCAGGCGGTCCCGCCCTTTCTTTGACATCAGAGAAAGGGCGGGACCGCCGGAAGAGGAAGAAGCGCAGCAGGGCTCAGAGAAGGGGAGGGCCCGCCGGCAGAGGAAACAGCTGGGCTCGCTGGCATCCGGAAACAAGGTAGACAGCTTCTCCATGGGGGAGGGGGGGAGGCTGTGGGGGTGCGAGCGGTCCTTCGGGTGGGGATGCGAGCGGTCCTTCGGGGTGGGAGTGTGAGCGCTCCTTCGGGGTGGGGGTGCGAGAAGTCCTTCAGGGTGGGGGTGCGGGTGCGTGCGAGCGGTCCTTCGGGGTGGGGGTGCGAGCGGTCCTGCGGGGGGGGGTGAATCGGACGTCAGGGGGGGCATCAGGCTTTCAGGGTAGGGACAGGACTTCAAGGGGGAAAGGAGAGTCGGGGCGGGCGAAAAGAGAGTCGGGGTCTCCAGAGGAAAGTCGGGGCGGGCGAAAGGAGAGTCGGGCAGCATGCGCGGTATACGGGTGTGTGCGGTATATAAAAATTTCTGTACATAAATTTGTGTTTTCCGTGCACTATACCCATATGCACGTTTTACATGGGTGCGCGTTATCTACGTGAAAATACGGTAATTACTATGGACTAAATCAGAACTCTGCTCATAAGTTACAGCTTCTCCAAAATACAGTGGCTAGATTTCTTACAAAACAAATAGGTATGATCATGTTACCCCAGCCTTTAAACATCTCCATTGGTTGCCTGTATCTTTCAGGATCCACTTTACGTAAAATCATAGCCTTAATCCAGAAAGTACTTCATACTGGCATCACTGTGTGCCTGTCTGAATTACTCAGCCTTCATCACTCCCACTTGCCCTGCTCTTCCTCAATATATCAGCCAACAGATTTTACTGACAGCCAAATTGGGCTTGCTTTAAAACAGCTTTAAAAAGTTGTTTCTTCTGGTGTAGTGTAGTGTCTTGGTCAAGGAAATCGGGACCCATTACATAGTTTCAAAGGATGTCACAATTGTTTAAATACAACTAAGACCAAGTTTCCAAGTTTATTATTTCTTTGATAATATCAAAATGTATCTACACGGTTTACAATCAATAAAAATATTTAAAAACAGAAATAAAAATTGCAATTCACATGACAATTAAGTAACTGTGGAAGACGGGGGTAAGTTACAGATACCATACAAGACCAACATGATGGGGGGGAGGTACAAAAGGTGGCAAAAAATACATCGAGTTAAAATAAAATATAAAAAGATGGAGGGGGATGGATAGAACATAAGGAGATAATTCTCTTCAAAAGAAGCATTTGGTGTTGAAAAACCTGAATTAGATATTATTCAAGGGGGAAGAGGAGGGCTCCAAGATTAGGTATTGTAAGCATCCTTGAATAGAAAAGTTTTGAGTTTTGACCTGAATAATGTAAGAGAAGACTCTCTTGTTTTATGTGCAGAAGAGCATTCCAGAGTCAGGGTGCTATAATGGAGAAGATGGACTTTCTAGTGGTGTCGTAAAAAATTTAGCGAATGGGACAGCTAGCAAATCTTGATAATTCGAGGGTAAAGTACGGGTTGCAGTGTAGAGGATTAAATGTTTGTCTATAAAGGCTGGGATATGGTATTTTTTGATTTATTAGGCGAGAAGTAGAATCTTGAATGTGGGATTGGAAGCCAGTGAGCATCACGTAGAAGGGGAGTGACATGGTTGAATTCTTTTGCATGGTATATAAGTTTAACGGCTGTGTTTTGTAAGATTTGTAGTCTGCATATTTTTTTGATGTATACCCTGGTAAGGGGGGGGGGGCGGTCTCAGTTAATTCATAATTACTGGAAGTAACATATTTTTGATTTAATGGGAGAGTGAGAGAGATGTATAACTAGATGTATGTCTCATACATTTATAGATATTTAATGATGTATTGATACCACTTCTTTGTATTAGGCCCCCTTTTATCAAGGGTTCTTTTTATCACCAGCCACTGCTGTAAAAGCTCCAATGTTTATAGAATTCCTAAAGGCTGAGCAGAAACCCTCACAAGGAATAAAATATCATATTTTCTTTGTGAGGATTTCTGCTCAATCTTTTAGATTATGCATCATTGAAGTCATAAGCTGAATGAGAGTTTTAGGTTGTTGCAGGAGCATTGTTTGGTTTTAAATGTTTCCAAAACTATTGCTTGGTTTGAAGCAGCGTTTTTTCCTACGACTGTCCACACATCAGTTTCTCCACGTATCTACTACCAAAGGACTTTCAGGGACTCCTGAATAAGAATATTTTGTCGAAACATGGCCCGTGTTGGGTCCTACGCTTTCAGCGGACTAGGTCCTCTATGGTTTTTATGTGGATTATTTTATTTGTGTGTGGATTTTCCAATTGTATTTTTTTGGTACTTTGATTTTTTCAATAAAGTCCATTTCAGGAACATCGTCATGCCACTATGTTTCTTTGTTTTATGCTTATATATACAATACATGTGCTAATAGGTAGCCACTAGGGGGGATGCAGGAGGGCACATATGGGGGATTAGGTCTGGAGAGGAACTTACCAGCTTAGCCCAGGAGCATCAGGCCACAGTTTGCGCCGTGACAAATATTGCTACACTATTTTTTGGAACAGCGGTGTTAGGGCTGTCTAAGTTGCAGTAAGGGCCATTTACTTTGACTTAAAGCTCTAACGCTGCTTGATGAATTCCACCCTAAATTATATATGGTCGTTTTTTCTCACATTTTTTACACAGTTTATTAAGGGGGTTCACAAGTGTTTATTCATGGCATTTTTTTCCTTTATCTATTACTACAGTATATGCATGTTTTGTCAACTCTTTCTGTAAACGAAAACATCCATTTTGAGTTTTGACATTTTGTATTTATTTTTCTGAGGACTCCTGATGAAGGCTAGATTTAAAGATCAAGCAAAAGATACAGAAGATTTGAAAAAACAACAACCTTTCTTTGCATAAAACCTGCTTTTAGAACCAAGAACCTTTCATTAGAATCAAACCTTCATTCCTCAGTTCTGTCATATCTAAAAAATTCTCTGCATCACTTTCCAAATCCTTTGTGCCAAACTTTGCATTCTTACTCCACTTCCCAAAAAATGGACATTAGGGAGAAAACAGTTCATTAAAAAAATTGTAGAGTATTTAGTCTCACCTGTTTGTTCCACTGTTGTTTTGTAAAAGATGACAAAATCAGTGTGTGGAAGAAAGGTGATTTGGCAAGTGAATTGAATTATATTCGTAATATTTATAGCAAGAGAAAAATTAAGGCATATAAATACCATACAGCCTATCCAGTCTGCCTATCCATGCCATCTACTATCCCTTCCTCCTCTTTGGAGATCCAATGTACTTATCCCAAACTTTCATGAATTCAGATACCATGTTTCCCCAAAAATAAGACAGTGTCATATTAATTTTGGGTCCATAAAACGCATTAGGGCTTATTTTCAGGGGATGTCTTATTTTTTTAATGTACAACAATCATCTCTCCCTTCCTCTCCATCCCAATTCTTCTTTTTTCCTTCCCCCCCAATTCTTCTTCTTTCCTTCCCCCCCCCCCACAATGTGCAGCATCTTTCCTCCCCTCTCAACCATCCCCTTGTGCAGCATCTTTCTATCCCTCCCTCCCATCTCCCTGTGCAGCAGAACCCTACCGACCCTCCCACCGTAAGACAGACACCTCCACTCCAAGGCCTCCAAAAACAGCAGCAGTGGCAGCGCTCTGAATGGGCTGCTCTGCAGTATCAGTGACATGGTAGAGGGAAGGCCCCGGCAGGGAAGGCCGTGAAGTAGAGAATGACACGGTGAAAAAATTGGTCCCCGTCACCGCCCCGTCCCCGTCTCACCATCCTCTGCACCGCCCCGTCACCGCCATTCCCTTCACCGCCCCGTCACCGCCACTGCCACCCCATTCACCGCCCCGTCACCGCCACTGCAACCCCATTCACCGCCCCATCACCGTCACCGCTGCATACATAAAAGCCTCAAACGGGTACGATTTTATATACTTTTCTTTATTTACGTATAAAGGAAACATTCTTTAAAACTTTAAAACTTAGTTAAATATTACCTTTGTTGTCTGGTTTCTGCTTTCCACATCTTCTCATTGAATTCCTTCCCTCCCTCCTTTACCATCTGTTCCTTTCTACTACCCTTCAGCTCCTCTCGCGTGGCCTATCTATCTACCTTCCTTCCTCTTATTTTCATGGCACGTTACAATGTAATTTGTGCAAGCCACTGGAGCCTGCGAGATCGATCCCTGTCCCATCCCCACAAACCATCTCGCTTCTGTGCTCCTATTTTCCCCATTTCTAATATCTCCCCTTTGTATCTGCCATTGCCCCCCCCCCCCTGTGTCCATATACCATCCCCATGGCATGTCCCCTTTATGTCTCTGTCCCTATGCCCCATGCACATAATTTCCCCTCTTTCTGTTACCTTCCTGTGTCCAGATTTCCCCTATCTTCCTCTTCCATACCAGTGTGTCTCTTCTTTTCAACCCCATCTAGCTTTTTTCCCTCTTTCTTCCCCCCCCCCCTGCTTCTAGCATCTGGCTCACCTGCCTGTCCTTCCCTTTCTTTCCTGCTGTGGGTTTTTCTTTCCGTTTTCATCCCCTTGGCCCAGAATCCTTTTCCCTTTCACTCCCTCCTTACAGTCTGAGCCGGGAACACGGGTGATCGCAAGGTCCTCGCAGCCCCCACCCGCCTGCCCAATCGATCCTAGTGTTTAGCCAGTTCTCTCCCTTCTCCTCACCTTAATTTGCAGGCTTTCTTTTTCAGCGACCTGCACGCTTTCCCAAAGAGCCGCACACGCGCGGCTGCTCAGTGTTCAATCTTCTGCTCTGCTGCAACTTCCTGTTTCCGGTTGCGTCAGAGCAGAAGATCGAAACTGAGCAGCAGCGGCTCTTTGATAGCGTGCGGGTCGCCGAAAAAGAAAATCTACAAACTAAGGTGAGGAGAAGGGAGAGAGCTGGCTAAACACTAGAATCGATTGGGCAGGCGGGTGTGAGCTGCGGGGACCGCGCGATCCTTCATGCCTCACTGCGGAGACAAGACCCATTCACCACCCCACGGGCGGTGAATGGCCTTGTCCCCGTCGCCGCAGCGACTGCTAGTTTTCTTCCCCGTTTTCGGCGGTGACCCGCAGCTAAAATGCGGTGGCCGCGGGTAAACCGCCACCGTGTCATTCTCTACCGTGAAGCAGCCTGTTCAGAGTTCTGCCACCGTCGCTACTTTAGGAGGCCTCAAATCGGAGGTATGTCAGAATGCTGAATCAATGAGCCTGATATTTTCGGCGAATTGGGCAGGGATGGAGTCAAGGAGTGCCGGGGGGGGGGGGGCTTCAGTGGTTGCTCTTAACTAGGGCTTATTTTTGGGGTAGGGCTTATATTAGGAGCATCTTTAAATATCATACTAGGTCTTATTTTCAGGATAGGTCTTATTTTCAGGGAAACAGGGTAAGGTCTTCCACCTTCAATGGAAGATCATTCCATGCATCCACTGCCCTTTCCATTAAAAAGTACTTGCTGAGGTTACTTAGTTTATCTCCTTTCATCTTTATGCTATGCCTCCTCATTGAAGAGCTTCCTTTCAATTGAAAGTCTTGCCTCATACATTTATGCCACATAGGTATTTAAGTGTCTCTATCATATCATCTCTATCCTGACTTTCCTCCAAAGTATACATATTGAGATCTTTAACTCTGCCTCCATATACTTTATGATGAATACCATCACACATTTTAGTAGCCTTCCTCTGGACCGACTCCATCCTGTTTATATCTTTTTGAAGGTGCCATCTCCAGAATTGTACACAATATTCTAAATGAGATCTCACCAGAGTCTTATACAGAGGCATCAATGCCGCCTTTTTTCTTCTGGCCATTCCTCTCCCTATGCACCCAAGCATCCTTCTAGCTTTCACTGTCATCTTTTCTACCTGTTTGGCCACCTTATGGTCATCACATACGATCACACACCCCTATTTTTTTCATGCAAAAAGGTTCTTCACCCTCTTAGCTGGTTTAGCCCTATACCTCAGTGGTCTCCAACATGTGGCCCTAGGGCCACATGCAGCCACTGAAGTTCTCCATTGTAGCCATCAAAGAGTTGGCTGAAATGTTCTTCAAATCCTGTAAATGTGTTTTGGGGTTTTTGATTTATTTTCAATCTTGTCCACTTGGCTGCAAACTGCAAACAATCGTTTAAGTGTGTTACTCTGGTGTCTCATTTATGACAATCCAAATTAAAGTGTTTGTAAAATATATCCTTGAAGTGTAGTAGAGTCAATACTAGTGTTAATTTTTAATGTTTAACACCCAGTTTGAACAAACAGGTCAAGGTGGTTTACAAAATTAGTAGTATGTGCAACCCTGAAATCTTTTGGTGACCCTCAGTGCTTTCTTATTCACAATATGCCCTTTACATTAAAAAGATTGGAAACCACTGCAGTACATGCTTCTAGTTAGCCTGTGAGGTTTGATACTGAATAAAACTGGTGTCACACATAAAAAAAGAGTTGCTTATCATTTTTTCAGGATTAACATTTGGTATTCATACAATTTAAGATGTAATTAGTATGATTGATAGATATATATATATATATATATATATTAGGTTGATCAAAATCATTATACATATGTATTAAGAGAAAGTCATTTTAGACCAGATGTGTTTTAAAGGTCTATCAAGGATTTTAAGGGCTCAGCATTTCTGTGATCGCTTACTTACATAAGGATACGCTTTGTTGATAATAATGCAATTGGTCGTTTGACATTTTTGGCGTATCTTCCCCCTCTCCCCCCTCACTCATTCTGCTTCTCTGAGTTTAATGTGGATCATTTTGCCAGAAGGGAATACTTGTATAGTTTATCCAACATATCTTTAGTGATAAATACACTGCCTAGGGTATTTGAAACAGGCCCAAAGATTTGTATTTTTGGAACATGCCATACCTATTCCGATAGTATAGATACTTTCAGAAAACTAAAATATCAAAATTGCTGATATATGAAATTTGAGAACAAGTCAGTCTTGCAGTTTGATATTTTGCCTTTAGCCACTCCTGCAGAACTGGCTGAGTGCACACTGGCACCTTTTAGCACTGTGGTTTATAGATATCACATGATGTATCCCTTTTGATTTGTTTTTTTCACAGTTATACACGCTGATGGAGCATTGTTTTGGGTGATTGTATTTATATGGTTTTTCT
Organism: Geotrypetes seraphini; assembly: GCF_902459505.1. NCBI lineage: Eukaryota > Metazoa > Chordata > Amphibia > Gymnophiona > Dermophiidae > Geotrypetes > Geotrypetes seraphini. The sequence goes on along the minus strand of NC_047086.1, from coordinate 314,641,074 downwards.
TCAAATAATAGCAGAAATAAATATCAATGTCCTGCCACTTTAATATAGTTTTATAGTAGACATATGCATAATAAAAATACCTGAAGAGGTTGACATTTCTAACTTTTTTCCTCCTATAGAAAACTCAATGTCATGTATATTGTTACTTATCAACAATAACAGGTATACCTTGAGAAGCATGGTGTATTAATATCCAGCTTTAGGACTAGACATATCCAAAATATATATTTACCTGGCCTCTGTTATTGATGTATTAGCTACAACAACTGACAAGATATTTCACCATAAATACCAAGAACTGTGATGTATTTGACTTATTGTTATCACCATGTTAATGTGCCCAAAATATTTTTTTAATAAAAATCAACAAAGTAGGCTAAAAAAAAAAAAAAAGCTGCTATCATTACCAAGTTAATAAATGTTTTATAATACATTTTTTGTAAATACTAAGGACCTTGCAGCTAGGAAATGATATAAATCTGAGAAAATAAAGGTGTTTAGTAAAATAATGGCATCATCTCTACCTATTTTTTAGTTGTCTTTTATTGTATATTGAGGCCAGTGTGCTAAAGTCAGAATATTAGATTTCAATTTTGAAGTGTGTGGTATGTTTATTGCTTTATCATTTATTTAGGATCTACTAGCTAAAAAACTGGCTAGTTTAGAGTCAATGGGCAGAGTCAATACTTGGCCAGTTAAATGGTGATTAGAGAATGACACGGTGGTTGTTACCCGCAGCTAGCCGTGGGTAACCCGCCGAAACGGTGACCCACGGAGCGGTGAATGGTCTTGTTTCCACAGTTAAAGGAGTGAGCACGCGCGGTGAATGAGCGCATGGTCTGGCAGCCCCCCCCCCTCTCCCACCGGCCATCTGGCCATGCATCTCCCTCCCCGATTTCTATAAGGCTATGCACTATATTGCAGCCGGAGCCTTGAAGTCGCGTCACATGTGGCTGCTGGAAAAGTTTCCTCTGACGCAACTTCCAGTTGCATCGGAGGAGACTTTTCCAGCAGCCAGCGCAACGTAACTCCAAGGATCCAGCTGCAATACAACGCATCCCGCCTATGTCTCACCCATATCCTGCCCTTATGTATATACTGCTTTGAAAACATTTACCTTCTATTTAATTTTGATATACCTCCCATCCCAGCCTGAACAGTTTACATAATATTATAAATCAAAAAGGCTAAGAAAAAAGAAACTGAATTTACATAATGAAGTAATAGATCAATAAAAGTAAGAAGTGTTAGTCATTTACATAAAGCTAACCAATATCCCTTACCCAGTGGCGTACCTAGGGGGGGGCGGGGGGGGGCGGGCCGCCCCGGGTACCAGCCCTGAGGGGGTGTTCCCGGCCTTGCCGCTCAGTCCCCCCCCACGCCCGAAGGACCGCTCGCCCCACTGACCTTCCAGCACACCTATGAAGCAGCCCGCAGCAGGATCGCGACGTCAGCAATCCCTCAGCTGCTTGGGCGCTGCTTCCTGCGCCGCGGTCCCGTCCCTCCTCTGACGTCAGAGGAGGGGACGGGACCGCGGCGCAGGAAGCAGCGCCCAAGCAGCTGAGGGATTGCTGACGTCGCGATCCTGCTGCGGGCTGCTTCATAGGTGTGCTGGAAGGTCAGTGGGGCGAGCGGTCCTTCGGGCGTGGGGGGGGGGGCAGTAGCTTAAGGTAGCCCGGCGCAGGAAGCAGCTCCTAAGCAGCGCAAAGATAGCTGACGTCGCGATCCTGCTGCGGCTGCTTCATAGGTAGTGCGGGGAGGCCAGGGGGGCGAATGGTCCTTCGGGGTGGGTCGGGGCATCAGGCCTTCAGGGTGGGGCGGGCGGGCGGGCAGGCAGACTTTCAAGGGGGAGGGGGGTGACAGGCAGGCAGGCAGGCCTTCAAGGGGGGGTGCAGGTCTTCGGGGGGGGGGTGCAGACCTTCAAGGGGGGGACAGGCCTTCAGGGGGGGGGCATGCCTTCAGGGGGGGGGCCGACCTTCAAGGGGGTGCAGGCCTTCAAGGGGGGGGCAGGCAGGCAGGCCTTCAAGTGGGGGGACAGGCCTTCGGGGGGGTGCAGGCCTTCGGGGGGGGTGCAGACCTTCAAGGGGGTGCAGGCCTTCAAGGGGGGGACAGGCAGGCAGGCCTTCAAGTGGGGGGACAGGCCTTCGGGGGGGGGCAGGCCTTCGGGGGGGGGTGCAGACCTTCAAGGGGGTGCAGGCCTTCAAGGGGGGGACAGGCAGGCAGGCCTTCAAGGGGGGGACAGGCCTACAAGGGGGTGGTACAGGCCTTCAAGGGGGTGCAGGCCTTTGGGGGGGTGCCAACCTTCAAAGGGGGGTGCAGGCCTTCAAGGGGGGGGACAGGCCTTCAAGGGGGGACAAGCAGGCAGGCCTTCAAGGGGGGGACAGGCCTACAAGGGGGTGGGACAGGCCTTCAAGGGGGTGCAGGCCTTTGGGGGGGTGCCAACCTTCAAGGGGGGGACAGGCCTTCAAGGGGGGACAAGCAGGCAGGCCTTCAAGGGGGGGTGCAGGCCTTCAAGGGGGGGACAGGCCTTCAAGGGGGGACAAGCAGGCAGGCCTTCAAGGGGGGGGGACAGGCCTACAAGGGGGTGGGACAGGCCTTCAAGGGGGTGCAGGCCTTTGGGGGGGTGCCAACCTTCAAGGGGGGGACAGGCCTTCAAGGGGGTGCAGGCCTTTGGGGGGGTGCCAACCTTCAAGGGGGGGTGCAGGCCTTCAAGGGGGGGGACAGGCCTTCAAGGGGGGGCAAGCAGGCAGGCCTTCAAGGGGGGGACAGGCCTACAAGGGGGTGGGACAGGCCTTCAAGGGGGTGCAGGCCTTTGGGGGGGTGCCAACCTTCAAGGGGGGGACAGGCCTTCAAGGGGGGACAAGCAGGCAGGCCTTCAAGGGGGGGGTGCAGGCCTTCAAGGGGGGGGACAGGCCTTCAAGGGGGGACAAGCAGGCAGGCCTTCAAGGGGGGGGACAGGCCTACAAGGGGGTGGGACAGGCCTTCAAGGGGGTGCAGGCCTTTGGGGGGGTGCCAACCTTCAAGGGGGGGTGCAGGCCTTCAAGGGGGGGACAGGCCTTCAAGGGGGGACAAGCAGGCAGGCCTTCAAGGGGGGGACAGGCCTACAAGGGGGTGGGACAGGCCTTCAAGGGGGTGCAGGCCTTTGGGGGGGTGCCAACCTTCAAGGGGGGGACAGGCCTTCAAGGGGGGACAAGCAGGCAGGCCTGCAAGGGGGGGTGCAGGCCTTCAAGGGGGGGGGACAGGCCTTCAAGGGGGGACAAGCAGGCAGGCCTTCAAGGGGGGGACAGGCCTACAAGGGGGTGGGACAGGCCTTCAAGGGGGTGCAGGCCTTTGGGGGGGTGCCAACCTTCAAGAGGGGGACAGGCCTTCAAGGGGGGACAAGCAGGCAGGCCTTTAAGGGGGGGTGCAGGCCTTCAAGGGGGGGGACAGGCCTTCAAGGGGGGACAAGCAGGCAGGCCTTCAAGGGGGGGACAGGCCTACAAGGGGGTGGGACAGGCCTTCAAGGGGGTGCAGGCCTTTGGGGGGGTGCCAACCTTCAAGGGGGGGGACAGGCCTTCAAGGGGGGACAAGCAGGCAGGCCTTCAAGGGGGGGGGACAGGCCTTCGGGGGTGCAGGCCTTCGGGGTGAGTGCAGGCCTTCGGGGTGGGTGCAGGCATTCGGGGTGGGTGCAGGCCTTCGGGATGGGTGCAGGCCTTCAGGGGGGGACAGACCTTCGGGTGGGGGGTACAATCCTTCGGGGAGGGTGCAGGCCTTCAGGGGTGGGGTTTAGGCGTTCAGAGGGGGACAGACCTTCGGGTGGGAGGTAAAGTCCTTCGGGGGGTGCAGGTCTTCAGGGGTGGGGTGTAGCCCTTCTGAGGGGGGACAGACCTTCGGGGGGGGGGGGGTCCTGGTGTAAAAGTACACAGAGGGAGAGAGGGAAGGGGGGGTTCAAAGATACGTGCATATGCCAGACTTTGGGGTTAGAAATAATGGGTCTAAAAACAGAGGAGTGGGAGAGAGATGGTGCATAATGGGATTTAGGGAGGGAAGGAACAGAAAGGGAGAGAACTTGGAAACAGGGGATGGTGTGGAGGGGGGATAGAGATACTGGATAGGAGGATAGTTGGGAACAGAAAGGGAGAGATGGTGGATCCTGGGGTAGTGGGGAGTTGAGAAAAGGTGAATCTGTGGATGGAGACAAAAAAAAGGAAAGATGCCAGATCTCCGGGAGAGGGAAGGGAAACGGAAGGGGAGAACAGAGATGGCAGACGGATGGTTAGCACGGAGAAAGGAGACCCTGGCAAGCAAGACAACAAGAGCCTGGGACCAACAAGATTTGAATATTGATCAGAGAACAAAAGGTAGAAAAAATAATTTTATTTTCTGTTTTGTGATTACAATATGTTAGATTTGAAAAGTGTACATGAGACAGCTTGAAATGGGAACTTTTCTATTTTTGTGAATGGCAAGGCTGAGTTCAGTTAAAATATATGCTTTATAAGAAAATATAATAATGTGTTTTATAAAGTTTATAAGCATTGCTGGCATACTCGGTGAGGTGTTCCTAGTGTTGGTGGTGGTGGTAGCATGTCAGTGTGTTGAGAGGAAGAGGTAGTCTGGGAAATTCTGCTGAGCAAACTCTGGGCCCATTTCCACCCCCAGTTAGTCCACTCCACTCAACTGGTTCACACACTGAGTGGGTCTTTGGGTGTTATTTCTGGGTAGTTGTTTTAGAATCTCTTCCAGTGGTTTGTCAGTATCTCCTTCTGGTCCAAGGAAGGAAACTTTGTCAACCTTAGCATTGACCTTCAGAATATGTTTGTAACAGCGCTGCTTGTGTGGCATTAGGCTATGTAGTGATCGAAAGAAAAAAACAGACCTTTGCACATTTTTGCACTATATGGTGGGTGTATGAGGAGATTCATTTCCTGCACAGTTAAGTCCATGTGAAGTTACCTTGTGCTGTATTTGACATCTAGCAAGGTCTCTGTTTGGAAGGAAAGATCTAAGCTTAAAAATGAAGTGGCCAGAAGTTATGTTAAAAGTAGATAGCGTAGCTGGTTTTAAGAAAGGTTTGGACAAATTCCTGGAGGAAAAGTCCATAATCTGTTATTAAGACATGGGGGAAGTGTCTGCTTGCCCTGGATCGGTAGCATGGAATGTTGCTACTCTTTGGGTTTTGACCAGGTATTAGTGTCCTGGATTGGCTACCATGAGAATGGGCTACTGGGCATGATGGACCATTGGTGTGACCCAGTTAGGCTATTCTTATGTTATGTTCTCATCTGTAGGGGCCTTTGTTTTCACTTCTTATTTTAATGTATTTTTTTCCTGGGAACTTATCAGTGTTTTTTTATAATGGGAACAAAAATGGAAGAGAATTAATGTGTGTGGAATGGGGGGGTAACTAATTTCTTCAGCTAAATAATTCAATCCACTTCAAACAGACATAGGAGAACTCACGCACCATTCACACACCCTCCAACCAAAAACGTCAAAAGAAAAAAACTGTTCGACAACCTCCTAGCCATTCGAGCTGCAACACTTGACCCCCAACTCTACAACCTATTGACCTCGACCACAAACTACAAAACCTTAAAAAAAGAAATAAAAACCCTTCTATTCAAAAAACACATAAAACCAAACTAACATAATCAGAACTGTCCCAAGCATCACCTGCAACTACTCCATATGTACTTCTGATGTCATGACAATTCCGACATAATTTATGTTATGTTATGTTTGGAATAATGGTTACATAAATGAGGTTCAATAAAAGAAAATTTTCACTGCCTGTTTCTATTCTGACCATTTATTCCATTTCATGGTTATTGCAAAAAAAAAAAATTTTTTCCATGAGGGGGGGGGGTGTCAAAAAATGATGGGCCCCGGGTGCCACATACCCTAGGTACGCCACTGCCCTTACCCAATCTCAAATATCGACTTAAAAATGAAATGCTTTCTGAAATAAAAATGTTTTGGATCCACTTTTGAATTTCTCTATGGCAGGGTTCCAGTCTTTGGGATACTTTTTAGGATACCCACAATGAATATGCACATGCTACAAATTTGCATGCCATGGAGGTAGGGCATTAACATTTATCTCATGCATATTCATTGAGGGTATCTTGAAAGCCTGACTGGCTAGGTCGGTCCTGAGGATTGGGTTGAGAATCCCTGCTGTAGGATCCTCTCCACTGGGTTCAATTCCCACCACAGCACCTTGTGACTAAGCAAGTCATTTATCTCTCTATTGCCCCAGGTACAAAATAAATAATAATAATAATAACAACTTTATTTTTATATACCGCAGTACCACAAACAGAGCAGTTTACAAAGAGACTGCATACAGACGATATTACAAAAAACATTTAGAAATATATCAGCATGGGAATAGAATCGGACAAATTTATCAAAAAGATAAGTTTTAATTGATTTTCAAAATGCATTCAAAATGGTAAGAAAAAGCATTTGAGATAAGCACTTAGGCATTTGTTCAATTTACCAGCTTGAAATGATAGTGTTCTATCTAGGAATCTCTTGGTATATAATATGTAAACACCTTTGATTGTAACCACAGAAAGATGGTACATCAAGTCCTATCCCCTTTCTCCAGTCTCAAATAACATGATAGCACATTCCAATGTGTTAGTGCAGTTACACTAAAAATAGTGTTCTTTTTTGGTATCCAAGCAGATGACTCTAGATCAGGGGTTCTCAAGGCAGAACATACCAGGTCCATAAGGTTTTCAAGATAACCACAATGAACATGCATGAGATAAATTCACAATCATTGCTTCCATTGCATGCAAATCTATCTCATCCATATTCATTGTGGGTGTCCTGGAAACCTGACTGGCTTGGTGTAAACTGAGGATGGGATGAGAATTCCTGCTTTAGCTTATTATGTGCATCTATACCAGGTGTGATGTAGTAAGGGGCAGGGAGAAGGTTAAATGCCCAAGAGCAGAATAGATCAGGGAGGCCCCAAAAGAAGTCTTCAAGGTGAAGGCCTGAGTAAAGGAACCGCCAAGGGAGTGATCCCTGTGTAAGGACCTCCTAGCCCTAGCTTATGCAAGAAGAAGGCTACTGTACCGTACCTGAGGGAAGTGCCAGGGAATAGGAGTAGCCTGAGCCTAAGAGTTTCCTGGAGTGGAAAACAGGGGATTTTCAACTCAGCCTCCAGGAGATAATTTTACGTGTAAGGAAGACTGATAAGGTTGATACTCCCTAGAAATACTTCAAAGTAATCTGATTATGGTGGATGCCCAGATGGGGCTCAAAACTGTGTTAGGAGTCATTTTGTTTGGGCCTGGCTAGGATCCAACCCTGTTAAGAGTATTAAGAGAAAGAGAGAGAGACTCTAATTAAAAGGATTAAGCCTGTGAAGTAACAGAATTTGATTACTCTCCCTTTAAATACATACATAAAGTGTTTTGACTTTTTACCTGCAACTTGTGTGTGAGGTCCTACAGCTAGCCACTAGCCAAGCTGCGACACCGGGTTACATTTATATGTGCCAGAAATGGTTTTCAAGGGCGGTCAGGAGGAATCTGAAAATTAGAAGGTGGCCAATCTAATGACAATTTTTTAAAAGGTTCCAGAGGTGATCTGGGAAATTACAGAGAAGTAAGGCTGATGTAAGTGCTGGGCAAAATGACAGAAACTCACAGACAAATATGATTTAATGGGGCAGAGTCAACACTCGTAGATTCAGCCAAGAGAAATCTTGCCTCTCCAATTTGCTCAATTTTTTTTTAAGGCATGAATAAACGTGGATAAAATCTAGTCAATTGATATAGTGTATCTAGATTTTCAGAAAGCTTTTGAGAAAGTCCCTCATAAGAGACTCTTGAGAAAATTAAGAAGCCATGGTATAGGAGGCAATGTTCTGTTGTGGATTGGGAACTGGTTAAAAGACTTAACCGCTGAGCTGATCTTGACAAGAAAATCTCCCTGCCATGATCAGCTCAGCGGCCACAGCAGAGAACCCCCCCCCCCCCCCTCCATGAAGTCGGCCAGTGGGAAGGATGCCCACTCCCTTCCACTGGAACCCCCATTCCCCCTGAAGTTGGCCAGGAGGGATGCCTACTCCCTCCCAGCGGAACCCCCCTCTTCAAAGTCAGCTGCAAATAGAAAGACTTACAGTTTTTAAATACTTGTGTCTGCAATTTAAGAACCCCTGAGGAAGGCTTGAAAAAGCCGAAACACGGCCCGTGTAGGGTCTTGTCATTTTCTATGCAGTGTACTAACGATGTATGGGTTTGACTTTTAGCACATTGTGATATTTTTGAATTGTTGCTTATACCAATAAACTTTATATTTTATACTCTTGGAAGTCCAGGACCTGGTTCCACATTTTGTTTTCAGTACTACCCAACTTTCTTATTTCAGCTCTAATTGCTAAAAAGTATCTCTGTCTATCTCTGCTTAAACTTTGTTACATCTGGTTATATCCATATTTTCTGACCACAGAATGCATGTAAGTTTTAATTAGTCCTAATTAGCATCAATTATGAAGTATTAATTACTAATTATCAGTGTTGATTAGGTCAATTAATTTGTACACTTACATCGGCTACGCATACAGATATATATGCACAATTTTAAGTGTCATATATAGAATTTGGGGGATAGTGATTATCATTATTCAAATAAGTGCTTTTAAATATTGGACCAAGAGATTTTATCCAAATGTGTGCCAAGTTAATGTCTGTGTATCCAGCAGTAGGACGTTTCTGGTTTTGGATGTTTTAAGAATGTCTTCAGATTTGCTTGTACCATAAGTAGCTTTTTGACAACTCTGAAGCCACTTCAGATCTCATTTCTGGAGCAAATGCATTTTGGATGGGCATCATTTGAGGGGGTTGCCTGTTTGTCACAGGCCTTATCTTGCCAGAGCCTACTGTAATCCATCTATTACTGTTTTCATAAATCTTCTGTGGGCGTGGAAACAGATTTTCTGGATGCTACATAATGGGGGAGGATTTTTGATCATCAGTTTTTTCAGTTGATTCAACTCCTATTTTCAGTGCAGATTAACTGGAGACAGACATAGCATCTAGATATTCTACCATAGGAATAAAACTTGTTGCACTGAATAAGAGTAATTGTGTCGATTCGTTTCTATAAGAAACACTTGCATTATTGTAAATATATCTTACGATTACTGTGTGGACTTGGAAAACTAAGAACAGCAGATATTGGAGTGAGAGGGAAGGGGGCAGGATAAGAGAGAATCATCCTAATTCAGTTTCAAGTCCTTTTAAAACCACATAAAGTCCATGAGCAGCTAGGAAATAGATATTTAAAAGAATAATCCCAAATTTAGCACAGATATATTTTATAAAGAATGATTCTAAACATATTGATTTCAGAGGCAAACACTTGGAGAATACAAGATAAGAATGCAGAGGTAGTAGTAGGATAGCGGTTCTATCAATAATAGGCTAGAATATCCAAACCAAAATGCAAGTTTAAGACTACCCTATACCCAGAATTACAACAAAATATAGACTACTGAATAAACAAAGCTTCTGTAGCACTAGTTTTATTTGCTATTTCATTTACATATTGATTAGGCAATAACCTAGCATTTGTCCTTTTAATGGACTGATTAAACCTGTGTGTGACTTATTTTTCATCATATTTGCTTTGACACGCAGCTCCTGATTGGTGAGGTCCGACTTTAGTGCAGGAAGAGGCAGTCGGAGCATACCGCGAGTGATTTCCTTCACTCAGCGGCGCTCCAGCTGCTTTCTCCTGCCTCCCTGGCTGCCCTCTCCTGTCTCCCCAGCTAAAAACTGTATTCGCGGTTTTTCAACATTCGCAGGGGTTCCTGGAATGGAACTCCCGTGAATATCGGGGGAGTGCTGTATACAGATGAGAAATAGTCCAATGGTTCTTGGAATATTATAGTTCATTATACACTAGAGAACAAAGGGGTGTCCTAATAAAATAGGTAGAATACTTGGACTCAGTTCATTTGCCACAGTTATTGGTTGAAGACAGATTGAGATTGGATGAATCCATTTCTTTATCAGAAATACTCTTGTTTTTATTGTAAACTGCTTTGATTTGACTTTTTTGTTAAAATTAGCGGTATATCAAATAAAATAACTGTAATAACACACAGTTAAAAACTTAAAATAAAGAAAGGCCTCGGGTTTAGATTTTTGGGGCCCATTTTATAGGAAATTTGTGGATGATTTAAGGGATTGTGGATTTTTGTGGATGTTGATTTAATAATAATAATAATAATAATTTTATTCTTGTATACCGCCATACCCAAAAAGTTCTAGGCGGTTCACATTCATTAATTACAGTCCGCGGTGATACACGGATTTACAATATATTGACAAAATTACAAATTTACACAAATTACAAAATATTGACAAAATTACAAATTTACACAAATTACAAAATATTGACAAAATTACAAATTTACAGAGTTGTAACGAAGTTACAGAACTGTCAAAACTACAAAATTACAGAATTGTAACAAAAATTTATAAGCGATGAAGAGGGGGGGGCAAGAGGAAAAAACTATAGCTGAGATTTAGCAGGGGTAGTGGTAAGACCGAAGGAAGGGTTGGTACGCGCTAGCGAGTGTGAGATCAAGTGTGGAGATTGTGGATGATTTAAGGGATTGTAGGTAATAGTTTCCTTGAAGATAATGCCCTTCCACTGTCAATGTGGGAAGCAGGTGTCACAGTTTTACCAAAACAGGAGAAGACTATACAGTGTGTGGCTCATACCATCCCATTTCATTATTAAATGTAGACACCAAAATTATTGCTAAAGTCCTAGGGGATAGATTGTCAGGAGTGAAGCCAGAACTTATGCACATTGACCAGACAGAATTTATTTGAAGGCATCAATTTGGGCACAATGTTAGGCAAACTCTTCACTTGAGGTGGGAGATCCAGCATACCCAATTTAATGCTGTTTTGTTGTCACTTGAAGTGGAAAAGGCATTTGATCAGATGACCTGGACCTTTCTATGGAGTAATAGGGTGTTGAGGTGGGTGGGCTTAGGGGAGAAATTCTGTAGAGGTGTGAAGGCTATGTACAAGGCCGCTAAGGTCAGGGTTCAAGTTAACGGGGCCCAAACTGAGTCTTTTTGATACAGCCAGGAATGAGGTAGGATTGCTCTTTGCATTAATTATGGAACCCTTTGCAGTGGCAATAAGGATGAACCCAGATGTGAGAGGGATAAAGCTTGGGGAGGTAGAAAATAAAATAGCTCTGTTTGCTGATATTTTATTTTATATCCTTCAGGAGTTTGAGACATTTGAGAAAATCTCGGAATTTAAAATCAATATGGGAAAATCTGAGATTTTACCGATAAGCATTCCGGGGGATGAAGTAGCTTTGCTGAGGCAGTTCTTTCCATTCAAGATTGTTTCAGACAAAATCAATATTTGGGGATTCATTTGCCTATAGACTTGGAGCTGTTATATTCCTACAATTATTCTAAATTAGTCTCACAGATCATTCAAGTTTTATCTCGATGGAAAGGTTTTTGGTTATCCTGGTGGGGCCGTATATCTGTAATTAAGATGAATGTACTGTCTCGCCTTCTGTTTTTGTTTCTGGAGTTACCAATCAGTGTTCCAAGGCGAGTGTTGAGACAATTGAAGAGAGCCTTTTCTGCTTTTATTTGGGAAATTATACTTTGGAGCGCCAGGATCAGGGGCAGGACTGTTTCTAATATGCAATGGTATTACTGAGCTGCACTATTTAGAAAGCCCGAGAGCCCGTCTCGACGGGCGCATCTAACGCGGAGCTGGAGGCCCGCGAGAGCGCCCGTTGGGATGGGGGGGCCAGGATGTGAGAGAGGGGTTAGAGTAGGGAGAAGGATTGAGTCTTCCCACCATGGGAAAGACAGAGGATTGGTCAGGGCCGCAGTGAGGGGTATGACGGGAGGGTAGATAAAGAGGGGGGAGCTGTTCAATAATCTGTACCCTTACAGATCTTGTTGTGTAACCAATGTAAAACAATTGGCAGGGGCACATAATCATATAGATAACTCCCTCTGTTGTACAATTCGTTTGATATTTAAGAGTATGCGTTTTGTGCAAACGTGGGTGCACAATCTCCCGAGTTTCTGTTGTATGAGAACACACACTACATCTTCCACATGGATAGTGTCCCTTGAGGATTGCTTGTTGATCTTGATCCCTGCTTAAAAATTGAGAAAAGTTTACTCGTTCCCGAAGGTTCCGTCCCCTGGAATAGGCTAAGGTGAGTAACTGGACTAAACTGGTATGGTATTGAAGAATGTGTCAGTGAGATTTAACAATTTTCTTAACTTCAAAAGACATATGGGAGTATGGAAGAGTACATTTTAGGCTCAATAGAACTATTAATGCCCCATAAGAGATAGTCACGCTGGGCATATAGAGCCTTTTTCTATGCTTTATTGATGACTGTCCTAGGGTAGCCCTTTTCAGTAAACCTTGACCACATGTCCTTAGCTCTATATTTATATTCTTCAACAGAGCTACAAAGGCGACGTAGCCTTAAAAATTGTCCCACTGACAAATTGACTCATAAATGCCTCGGATGATGACTATCAAAATTCAAAAGATTATTTCTGTCCGTTGTTTTTCGGTAAATTGTAGTTTGAAACTGACTCTGATGAAGAGATATCCAGATGTCTAAAAACGCTATCTCTTCCGATGCCACTGTGGCTGTGAATTGTAAGCTAGTATCACACATATTCAACCACTACAAAAAATTATTGAATTGCTGTTCTGTGCTGGACCACATTAGAAACACATCCTCTATGAAACGCTTCCACACTAAGATTTCTTGATAAAAGCTTGATGGATACAAAACTGATCTTCAAAATCACTTACATACAAACACGCCACGGAGGGAGCCATAGTGGCCCCCATGGCTGTACCTTTGATTTGTAAGTAAAATTCTTGATCAAACTGGAAATAATTAATTCCTAAGGCTATGCATGCTAGTGTAACCAAAAAGTCCACTCTAACTGATGATAGGGACAAACTATCAAGGTGTTTAAGGATGACCTGGACTGCAGCCTCCTGAGGAATGTTTGTATATAATGATGTGATATCCAAAGTGACCAATAGCGTTCCCTGAAGGACATTTTCGCATGATTGTAAAAAATTAAGCATATCTGTTGTGTCCTTGATGTATGATCATGCTTTAGATACCAAATCTTTTAAATAAAAATCCACAAAATCAGATGGCTCCAAAAGTGAGCCAATTCCAGATACAATGGGGCGTCCTGGGGGGGACGTGATGCTCTTGTGTATTTTATGGACAAAATATATTACAGGTATAACAGGATGCTCTTGATGGAGAAATCAAAATTCCCTATCTGTAATAACCCCTTGTTCTAATGCCTGCAGCAACACATGTTGAATACCTTCAGAAATCTCTGCTGTAGGGTTATAAGGTAGCAATTCATAGTATTGAGAATCATGTAATTGACGCATAGCTTCGGCAACATACATCTCTGTGTCTAAAATTACTATGCCGCCACCCTTATCTGCGGGGCGGATGATAATAGATGAATCTGTAGCTAAGTCATGTAAAGATTGTATCTGTTGCATGGACATATTGCGTTTGCTATGAGCTGGCATTTCCTCCAATTTCCTGATGCCCTGTTCTACCAGATTTTGAAAGACCTGTAAATGTTGATCTAAATTCCCAGGGGGATTCCATGTAGACGACCTATGTAACCCATTTGCAGCATTATTTTCCGTGTCGAGGTCATGAAAAAAACAGTTTAGTCCAGTTACCCACCTTTGTCTATTCCAGGGGAAGGAACTTTTGGGAATGAGAAAGCTCTTCTCAATTTTTAAGCAGGGATCAAGATCAACAAGCAATCCTCAAGGGATACTATTCATGTGGGAGATGTAGTATGTGTTCTCATACCACAGAAACTCGGGAGATTGTGCACCTGCATTTACACAAAACGCATACTCTTAAATATCAAACAAATTGTACAACAGAGGGAATTATCTATATGATTATGTGCTCCTGCCAATTGTTTTACATTGGTTACACAACAAGATCTGTAAGGGTACAGATTATTGAACATCTAAGTAAGATCCGTAGGGGTGATAAAGGGGCTCCCCTGTCACAACATTGGCACACCCTGTCACACACCTTAGATGATCTTAAGTTTGTACTTTTGGAAGCGCCAAGGTTGAAAAGAGGGGTGAACATGTCAGCTTTTTTTGTTGAAGAGCAATCATGGATATACCACTGGCAAACGGTAACCCCCACGGGGTTAAACCGAGAGATCGAATGGTGGGCGTTTCTCCATAAATGAATGACAGCACAGGTAATTGATAAATCGGGACTACAGCTGAGAGGCACGTCATTTCAAACCGGAAATTGGAGAAGTCAAGAGTTATGGAAGGTATTCAGCAGCAGTACCATAAGATTGTGTGAACCTTCGAGTTGTTTGATATAGTAATAAGGTTTTTACTCTTTTTCTAGAGTGAAGCTCTTCTGAATGGTAATCATCAAAAGTGGGTTCTCTGAAGAAGCCGTTTTGGCGAAATGCGTAAGACCCCGCCACAGTAAGACAACTTCTATCACCGCTGTGATTCGGTAATGAGCTAAGTTGAAGTTTATATAATAAAATATTTCAAGAAATTTTGAAGAAAAAAAAATATTCTCTATGAACACATACTATGGGGCTCATAATCGAAAGAGAAAAACGTTCAAAAACCGGCCTAAGTTGGCACTTGGACGAACATTTCTCAAAAATATCCAAGCGCCGATAATCAAACCGGGTTTTGGATGTATTTCTAAACGACTTAGGCCCTCATTCTGCTGATCAACGTCCAAAGCTAAACAGAGCGTTTCGGGAGGTGTGTTAAGGGCGGAAGTTGGGCGGGACGTGGGCCGGCTTAGACTTAGTCGTACAGCATGTATAACTAAAAGTGATACAGCCCACGATCGACGGAACTTGGACGTTGTGACTTAGACCATTTGAAACATGGTCTAAGTCACAAAAACCCACCTAAACTCACCAGATATGTACTGAAAACACATAAAACAGACCCCCACACACTACCTCGGTGGTCACTGACCGCCACCCTAAATATTTTAATCACAACTTTAAAATTCAGCCTCCAGACCATCATCACCTGGCCGCCTGGCATAGGAAAGCCTAGTCGTCCAGCACAGAGGCAGCTTAAGTCATTTTGGGGGTGGGTTAGGGACCCATGGAGAGGAGGACCCATGCCTATAAGCCCCTGTAATCACTGCATTGATACTTAAACATGTGCACTGTCCTATACACCCACAAAACCCTTTTTTACTGGCATATAAGTGACTCCTGTAGCCATAAGTGCTATTGGGGTGGTAGATAAGTGGGTCTAGGGGATTCTAGAGGTGGTTTGGGGGGCTCACCATCACCTATAAGGGAGCTGTAGTGAGGAGAAGCCATGGCACCCTGTTTGTGAAGTTCACAGCAGTGCCCTGTCTGGGTGTTCTGTCCATCACTTTGCAGGCCCCTCCCACATCCAACAGGGCTTGTTCTAGACGTTCTGGACTTGGACAGACAGTTGGACGAAAATGTGCTTTAAAGATCGACGTTTTAGCGGCTTGTACAATCAGATCTTCAGGACGTATAATTGGATGATTTTCGAAAGTCAAAAGATGTTGGACATCTCTTTCGAAAATGGGACTTGGGCTCTTTTTGACTTTGGACGACTTGCGAAATGGACGTAAACGGACTTAGACATCCCTTTCGATTATGCCCCTCTATTTGTTCAGAAACATTTACATTGGAAACCAGCATTAAAATCATTTGAAATACACTTCAAGGTTTTTCCCTGTTTGTGATTTCTATATCAACTAATGGTTCGGAGCTCCTCTTATAAATTTATAAAGTATATTTATGATTTATAATTCATTGAGTGCCCCTTGTTCCTGCTGTATGGCAAACATATGTCCCATTTTAAAAATGTGGCATAAAGATTCCCACCAAAAATTATCATTTAACCGGTCCCAGTTTTTCCAGTTCTTCAAAATAAATTACATGGCAACTCCCGTCATAATAAAGAGAAGTTTATTATTATGGGAAGATATTGGTCTTTTAGCCCTCATTAACGTGCCAAATAACACGGTATTGTATGTCAGTGCCACTGAATTTTCCAATATTTTATTCACTTGACTCCAAATGGATCTCCAAAACTTAAGTATACAGTAGATGATCAAATGTCCCTACATCGAGATGACAGTGCCAGCATCTGTTAGACTTAGAACTATCCAATTTCTGTAAACAAACAGGGGTCCAAAGACTGTATTTCTTGAACAGCTTTCTTTAATAACATGAAGAATAAACACTCACAATTGATGACTTCAAGGCAGTTCAGCTCTGTCACAGAATCTTCTCACTCTACCAGCTTTCCTTATCCAAAAAGGGAGCCGGGAGTGTGATTGCATCCTAGCTATCTGGGAGAAGCAAAGCCCTCTGGGTATTTAAGTCCACAGAGCACTTTACTCATACATCTTAGCACAAACACTTTTATAAGAAATTGAGTAAATACCCAAATAAAATGGGGGCAAAGCAATTAGCAAATTAAAACATTAGTTCAATACCAATCCTATACTCAGTTCTATAATGACTGTGTAGTCCTGTGCACGTATCCTAAATTTTTACCCAAAGTAATCTCTCAGGTTCATATCAATCAATCCATCAGTGTCCATTTTCTCCCCTCCAGTGCATCTGAGCAGTAAAAAAATCACACTTGATCAGGGTTGTCCAACATCAGTCCTCTGCATGAGATATATTTACATGCACTGCTTCCATTGTATGCAAATGGATCTCAAGTATATTTAATTGGGAAATTCTGAAAACCTGACCCGGCGAGGGCCAAAGCTAGACACCCCTGTTCTAGTCTGTAAGCAAGTACTACAAATACACTTGAGTACTGAGTCATTCAACAGATTCTCTCAACTTTTTCTCTCATATAATCCCCAAAGGAGGTGTCCCAGTACAGAATATAACCCTATCTATTTGGATTGCAGACTTCATTTCTTTCTGTTATAGAAAAAAACTAGCATGCTTGCCCAGAGATACAGCACAATTACAGCCACAACAGTGTAAACTGTGCCCTTAAGTTCATCATTGACAAAGAACATTAGTAAGACAACTTTGACCTCCGTACATATGTTTACGAAGCACCATTGTCTGGACAGAGCTTCTTCAGTAAATACTGTTTTCAGGAACACAGTCCTGGACAATATAAACCAGTGTTTCTCAAATAAGATCATAAGAATAACCTTACTGGGTCAGACCAATGGTCCATCAAGCCCAGTAGCCTGTTATCACAGTGGCCAAATCAGGTCATTAGTACCTGGCCAAAACCCAAGGTGTAGCAATATTCCATGCTACCTACCGATCCAGGGCTAGGCAGTGGCTTCCCCCATGTCTTTCTCAATAACAGACTATGGACTTTTCCTCAAAGAACTTGTTCAAACATTTCCTAAAACCTGCTACACTATCCTTTTTTACCACAACCTCTGGCAATGCGTTCCAGAGCTTAATTATTCTCTGAGTGAAAAAAAAATGTCCTCCTTTTGGTTTTTAAAAGTATTTCCCTGTAACTTCATCGAGTGTCCCCTAGTCTTTGTAATTTTTGATGGAGTGACAAATCGATCCACTTGTACCCATTCTACTCCACTCAGGATTTTGCAGACTTCAGTCATATCTCCCCTCAGCTGTCTCTTTTCCCAGCTGAAGAGCCCTAACTGTTTTAGTCTTTCCTTATACGAGAGGAATTCCATCCCCTTTACAATCTTGGTCGCTCTTCTTTGAACCTTTTCTAGCGCCACTATATGTTTCTTGAGATAAGACCATAATTGAACGCAATACTTCAAATGAGGTTGCACCATGGAGCGATAAAGGGGCATTACAACATTCTTAGTCTTGTTAACCATCCATTTTTTAATAATTCCTAGCATCCTGTTTGCTTTTTTGGCCGCTGCCATACATTGGGCGGAAGGTTTCATCATATTGGCCACAATGATACCCAGATCCTTTTCTTGGTGGACCCTAACATCCGGTAACTGTGATTCAGGTTATTCTCCCAATGTGCATCACTTTGCATTTGTCCACATTAAATTTTCATCTGCCATTTAGATGCACAGTCTTCCAATTTCCTAAGGTCCACTTGCAATTTTTCACAATCCGCATGCGTTTTAACAACTTTGAAGCTTAGTGTCATCTGCAAATTTAATCACCTCACTCGTTGTTCCAATTTCCAGATCCCTGTGGCGCTCCATTGTTTATTCTCCTCCATTGAAAAAAAAAAAAATGACCATTTAACCTTACCCTCTTGTTTTCTATCCGATAACCAATTTCTAATCCACAACTGAACTTCGCCACCTATCCCATGACTCTAATTTTCTCAGGAGCCTCTCATGAGGAACTTTATCAAAAGCTTTCTGAAAATCTAGATACACTATATCAACTGGCTCACCTTTATCCAAGTTTATTCACACCTTCAAAGAAGTCAAGGAAATTGGTGAGGCAAGATCTCCCTCGATTGAACCCATGCTGTCTCATTAAATCATGTTTGTCTAAGTGTTCCACAATTTTATTTTTCATAATTGTTTCTACCATTTTGCCTGGCACTGAAGTGAGGTTTACTGATCTGTAATTTCCCAGATCTTCCTTGGAGCCCTTTTTAAAAATCGGCATAACATTGGCCACCCTCTAATCTTCAGGTACTACAGACGATTTTAGCGAATACTCCCTTTCCAGTTAGATTTTCAGGATATCCACAATGAATATGCATGAGATTAATTTGCATATGCTGGCTCCATGGTATGCAAATCTCTTTCATGCTTATTCGTTGTGGATATCCTGACAATATGACTGGGAAGAGGGTACTCCAGGACTGACTTGGGAAAACACTGATATAAACAACTACTGCTTCAACCCATGTCTGCCACTAGAACCTATCACAGGTTGCAAAACAATAATAATGAATAATTGAAGGAAGATTGTAAAGCAGAGATGTCCAAGTTGAGGACTGTACATGTATGGTTGTTGTGATCATGCTTGTTCATGGAGAAAGTGAAGTTGCACAGTTATAACAGATGTTCTCAATGGACAGCAGGATCCAATAGCCACAGAATCTTACCTGCTCTTCCCAAGTTTGAAGAATGCTTTTTTGAAACAACTGAAGCACTCTGCAGGGGGCTGCTTAGCTGGCACTCCAGAACATCCTTAAAAAAAAAAAAAAAAAAAAACCCTTTTCCAAAGGTTTCTGAGCCCTGAATCGGGGAACTAGCTCGGCTCCATCAAGTGATGATATCACCCACCTATAGCTGTTGGATCCTGCTGTCCACAGAGAATACTCATTCTCCATGTACAAGCAGAAGGTGGCAGCAACACAAAGAAGCAAGTGCTGTGGCTAGCTTAATCTGCTGTCCAGGAGAACCTTCCTTACAGGTACCGTAAGTAACCCTCTCTGAATGGGAAAATTATTTTGGATATAGTGACTTCATCAAGGGTCCTTGGTTTTGTAGTAGAGTCTAGCCTGACTTTTGAAATGTAAGTGAATCATGTGTATAAAAAGTGGGTTGTTTGGGGGGTTTTTCATTTTAGGATGAAACAATTTCAGACTATTCGTCATTAGTTTGGAGTCTCATTTTACAATTTTTATTCAAGCTTTGGTTCTATCTCATTAAGATCATGCAAATTCAACAGAACAACAGAAGATGTGACAGATCTGATTCAGATCTCATTTGGAAGAATAACATCAAGACTACAATCTACTTTAATCTTAATGTTTCCTTCAATTAGAGGAATAAAATATAAAGATCTTTTTGAATCTATATTTACTTATAAAAATGTATCTGTATAGAATGATTTTCTGCTTAGTTTGTTTGATTTCTTCTCATGAATTGTTTTATAAGAGTATTAAGATAGAGCTATTTTGGATATTTTTAACCTGATTCTTTTAGTTGTTGCTATTTTCTATAAATTGATAGCAATTGTGTTTATATGTTAGCAATTTTGTGTTCTGTAAACCGTTCTGGACCCAGTTTGGGGGATAATAATGATACATAAAATTCAGATTAATTAGGCATGCAATGTTGCTATCTTATTTCTAATCACAATATCCATATACTGTGCCTTAAAATCTTTTGATTTTTTTCAAATGTTAGAACAACAGTTCATAATCTCCATCAGTTACTGTGACTGTGTTTAGTTACTCATTATTCCACCCTTCCAACTCCGGTTCATACCTGAATACAGTCCTTAATTATACATTTAGGAGGTACTTGATTTGTTTTATGTTGCATTGGAATTTGTTGTAAACTGCATTAGAAGGCATAAATGTGTATTTCAGAGTCTAGAACTATTGTATACAAATTACATCTGTCTGTCACATTGTGACCAGCACTAGCATGAAATGATTTGCTTGACATAAAAAAAATTATCCAAAAAATGGATGAATGGTATATGGATCTTAAACACAGTAAGCGAGAAATGGGCTAAAATCAAATCAATAGTCCCTTTCAGACTTAAGTATTGTTCACACCTGCAAGACCAAGCCTCTTTCTTCCCCTCTCAGTCATTTCATCTACATCTCTTTGAGCCGCACAATGTGGCAACAGAGAGAGGCGTGCTGGCATTGGTTCACCACTACAGGGAGACAGTCCTTTCAAGTGTGATGGTGGGTCGAGCCGATGACTGGCTCTGCTCCCTCAATTGACAGTCAAAGGGTGCCGCATACTCTCTCCACGTGCAGCAGCCAGTTTCTATGGTTACTAGGCTGGGGCAGCGATCCACTACCCTTCTCCCCACCCCTTTCAGGACCTCCGACACTATAAAGAAACGGAAGAGGCGCACAAGCTGCTGTAGACCAACAGCAAGGAAACCTCCAGCACTGCTTAAGGAGAACGAGATAATATCGAAGTCCGTTTCCGAACGTAAGTTCCGGATGTCGGAAAGCGCAGTCAAGGAGCAGAGCGGCGCCCAAGCCCTGCTAGACGCCATGACTAAAGACCAGGCGCACCTGGCTCGTTTCATCCTGGACGCCGCGGACGGACGCATAGTGAACGCCCGGACAGAGCGCGCGGGCACGCCCCTCATCGCCGCCGCGCAGCTGCCGGCGGCAGGGGCGCGTGCCACCTTCCTCCAGCTACTGCTGGAGCGCGGCGCGCGCGTGAACTGTCAAGACGCGGCTGGGCGCACGGCGCTGAGCCACGCGTGCGAGCACGGCCACCTGGACGCCGTGGAGACGCTGGTGCGGCATGGCGCGGATCCCGAGCTGCCCGACACCTGGGGCAACACGGCGTTGTTGTACGCGGCCGCCGCGGGCCACGCCCCCGTGCTGCGCTTCCTCGTGCGCGCCTTCAAGCGTCTCGGGCTGCAGCTGGACCGGCCCAACCGGGTGGGCAACTCGGCGCTGGAAGTGGCCAGGCATCTGGGGCACCGGGATTGCGTGCTGGCCCTGGGGGGCAAGAGTTCGGAGAGCAGCGAGGACGGCGGAGCGGGCGGGTCTGCGAAGGGCCAGGAGGAGGCGCCCTGCAGTAGCTCCACTCCCTGCTCGCTGGTCCTACAGCGGAGATTCGAATCTATGGGCTCCATCAAAGAGGAGGGAGCGACGAATCGGGATAGTGGTAGCTGTGGCTCCTTGGATTCCCCCGGCTCGGTCTTCTCTGGCGTGCTGCTACCCCGGCCTCGCATGAGGTCCTGGAGCGTGCAGTACGGGAGCCGAGGGCGGGGTTTTTTGCCTCCGTTGGCTGCTCCCTCGGCCGGGAGCCCCCTCCGGGTCCTGCTGACCCCCCTGGCGGCGTCTCAGCAGCGGCTGCCCGCCCAGGATGCAACGGGGCCGGACCATTTCCAGGACACGTTCTACCAGAAGCGGAGCAGCCTATCGCCGCCCCCTGACACGCCGCTGCCCGACGGCCGAAAGAGCAGGAGCCCGCCCGCAGCCTTCGCCATCCTGGGCAGCAAGCTGCTGAGGCGCTTCACCTTCCCCGAGTTCAGGAAGCCCCCGGAGGCCGGGCCGCGGGCCATGGTGCGATCGGAGACCTTCCCCTGAGCGGCGGCGGGCACGAGCCGCAGGTGGGCAGCAGAGTGAAAGCGGACGGTGTGGAATGCGAGTTCGACTTCCAGCTCCAGAGCAACACGTGAGGAGGGGACTAGGAGCTCATGGACTTTTTCGCGGACCAATCGTTTTGCTCGCTGCTCTCTTGCGCAAGGATTTTTCCTTGACATGCGTCCTTTGTACTTAAAGACAAATGTTACTTTTTCCCAGGGGTTTGATCTTTATACTTTGTACAGTAAAAGCAAAATACTTTCATGTATCTAAAGTTTGATGGGAGGAGGGGGTTTTGTAAGATGAAAAAGTATTTAAAATTTTTTTTTTCATGTCGAACAGAAATGTCCTTGATAAAAGTTCTATTTTTATGTCTTTATTTTGGTTCTCTGGCTTTACTTATATCACTTGTACTTTATTTTCAAGGTTTACCTAATGTGGTTTTTCTTTTTTTTTTACAAGCGCAGATTTTACTTTGAAAAAGAGACGTCTATTTTAGAGAATTTAAAAGGAAAGATTTTGTAAATAACATTAGTGTCTTTTGTTAGAGAGATTTTTTTAAGAACATTTGTTCCTGCAAACTTTCTTATTTCAAGGGGCAATGTTCTTGAGTCAGGAACGTTTAACTATAAGAATGAAGGTACAAATGTACAGCTCTGCATACTGTATTTTGTTTATATGCATCTGAAACACTGATAGGACTGTGATGAAAAACCTAACGCAATTGGTCAATTGCCCATTCATGTTTGAGCATCTAAGTAGGAGAGAAACTATAGTGGAAAAGAGATTTATTTTTCAGGTATTTTATTTATGAGGTAACAGAGAAAAAGCCAACCCAGCTTTTTTTCCTAGAAATTATGGCTTTTTTCTTCTTTAAATTAGTAGGTCAGTATTTGGAAGATTCAGTTATACAACCAGCACCTTTTATGACACATTTTTAATTCTTATCTGCAGTACCTATTTTTTATGAAGTGTTTTTTTCTTAATTTTACTAAGTAGTATCAAAGCCAGATATTGAACTAGAAAGGTAAAGGATCATGGATTTGATATACCACACTTCTGTGGTACATCTAAAATGATTTGCATATTTATATGAAATCCTCTTCTGTAATCCGCCTTGAACCACAAGGTAATGGCGGAATAAAAATCACTAATGTAATGTAATATGCAGGTTTCTCTGAAATGGCCATGATCCTTTAAAGAGCCATTTAAAACCTTGATAGAATAAACAATCTTTGAGCGTGAAGAAACACATCTGGGATCTATTAAAGGCAGGGCTATGTAGATAAAAGTTGAATTTTGGAACGCCAATATGATTATGCTGAGTTCTATAACTGGAATCTGCTATGCAGACTTGTGCCTTTAAACCTCAATAAAGCAGAGCACTGCCAAACCAAGAAGTGTGTGTCCTGCCTGCTTTGATTGTACCTGCAAATTCCAGTTCCACCCCATCAGGCTGGGAAATTAGGTTATAAATCATTGTCAACTCTCAGTCAATAGCAGGCAGCTCTGCAGCTGGATGCTATTGCAATGGTATTTGTGCTAGGTGTAATCAGAATGGGTTGTATGTATACATCTATATGACCATTAAAATTTTAATTTTTTTACCATCATTTTTGCATTAAGTAGGCAATGGAATAAATTAAAATTCTGTATATCCCAGATAAAGGGATATTGTCATCTCTTAAATAACTGTTGTATCATGTTTATTTTTCTACATACTGAATATTACCTAGTCTCATAATTTCTAATATTCTCAACCAGGTATATGCTAGATGTTGTTAATAGAAGTTATTTTTTTGCACATATTTAACAAATTGGAGATATAATGCCCCTTTTTTGAGATAAATATACCGTCTATTGTTGTTCCTTTTAGCAAAGAACAGTTAATTATATTGCTGGCTCGTTTCCTGATGCAGATTAACGAAACGTGCCACGTTGAAACCAAGAAACCAAGTTTTAGCTAAGTTATTTTTTGCACATATTTAACAAATTGGAGATATTCACCATTATATTCTTTGAAAAATGTTTAAAAATCAGCTTAAAAGTATGAAGGATTAAGCAATGATTGGGTGGTGAGGTGGTTGGAGGGTTTTCTCTCCTTTATTGCCCCTCCATGTCTCTGAGCTATCCTATCATATGTAAAACTGGTATTGATATACTTTTCTATTTCTTTGTGGGTGATGTTTTTGGATGTATATAGATGTTGTTAATAGCCATTTCTAGGGGAATTAATCAATGGGCACCAAGTGATTTAGTACGCACCATGGGCATCTTAGTGTTTAGTGCTCATTAAATCGCTTGGTGCCCATTGATTAATTCAACCCCCCCCCCAAAAAAAAAAAAAAAAAAACCTCCAAAACAACAACTCTTATTTGCATTGAGTGCTGGAAAATCAGCTTGAAATAGATGTGGGTGTCCATCTTGTTTAATTTGAAATTCATAATTTCCTGATAGCGTGAACATCTCAGATATATTCTTATTCAAATTTGAATGATTGCATTAAGAGCCCCTTTTATAAAGCCATGATAATAATTCCCAAATGCAATACAGCCCATTCAGTTCCTATGGTGTCACATTTGCCACATCAGATTATTTAAGATCTTTTTAAAATAGGAAGAAAAATTTTGAATGGAGATGCCCAAAAGGGTCAAAGGCATACATTCTGATACTACTGAAACCTTTGCAGTTTTAGATTTCGAAAACCTTTCTCTTAAAATGTTTTTTTGCTTTTCTAGTGCACAAATGTATTCACAAGTATCAAAAATTATGAGGTACTATTGAGCTGATAAAATGATTTTTTTTTATTTTGATGAGCTCAATTCTAATTCTAATCTAACACATCTAATTCTTTAAATACAGTTTTTATTTTAGAGCCAGTTATATACAACAAAGATTTTAGTATTAATTTTTGAACATTCAAATGCAGTTATAGTTGATAAATGTTTGGGAAGGAGTGGCCTATAGTGATCTGGGTGGGTTTGATTGGCCAATTAGTTGTCTTCTGCCAACAGCAGTGAGTTTAGGTTTGCATTATCTATATACAGGTAGAATAATTTATAGCCATCTGCCTGGTAGGTATGTTTCTACCACCACATATGTCAAGCTTATTTTATAAAGAAAAGTAGGTATCTCATTGTTTTAGAAAATACTACATGCATCATTCATTTCTCCTGAGCTGACAACCACCCTGAGCCCTGAATGGAGAGCCCCTCCTCCACAGCCACAGGGTAGCAGTTTGCCACTCGTAGTGGAGTTAGTGCTGTAGCTGGGTCAAATGGCAGTGGTGATTCCAGGACCCGAGGGATTTCCATTCCCTTGAATGGATCTACACCTGCTTCATCTTCCGCTGTTGGGGAGGAACTAGTGGCTGGAATTGAATCAAAAGCAGTTTTATCAAAATTAGAGCTAATTGAAACACGAACACCTTTTTTTTTTTTTTTTTTAATTAGAGAGGCCCACTGAAGTGACTCTGGCATCTGTTTGGTAACTGCAGTCAAGGGTAGGACTTTATATCTGCAGATCAGTATTTTGCAACAAAAAATGGAAGATGTGATATTAAAAGTTAATAAGAACATTTCTGACTTAAATAATTTGGTAACTCGAGTTGCAGTGTTAAAAAAAAGTTGAACATCAAAACTGAACAATTTTCAATTATAAAAAATTTGTCTAACTTAAGGGGTAAATCAGAGATTTTTGAAAACTATGCACGAAGGAATAACCTCTTTCTGAAATTTCTCTATGATTTCAGGAACACCTAGAGATATGTTGAAACATTGTTTGCTGGAAATTTTGAATAGTCCTGAGGATAATTTACCACCTTTCTCACAAGTTTTCTATTTGCCATCAAAAACTACTAAATCTTCAGAAGATATAAGTATTCTGGTCCTAATTTATCCAGTGTAGATGTTTCTACACTATTGAAATCTTCAGATACTAATTTAGGTCCCCTTTTACAAAGCTGCAATAGAGGTTTCTAGTGCGAGGTGGCGAGGTAAATGCTCAAAGGAATTTTGTGAACATCAGAGCATTTACCTCACCAGCCCACAATACAACCTCTACTACAACTTTCTAAAATCCAGCTTTAATTACTTCAGTTACTTTATTGGTTACTGTGTCCTTGACTTTGGATAAAGACTGTCCAAACAGGGACATTTAAGTACGCCCAAGGCTACTTCTGGGTGAAACTATGCTGATGCCCTGCCTTGGGCATGCTTAAGTATCATCTGAAGATGGGTGACGCCTACAATGTAGGCATCCGGCCCTTTTTTATATGCATCCTGATTGGCTGAGAGATGGCAGTAGGACATCTACTTCTGCCTACCACCAGGACACATGTTTGCAGAATCAGGCCATTAGTCCAGTGATTTTTTTTTTCCTACTTTTTTCATTGTCAGGCAGTATGGAATAAAAAAGTGGAAAAGCACAGGACTAAGTTGATGGAAACTGCCCCCAACTTTGTTGGTTGGGTTGAGAACTTTTCAGCAGCTCTTTGTATGTATATAGGGCTTCTTCCCCAGTAAAATTAGTCAAGGAATCAGCCACCTACTAGTTGGTGGGCCATTCCATGTCAAGTGGTCTAGGCCTCCCTACTTGACCATTTTTTTTTCCTGGAAGTACAATAGGACATGCAATGAATATATGCAAACTCTTACAGCAGGATCTCAACCTCTTCCAAAGTTAGGTACTTTGTTATTGGGGCCACATTTTTCATTCCATTGAAGATAGTGAAAAAACATCAATTTTTGGTTCCGGTTGTGAAAAGGATAGTTGCTTGACCAAGCTAAAAGCCGTATTTCTAGTACAACTTTTTATGCTGAATCCAAATATACCACTCAGATGCTTTGGTGTATCACTGGGGGACCACAAAGTTGATGAAAAAGTTTGCTGTGGAATGCACAGACAAATATTTGACATAACATAGTTCCTTAACAGAAAGCACAATTGGGCTCAGATTTTAGGAACTGGGAGAGATAGGGCCATTTACTGCCCCATAAATTTTTAGACCCACTGCCCTTTTCTTTTATGAGATAAATCTTTATTAAGATTGTTGAAAAAAAAATGTATGCAAATTTTTACCTATATTTAATGTCATATATCACAACTGTACATCCTCTAATCTCTTTCTTGCACCATTTGAAAGAGCAATTTTTTTATTACAAAACTATCCAGCCACCTTTTTGACCCACTATTCCTAATAGCTTAAAATAGGCCTGAAAGTACACCATGGTTTCAACCTGCATTAACTCCTTCTACAAAACCGTAGTGCGGTTTTTACGCCGGCCACAGAAGTAACAGCTTTGATGATCATAGAATTCTATGTGCATTGGAGCTATTACCGCTATGGCTGGTGCTAAAAACCACGCTATAGTTTTGTAAAAGGGGAGTTAATGTTAAAATATGTTAGAGAAGTAGACGGGCACTAGACTAATGAGAGAAACATTGCATTGGAAATTTATGGCTTTCTAATAACTAATTTTTTTTAGGATGAAAAAAATAATGTGATCAAAGAACAGTATGGTGAGGAAAGAGTAACTATTTCAAAGACATATCATGTTTCACAATCACTTCAAATGCTGCTCATCATGCAGCTAGCCTGAGTACAATGCTTGGAATTTGTTATCGGTATTGGACAACACAATTACTAAATAGCTGTATTGCCTTCCTGGTGAGGTTGTCAATGGAGCTTCAAGAACCATAAAAATATGAAATCCACACAGTATCTTTTTTAATGGGACAATGAAAGAATCGAGCATGGCCTTGTGGATACAAAAAGTTAATTAAGGCATCATTGTGTTCTGAGGAGCTTTCAAAGATATTTCCAATCCACCAATAATTGTCATACATGCAAGCAACATATTGGCCGAACTGCAGGTTGGCAAGTTGAATAAATGAAGGAGGATTAACAACTTTAGTGTCCATTCTGATGGGCCATTTACAAGAGTATGTGTAAGTAACAGTGATAGAATGGAATATTGCTACTCCTTGGGTTTTGGCCAGGTATTATTAGTAACCTGAATTGGTCACCATGAGAACGGGCTACTGGGCTTGATGGACCATTGGTCTGACCCAGTAAGGCTATTCTTATGTTCTTATGATGTCATAACCTGAGTGATCATGGCAAGTCCAAGAAGCTTAGCTGCACCATACAATTTCACGCCTTTAGCTCATTTGCATATTATACAATAGGATGACAAAGATGCCCTTTTTTACTATTGCATGTATACAATGTGAATGATGCATGCATTTGAGACCTAACTTCTGGCCAAAGAAAGACTGGGTCAAATATGAAACAATGGCTTTTGTAGCAAAAAAAATAAAAAAGATGCTCTTTCAAGTGATATGAAAAATAAAAAAAATTGGATGATGTACAATTGAAATATTTGCACCTCCAAAATTTCCAAAATCTGTGCCGTGACTTCTGGTACAGTTATGACTTGAATTGGAAATAAAGGTCAGGAGCGATGATGAGTCAAAGTAGGCATTCAATTTTTAAATAACTTTTTTTGCCTACTTTGCTGACTTATAAAAAGGGAGGTAAACTAATGTTACATTTCAAACTTTGCATATGAAGTTAGTGCCAGGGGTTGTATTAATCCACAAATTTTTAATTCTCTTGGAGGCCTTGTTGGGTTGTAGTGTCTGGACAAAGTTGCCATTTTGTATTATGCAGAGCACAGTACTCCAAGAGTGACCTACATTTGACAGCCTCTAGGTCTCAAACCAATAGAGATCCAGATGAAAAAATTTACATGGTTTCATTTAAGGCTATAGGGAACATCCACACAAAATGTTATTCAACTTGGAGGAGGTCAAGTGGGGATGATTTTCAATATTGGACCACTTGACATGGCGTGATCCAAGTGAGAAGTTAACTGGATACTAGAGTTCAGAGTGGAGAAAACGAAGGGGCTGGGGAGAGTCTGTGGTAGTGAAGGAAATTATTAGAAGTGGTAGAATTGAAGGAGAATTAAAAGACGGTGGTTCTATTAAATGTATTTATCCTTCCAGTGGCTTTCTGCACCATTTTAATTAGCTGTTTGAATCTTGTCCAGTAAGCTATCATTTCTTGACTCAAGATTCTAAAAGTTCATAAGGACCCAAATTATAGTCATTAAATCTTTTAAGGAAGTTGTTAAATTGGTAGGGTCTGTTCCATTCTTAAAGTATTATAGGAAAATAAAACAAGTGTATATTTTAGAGGAAAGGCAGGAGAGGGGTGTTGTGATAGAGATGTTTAAATACCTACTTGACATAAATGCACATGAGACAAGTCTCTCTCATTTGAAAGAAAGCTCTGGAATGAGAAGGCATGGGTGGGGGGGGGATGAAAAATTCTCAGCCCAAGAAGAGAATGACTATGGATATGGTTCAACCAATGATCTGAAACCAATGTCAAAACATAGAATTTCATTTCAGCAAATTGATACTTAACAAAATAAGTTAACACTCTGTTCAGCTATAGTGGCAAAATATTGCTCAGAATTTAGGAAGTTGGTTGGTTGAGAACTTTTCAGCACCCCCTTGTAGGATGAAAAGAGGCATAGGCTTAGGAGTAATCTAAGGAAATACTTTTTTTTACTGAAAGGGTGATAGATATGTGGAATAGTCTCCTAGTAGAGGTGGTGGAAACCTCCTCTGAATTCAAGAAAGCATGGAACAGACACAGGGAGGACATGATGGATGCTGTAGAAGATGGGCCAATTGGCCTTTATTTGCCATCATGTTTCTATACGGCTGAGTCCCCTATCCATGAATTTTCAGTGATACTATGCATGCATGCTACATAAAGTTCCATCTGGCCACACGAATCTTATAGTGATGGGTTGGAGCAAGCCCATGTCGCCCAGCTACCGGATGATAGGACTGATTAAATTCCATCGCTGATGTTTTAAACAAACGCTAGCTCCATTGTTCACATAAAAGCTTGGTGGTGGAGAATATTACAATGTTATAGTATAGGCAAAATAAGCGTTAAGAGCCCTCACTTGATGTTACTGTCTACCTGACGTTCTCTTTATGCTGAAATGGATCAGCTCACGAGAGCAACTTGATCTCTTCCAAAATTCAACAAAGAAACCCATCTGCTGCATATTTCGAGGGCAACCTTCTGAGACAAAGTATCTAGAGCGCTACCGGGCTTTAATGTTAGTGTGTCATAGTGGGCCTCTCACAGAACGTATCTCCAGTATGGGAAAATACTCAACTTTAAAAGCTGGAAAGGTGAGGTAATGTAAGCAATACAAGGCACCTTCGATTTCGTTATTACTCCTGCTAGTCAATGCACGAAATCCGCAGTAGTGTCTTTTCCCATTCGTATCCCCAGCGGGACAGAGCAGGAAGTACAGCGAGCGCTCCAATTGTTTCAGCTTCTGCAGTACCCTGGACAGTTCCCACAGTCTTTCCCCGCTCCGGTGTCCCTACTTCCGTTTTCATCTCAGCGTGTCCTGTTGGAGGGTCTTCTAGGCTGAGCTGAACTGTCTCAAAAGCTTTTTGGGGGGGAGTCACCTTTCGGGTCCCCCTTAATTAGCTGCTACCTGCGCCTAGCTCTTTCACGAACTGATTTGGAGAGCACAAGGTCCGGGAGGAAGCATGGATGGCGTAAACATAGCAGTTTTTTGCGTCCCGAGACTTCAATTACTGCTTTTCTTTTGCCGTAAGTATTAAGTGCCTTTCTGACGGTCAGTGTTTTTTTTAATCTCTTAAGAAATGGATATGAATAACACTCGCATGCAAACGCAAATATTTACTGGTGATGTTTAATGATAAGATGTACCAGCTATGGTATTCTAAGCAAAATCACACATCATCTGTAAAGCGCAGTTCAGCATGGTGCCATCCTTGCTGCAGTTCTAGCCATAAAGTGCAGCAAGCTAAAAAAAAAAACCCACAAAAAACCATGCTTGTTACTTTGCAGGCTGCCTGTAAACAATAATGTTTTTGCAGGTATGTGCATGCTAGTGGAAGCATGCCATTCCGATATTCAATGCAAGGTTGCAACTCAGAAAGAGCTAATTATCAGAGCCGGAGATCAAACGTTTTGTGGCTCTGAAATAAGCACAGAACCGACTTTGTATTTTTGTTTCGCAGATATTTTTGATCAAAGCATGGCAGAACAAGAGGTTGAAAATCTCTCGGGGCTCTCCACTAATCCTGACAAAGATATTTTTGTGGTTCGGGAAAATGGGACAACGTGTCTAATGGCAGAGTTTGCAGCAAAATTTATTGTCCCTTATGATGTGCGGGCCAGCAATTATATTGATGTAAGAATTCATTTCCACACTGATCACTGCTATTTCTTAATTTAAAATAACAAATGCACATAGATTTGTACATTAACCTGATATTTGAAATAGTGGAATAGCATTTTTCGGGTTTCTCACTGCCTGTATCACAGAATGCCGCATGTGCTGGTTAGTTACCAAGGCAGTGCCAAGTAATTATACATGTTCTGATACAGGAGCATTTCTTCACTTAATCAACAAGAAGACCAATGGATAAAAAAAAAATCTAAAGTGTTATCTGAAGAAAGCAATGTATTTTAAGCCAAAGCTAGGACATAGATATTACATTAAAGCCAAAAAATTATACAGACTTGAGGAAATTGAAGACACTGCATTGTGGACCTTGATGTACTAAGGGTTTTCTCTCATTCTCTGGCGGGAGACTTTGAAATGTTAAATCGGCCACACATTAAAATGCTGAATAGAGGTCTTGTAAAACTATCCTACCATGACACTGTCATTGTACTGCTCCGTTAATGATTGTTACATATTTAGAGTATGCGACAAAATGTCATGAGGACATATGCGTCTTCTTCTTTTTTTTTCTTTAAAAGTTGATTACAGAACAAACTGATATTCAACTTCCCAGACGAGCAGAAGCCAAAGGGAAATGTGGGAAGAACGAATCGGAACTACAGATTTCCTGGCTAAACGCTTATGTCTTCAGACTGTTTTTCGTTAAGGTAATTAAAGACCCAATTAATGCTGAAAGACCACTTCACTCAGTTTTACAAGCCAAAGGATCTGTGAATTGGTATTGGCACCGATACTTGAGGGGAGGGCTCAAAGGCGTTGAACTCCATTATGGCTAGTATATTTATGCTGTTTTGGGTCCCTGGTTTGGTAATAAGGTTGTATATACCATTAAAGTTTGAAATAAACAGTGCCTGCATCTTGTACATACTCTGCAGTTGTTTTTGGTTTTTTTGCTTTGCTGCTTGGTTTTCTGCAGTTCCTGTTGGATTTTTCTCCTGCCCCCCCCCTTCTCCCCGCAAAATAATTTATATAACCCACGGGTATTTTGCCATCTGACATCTCTCCACCTCCCGCCCCTGAATTTTGTTCTGGATATCCAGCACTCTCTCTCTCTCGATATATATATATAATTCGTTTGTCCCTGTCTAACATTTTCTGCAAGTTTAAATCTTGCACGTTTTCATGGAATCCGAGGGGTGCCAAGTGGTCGGCCTGATGGATTAAAACCATGACCTGGGGCAGAGTTCTTTGTGTTAATAGCACAGGCCCACATTCCTTTTAATTGGCAATTTGGCAATTTCGTGTTTCTACAGGAAGGAAATAATGCTACTAGAGGGCAGGATGGATTCTGGAAAATGAATAAGGTCCAATTTATTTACGATTCTTCTGAGCGCACATACTTTAAAGATGCAGTAAATGGTAAGTGTTTCTACAAATGCGTGTAGAATGGATTTAGTTTAAACTTTCACATCTCCCCTATATTTTGTTAACATGTTCAATTAAATGAAATCGTCTTAAGCTGAAGAAAGAATATTGTCGTTCATGTTCAGGTCACCCAGACTTTCTTGGATTTTAACCAGAAGTGGAGATTCACAGCTTGTTGGTGCTGTATACATACAGAGGGAAGCCTCTTAATGAAATACTTTATCCAAGTGAAAATCGTATAATTGGAAAACTAGCAGAAGGAAGGGATAGGCGAACTGAAATGGTCATATTGTAACTGCAATTGCAGACTGCAGATCGCTGGTGACATGCAATTACCAGATGTTCAGCTAGGGCTGAAATAATGATAACGCTCCCATCTGCTTGTTCGGAAAAGAGTGGGTTTCCTTTTCTTTGCTATCCGACAAATGTGCCCATTTCATGTGGTACCCAGAGGTTTTGCTGAAATGTTCAGCACTCCACACCAAGTTCACTTAGATTCGGCTGTGATCACCCTTTTGCTTGATGTTCAGGTTTTCACTAAAGTTTCCTCATAGTCTCAAACATAGATAGCTTGCACCTCTTCTTTTTTGTTTAAATCTTTATTGATTTTCAAACTTTGATAGTGCAATACAATTGATAAATCATAAAATACTGCATAGAACGCACTAATAACTATACAATTATTACATTAAACAGTCATTTACTCCCATCCTCATCGTAATTATTAATACAATAAAACATACGATGTGATTATTTTCAATATTATAATTAAATAATTTAACTCCTCAAAGTACATTCCCACCCACCCTCCCTGAATGTGCAAAGAAATCTAATGAAAAGGGAAGAAACATAACCCTTACTGTAATGCAACAAAAGTAGTCAATGGACCTCTTCTTTTCAATTAATTTCTTGATTGTTTGTTTTTTGTTCGAATTACAGTGAGAGAAAAAGTTTTCTACTTCACTCAGTTACCATATATTCGATATTTGTAAGGATTTTTAATGTTCTTTTAGTGGTCTAGTTGGATTTTCACCCAATAATCTAGCAAGTCAAAACTAGCTAGAACAGAAATCATACGTACCCTGGCTTTCACATTTCTGTTTTGTGTTGGAACTTTCCTATATTCCCTTTTTCTTGTGTCATGTACATCCTAATTTTAACTGTTTCATCTTTTCTCATATGTTTTCCTTGAAGGCGATCATTGGGGGGGGAGGGAGAAAAAAATGACAATTTCTTCCCTATCCGTAATGTTGCGGGTTTGGGTTTTTTGTTTTTTTTCTTTCTTTCTAGCATTTGAACACTCAGAAATATGAGTTCTAAGCCTTTGACTCATTTGCAAAGCTATACTTTAAATTCTTAACCTAGAGAAGGCTTCTTTCTTAATTATAAAACACAGATTTTTTTTTTTTTTTACAAGTCAATCACAGACTTGCGTGCGAGTCTCAACGATACCATAAATCAGGGGTAGGGAACTCCGATCCTCGAGAGCCGCATTCCAGTCGGGTTTTCAGGATTTCCCCAATGAATATGCATTGAAAGCAGTGCATGCAAATAGATCTCATGCATATTCATTGGGGAAATCCTGAAAACTCAACTGGAATACGGCTCTCGAGGACTGGAGTTTCCTACCCCTGCCGTAAATGCTAGAGATACGAGATTTTGCGTGTGGTTGAGAAAAGATTTGCAATCCAACAATACACTGTGTTCAGATGAGTCTGCATGTTTCCCATAGCTTTATAGTCTCTCTGTTCACTATAGTTAACAGATCAATCCACTTGGGTTACATTTTGATTACTAAACGTGTTTAGAGAGAGAATATTTTTTTTCCAAAATGCGGTTCAGAGAATACACCAGCTGACAAGTTAACCGGGGAGGTAGGGGAGGGGGGTTGACTTTGCCCTGCAGAATAGCTCTGCGTAGGTTGTGCCTTGCTATATGAGCTGATTTCTGTACTTACAGCTGGGAAGCATACAGCAAGCACCCATCACTTGTCTGCCCTGGTCACCCCAGCAGGTAGGTTTTATGAATGCCAAGCTCAGCAGACCTTGACCTTGATTTCCAGTGATCCTCAGAAAGCCGTGACTCTCCTCTTGTCTGACATGCGCCTACAGCCTTTTGATATCAAGACGGATTTCTTCTTCAATGAAGGCAAAGGTAAGGAACAAGTAGTTCTGCAGCGCTAATGGTGGGCCGGTCTTGTTTTAGCTCTGCTGGAAAAGTACCGTATTACCCAATGCTATCTAAAGAGGAGGCCTTGGTAATTCAGCTGACCCTCGACCTGCACAATTTGGAACGCAGCGAGCAGGAGTAATGTTGCCATTTTTTAATGATAGGAGGAGGAAAACATAGCTAAATATAAGTGTTTTCTTCATTATACGTAGAAGGAAATGTCCCAATTATATTCTGCTTGTCTTAAATCTTGGTAATTTTACAGTAGTTGTACTTGCAGCACTACTAGAATATGGAATCGCCTTTGAATCAGAGAGAATTATTAGTAACAATGTTGTCCACATTTTTCTGCACCCTTCATCTTCTCTAATTTGCAATATATTATTTTCATTCTTTGTTAATAGACTATATCAAGTAAGGTACCTAATCTGTGGCAGATAAGCACGAATAAATGAAGCCATGATCTCTATTAAGCTAAACTTTGCATGTTTGTTTTTAACCCAGAACGCATTAGTGAAAGCTGTTCTTTCTTTCGTATTACGGTATTATTTACTCTTAAGCATAAACTTGAAATAGAATGCTATAGCTTGCACCAAATAAAATCAAAGAAGTAAAGCAGTGATAATGAAACATCAAGGGCTCCTTTTACGAATCCGTGCTAGTGGTTTAACGAGCGTAATAGCGTGCACTAAACCACCAGCCATGCTAGCCGCTACCGCCTCCTCTTGAGCAGGCAGTAGTTTTTGGCCAGCGCGGGGGGGGTAGAGCGTGATAAAAAGTCACGCGCATTAACCCCGCTAGTGCGGCTTAGTAAAAGGAGCCCCAAATGTCAATGTCTCAAAGCAAAATTCGTAACCTCTATATTTCAGGAAAAAAAAAAAGGAGACAATTTGAAATCTAGGATGAACAGGAGAACCCCTAGAATCAAGAAAACAAACTTATGTGGAAATTTATTATAAGCAGTACCAAAATCATAAAACATATACCATGAGCTACTTCTTATCTAACCCTAATATAAGTAATAGGGTAGACACTGCCAAACGAGTTGGAGACTTTCTCACTTCAAGAAAAATTTGTACATGATCAAGGACTTCCTTTCAAAGATCACAAAATATTTACTCAGAAACTGTAGGAAAAATGTCTGTCCCAAGGCTGGCAGCTGAGGCTTATGGGCCAACAAGGTCATACGCTTCCATTGTATGGCTCTGCAGAGATCAGGAAATAATATCACATTCTGATGCAAAAATTCTAATTTATAGATTGAAAATACAGTGTCAGAACCCAATTATGATCAGGTTCAAAAGTAAAAGTTGTTATTGGAATTGTTGTAGTTATAATACAACTGGACCCCTCTGAAAAAAAAAAGACATCAAAGCTATCGTCTGACAATTCATTCCCAATGCCTTGAGCCTTGTCATTCCACGAAGTATGGTATATTGTCTTTGAGACCTGTAAATTCTCCGCAAAATATTTCTTAACCATTTCCTTTTATAAATACAAATAAAACTAGAAACATGGGAAAGTTAATAAAATGCAAATTGAGAAAACCATCATCATTTTCCAACACTTCTAACTTTTGATGTGTTACCATTATACCATTAATCAGTACCACTTACCCAACTCCCATCTTTTGTATTCTATGTTCCAACATATCTAGTACAGAATGACGTGGGGAAAAATTTGTCCCCGTTCCCACCCTGCTAGTTCAGCCCCATCCCTGTCTGTCCCTGCCCTGTCCCCGCCAGCTCAGTCCCTGTTCCCACGAGCTTGGGCCCTATCCCCGCCCCATCCCTGCAAGCTATCTGATCCCATCTGCACAAGCCTCAAATAGTTATGATTTTATACTGAACTTATTTTGTTAAAGTATACAAAGAAACACTATTGTCATTTTATAAACACAAATAATACACAGCAATTATCAACAAAACCCCGTCTCCCCTCCGCTTCACAAATATCCCCTCCACTATCGAGAAACTGAATAAGCCAAATTATTACAGAATGCTACACAGAAAAATCATGTTAACAAAATACTACAGTCACACATGACAGGAATAGTGTTACGGGAGTGCAACTAGGGCAGCTGCCCCCTGGTCAGCGAGAGCCCTAAGACAGCTGGAAGCTAAAGAACCATGGTCTGGGCCTTGCGGCCCCCAATTATGTCTAACACCAGCTCTAGCAGGATATATATTTCAAATCTGATATATTCTAATCACACAATAGAAAATAAAATTATTTTTTTCTACTTTTTGTTTTGTCATTTTATTCTTCAAATCATGTTGGGCTCAGGTGCTGGTCTCTGTTTTCTTTTGTCTTATCTTAACTCACTTGTCAAAGGGTCTCCTGACCATTTGACATTTCTTCTTTCTCCATGCTCACCATCCATCTTCTATCTCTGTGTATGTATTGTTCCCCATGTTCAGAATCTCCCTTCTCTATGTCTCATATACTTCCTTTTCTAGTATTTCCCCTGTCCTCATCTCCTTCCCTTCATCATCTCACCATTCTATGATCCCCTCCCCCTGTGTACAGGGAGTGGGGAAAAAGAGAGAGAGAGATTCCACTCCCTCTACTGCCACATCCAACATTTCTTCCTCTCTCATCCCCAAGATCATGTGCATCATTTTTCACCATGGCCCATCAGCCCCATGCCCAACATTTTTCCTTGTATCACCCCTCTCCAGCACCATGCCACACCTCTCCCTCCATCATTATGTCCAATATTCCTCTCCTTTGTACCCCCTTCAATCTGTCCCTCTGTTCCCTCTCCATCACCATATCCAACATTTCTCCCTCTCATCCTTCTCTTCCCCATGTATCTCTACCTCACTCCTCTCTCTATCCCCAACAATTTTCCTCTTTCTTCCTGTCCCCATCTCTTTCCCTCTCACTCATGCCCAACAATTCTTCCTTTCTATTCCTTTCCTCCCTCCCTTGTGTCCCAGGTTCATGCCCCATCCCTTCATTCTGTGTCCTGAGTTCATGTTCCCCCCATCTCTTCCTTCTAGCCTTTGTCTCAAATTCATGCCCCTACCAACACGCTCCTTCCCCTCTTCCTCTCTCCCTTACTTGTTCCCTTCAGGGCAGTCCAGCAGGGCACGCCCCCCTATGCCAAAACCAACCTGAAAGACTTGCCTCTGATGTCAGAGCTGACATTGGAGGGAAGCCTTCCGGGTCATCTGGGGATCCCAGTTACCTCAACAGCCCTCCTTCCAGGTGGGCTGCTCCTTCCTGCCTTCAGCCGTTTGCAGAGACACCTGCAGTGGCTCTTGCATGCTGCTTGTAGCTGACCTTGAAGCCATCTCTCCGTCAGATGTCAGCTCTGACATCAGAGGGAAACCTTCCGGGTCAGCTTTGGCAGAGGGGGGCCTGTTTATAAATGGAATCCCTGGCTCTACAAATGCATACACTTGCAAATCTTGCCCATGGGCATCTGAGCATGCCCTGAAGAAAGCTATTTTAAGGTGTAGTAAGCACACGTTGGTGTTTAACACAGCTTTGTAAATGGGCCCCTGTTTTCTTTTTTTTTAATTATTATTATTGTTTAACCAGTTTCTGATCCACAGTAGAACAGTGTCTCCTATACAAAGGTTTTTTAGTTTTCTCAAGAGTCTCTAAAAATCTAGATATATTACATCAACCAGCTCCTCTTTATCCAGATATTATATTCACACCACCCAGCTGTTGCGTTTCTTAGTCCTGGGACCTGGCCTCCACAAGCCTGCAGACTCTGATGCCACCGGCACCCTTGCTGTTTGGCATTCTCCAGATATATAGGTGTTTTTGCACTTCGGCAAACAGATACAATAGTTGATAGATGGACTATACCTTCAGTAAGAAGTATTATTAACTACAGGAAAAGACAGTGCAAAGATAAGCTTCCTTGCAACTTCCACACAAAACTGGGTCTGGTGGGTAACAAGTAATGCGTGCCAGGCTATCAAGGGCTTTAGAAAATGCTTTGTTATAAGTCAGGCCTTGGAATTTGTGCTGTTGAAAGAATGCTTGATTCTATTGCTATAGCTTGATTTCACAGAGCTGCCAACTCCTAGTGAATGTCCTATTGTAACCCGTCATGAGCTTCCGGGAGGATGGGATTGAAATCGAAATAAATAAATAAAGTTATCCAGTTCCAGGAGGCCGACCTTTTGATCATTTTGAATTTATACCCTAAAAATAGTGTGATATTGGAATATCCCAATGCTTCTCAACCCAGTCCCCGGGGGACACACCCAGCTAGTTAGGTTTTCAGGGTATCCACAATGAATATACATGAGATAATTTGCATACCAAGGAGGCAAGGCATGCAAATCTCTCTCATGCACATTCATTGTGGATATCCTGAAAACCTGACTGGCCTGGTGTTCCCTACGGACTGGGCTGAGAACCTCTGCAATATTGTACCCATTGAAATCAGTACTGCAGGGACCCATAATACTGGACTTCTCACCCCAGTTCTCAGGGCTTACCAAACCAGTTAGGTTTTCAGGATCTCCATAATGAATATGCGTTCCTCCCAAAAAAACACAAGTCTGCTCCTCTTTCAAAATAATATCTTGAAAAAATAATTTAAAAAAATTATGTGCTCAGACTCATAACCAAAATGCCACAGGGTAGGCAAGGGTTACCATGGGACCATCTTAGCCATATCAATGTCCCAACTGCCTATATCTTGTCACACCTTTACAATCTTTTTATCTTTAAATTGAGACTGGTGGTTCTTCTACTTCAAGGTTTGCTGTGCAACCTGGACATTGACATCTTTTTTTTAACATGTAACACACAAACTCAAGGACTCCCCCCTTCTGGTATTAATATCCAGGTGGAAGAACTCCCAGTCACACTTTAAAGATAAATACATTGTTTGTGTGTGTGTGTATATATATATATATATATATATATATATATATATGAGATAGTGATAAAAAGATTGTAAAAGTGTGTCACAACAAGATATAGGCAGTTGGGACATTGATGTGGCTATGATGGCCCCCTTGCCTACCCTGTGGTATTTTGGTTATGGGTTTGAGCACATCATTTTTTATTTTTCAAGATATTATTTAAAAAGAGAAGTGGTATTGTGTTTTTTGGGTGGAAAGTTTCTACACACAAGCAGTGATTTTCTAGTGAACTCCTAGCGAATGATAATGAATATACATGAGATAGATTTGCATACTAAGGATGCAGTACAGGCAAATCTACTTCATGCATAGTCATTGTGAACATTCTGAAAACCTGAGTGACTGGGTGTGTTCCAAGGACCAGTTTGAGAAGCACTGCCATAATACATCAGGATGGGTTGTCCGAAAGGCAGGAATGGACAAAAATCTCCCTCTTGGAACTTTTCAGCTCTTCAGCAAGGTCAGGTTACTCAGTTCCAGTTGGGGACAGTCCTAGTTTTGAACTTACATTCCAAAGCAATGTCCAATGAAATCAAGGACTGTCAAAGAAAATCTTCATCCTGCACCTGAAGAACCTTGCATCTCTGGCTCTTGTCTCATTTAGTACTGAGATTTGGGGACATTCTGAAAATCTTTCCATCCATCTATAAAAGAACATTTTGTTAAACAACTGACATCTTTTGTTTTCTTCTTTCAGAATATAAGTGTCCTGTGGATCAGAGGGAGCAGTTGGAAGAAATCCTGCCACTGGTTTTGGGGCTGATTCTAGGTCTAGCCATTGTGCTAACAATCGCTATTTACCACGTTCATCAGAAATTGACAGCCAGCCAAGTACAAATTCCTCGAGACAGATCCCAGTATAAACACATGGGATAACTGTGGGTGCAATTTTTTTTTTTGGGGGGGAGGGGGAGGAGAACAGCAAGATTTACTTTTATTTTAAATATCTGCCAGGTAGATGAAGTCAAAATGGCTTTTCCTCTCGTTTACATAGATAGTGTTACTTGCCCTTCATTTTACCTTTTACAGTAGCACAGTGCACATATAGAGAGAACTTTCTGGTAAATATGATCATTTTAGACCAGAGCAGTTTATGCCCCAACATTCTCTCTTTCTCTAAGTCTTCCATACATTTCCTGTGCATGTCCCCATCACCCCCTTCACAAATCTTTTCTCCCCAACTCTTATACTCTACATACTCTTCTCCAACTGAACCCAAACCAGTCACTATTCCACCCTTCATTCCCACTAGTCAGTCTTCACCTTTATATGAGGGTGAATCAAAAAGTAAAGGCAACTGTTAAATGACGCAATAACTGGAACAGAGCTAGCAAAATGCAACATGTGTAGTCATACATTGCCTGTTGGATAGTACTTCCATGCACAGTGCTGCGCTCGGCCTTTAGTCATGTGGCAGCCAAAAGGTCAGAAACATGGATGCTGCATTGCAAGATTACACCATCAAAGAACAGCATGCAGCAGTACGCTTTCTTTGGGCAAAGGGAGTGAAACCTGTGGAAATTCACCATCGGATATTGACTCAGTATGGACATAGTACCATGAATCAACAAAAGGTTTATGAGTGTGTAAAAAGTTTTAAAGCAGGAACAACAGGTGTAACTGATGAAGTCTCCCATCAACATCATGCACACAAGAGCACATCGACAGGGCAGATGTCTTGATTAGAGAAGACTGAGGGACAATGGTGTCTCAGTTGGCTACACATTTGGATATCAGCTATGGATCTGCATTTGCCATAATGCATGATGACTTGGGGTACAGGAAAGTCTGCACACAATGGGTTCTCAAACAGCTTACTGATCTGCACAAGCAGCAGCGTACGGAGGTTGCGACCCAGCTCCTGAGATGGTATGAAGAAGATCCGAGCATTCTGGAGAGAATTGTCACTGGCGACAAGACATGAGTACATCACTGCAACCCAGAAAGCAAAAAACAAAGCATGATGAAGTAAAGGAAGCAGTACTCACCTGGCTTCAGGAACAGCCAAAAAACTTCTTCTCTGCAGGAATGCAAAAGCTAGTTGATCAATACAACAATTGTGTTATCTTGCATGAAGACTTTGTGGAAAAGTGATATTTTCAATTGCTCACATTTATTTCTATTAAAGCCATTAAATGTATTTTGCCTTTACTTTTTGATTTACCCTTAACCCTTCAAACTAACTCTCACTCATGTTTTTAAAATCCTCCTTTGCTTTCTTCAGAGACTTGTTGGCCTCTGGATCAGCTATTCTGTTTTCTTCTAGTACTACGTTTCTTAGACCCAGATGGACAATGCTTCAATGCCATGGTAAAAATTACCATGGTGGGAGTGATTTTTCCCCAACAACTGATGCTCAGTACGAATAGCATGCAATATGCACACTATATGTGTAGAGCAGCGCTGGTAAAATGGGGTGAAACTGTGCTGGCGCCTGCTCAGAAGAGCAATGGCTAGGCACAGACCCTCCCTATCCCTTCTGTCAAATATTTTTGCTGCTCTTCCTGCCCGCCGATCAGTGCTACAAGACTCCACCTAAGCTGACGTGGCTTCGAGGCTTCCCATGCTGCTCTGCTCAGCTGCTTGTGGCTTTCCCTGCCTGCTCAACAGCTTTGGGGAGTCCTGCTGGCTAAGCTGATTGACCAGCAGGGAGAGCATCAA
Source organism: Geotrypetes seraphini (assembly GCF_902459505.1). Classification (NCBI taxonomy): domain Eukaryota; kingdom Metazoa; phylum Chordata; class Amphibia; order Gymnophiona; family Dermophiidae; genus Geotrypetes; species Geotrypetes seraphini. The sequence continues at coordinate 314,598,621 of NC_047086.1, read as the reverse complement.
AAAAAGTACCTCCTTCCCCCCACCATAAGCCTCCGAAGCCCAATCCCCCCACCCCCACCCTGCTGAACTCCCTCTGAAAAGGGCACTTGGTGGTCCGCCTCCCCGATACCCTAAAAACTCCCATAACTTTTAGTTGAAAAAGTTTCACAGGAGGGACACTTACTTCCTCTTATAGAGAGCTACATGGCACAAGTAGAAAACAGAACTTTTACAGATGCAGTACCAGCAGCAAGTCTCGAGAAAAATTGGGGGTAGAATGTTTATGGTGGAAGGGTCAGGAGGCCGCACTGAGGATCAACAGGGGCTGCCACTGGTCCTTGGGTTTTTCAATGAAGAACACTGCATTAAGTCAAAAACTAGCACTCAGTGTGGCTCCTGTTGAGTGTGAGTGAGAGAGAGAGAAAAAAAGAAAGAGTGAATGGGGGGGGGGTGTGTACACAGTGTCTGGAAAACAAACAAACCCAGACCCCGTAACACAGTTTCAAAAATATTTAAAATTATTCAGACATTTAGTATGATCTTTGAAAATACATTAGTATAATGGGGGAGGGGGTGTCTTAGTTAATTCATCATTTGTGTCAAAGTGTCCTCCCTTAACCTTGACATATTCACAAAATCTTTGATGCCACGAGCTGTTGGCTCAATTAATTCTGAGGTTTCATTAATTAAGAGATCAACTATTTTGTGAGCGCAGTGCACTTGAACTCCATCTTGTTGAAAACTAGGGGCTCCTTCTACTAAAAGGTGGTAGAGGTTTTCAGCGCGGGCTGGCGAGGTAAATGCAACTGATAGTAATCTAAAAACCTCTAGTGCCATTTAGTAAAACCCAGCGTAAGTTCTCAGATATGTCTCGAATTTCTGTCAGAAGCTTCTGCTGCAATAGGACATTTTTGGATTGTGTGGACTAATGTTGAGGGTAGCATTTTGTCCAAACACCAAGTATAAGAGATAGGGAAAGAGAGGAAGCTCTCACTGCTGCTGCTGTAAGCCATTTCACTTTAAATGTATTCATCTGGCTTGTATGATCTGCACTAGCTTTCTACCTCTTTACATCTACCACCAATTCTGGTATAAAAAACCTGACATACAGTGCAGTTCTTAACAAGATGAATTCTGAAAGCTTATTCATGAAAAGGGTTAAGTAAATTATATGCCTCGTATCACTGCATGCAATATATTTATATAACAGGATGCTGATATTTCTCAGATAATGCAGAGTTTTGAAGCTTCAGGAGCACCTGTAGCTCCTTTGATAAGGTTGTAGAATCTGGGCATTAAGCCTATCTTTTGTTTTTCAGTAAAAAAAATAAGGTGTCACTTCTGTTTTCCTGCTGGTTACTGGATACAGGGGCAGATGTAGGAATGCATCATACAAAGGTTAATTTTAATTGTTATTGTGGGTAAACATGGTCTGTGCTGCAAGCCCAGCACAAGTCATCATAATGTTCAGCCAGAATTGTGATAAATTATATTAAGTACATAAATGCATGGTAAGAAGTCAATGCATGCGCAACAGGTAAAGTAGGTCTATTTTCAATAGTAATCACTACCTACTGCAAAGCAATATGCTATAAATTCAGCAGCTCTGGAAACCAGGGGCAAAGTTCATGATACTGTTTTTAAAAGGATAAAAATGCTGGTTAATATATTTTTTTCCATCTCTGTAAAGCAACAGGTTTGCAATGAAAAAACTTGGCGTCTGTGAACACTAGTAATTTTTTGTTATGGATTTTTTTTTTGCCATCTTGTGAAAAGTGGAATTTTTTTGTCCTCAGTCACTAGTCTGTAAGACATGAACCAGCTTCTCAGGTGAATTAAAATGGTTCCTTCAATTGTGAAGGTTGAGAGTCTCCTGGGTACGGTGTTCCAAGCTTGAGTGATCGTAGGCAAGGAAAATTCAACTCCAAAGGCTGAACATCTGATAATTGACTTTGGAAGATGTAAAATGTAATTTCTAGATTTGTTCTAGCCATCTTATTTTGTAATTGTTGACTCTAAGACGTGTAACTTAAAAGACAGTGGATCTGTCAGATTAGCTTCCCCTTTGAGACAGATACAGGATGTCAAAACACACATGGTATTCGTCGCATTTTGACAGGTGCCAATTTATCCAGGTCCAGGCTGGAGATGTTGGACAGTCCTGGATTTCTGACCAACACATCCTGGTGCATCATGGGATTTTCAGCACAGATTTCAATGGTCAGGATCAAGTTTCAAGTTTAATAAAATTTGATAAAATCGCAATTTCAAAAAATTAAAAGTGATGTACAATAAAATATGGGGAAGACAGGTAAAACAATTACTAACAGAAACATGGACTAACGTGACTGATTAGATGAGGGGAGAACTACAATTGTGATAGGAAAGAGACAGTTAAAGGCTAACACAGAAGGGCAGGGAAAAGAAGATAATCAGAGCCTCTTAGAAATTTCAACCATCGAAGGCATCTTTAAATAGAAAGGTTTTTAGTAATCCTTTGAATTTATTTAATGACTTTTCTTCCCTCAGTTGCTTTGGGATAGAAATTCAAAACCAGGACTGCCCCAAAATCTCCAGCGTGGACCTGGGGAACCTGGCATCTCTGTATTTTAAGTTCACTGTTGAAGTTTGTCCATGAATTTGCTTGGAGTATGTCACTTGGCACAGTAAAGTAAATATTGGGGTTAATTATGATGTAAACGTATCGAAGCCTCAGTGAGCACTCAAAGCAGACCTTTGGCTCTCTTTGTGTAAGAAACGACTTTAGTACCGAAGCACTTCCATTGATGTATCTAATTGGGTGATTGTGCTTGAATAGCATCCTTTAATAATTGAGCACTGGAAAATTCGCCGTTCAAAAGTTGTGCCATTGCTGCATAAAATGATGCATCACCCATCAGCTCTAGAAAGTAAGGACACATTGGCTGCCTGCGGCTAACCAGCCTGCTGTAGGAAAAGTCGCAGAGCTGGTTCACACGTATTTCCACAAAAGGTCTGCTGCTGTAATTGATGACACTACTAAGACTTTTGTAAGATTTATCTGTCACTTCTCCTCCTTACAGACTACCAATACATTCCTTGAACACATGAGAAAAGTTTCAGAAGAAAGCAGTTTTATGCACATACCGTCCCTGCATTTATCTAAGGCATTTACTATGCAAGAATAAAAACTTGAAGAACACAAGGTTGTGCTTCCTTTTCTGCATAAAATATTGCCGGCCTTTCCAAAGCAAATAAACGTTCACTGTAAGATGCTATGTAAACATCATGTCAAAGAGGTTGATTTGAATTAATGTTTTCTCTTTGAGAGGCTGACGCATATATCGCTGGGTCATTAGTAAATATTGCACCCTTGGATTATTTATCACATATAGTATATGCAATATGTATATTGGCCCGGATTCTATAAATAGTGCCTAACAGCCAGAGATTGTTTGGCATAGTTGTCAGTCAACCGCTAGGCATCTTTTATAGAATCGCACCTAGCAGCGCCTAACACGACTTAAGCACCAGTAGGCATCATAATGTTAGATGCCGGTATACAGTAGTAGGCGAGGGTTTTCCTGGCCTAACATGCCGGCACCTAACACAGACACCTACCAACATCTAAGTTACTCTATGCCTATTCTCCACCCCAACCAATCCTCTTTTCAGGTAGACGCAGCTAGGCGCCGCTAGGTGCCTTGCCGAGTTCCACACAGAAATTGAATTGTTTTCATAAAAAATGACAGTCTCCAACATGTCTCTTGCATTTAATTTGGCATCAGTGTAGCTTCTCGGGATCGAAATTCTACATGCAAAACTTGATGACCTTTTTAGAATCTGGAGGACTGCATGTAACTGCAAAGGGGCCATATACATGGACAAGTAAGTTACCCAACATAGGATACTATCAGTTGCATGCATTGTACGGAGCATTTAGGAATGTTACATTAGGCTAGCCATTGATTGACCTGTCATAAGTGAGTGTGCCTAACTTATAGTGCATCAGCACAGGTTTGTGCTAGTATTGCATAAAGGCATGAGCATGCTCTGAAGCCATTAGAGAAATAATGCTAAGCATGTCCCATTGTGGTGCGTCTACATCTTGGCGCCAAATTATAGACTTGCCCATTGTAACTGCACAAACACAATGGCTCTGGTTCTATCTATAAACAGTGCCTATGGCAGGCATCACTAGGTGGCTAGATCGGTGACACCTAGCCAAGTTCCACGTGGAACTCAACATTTTTTAATAGGCATAATTGCCGTACTAATTGAAAATGTCATTAAAAGCCAATTTTTAAAACAGTTAAATTTGTGTGGAACTTGGCAAGGCATCTACATGAAAAGCGGGTGTGGTTAGGGGTGGAGAATGGGCATAGAGTAACTTAGATGTTGGAAGGTGTCTGTGTTAGGTGCCGGTATGTTAGGCCAGGAAAATCCTTGCCTAATACTGTATACCGGCATCTAACATTATGATGCCTTCTGGTGCCTAAGCTGAGTTAGGCACAGCTAGGTGTGATTCTATAAAAGATGCCTAGCGGTTGATCGACAACTGCGCCAAACAGTACCTGGCTGTTAGGCACTGCTAGGTGCCATTTATAGAATCAGAGCTGGCACTAGTCAGGTGCTAATTGCCTCCAGCGCTGGTGTTAGGGTTTTGAACATCGGCCTATAAATATCTATAAACTAGATTAATCCAATTTAAGCAAATCTTATGAAGTCAACCCTTTCTGTTTGCCTGCAGCACACTAGCCACTAACAACTTGACTTTATGATGATGGTAAAACGAAGAGGGTAAACATTTATGCATCAGCAATCTACTTTGAATGATGAGTACTGAATAGAATTTTTACCTGAGGTCAGTGTTTTACTCTACAAAATAACAACTTTTCATCTTAGTCACTAATATCAGTTATTTTGTAGAGTAAAACACTGACCTCAGATAAAAATTGAATTTGTTTTAACAGTGCCTGGTGAGAGAGGAAGGAAGATAATTCAAAATCGGAAGGAAAAATGGATTAACCACTAGTAAACAACCAGATCCCCACCAGGTTAGGCCTATGAAAGTTGAATGCTTAACTGAGGGAAGAATCTCAGAATTGCCACTCCAGGGATCATAATAATATTATCCTTTTGGAAATTGTGGCAGGAGTATCTTTCATCGATTCAACACGTTAAGACTGCAAGATACGTCGCCTGACTTGCAACATCCGTCAGACTCTTAGGGCTCCTTTTACGAAGCCGCGGTAGCGGTTTAACGTGCGTAATAGCGCATGCTAAACTGCTGGCGGTGCTAGCCACTACCGCCTCCTTTTGAGCAGGTGGTAGTTTTTCGGCTAGCGCGGGGGTTAGCGCGTGATAAAAAGTTGCGCGTGTTTTAGCTGCTAACGCGGCTTTGTATAAGGAGCCCTTAATGTTCGGGGCTTTTGCTAAATACTTTATGCAATTACCACCTAAGCAGTCTTCCTGACACTGACACTAAGGATCAGTTGATTCAATCGAATCATGAGATAAGTGATCTTTTTTAGTCTACAAGTGTTATTTTTGGTTGAGACTTTAGATTTGCTATTTAGCAAAACGTGTTTATTCTCAATAGAGTTTTGAAGTGAAGTTAATGTCTATATATCCAATATTGTAGGTTTAGACGCAAATGTGTGTTGAGTTATTCTCAAACTAAATAGAATAGTAAAAAATTTGAAAATAATTTAAAGAACCACTTTTAGAGTAGTTACACTAACAGTTAGGCTTATAAAAGATATGCCAATATAGTCTGAAAGTGTTGAATCGATGAAAGATACTCCTGCTACAATTTCCCTATGATCCCTGGAGTAGCAATTCTGAGATTCTTACCTCAGTTAAGTGTCCAACTTTCATAGGTTAACCTGGTGGAGAGAGGAAGGAAGGCCAGAAGTGCCTGGCGATAGAGGAGTGACTGGTAATGATCCCTCGGCCCGATCACAAGAGAACAGTGCAAGAGTTCTAAGCATTGACCTGTTGGTGTTCTATACAATGGGGTAGGGTTGCGACACACCAGCCCGCCTAGTTCCACCTGGGTTTTTAAAAGCCGTCCGGACCCCCGGACATGTCCTCAAAAGGAGGATATGTGCGGGGGAAATCCGGATATCTGGTAACCCTACAATGGGGTCTATTTTATAAAGATATATTAGGTGTTTAACATCAGCTTATCAACAAGGCTTAATTACTGGGGGAACAGGTTGGAACAGAGTTGCAACACTTCTTTTCAGACTCCTAAACAGCAGGGGGTGCTCTGCTCCAACCTTTCCATTCCAGGCCGCTTGCATGAAAGGGGGGGAAGGGGGAGAGGTGAGCCTAGAGCACAGCAGAGAACAGTCACTCTGCTCCCGAATCCAGCCCCTTTTTCCTGTTGCTCTTGCCCTGACCCGCCACCCCTTCTCCCAATTCTACAGTCCAATCTCCTTTTCTGTCTACAAATTAAGCTCTGATTAACAGTTAACAGTGAGCTCCAATAATAGTTAATGCACCATGTTAACAATTAAGTGTTCAACGCAGCAGCTAATGCGCTAATGTAGAACTTCCAATTAGGAAGCAGGGAATGCACCTTGCAGTTATAGTGGATGTTGTGACCTTGCATTTACTGGTAATGCAACAGATTTAAGGGACAGTGAAGTATGCCTCAAGAGATGGAGTTAACGGATTCCACATTAGGTGCTCTCCCGAAGAAGAGAATGACACGGGGACAAATTTTCCCCCGTCCCCGCAGGAACTCATTCTCCTGTCCCGTCCCCGCAAGTTCTTTTCCTGTCCCTACCCCATTCCTGCAATCTCCATCCTCATCTGCAGAGGCTTGTGTGGTTAAGGCAGAGCTTACAGGAATGGGGCAGGGACAGGAAAAGAACTTGCGGAGACGGGACAGGAGATTGAGTTCCTGCGGGGACGGGGAAAAATTTGTCCTCATGACATTCTCTATCGCGAAGTGAGAGGAACCTCCCCATCCCCAGCAATTACTACAGAGGTTTTGTGGTTAGTTCAGGTTAACTTTTAGAGTTAACGCAAGACCACATATACAGTAAGCTTTTGCCATCCATAAGCAAGACTAGACAGATTATAAAGCAGAGGTCTCCCACATTGGCCCTCACCCAGTCGGGTTTTCAGGATTTTCCCCAATGAATAAGCATGAGCTCTATTTACATACAGTGGAGGCAGTATATGCAAATAGATCTCATGCATATTCATTGGGGGAATCCTGAAAACCTGACTGGGTGAGGGCCGACATTGGAGACCCCAGTCATAGGGTTACCAGACGTCTGAGACAACCTGGACATGTCCTCTTTTTAGAGGATTATCTGGGTTCCCGGAGGGATTTTCAAAACCTGGCCGTTTGCCCGGGTTTTTGAAGTCCTTGACCTCAAGGGGTGGGGGGAGAACAGTTCATTTGAAGGAACACCTGAATCTCAGGCGCAGTGGTTAAAAAACACTGCTCCATGTGACCCTGGGCAAGTCACTTAATCCCCCCCATTACCCCAGGTACATTAGACAGATTGTGAGCCTGCCAAGTCAGACAGGGAAAAAAGGTTTGAATACTTGAATAAATTACCGTAACGTAACCCGTGCTGAGCTCCCTAGGAAGAACAGCATAGAAAATAAAATAAATAAATATATAGAGGGTGCAGAGACGAGCAACTAAACTAGTGAAGGGTTTGGAGAAACTGGAATATGAGGATCGACTTAAAACACTGGGATTGTTCTCCCTTGAGAAAAGGAGACTGCGTGGGGATATGATCGAGACCTTCAAAATACTGAAAGGAATCGACAAAATAGAGCAGAGAAGATTATTTACATTGTCCAATTTGACACGGACAAGAGGACATGAAATGAAGCTAAGGGGGGGCAAGTTCAGGACTAATATCAGGAAGTTCTGCTTCACACAGAGAGTGGTTGGCATCTGGAATACTCTCCCAGGGGAGATTATTGCGGAATCGACAGTCCTAGGCTTCAAAAGCAAACTAGATGCATATCTCCCTGAGAGAGGCATATAAAGATATGGTTGGATATAAAATAACACTATAGTAAAGTCCCCTAATGAGAAGAAAATCACCAATATTTATACTACAAACATTCTCATATACGTAAGAAAGGTGTAAACCACCAATATTTAAACTCTACTCAGGGGGAGACCTCAGTAACGGAGCCCACGTACAGTCGTTTTTCACAGACCGAGGATTCAACGTGGCTCTATGCTCCTTAGCTCCAATCATTGGTCTCCTTCCCACCTATATTTTATCCTGTATTCTAAATGTTTTATATCTAAAAAATATTTCTTTATTTGTTATTTTATTTTTACTATTTAGTATTTTCTATTTCTGACTAATGCACATCTCACTACTTTTTTTTAAAATTCTAATTACTCTAATATAAAGGTAAGTCAGGTGTCTACACTCTTTCATTAAAGATCAAGCTGACATCACTTATACTTTTCAACTTTCAACTGGTTGTTAAACATTTAGTACTTATCAATCGTATGTTTTAAAAGTACTTAGCTTTCAGTTTTTAGCTTTCATTTTTAGACAGCGCTCGTATCTCATGCAATACCAACGTGGCCAGCGTTTCGTAGACTTGAATGTTTGTCTACTGCTTCAGGGCTATTTTCCACGTATACCAAGCTGCTGTAAAAAACCAAAAGGATTTTTATATATAAGAATTGCTCTTTAAGGTCTAATTCAGTCCTTACAAACTGACAAGACTACCAGTTCTTACTTACTTGTTCAACACACACTATCAGTCATCTCAATCAATTCCAAAATGGCCACAGCCTCTATTTAACTCGGTAACGTCATGACATCAGAGCAAACGTCATTGACGTCATGACGTACCCGATACCCAAGGGAACCCGTTAATGTTACCTAAATTGTAACTAATTGTATTCAGAAAAAATGTTGCCACTCTATATGTTTATTTAATCCATTAGGATGTAAAGTATTCAGACGATTAATCCATCTTTGCTCATGTTGGGCAAGAATTCTACAAAAGTCCCCCCCTCGTATATTTGGTTGTAATACTTCAATAATCAATGCTTTTAAAGTTACAAATTCATGATGTTTAGCTATACAGTGCCTTGCCAACGGAGCACCTAAATTATGATTTTTAATGGTGCTCTTGTGTTCAGTAAGTCGGACACAAAATTTTCGAGATGTCTGACCGACATATATCAGGTCACATGGACATTTCAGGACATAAACAACACCTTGGGTTTTACAGTTTGAATTGTGTTTAAGGATGTATTCCTTTTTGTCTCCTGGATTAGTAAATCGATTAGTACATTCCATCATCGTACACAGCGAACATTCCCCACATTCACGATGGCCTAAATAATTTTCAACCTCCATAGATTGTAGTTGGGGAAGTTGAGACGGGCAAAGCATTTCTTTTAAATTCCTGGTGCGACGGTAGGCAATTCTTAAAGAGTAGTCTTTAAATGTCCCAGCTATTTTCAGCATCGCCCAGTGCTTCCTGAGAGAACGTGCAATTTGGTAACTGTTTTTTGAGTATGTTAAAACACATGTCATCTGTTTATCATCTGTTGAACTTGTAGTCATCGACTTAGGTTGTAGTAAAAGTTCTCGATGGTTGTAATACGCTCTTTTATAAGCCTTAGCTATAATGTTAGAGGGATAACCTCGTTGTAGGAGCTTTTCCTTTAAATGAGTGGCCTGATGTTTAAATTCATAATCAGACGTACATATCCGCCTAATTCTCAAAAATTGAGAGAACGGGAGGCTCGCTTTTAAAGATCTAGGATGTGCACTGGAGAAATGTAACATAGCATTACTATCTGTAGGCTTCGTGTATACTTTAGTACTAAATACACCATCAACAACTTTAATCTGTACATCCAGAAATGATATCTCAATTTCACTACATATAGAGGTAAATTTTACTTTAGGATGACATATATTAATATATTCCAAAAACAGATTCAACTCAGCATGACCTCCATTCCAGATCATGAAAATGTCATCGATATACCGGACCCATAACTTTATTTTGTCTTGAAAATGTGAGGGATATATCCATTTCTGCTCAAATGAGTCCATAAAGAGGTTAGCTACAGATGGAGCCATTGTAATGCCCATTGCAATCCCCGAACTTTGTTGAAACAGTTGATCTTCGAATATAAAAAAACTAGTTTGAAGAACAATTCTGGCTAGTTGATAAATGAATTCAGTAGGGACCTTGGGGTTTGTTCTCATATCCAACAGGTTCCTAATGATTTCTAGTGCCTCTTCTTGAGGGATGATAGTATATAATGAGCAGACATCAATGGTAACCAATATAGATTGTTTATCTGGACTCGTTTGATTAATAATTCTCAAAAATTGAGTGGTGTCCTGGACATAGGAGGCAGTTTTTTTCACAGCATCTTGTAAGAATTTGTCAATGTAGATAGAGGATGCTTCCAACAGAGCTCCTCTATTGGAAACAATCGGCCTACCCGGGGGGGAACTTAAGGATTTATGGATTTTCGGGAGAAGGTAGAAAATAGGAATTTTTGGATGCCTGACATTGAGAAAACCAAATTCTTTCTTCGTTAAAAAGCCTTTATCAAGTGCCTTCTTCGTCAATGTATTAATCTTGTGTTGTATATGTTCAGTCGGATCCACAGATAAAATTCTGTAGTCATCACTCAAAAGTTGCCTATAAGCTTCTTTAAGGTAATCCACCCTATTCATGAGCACTATTTTGCCCCCTTTATCAGCTCGTCTGATGATAAGTTCTTTATCTGCCATTAAAGTTTTAATGGCAGAATTTTCATTCCGACTAATATTATGAGCACGTTTAAACTGACCTCTTGTATTAATTTGAGCAATATCTGCTTTCATGAGTTTGTGGAATGTTTCAAGTACTGGGTCAACAGGACCTGGTGGGACCCACATAGACTTAGGGGTCACTAACGATTCCACTTTATCTATACTAAATAGTATACTACTAAATAGTAAAAATAAAATAACAAATAAAGAAATATTTTTTAGATATAAAACATTTAGAATACAGGATAAAATATAGGTGGGAAGGAGACCAATGATTGGAGCTAAGGAGCATAGAGCCACGTTGAATCCTCGGTCTGTGAAAAACGACTGTACGTGGGCTCCGTTACTGAGGTCTCCCCCTGAGTAGAGTTTAAATATTGGTGGTTTACACCTTTCTTACGTATATGAGAATGTTTGTAGTATAAATATTGGATATAAAATAAGCCAGGTGTATACCTAGCAGGGCCTCCGCGTGTGCGGATCGCCGGACTTGATGGACCGAAGGTCTGATCCGGAGATGGCGCTTCTTATGTTCTTATGTTCTTATATACGGTATATTATATATTTGTGTTTGAAACATCTTTCAGATCAGTTGGAAAAAAGAGAGATTTGGAGCAGGGGCACATTGTTTATTAAAGATTATAGTGCCTTTGCATTTATAGGGAAATTAGCTTCTGAGTACATCTTTTAATAACAGCCACTATCCCAGAAATCTGCTATTATTCACTGCACATGTTCATTGACCCCACAGCCATTGCTTTGAGTGAATATAATGCCACAGGTCTTATGACTTCCATCGACATATTTGTATATATTATTATTATACATCTTTAATTCTTAATTAAATACATGGGTACCACAACTAACTGACCTGCTGGAGGAATAGCCTAATGGTTAGTGCCAGTAGCATACCAAGTGAGGCAGTCTGCCCCGAGTGCAGGGAGTAGGGGGGGGTGCATTTTGCCACCCCTGCCCACTTTGACGTCAACTTCCACTTCCAGGATGGAGGACCAACAAAGCCAACAACTGTGTGCAGGTGGGCCATGGCCCCATGACCTCTCCGTGCGCCCTCCCACTGCCTGGAGGAAGGGGGTGCTCTGGCCAGAGAAGACAGTTAAGTATGCCACTGGTTAGTGCAACAACCTGAGAATGAAAGGAACCAGGATCAATTTACATTGCAGTTCCTTGTGACTTTGCCCCAGGTACAAAATAAGGACAATGGTATGCAAACTGCTTTGTTTGTAACTATGGAAAGGTGGTATATCAAATCTATCCCCTTTCCCTTTTCTGGGCCAGAGGCTTGGGCCCCTCCCAGTTCATCCCAGGGTGCACTGGGAAAGGGTCTAAGGCCTGATCAGTCCAGGTGCCTAAGGCCCCTCCTATGGGCCTATGGGAGAGGCCTTAGATGCCTGGGCCAATCAGAGTCTTACACCCCTCCCAGTGCATTCCAGGGTGCACCAGGAAATGGAAGGCTCACCATTTAACTAGGCAGGCTTGCCGGCAGGAGGGAGTGGGCATCCCTCTGCCGATGTTCCATTAAAGGTACAAGGAGGTGTGTTGGGGATTTCAGGCTCAGGTTCTCTGTTTGGATGGGTATTGGGAGGGATCAGTGGATGGGTGGGTAATTAGGAGGGAGAGAGAGAGGAATCGAGGATTTCCCTGCCAGTTCAGTTAATTGCTGCAGAGAAATTCCTGATCAGCTTAGCCAGCCAGAAGCCACGGTTTCGAGGAGTCCTGCTGGCTCAGCTGATCGGCGATTTCTCTGCCATGACCAGCTGATAGCACACTGTGGACTATTGTCGGGATCCCCTAGCAAAGATAGGTGCCGGGAAGTAGGCCAGGGTTTTTCAGGCCTACATTTCTGGCACTTATCTTTGCATGAATTGCGCCTACATAGGCGCTTGAGGCGTGATTGAGGCGTGATTCTCTGTCACTGTCAGGTAATTGACACATGATCGGCAGCCACTTTTAAGGTGGCCGCTGGTTAGAGAATAAAATAGCTGATTTTCCATTTTTTTTGCATTAATGGCCAAGCAGTAACATTAAAAAAATGACCACGTTAGCACCAACCAACCCCTATTTTGTAGGTGATAATAGCTGTCATGGTAATCCTGTGCTAATCAATTAGTATATGGTAATGTAAATGTGCTGATTAGCATAGAAATACCCTCCCTCTGCCCACAGACATACCCCCTCCCATACAAATATATAATTTTTTTAGTACGCAATTAGTGTGTACCTATATGGCATATACTGCAGGACACCTGAGTGCATCCCACAGCATGCCATTTTAAGCTGTGGTAAGTGCATGTTGGTGCATACAAGAACTTAGTAAAAGAACCCCTTAGAATTTTAGAACCAGCAACAAAAGAAGAAAACATCAACGTTCCACAGTAGAGGAGAATCCAAAACAAAGCAAGAAGTGGAACCGATGTCCTGGATGAAAGTGTACTGACAACCAAAATTTAAAACAATATAATGAGGCTGACGTAAGATGAATGATAAACATTCCGGGTCCGAAACAGTATATCTTTTGGCTAAATGTAGCCTTCCTCGGGGGGTCCATAGGTATGAAAGCAAATGTCCTAATGAAAATATAAAGTGAAGTCCGTTTTATAAGATCTGAAGTAGAGAATGACACGGTGACAAAATTCATCACTGTTCCCGTCCCCGCGGATAACCGCGGGAAACCATCTTCATGTCATTCTTTAAGGAGAGAGGGAAGAATCAGAGTATAATTGGCCACAACCACTGACCTGCAAGCTTTGCTTTGAATAATGCTGGTGTAGAAGGACAGAGGATGAAATAGACACTAGAAAATTACATGGGTTTATTTCCCGCGGTTATCCGCGGGGACGGGAACGGTGATGAATTTTGTCAACGTGTCATTCTCTAATCTGAAGCAGCAAAGTCTTGTAACTAGATTACAGCCCCAATAATGGGCAAGACACGATGCCTCCGTAAGCCCCTTAGAAACGTATCCAGTTATGTGCCAGCTTTCTAAACATCTATATTATATACTTCTTTTGGGGAGTGTGTGGCACAGTGGTTAGAGTTACAGCCTCAGCACCCTGAGGCTGCAGGTTCAAATCTCACACTGCTTCTTGGGACCCTGGGCAAGTCACTTAATCCCCCCATTGCCCCAGGTACGTTAGGTGGAGTGTGAGCCTACCAGGACAGATAGGGAAAAATGTTTCAGTACCTGCATATAAAACACTTAGAGGGGCATAATCGAAAGGGACGTCTAAGTCTGTTTGCGTCTAAAGTCGCAAGTCATCCAAAGTAAAAAAAACAGCTTAGGACACGTTTTTGAAAATTACGTCCAAAATTTTTTTTTGTTTCGAAAATCGTCTAATTATACGTCCTGCCGATCTGATTGTCCAAGCCGCTAAATCGTCCATCTATATACCACATTTCCATCCAACTTTTCATCCAAGTCAAAAATGCCTAGAACAAGCCCTGTTGGACGTGGGAGGGGTCTGCAAAGTGAAGGACTGAACACCCAGACATGGCACTTAAATAGTGGGGTACCTTACAGGGCACTGCTGTGAACTTTACAAAAAGGGTGCCATGTCTTTTCACTACAGCACCCTTATAGGTCACGGTGAGACCCCCCAAACCACCTCCAGAATCTCCTAGACCCACTTATCTACCACACCAATAGCCCTTATGGCTGCAGGAGCCACTTATATGCCAGTAAGAAAGGGTTATGGGGATATATAGGGGAGTGCACATGTTTAAGTATCAATGCATTGATTACAGGGGCTTATGGGCATGGGTCCTCCTCTCCATGGGTCCCTAACCCACCCCCAAGATGGCTTAAGACGCCTCTGTGCTGGACGACTAGACTTTCCTATGCCAGGCTGCCAGGTAATGATGGTCTGGAGGCTGAATTTTAAAGGTGTGATTAATATTTTTTTATGGGGGTTGGGGGGTTGAGGATAACTGGGGTAGTGTGTGGGGGTCTATTTTATGTGTTTTCAGTGCTTATCTGGTGACTTTAGGTGGGTTTTTGTGACTTAGACCATGTTTTACATGGTCTAAGTCACAACATCCAAATTCCGTCGATCCTAGGCTGAATAACATTCGGTTATACATGCTGTACGACTAAGTCTAAGCCGGCCCACGTCCCACCCAACTCCCGCCCTCTACACTCCTCCCGAAATGCCCTTTCGTTCAGCGCCACTATGTAGGCCTAGGTCGTTTAGAAATATGTCCAAAACCCATTTTTATTATCGGCACTTGGACGTATTTGGGAAATGTTTGTCCAAGTGCCGACTTAGGCCGGTTTTTGGATGTTTTTTCTTTTGATTATGAGCCCCTTAGGCTATAAGTGGTATATAAACACATAAATAAAATGGATATTCATGCTACATGTACCTAGGCTCCAATTTTATAAAAGGCGCCTAAAAATTAGGCACTGAGGAATGCAGCGCATAGTACCTTTTAATCTTCAATTAGGTGTCATTTATAGAATTGTTATTTTTTTGGTTCTTTCTTTGGGATTCTTTAAGTTGAAAGGTTTTTTTTTCTTCTGTTGTGCCTTTTATTGGATTTTTGCACTGTTTCTCCCCTCATGCTCCCCTTTATCTATCCCTGGTATGTATGAAAACATTTGTTTGTATATTTCTTTCATGGATACTCTAATTAGATTGTGAACCCATTGGGCCAGGGAGGGAAATTACTTAAAGTACCTGATTAGTTTTGTGGTCATTATATTAGTCAAATCTTAATTGATTTTTGTAAACCGCTTTGAAGCCTGCATTAAATTAATTCATACCTAGCCATGCCTAAAATGAACTTAGGTGTCCCCTATTTATGTGAAGCACCTAAATCCATTGTAGGCACCTATCCAGAAAACACGACCAAGATCTGCCCACAATCCACCCTTCACCACGTCCACTTTCTGGTAGGCAACTCAGGCTAGACGCCTACCGAGTTTGGTGCCTGTCACCCAATTAATTTTAATTTGAGCTAATTATCACAGCAATTAAGTCTATTAAATAATTGTTCGGCACCTATCAGCTAGGCATGCCGATCTAGGTGCCTAACTTTAGGCGTCTTTTATAGAATCAGGCCTTAGCGCATAAGCGCCCATTTTGCATTATGTCAGCAGGTTCTGTTCTAAAATACAGGCAAAAACTAAGGGCTCCTTTTACAAAGGTGCGCTAGCGTTTTTAGCGCGCGCTATAGTGCGCTCTACCTGAAAAACTACCGCCTGCTCAAGAGGAGGCGGTAGCAGCTAGCGCACGGCATTTTAGTGGGCACTATTCCGCGCATTAAGGCCCTATCGCACCTTTGTAAAAGGAGCCCTAAGACACACTGACCTGTATGTCTCAATTCCTCTTCTACAGCCTTTCTAAAGTGGTGCTGTTATTTTATTTATTTGGCTTTATATGATTACTTATGTGAATTTTGCCCTTTCTAAATGCTCTTTTACAGTTCGTTGCTGGAAAGAAGTGGGCAATAGTATGGCAGACCTTAAAATAGACATACCCCCTGGGGACCATATCCATTAATATTTATTAGTAATCTGTTTTTAACGCACGCACCAGATTAGCGCGCGCTACCCGAAAAACTACCGCCTGCTCAAGAGGAGGCGGTAACGGCTAGCGCATGCGGCATTTTAGCATGCGCTATTCCACGCGTTAAGGCCCTAGCGCACCTTTGTAAAAGGAGCCCTAAGTTCTTGGAGTAAGCAATATGAAATACTGTAGATTTTCCTGTTGAGATCTTCCAGGTATTATCTGGTGACTTGGATTGGAGACAGGGCACTAGTTTTGAGGATCACAGGGCAGCCCTTTATACATTAGAGAGAAAACCACCAACCAATTTGAATGTTTTAAGTGAGCTGCTCCATCTATTCCTAATTCAGTCCCCATCACCAAACACAAACACTTTATTTGGATTTAAATTCCAAGGAAAGCAAAAGGATTAATAACGGTACATAAATCTTTTAATTGAGGGTCCCTTGCCATCACACAGGTACTGTGCAAAGAGGAGGAATTTATGGAGCAAGTAGCTGCTGATTCTCTTGACAATAAGGATGTTCTGCCATCATAATTTCTTCATACAAACACACCATGCATGTGCCAAACCTGCAGATTTTCTACTCAAAGTTCAGGAATCCCCTACTCCCCACTGCCCTCCAACCCTGCCATCAGATTAACCAGTCCCCTTAACTGCATCCATGACATCCTGTTTGTCTGGCTTGGCTGTTTAGATTGTAAGCTGAACAGGAACTGTCTTCTTTGTGACTCTGTACAGCACTGTAGTAGTAGTAGTAAAGTAAGCCCATATAAAGTGAATTACAATAATCAAGTTGTTGAATCATTAATGCATGTATTAATATATTCAGTGCCAGTTTTATGTGCACAAAAAGAGTGGTGGTAGATTTTTTTTTGTTTGTTTGTTTGTTTTTGAGGAGGAGGGTTTGTATTTACTGCACCTTAGGTGCAAAACCTAAGGTTTAAGGAAGAGTGACCAAGATGATAAAGGGGTTGGAACTCCTCTCGTATGAGGAAAGACTAAAAAGCGTAGGACTCTTGTCACAACCCTAGCCCTAAAGCTCGGCTTGTGCCAGGAAAGGCTATTCCTAAATCTAGCCTGGCCTTGAATAGGGCCAACCAGTGTGACAGAGTAAACCCCAATAGAAAGGTAGGCTCCGAATTGCCACTTAAAACCCAGCTTACAGAACCCTGGGGAGGTGAGGACTATGAGGGGAACAGCCTGGATCAGCCACAGAACAATTCCTCTAGCTCAGCTAACTCCCAGCTGCAGGACTTAATTAGAAGTCCTGGGAAATCTAAGGAGAAGCTGCAGGTTGCCCTGCCCCCTCATAGAACAGGGCGTGGTCGTCTCAGTGCTCTTGAGGCAGCACTGAGGAAGATTCAGGCAGTCTGCCCTGGGTCAGCCCAGGAAGGAGGTTTGCAGGACTGCTCTCCTGAACCTCACCACTTTCATGATATTGAGATGGTGGATACAGCCCCTGTCTCTGAAGCCAACCAGCTAGCTGAACCGGAGTCCATGGACTTTATGGAAACTATCATGGATACAGAAGCTTGTCCCATGGAAGAAAGCTAAGTACAATTCCTGTGTTTTGTTGTGCTTAAGTTTGTGAACTTTTTTTGGGGTTTTTTTTTTTATTGGAACCTGTTTGCACCTGGGTGGAGTCGTGAGCAGTGCTGGGCTCACTGCAAGGTGCCTGAAGCTGGAAACCTTTTTCCAGGTTTAATTTTGCTGGACTGTTTGGTTTGTGTTTGCCTTTTGAAAGTTAAGGGAAACTACAATTTGGACTTTGTGCAGGGGTGTTAGAGCTGGGGAGAATCCACGTAAGATCCTTGGTTGGGATTGTGGGGCCATTTGTGGCATTCTGTTTAAAACAGAGTTAAATTAGTGGATTCATCTACTCCCCTCCCCCACCAACTACTGCTGAGTTGGTTGGGGCCAGGCCTGCTTCAATCTAGGCCTGGGTACAGTACTTTCTTTCTTCAAAGGAAGTGTTATAGTTTATTTCTGCCTGTTTGCTAAAGACAGAACTATTAAGGCTGAACTCTTACAGTTTAAGGAGATACTTACCTGTGATACCTGCAAGGAAGGTGTGGGTTGTTTGTTTTTGCAACTCAGTTTTATTTTTTCATGTTTTCCTGTGTTCATGGAAAGAATAGACTGAACCCTGTTCAGGATTTGTAACCACAATAAAGTGGGACTTTATTTTTACTTTGAACTTATTGTTTTGACCTATTTCTGCTTCTTTATTGACTGAGAAACCAGCAGGACTTCCAGCCTCTTCTGGAAGCACGTAAGACGCAGGCTATTCTGGGCGCTGACCGGAGCCGGCGTCGCCACACTCTGCAGCTTGGAAAAGAAATGGCTGAGGGAAGATATGATTGAAGTCTACAAAATCCTGAGTGGAATAGAAAGGGTACAAGTGGATCGATTTTTCAGTCTGTCAAAAATTACAAGGATTAGGGAGTTACAGGGAGTTACAGGATTAGGAAGTTACAGGGAAATACTTTTAAAAACAATAGGAGGAAATATTTTTTCACTCGCAGAATAGTTAAGTTCTGGAATGTATTGCCAGAGGATGTGGTAAGAACAGATAGCGCAGCTGGTTTTAAGAATGGTTTGGACAAGTTCCTGGAGGAAAAGTCCATAGTCTGTTATTGATAAAGACATGGGGCAGGCACTGCTTGCCCTGGATCGGTAGCATGGAATGTTGCTACTCTTTGGGTTTGGGCCAGCTACTAGTGACCTGGATTGGCCACTGTGAAAACGAGCTACTGGGCTTGATGGACCGTTGGTCTGACCCAGTAAGTCTATTCTTATGTTCGCAGTTTCTGAAGCTAAGTACCTTTTTGGATTTGGATTATTGTGAAAGATTTTTTCAAAAATGTACATTTCATGAGTATTTAACTAAAAAAAACTATTTGAAGCCTATGAAGAGCTAGGTGAATCACGGGCAGAGTGGCTCATGTGAAACTAATCTCCACTGAGACTTATGAAGATTATAGCTGTGCCTTGAGCACATGTACAAGGTTTGAAAGTAAGAAAAATTCATTGACCTAATCAACTTAATTCTATGGCCAATTTTCAAAGGGCATATGTATGAAAAATGTAATACCCTTTTTGTTAAATTAGGTCCTAATTATTTTGTAGGAAAAAGATAATATGGTTTTTTACATTTGGAAATTAACTATTTTGAAAGTACTGTAGATTACCACAATTCCTGTGGGCTGGGACAGGTGGGCCAAGGCTGCTAGGCAGGGATGTATGTTTGGGGAGAGAGAGAGACAGTTACCCCCTCTTTTACTAAGGTGCGCTAATCGAATTAGCGCGTGCTAAATGCTAACATTTCCATAGACTAACATGCACGCGTTAGCATTTAGCATGCACTAAATTGATTAGTGCACGCTAATCGGTTAGCGCACCTTAGTAAAAGAGGGCCTTAATGTGACTATCAGGGTGACAGAGAATGGAGAAATACTGGGGTGAAAGAGCAATGATATTTTAGTGCTAGAAATATACATTATATGTATTAATTTTTTTTAGTTCGTGTGGTAGAATAGTAAGTCTTTTTAGTTTTTAACACCCCCTTTTTTTTTTCTAAGCTGCGATAGAGGTTTCTACTAGTGCTGCCCGATTCAGAGAAAAATATTTCGATTCGATTCGATTCACCCTGTTGAATCAATTTTTTGATTCGATTCACTGTTAATGACACAGCTTTTTAAGTTTAAACATTTTATTTAACCAAGGCAATATCATATCAAAAATTCCCAGCTTCCATCCCCAGCCCCCTGTCGATTCTGATCTTCCATCCCCAGCCCCCCTGCCGATTTCAGCTTCCATCCCCAGCCCCCCTGCCGATTCTGAGCTTCCATCCCCAGCCCCCAAGACTCACCAGCCCCCCTGCCAATTCTGAGCACTCTCTGCCGATTCTCAGCCCCCCTGCCGATTCTGAAGCCCCCTGCCGATTCTGAAGCCCCCTGCCGATTCTGAGCACCCCCTGCCGATTCTGAGCACCCCCTGCCGATTCTCAGCCCCCCCTGACGATTCTCAGCCCCCCCTGCCGATTCTCAGCACCCCCTGCCGATTCTCAGCCCCCCTGCCGATTCTGAGCCCCCCTGCCGATTCTGAGCACCATCTGCCGATTCTCAGTCCTTCCTGCCGGTTCAGTTACTTACTCGACTGGATGTGGAATCGCAGGGAAGAGAGGAGAAATGCAGAGACAGCCATAAAATACCCTTTGCTTCCGACTGGTCCTCTGTACAAGGTCTGCTCGCTCCCCCTCGACGCTCCCATGTCCTTTCGTTTCTTCTGATGTAACTTCCGGTGTTGCAAAACCGGAAGTTACATTAGATGAGAACGAGTCCGGCGGCTGGCAATGAAAAAAGAATGAACTTTAATCGGGATGAATCGGTAAGTCCGTTTTTTTACAAAAACAAACCGATTCGAATCGATTCACCTGATTTGAATTGGTGAACCGATTCGAATCGTGAATCGGGCAGCACTAGTTTCTACCATGGCTCAGAGTGCTAAATGCTCTGACGCTCATAGAATACTTATGAGTGACTGGGCAGTGTCAGAGTATTTAGCGCTTCAGGCCATGGCAAAAACCTCTACCATGGCTTAGTAAAAGAGGTCCTAAGTTTTTCAATATGTATAGGCTGCATTATTGATGTTTTCATGAGAATTTTTTTATCCACGTTTGTCGTCCACTATATAGTAACATAATTAGGTGAAGGTTTGGACGTGTTATGTGTGTGATCAAGCTAAGACATTTCAGTAGTGCACAGGCATCTGCAGCAGTCATATTTATTGGTTTTTCCCAGTCTGATGTCTCCAGTGCTGCCTTTCCACAAGTACAATTGTCTACTGTGAGTCATATTGTTGTTGGTTTTTTTGTATTTTACGGATGGGCTTGCTGGTGGAAAGCCTGTGCCAATGAAATGATGACAGCACAATCAGAAAAGCTTTTGTATGGTAAGATCTATGGGGAATGTTCTAGTCCTTCTTGGCATTCTTTTACCTGTGGAACAACCTTGCCAGATGTTCAATTTCTGTACTTAGATATGTATATAAATATGTTTCTCGCAGTGACTTCTGGGATTTCATTTTGAGGCCAACAAACTTGTCTGCAAATCTTTTACAGAGATAGGGGATCATTATGCATTATAAACATCCCAAAACATCTATTAAAAAAAGCTGACATTTGGATTTTTACGTGTTTAAAAAAAAAAGTCTGGACCTTTTTTTGTTTTGAAAAATCAAATTTTGGGCCCTCCGTATAGCAAATATTTGCCCATAGGGCCACATTCTATATATGGCACCTAAAAAAAATTGGCATTTGCTAGAATGGTGCTTTTTGCGCTGCTACAAGTGCATGTACCTTTTATAGAATTGTGCTTAGTGCCTGTGTGTGACACATAACTTTGGTGCAGGCATTTGGGGCAGCTGAAACTAGTCCTAAATGCTTATGCTAAGTTGTGCACGCATTGGGCGTATTCTATAACAACACTCCCGACCTGCCCCTGGCCACACCGTTTTCAAATTTGTGCACTGCAACTGGCACATACTTTTTTACAGAACTGCGCTTTTAATTAGTCCCAATTAGTGTCAATTATGGCACTAACTGCCAATTATCAGTGCCGATTATGCCAATTGATCAATTAAGTTGTGTGCATACATCTGCTACGAACACCAATGTAAGCGCACAACTTTAGATGCCATATACAGTACAGAGTTTGGGGGATAGTCAGTTACAAGGGAAACTGTATATATATATTCGTTACTATGAACAGTGGCATACCAAGGGGGGGGCGGTGCGCCCCGGGTGCCAGCCCTAAGGGGGTGCTCCCGGCCTTGCCGTTCAGTCTCCCCCCACCCCCGAAGGACCGCTCGCCCCACTGATCTTCCTGCACCACCTGTGAAGCAGCCCGCAGCAGGATCGCGAAGTCAGCTTCAGCGATCCCTGCGCTGCTTAGGCGCTGCTTCCTGCGCCGCGATCCCGCCCCTCCTCTGATGTCAGAGGAGGGGCGGGACCGTGGCGCAGGAAGCAGCGCAGGGATCGCTGACGCTGACTTCGCGATCCTGCTGCGGCTGCTTCATAGGTGGTGCGGGGAGGCCAGGGGGGCGAGCGGTCCTTCGGGGTGGGTCGGGGCATCAGGCCTTCAGGGTGGGGCGGGCGGGCAGGCAGGCAGGCTTTCAAGGGGGAGAGGGCGACAGGCAGGCAGGCAGGCCTTCAAGGGGGGACAGGCCTTCGGGGGGGGTGCAGACCTTCAAGGGGTGCAGGCCTTCAAGGGGGGGTAGGCAGGCCTTCAGGGAGGGTGCAGGCCTTCGGGGGGGGTGTAGGCCTTTGGGGGGGTGCAGACCTTCAAGGGGGTGCAGGCCTTCAAGGGGGGGGGACAGGCCTTCAAGGGGGGAAAGGCAGGCAGGCCTTCAAGGGGGGGACAGGCCTACAAGGGGGGGACAGGCCTTCGGGGGGGTGCAGACCTTCAAGGGAGTGCAGGCCTTCAAGGGGGGGGTGCAGGCCTTCAAGGGGGGGACAGGCCTACAAGGGGGGGACAGGCCTACAAGGGGGTGGGACAGGCCTTCAAGGGGGGCAGGCCTTCGGGGGAGTGCAGGCCTTCGGGGGGGTGCAGGCCTTCAAGGGGATGCAGGCCTTCGGGGGGGTGCAGGCCTTCAAGGGGATGCAGGCCTTCAAGGGGGGGAAAGGCAGGCAGGCCTTCAAGGGGGGACAGGCCTACAAGGGGGGGGGAGAAGCTACAAGGGGGTGGGACAGGCCTTCAAGTGGGGGACAGGTCTTTGGGGGGATGCAGGCCTTCGGGGGGTGCAGACCTTCAAGGGGGGGACAGGCAGGCAGGCCTTCAAGGGGATGGGACATGCCTTCAAGGGGGGTACAGGCCTTCAAGGGGGGACAGGCAGACCTTTAAGGGGGGGACAGGCCTTTGGGGGGGACCATGATTTAGAAGTACACGGAGGGAAGGGGGTGTTCAAACAGACGTGCATATGCCAAACTTTGGGGGGGGGGGGGAAGAAATAATGGGTCTGAAAATAGAGGAGAGGGAGAGAGATAATGGACCATGGGATTTAGGGAGGGAAGGAACAGAAAGGGAGAGAAATTGGACACAAGGGATGGTGTGGAGGAGGGATAGAGATACTGGATAGGAGGGTAATTAGGAAAAGAAAGGGAGAGATGGTGGACTCTGGGGTGGTGGGGAAGGAGGGAGAGATGCCGGATGAAAGGGTATTTAAGAAAAGGTGGATCTGTGGAGGGAGATGAAAAAAAGGAAAGATACCAGACTTCCTGGGAAGGGAAGGGAAATGGAAAGGGAGGACAGAGTTGGCAGATGGATGGTTAGCATGCAGAAAGAAGGAGACCCTGGCAAGCAAGTTATCAGAAGAAAACCAGAGCCTTGGACCAACAAGATTTGAAATATAACCAGACAACAAAAGGTAGAAAAATTAATTTTATTTTCTGTTTTGTGATTATAATATGTCAGATTTGAAATGTGTATCCTGCCAGAGCTGGTGTTGGACTGCAAACGTGAGCTAGGATTTAACAGAGAGAGGAAAAGTCCTTTTTGTTTCTTTATTTTATTTACACCACAGCGCCAGTGTGGTTAGGAGAAGCCAAAGGGGGTGAAAAAGCTATAAAATCCACCAGGAGTTTTGAAAAAAATCACCCAACTGGGCAGGAAAATCGAATTGAAAAACCAATTCAATAGGGCTGAATCGAATCAAAATTTTTTTTCCTGTATCTGGCAGCATTAGTTTGCGCTACTGTCTTAGACTTTAGGACCTGGGATTGGGGAGAGATGGCATCCTCAGTACTTTATAATGCAAGTGAAACGAGGATTTGGTCAGACTTTTGAAGGATCTGCAGAAAAAAAATATTGTATAGGCTGGGGACATGAGACAGCAGGAAATGGGAACTTTTCTTCCTTCTATTTTTGTGAATGGAAAGGCTGAGGATGTCAGAGAGTTCAGTTAAAATATGTGCTTTATAAGAAAATATAATAATGTGTTTTATAAAGTTTATAGCATAGCTGGCCTACCCAGTGAGGTGTTCCTAGTGGTGATGGTGGCAGCGTGTCAATGTGTTGAGAGGAAGAGGTGGTCTGTGAAATTCTGCTGAGCAAACTCCGGGCCCATTTCCACCCCCCAGTTAGTCCACTCCACTCAACTGGTTCACACACTGAGTGGGTCTTTGGGTGTTGTTTTGGGATCTCTTCCAATGGTTTATCTCCTTCTGGTCCAAGGAAGGAAACTTTGTTATCCTTAGCATTGACCTACAGAATATGTTTGTAACAGCGTTGCTTGTGTGGCATTAGGCTATGTAGTGATCGAAAGAAAAAAACAGACCTTTGCACATTTTTTCACTATATGGTGGGTGTATGAGGAGATTCACATTTCCTGCACAGCTAAGTCCATGTGAAGTTACCTTGTGCTGTATTTGACATCTAGCAAGGTCTCTGTTTGAAAGGAAAGATCTAAACTTAAAAATGAAGTGGCCAGAAGTTATGGTAAAAGCAGATAGTGTAGCTGGTTTTAAGAAAGATTTGGGCAAATTCCTGGAGGAAAAGTCCATAATCTGTTATTAAGACATGGGGGAAGTGTCTGCTTGCCCTGGATCGGTAGCATGGAATGTTGCTACTCTTTGGGTTTTGACCAGGTATTAGTGTCCTGGATTGGCTACCATGAGAATGGGCTACTGGGCATGATGGACCATTGGTCTGACCCAGTTAGGCTATTCTTATGTTATGTTCTCATCTGTAGGGGCCTTTGTTTTCACTTCTTATTTTAATGTATTTTTTTTCTGGGAACTTATCAGTGTTTTTTATAATGGGAACAAAAATGGAAGAGAATTAATGTGTGTGGGATGAGGGGGTAACTAATTTCTTCAGCTAAATAATTCAATCCACTTCAAACAGACATAGGAGAACTCACGCACCATTCACACACCCTCCAACCAAAAACGTCAAAAGAAAAAAACTGTTTGACAACCTCCTAGCCATTTGAGCTGCAACACTCGACCCCCAACTCTACAACCAATTGACATCGACCACGGACTGCAAAACCTTCAAAAAGAAATAAAAACCCTTCTATTCATAAAACACATAAAACCGAACTAACACAATCAGAACTGTCCCAAGCATCACCTGCAACTACTCCATATGTACTTCTGATGTCATGACAATTCAGACATAATTTATGTTATGTTGTGTTTGGAATATAAGAAAATTTTCACTGCCTGTTTCTATTCTGACCATTTATTCTGTTTCATGGTCATTACAAAAAATATTTTTTTTACATAGGGGGGGTGTCAAAAAATGATGGGCCCCGGGTGCCACATACCCTAGGTACGCCACTGACTATGAATAAACTTCTTTTGGTGCAACAGCACATAAAGCAATGATTTTTGCAAAGTAAATAGGCATGCGAAAAAAGTTTTGCACGTCCTTTTTTCCTTTTGCCATTCTTGGAAGTCAAACTTGCTTGTAAGTATTCTATATAGCCCATTTGCCTAAGAAGTAAACTAATGGATGAAGATTACGGTCTTCTAAATCTCCTGTTCTTACAGGTTGTGTTATCCGTTGGTAACACCAAGATAATGGAAGTGCATCAAAACAGGATCATGAAGGAGGATTTTGAAGACTGTAAACAGCAGGAAGCTTATAGGCCCGGATTCTCAAACTGGTGCTGATATTGGCAGCCACCTTAAAAGCAGCCGCTGATTGCATGTCAGTCATGCATCGACACCAGTTTCGGAATTGTATGGTAGGCGCTGGAAACGTAGGCCAGGGTTTTCTGGACCTACTTTTCCGGTGTTTATCTTTGCATGAATTATGCTTACATAGGCGCTTTAGGCTGCCTAACGCCACTTCCAGAATTGGCCACGCCTACTTTGACATTGGGCGGCCTAATGCACCTAAGTAGGCATGATTGTTGCACTGATTTTCTAGGCACCAGTATGCGCCTCAAATCTCGATTAAAAATGCCATTTGGACAGCGTTTTTTAACAGAGGTATGGATGCCTACCGGCGCCTAGAAAATCAGCATCGGTTTGAGAATCCGGGCCACAACAGTTTAAGAGCGAGACTGTACTTTCACAGATTCCAGGATTTCTCTATGAAAGGGGACTGTTTTCCAAACTGCTGCCTTTCTTGTGGACGTTGCCCTTCATTTTGTATTTTAGAATGCCTTCTATTAGTGCTGACGTGTGAAACAAAGGAGATTCAGAATATGTACCTTTCCTAATGGACAATGGGGCTCGTCCCCACTGGAACTGCTTTTCTAACATGAAACCAATGGAGTACAGTAGCCCTTAAGAACTGCAAGTCCTTTTCACCACTACAGATGTTGCAACAAGTATGTATTGCATGGAGTGAAGTAGTCATGTTATGGAAATTAGAATGTCTGTTAATCAAATGTAAAAGAAACCAACCATTAATAAATAATGTTTATTGATGACTGAAATAATTATGACGCACACTTTTAGACTTTGAAAGACAGATCTATACAGGCCTACAGTTAACATGCAATTTCATCCAACAAGCAACACAAGATTTATTGAACTATTCATCCACTGTATCAACATTCAGAAGGACTTAAGACAGCAGTACAGAACCCTATGGCATGATCATAAGAACTCTGGTCATAGTTAGGAAAAAAATACCCGCTTAGCAATTTGACTTCCACAGTCATTTTCAACTTTTAAAACAAGGCGAACAATGGATATTAATACTGTGACCTGAAGAATTGTATGAAACCAGAGAAAACTATTGCTTAAGGATAAAAATTACTGACCCTCTCTTCAACGAACATATGATGTGAGTTTGGTATTTTAGCATAAACAGTTCCAAACACTCACCAGAAATAAACATGGGGAGGGATTTCCATGGGCAAATGGGTGCTAATTCGTGGGGAAAAAAACACCTTTGAAAACTTCTTTCCCCTTTCAATTGAGAAGATAGCATACCAGGGGAAGGGTTAGTGTGGGGCTATCAAGTGTACACAGGGATTTTATTCTGAGATTGCACTAACCAAGGTGAGATTTTCAAAAGGGACACTCTGGGGAGTTTCCCTTTGAAAATATGGCTGCAAGCTTTCAGATATAAAGTACATGTAGGCCTCCATGCATTTCTGCAGCTATGAAAATTGGCCTTCTAATAATTTTCCCATTTTTCCCTCCTAAGCATTTTGTTTTGGCTCCTTATCCATGAATTTCTGTAACTTGTAGATTATTTCTAAACTCTCTTGAGAACCTAGTAATTAAGGAATAGGTTGATATAATCCTTGAGGATGGGTTTGGGCAGGCCTTGCTTTATGACACTTGCATATTCTTAGTATTTGTAGTTGTTAATTTTTAGATCGGGGTGATAAGATTGATTGCATCTACTGCTTCTGTTGTATGTAAACAGATGTATGTACATTCATTGTGGAAATCTTAAAAACCCAATTGGGTTGTGGTCCTCAAGGACCATGGTTGCCCACCACTGGTTTAGATGGATTTTACAAAATGCTACATTATTATTTACAACTTGCTTGGGGGTTCCTCAGATAAGGTGAGTAAAATAATTCATAGACTTGTTTTAATCGAGGTGATTCAAACAATCCCATATCTTGGGAACATTGAATTTTGCTACAATATCAGCTGCTGATACAGAAGATCAGTGCTACTTAACAGTATGCATTACCACACAACCTGTACACAGTCTGCTTCCATCAGGCATTTCTGATAATAGAAAATCATCTATCTTCATCTTATGTAAATGTACATTTTTCTTCCCACCAAACTTCATGTTTATTCCTCATCATTTATTTTTAACTTTCCTAGCCTTCCATGGATGATCTCGCTAATGTGCTACATATGCTTGCAGAAGGTTAAATGGGGGGAGGGGGGTTCTTCATGGATGAACCTTCAATCAACTTTGTTACTCTAATAGTGGCTGTTTGTACTGTGTTAGACGTTGTAATGAATAGTTATTGGTCAGTTGTACAGTTAATATACGTGTTATTAAATAAAAAATAAATCTTCCCATCATAGCAAAACATATCAGGCTCAATATTTTAAAGGCTTTAACTGGACAGAAATTAAAACTCTGCTGAGCTCGCTATTTGGCCGCACTTAAGCAGTTACTGCTGCTGAACATTGCCTCTGACTGCCCAGTCACTATCTGGTTATTGCTGGGGCAGTCGGGGGGTGGGGGTGGGGTCCTGGATAGAGCCAACACTTATCCAGTTAGCGGCAACATTCAGTTGGCCAAGTGAGTGGATAATGTTAGGACAGAAAAAAAAGGCTATCCTATTTTTATCTGTCAAACTGGTCTGAATATTGGCTGATGCTTGGTTTATTTTTGAGTGACCACACATACCTAGATATTCAATAACAGAACCCAGACATGACCCAGCATTGAATTTCTGGGAGTAAATTCAGCTCGTGGCTGTATGTGTTTTATAAACCACTGGCTGCTATGGGCTGAATTATCTTCCCCATCTTCTTATCCTCCATGGTTTATCTAACCTTAACAGCCATGATGGTTGGGAAATCCATACCCAGCTTTGTTTTGATATTTTTCATTTTTCAGTGACTGGCAGTGTATGTTGAGGTGAAAACATATGTAAAATAGTCTAAATACCAGTAAAAGAGAGACATGTATTTTAAGGTCCAGTAGTTGAAACTGATGGAAGAGAAAAATCCAAAGTATTTAAAGTTGATTTTTAAAAGGGATTAGAAAACGTAGGAAAGAGTTCAAAATCTTGTCAAACAACATCCATTACTTTCAACTATCACAATAGTTACATAACATCAAAGTACTTCAAATTATCAAAAGTATTTTACATAAAATTACAAATTCATTTCAAAATACAATACACTACTACAATTGAGAACGAAAGTGCTTTTTGCAACAAAAAAAAAGTATTTTTTAGATAGAAATTCAAAGCAATTTCCTTTTGAATAAAATCCTGGGAATGTGTCCTGGATGTGCTATTCTACATAATTTTAGCAGGTGAGCTCGTATAAAAATTTTCCGCTTCACCAGTTGCGGGAAACAGCTGAAAACTGATCAACTAGAAAAGTTGTGCTCCACAATTCAGTGCCTCTTATTTTCTTATGTTTTGTTTTTTTAACATAAGGTCCATTTGGACTTTTCCATTTGATTTCTTAACAGTCTTGTAATCCCTGGCTAATCCTCTTTGAATACAGGGTTCCAGCAGAAAGCTCTCTGGATTCAGTGGTGCCTGTATTGTCTCATGAGTGGCACAATACAGGAAGGAGGACCTGACAGCTTCAAAAAAGGATGTCTTAACAATTCCTGTGCTGTCGCTCTCTGTGAGGGCTCTCTTACCAGCATCAAGTCCAAGAATCCTCGCAGAATGGAAGAAACCTGTAATTTTACATTGAAATCATGAACAATGCAAGCAAACCTAAATTCATTATCACAGTTCATATACAATAAAATGCATTTCAAGAATAAAGACAAAAAAGTCTAAAGCTAACTACAAGAATCACAAATGAGGCAGAACAGAACTGCGATTACCAGATAAATGCAAAGGAAATCCACACAACACAGGAACTTTTTCTTTCCCACAATCGTGTTTATTTTGCTGGGGAGGGGGAATACCTGTTTTCTATCTTTAATTATACTGGAGTCATTTTAACAGGGCAGAAACAAAAATTTTCACACAAATAGGGCCTGAATCTGTATAGGACGCCTTGTCTCAGCAGCCAGCTAAGCGGCTTTTGAGTCGTCCTATACAGAATCGTGCCTAATCCCGCTTAACCACCCCGATTCTCTAACTGGCATCCGTGTCGTAGGTGCCGCAGAATAGCAGCGGTAGAGTACCCCCGAACCCCATCGCAAGACAGCCAGCAGGAGGAATGCCCACTCCCTCCCACCGCAATCCCCCCTCTCCCCCGCACTGTTCACAACAGGAGGGATGCCCAATCC
This sequence comes from Geotrypetes seraphini, assembly GCF_902459505.1. Lineage (NCBI taxonomy): Eukaryota > Metazoa > Chordata > Amphibia > Gymnophiona > Dermophiidae > Geotrypetes > Geotrypetes seraphini. Next base: position 314,568,416 of record NC_047086.1, on the reverse strand, counting down.
TTCCTACCAGAACCCCTGAAACAACCCCCAGCAGGAGGATGCCCAATCACTCCTACTGCAAACTCCGAAACAATCCCTCCTGCCATTAAATGACAGTCCACCCAAATTGTAATTCAAATCAGTACTTATTTATCTATCAATAATGGATCCTTAGTATGCTATTATGAGCCATTTGTATACTCATTGATGTAGCCAACATCTTAATAGGATCACATTTGAGCTTAGTCATGTTCTTATATATAATAATTTTTTCTTTTTTTCTTATTTTTTTAGCCATATAATAACTTATAAATGATAAAGCAGTACAAAATCACTTATCTGCTCATTAAATCATTGTGAGGGTCACCTCTCTCCACATATTTCAATATATCTTTCTCAAGGTCGAGGTTCACCATTTAATTATAAAGTTTTTTAAGCAGTGTCTAAGCTCATGCTAAATGTTGAGTGAAGTCTTTGTAATACAACGTTAGCATGAGCTTAAAAATCTTTGGGCTAACCTGCTGATCATGCCCGATCTGTTGCCATTCCAAGGCAGGCCGAATGATCCACAAAGGATCAGTATTTACATAGGGGCGATAGGAGGAACGCTCCCCTCTGACCACATGGATTGCTAGTGAGTGATCCTGAAGCATGCGCAGACCATCTTCTTTGCCTGTAGATGGTCTGCGTGTGCATGCTTACAAAAGCAGCAATTTTTTATTTTAAACTTCACTTTCAAGCCTGTGGTTTTAACCCGCTTTAAACCGTGGGTTAAAACCATAGGCTTGAACTCTGGGGAAGGGCAGGAGATCGGGGCAGAGAGCAGGAGATCGAGGTAGAAGGCAGAGAAGCAGGGCAGAGAGCAGGGTGGCAGAAGGTAGGGCAGTCAGAAAGGACCTGAGCGACTGGTCCTCAGCAGTCACTTATTTTTGATTGGTCAGCCCAGTTGGTGTCCCTCATTTTTTTTAGTGAATCGCTGCCTGCCTACATTTGAATGCCGTTCCTCCTCATTTGCATGCACGGATTGGAGGATGATCGGGACAGAGGTTAGTGAATCATGTTGGAGGAAAATCGGGTCACAAAGGGGTCACAAACCAATTGGTACACGATCGGTTTGCTTAGTGAATCTAGCCTTTTATAATTTAGTGGTGAATCTTGACCCTGAGTAAGATATAGTGAAACATGGACATGTCGGGAGAGGTGACCCTCACAATGATTTAATGAGCAGATAAGTGATTTTGTACTGCTATATCATGTAGAAGTTATTATATGGCTAAAAAAAGATTTGAAAAAAAGAAAAAAAGAAGAAAAAATTATTATATATAAGAAAGTGACTAAGTTCAAATGTGATCCTATCAAGACGTTGGCTATATCAATGAGTATACAAATGGCTCATAATAGCATACTAAGGATCAATTATTGTTAGATAGATAAGAACTGATTTGAATTACAATTTGGGTAGAATTTGTTAGTATATCACATCCTCCTGCCGGCACCTCCCTGAACCCTGCCCCCCCTGACCCCTCACCCCCCAATGCCCACCCAGATCCCCCTCCCCATACCTTTATCAGCAAGGCTGGTGGGATGCTTACTCCCTCTGGTCGGCAGGCCCACCTCTTCATAATGGGCTTTCCCCTTCCTGGTGCATCCTGGGATGCACCGGGGAAGGGCCTAAGGCCCTGATTGGCCCAGGTATCTAAGACCCCTCCCATAGCGAGGGGCTTTAGGCACATGGGCCAATTGGAGTTTTAGGACTCCTTCCCAGTGCATTCTGGGATGCACTGGGCATGGCCTAAGACTCCAATTATCCGTATACTAAAGCCACTCCCAGATGGGGCCCTGAGCCACCAGTGGGGGGGTGCTGGAAGGGAAGAGGCACAGAGAGAAGGAGAGGCACATCCTGTAGGCAGTCATTCTACACCAGTGCCTTTCCTCCTCCCTGGCGTCTCATGGCACACTTGGAATCTTTGCCAGCACACAGTTTGCAATACACTGTGCTGCCCACTAATTTCTAATGGAATGTATGCTGGAATGTCCAAAAGTAATTTTCTCATGGGAAATAATGATTCCTGGTCACTGTAAATCCCATATACAGTAGCACTGTTGTGACAACCTATTGCAAGCAGTTCCTAGCATTTGGCACCACACCTGCGAGCATATTACAGGCAATCTAACCTTGTGGACATCCTTTACTCTTGGAGGCAAATTGTCTCGAATTCTGCGCATTGCCTGCAGTGGTGGCTCATTGAAGTACGGGGGCTCTCCGTCAATCATTTCTATTACCATGATTCCAAGTGACCAGATATCTACCTATGAGAGAAGGAGAACATACACACACACGTGAGCAGCAGGGACTCTTTGCCTGATATTCAGTGGTACTTATCTGGGAAGCAACACTATTTTTTTTTACCTGGCAAATGCCACTTATTGGCGCCATAGCTATATTTTCAATGGTATTATCTGGATTTTGCTGCTGAAAATCTCTAGAAACTGGCCTGGTGGAGCCGAGCAAGAGCAGGGAGTCATTCCCTCTTACTACCCTACCCCCTCTGCTTCTTAAGTCCCTTGTAATTCCCACCTAAGTATCATATATAAATTCACTTTTGCCGTCTAAGCCTGTCATAATTAGACTGTAAGCTCTTTTGAGCAGGGACCATCTCTTGCATGTTTAATGTACAGTGTTGTGTGTGCCTGTTAGCACTTTAGAAATAATAAATAGTAGGCGTATCCAGAAACTAGCACTACTCAGCACTGGTATCTGAATCACCGGCCAGATAACTCAGGACAGCACCCCTCCCCCTCCCCCCCAAACATCCTAAGTTATCCAGATGATTATCTGGGGGCAACAGGGTTGAATATCACCTTTATCTGGATACCATGGCTCCGGCATACCTTCATATTTAGCAAATATGTACATAGCGGCTGATGCCGAGTCGTGCCCTTCAACTGCAAATCACCAAACGATGTTCCTATTCCCACTTCATATCAAGCCTCTGGAATCAACTGCCCCTACAGATCAGAATCCTTGAAGGGCTCCTGAACTTTAGGAAAGCATTAAAAACATACCGCTTCTCCTAACTCCCCTGCCTACGGGCAGTGGATTACAAAAAAAAAATGTATATTGGTAATAGATCCTCAGTAGGTGTTGCGTTCGGATAAAAACTTGTATTAAAAATTCTTGCACTGTAATTATGGCAACCTGTAAACTGTTATGTTATATATATTGGTATTAGATCCCTAGTATATGTCGAGTTAGGATTAAAAAAAAACTTGTACTGTACTACTGGCAAATTGTAACCCATTAACTATATATTATGTATGTTAACTTGTAACCCATTCTAAGCTCATTGGAACAAATGAAATAAATAGATAAAATATAACTTCAAATGCTGCAGCTGACAACATGGAATATTGACTCACATTTTGCCGAAGCATTTGAAACATTTAGGGCTCCTTTTACGAAGGCACGCTAGGGCCTTAACGCGCGGAATAGCACACGCTAAAATGCCGCGAGCGCTAGCCGCTACCGCCTCCTCTTGAGCAGGCGGTAGTTTTTCAGCTAGCGTGTGTTATAGCGTGCGCTACTCCTGTGCGGGCGCTAAAGACGCTAGCGCACCTTCGTAAAAGGAGCCCTTAGCCACCAAAATAAAATCATGTTTAATTGCTAATACATAAACATCATTAAAGCATTTATACAGCAGGTGAGGTGTGCTTTTTTTAGACAGAGGGACAAAGTACAAAATGCACATAACTCAAATTTCATCAAATTCACTATCCCCCTCTTTTACGAAGGCATAGCGCAGGTTTTAGGGGCAGCAGCGGCGGTAACTGCTCCGATGCTCACAGAATTCCTAAAAACCACGCTATGCTTTCGTAAAAGAGGGGGGTATGAGAGTAATTATATAAACAGGACACCTAGGCAGGAAGGCACTTATTTTATAAATATGACAGCAGAAATTCTGCAGAAATCACACCTAGACTGGAGGCACAGCCATTATACTTGTTTAAGAGTAGGTATAAGCGCATGTGTACAATGTGTGATTTTTATTTTATTTTTAATTTTCTTTTTGCTTTATTTTTGTTAGGCTTGTTTAATTTTGCTATTTTTTTCCCTGCTTTTAGTTTTAAGATTTTTCTTTGGGATTTTTTGATATTGAAGTTTTCCCTTCTGTTGTACCTTTTACGCACCTATAGCATTGAAGTTTTTTATATTATCTTTTCCCTCTTCCTTCTCTTTATATAGGTAAATGTGAGTAATTATTTCTTTCATAGATACTATAGTTAGATTGTGAGCCTGTTGGGACAGAGAAGGAAATTTAAAGTGCCTGATTAGATTTTTGGCCATTACCTAAGTCAATTTAATTGTTTTGTAAACCACTTTGAATCCTTTGGGAGGATTTAGCAGTATATAAGACCATATTAAATTAAATAACTCTTATTTCATAAAATATGTGCATATATCATGACACTACTGTTCCTGAACCCCAACCTGTATGCCTACTTTACAACACACATTGGCTTGACTGTGCATAATTTCAGACATAACCTAATTTCATAAGAACCCATCCATTTATGAACGTTTTATATGTGGAAACACTTTATAAATTTACCCTCTCTGACTATGTAATTGCTTTGGTTGCCAATTCAATACAGGGTATAATATAACATTTTATTACATGTTTTCAAAACTTTAACAGGGTTCCATCTGTAATATCCTGACATCCAAATTTACATCAGCCATCAAGATTCTTACAATTTGCTTCAACAAATTTGTCAGATGTCTCTTCCTTTCGTTCAAGGCATTTGGATGAATACAGAAATGCCATTTTTTTAATGTTGCTGGCCCAAAAGTCTGGAATATATTGGCTTCCTTTTTCAGCTCTATGAGGAATTTGTTTAAAAAAGGTTTGAACTGGTACTATCTATACTGGACTACTGCAATATTGTTTACTTGGGCGTACCAAAGAAAGTTGTGAGAAAATTAAGAATAGTGCAGAATATGGCTGTTCGCCTGATATTTGGACCGAAGAAAAGCGATCATATCAGTCCTTTTTATCGATTATTACATTGGCTACCAGTGGAAGCACGAGTAATATTTAAACCTTCATGCCTTTGTTTTAAGTTGGTCTGGGGATTGGCCCCTACCTATCTTTTATCTAATTTCGCACTATATAACCCCGTGAGGGTAACCAGGAACTGTAACTTATTTGCATGCCCGAAGATTTTAGGATGCAAATTTAGGTCTTTCTTAGACAGGATGTTCACATTTCAAGCAAGTAAACAACAGTCCTGGTTGGGTAACTACATTAGCAGAGCCATGCTGTCTTATGGCGCCTTCCGAAAAGAAATTAAGACAGAACTATTTGATAAATTTATCTCTTAATTCGAGGTTTTATTCTTAACATAATAATTTTACTGTATTAACATAAATATTTTTACTCTCTTTTTAGTTAATATGCTGTATTTTTACCATTAATATTTTGTATTTCGTTGATTGTCCAGATTTCTCTCTTTTGTGTAAACCACCTAGAATTCTTTTGATTGAGGCAGTATAGAAAAATAAAGTTATGTTATATTAAGTTATGTTATTTTATTTCAGAGAGCATTTGAAATTGAATATGACTGAATTAGACAAGGGTTGACTTAAAGGATATAGGTCAAACAATAGTCTTTGCTTTATTTTTGTATGTGTTTGTCTTATATTAATATTGAGGTCCTTTTACTAAGGCATACTAGCCGTTTTAGCGCGGGTATGTTTTATTGTAATCCACCAAGAACTGTAGATTCTGCAGAATAGAAATTTGTTAAAAAATACATAAATATGTTTCTTTCTAGAAATAATTCTGTGGGTTATAAAGACCTGTTTGCTTGCATTACCTCTGTTCCATAAGGAAGTCTTGAGATAACTTCAGGTGCCATCCAGTAAGGGGTTCCAACCAAGGACTTCCTTTTTGGGACCTCCTTTGAAACTTGTGCACAAAACCCAAAATCGGATAGTTTTATCTACAAAAGTTAAAAACTAAATGAAAACTAAATCTCCAGAAAGGATACATTAAAAAACCTCCTACAAGGATAATTCTGTAACAAGATGCCCTATTAAAGACACTGGGGATATGGCACCCACTGTATTTTGAGTCAACTCTATAAAGGAAAGTAGGTACCAGCTTTTCATATGAACCTAAGAATAGCCATACTGGGTTTATCTAGCTCAGTATCCTGCTTCCAACAATGGCCAGCCCAGGTCACAGCTACCTCGCAGAATCTCAAATTGTAGAAAGATTCCATGTTACCAATCCCAGGGCAAGAAGTGGCTTCTCCCATATCTGTCTCAATAGCAGACTATGGACTTTTACTCCACAAACTTGTCCAAATCTTTTTTAAAACTCAGATATGCTAATCGCCACAACCACATCCTCTGGCAGCAAGTGCCAGAGCTTAACTATTTGTGGGCTGAAAAATATTTCCTCCTATTTGTTTTATATTTCAACAATTTTTATTAGGAGTCGCATTTATATAAACAAATCACTAAAATTCAATGAGTACAAAAACATACCTTCAGTTAAACCCAGAACAAGTTTCAAGTTTATTCATATACTAGCTGATGACCCAGCGTTGCACGGGTATTTAATTATAGCAATAACACAGTAAATGGATTCAAATAAAGATACTTTATAGTGGTGAATGAAATTATATTTTTACAGCTTTATAAAAAGTACAATATTCAAATTATAATGTGAAATATTTTACAAAATGAATACAATACAACAAACACAAAACTTGATTATAAACAACATTTTTAGTTTCACCTCCAGGAGCAAGAACATATAAATTCTTGGGTGAAGAGACCCCCAGAACATATCACTCGGAGAAGCTGAAAGGGGACAGGTTTAGAACCAATGCTAGGAAGTTCTTTTTCACTCAGAGGGTAGTGGACACATGGAACACACTGCCAGAGGCTGTGATAGGACAGAGTACACTCCAGGGTTTTAAAGAAGGATTAGATAAATTCCTGAAAGATAGGGGGATTGAGGGATACAGATAGAGGTAGAGATGGGATATAGAGAGAGTTTAGATAGAGACCAAGGGGATTTAAGGGTTCAGACAATGATCACCGTACAGGTCATGGGCCTGATGGGCCACCGCAGGTGCGGACTGCTGGGCGCGATGGACCTCTGGTCTGACTCAGCAGAGGCAACTTCTTATGTTCTTATATTCTTAGGTAGTGAGGGATCTGCATACCAAGTTTCGATCAAATCGGTCAAGCCGTTTATTATTTAGTGTGAGAATGGCAGCTTTTTACATTTTTTCCATTGACATGAATGGGTGAAATCTGATTTTCTGTTTGTAGCTCCGCCGACGTGTGCAGGTGGGCCGCGAGACCCCCAGAACATATCACCCCAGGTAGTGAGGGATCTGCATACCAAGTTTCGTTCAAATCGGTCAAGCCATTTTTGAAGTACTGTGAGAATGGCAGCTTTTTACTTTTTTTCCATTGACATGAATGGGTGAAATCTGATGTTCTGTATGTAGTGCCGCCCACGTGTGCAGGTGGGCCGAGAGACTCCCAGAACATATCACCCCAGGTAGTTGGAATTACTGTGAGAATGGCAACGTTTTACATTTTTTCCATTGACATGAATGGGTGAAATCTGATTTTGTGTTTGTAGCTCCGCCCACGTGTGCAGTTGGACCGCGAGAGCCCCAGAACATATCACCCCAGGTAGTGAGGGATCTGCATACCAAGTTTCGTTCAAATCGGTCAAGCCGTTTTTGCGTGATCGCGGCACATACACACATACATACACACATACATACCTCCGATTTTATATATATAGATTTGATTAAACGCTTATCCTAGGATACTAAGCGTTGTACAATGATAATAAAAACTTTTATACACAAACAAATAAGTCAGACAGTTTTCTTACTTAACTATTAAGACCTTAGTGGTACAGTGGGAGGGGAGAACCACAATATTTATCAAGGAAAGATACATAAAAGGAAAGTACATTAGGGTAGGGAAAAGTTAACAAATTTGCTGGACTAAATCAAATAGTCAATTATAGGCATCTTTAAAAAGAAAACATTTTAGATTGCTTTTGAACTTCTGTATATTTTGTTCGGATCTTATATATATAGGAAGAGAATTCCAAATCATAGGCGCAGTTACTGAGAAGATTGTGGTACGGCGAGTACCTATTATCCTTAGAGATAACTCCTTAAAACCAAGATACAGATGGTGTTCCCCTTATTATTAGTAATAGTCTATTTTGACCAAACCAAAGCTTTCATTATAGAAGAATATGTTACAATTCTTTATAAGGTTCTTGGAACAAAATATTGATATCTCTGTTATAAACAAAAGAACAAATTAACACAACCAACAGTATCACTTTAGGGGGTCCTTGCTCCTTTAGATTTGCATATAAGGATTTTGGCCATGTAAGCACTCCTAAACATGAGTTCATCTCACCCTTCCTTTCACCTTCAAAAAACAAAACAAAATCAAAAGGGGTATATATTTATCTCCCCAAAAAAACTTAGACCAAAAGTGGTCTAAGGCCTAGACTCTTATAGCCTTCAGCCAACTACCCTTCAAATTTTCTTGTCCTAATGAATACCTCTCCCTCTCCCTCCCCCCCAACCCCATACCCTGTCCTAGCATGTATGCACCAACTGTACCCAAGCTAGCTATGTGGCCTATCTAGTCTGCCTAACCATGCTATCCGTTATCCCTTCCTCTCCCTTAGAGATCCAACATTCTTGTCCCAAGCTTTCTTGAATTCCACCACCTCCAATAGTAGGCCGTTCCATGCATTCACCACCCTTTCTGTGAAAAAATATTTTCTGAGGTTACCTCTAGGTCTATCCCCTGAGGCAGAGAAGCTTGCATCCTGGACAATGCCTGAATAATATGTGCAAAGTGGAAACATTTAGAAGGCTATGCAAACAGTAAAGACCCCAAAGTGTCAAAAAGCCAAGCTGAACTATGCAAGAAATTTGGGCCTAGATTCACTAAGCAAACTGATCGTGTACCGATCGGTTTGCGACCCCTTAGCGACCAAATTTCCCTCCAGCCCGATTCACTAACCTCTCCTGCGATCTGCTTCCAATCAATGCATGCAAATGAGAGGAACTGCATGCAAAGTAGGTAGGGACGTGATTCACTAAACAAATTTCCTGATCCGACTAGGCTGGCTGATCAGCTCCAAAAGTGACTGCTGGGGACCAGTCGTTCAGTGGTTTCCGACTGCATATCTTGCTCTCTGCCCCAACTCAAGCACAAATCTCCTGCTCTCTGCCCTGAAGTCCTGCTGCCCTGCACTGCCCTTCCCTGCCCTGCGAGCCCGTGGTTTTAACCCACAAGTTTAAAGCGGGTTAAAACCATGGGCTCGCTGGGCTCAAAACTACTAAAAAAAAAAAAAAGATTGCAGCTCCGATGGACCGAAAGTTGGGAGCAGGAAGGTTGCTCAGTTCCTCCTGCTCCGTAGGCCTACCAACCCTCCCCCGGCCGGGCCCGGCCCGACCCAGCCCCTCCTACCTCCAAGTTAGAAGCAGGAGGGGTGCTCAGTCCTAAGTATTGAAATGATTATACTGGTGGTATGTTAATATCAAATAAGTGTGGAACAAAGCATTTAGCATTTTACTGTCTTTAAGACTAATTTGTGTAAGCCAGTGCACTAGAGCTGACAGACACGCTTGAAGTGGTGAGAAATCTGGTAAAGAGGGTGCAGATGGGAAAAACAATAGGATGTCACTGGCGTAATGAAAAGCTCTAATGTTATATTCCTGAACTACTGTTGCCACAGGCTAAGGAAAATGTTGAAAAGCAGGGAGGGGACAATTGATCCTTTGGGAACACCACAAGTTAGTTGGTAAGGAATAAATGATTGTGTTTCAGTTAGTACAGAGAAAGTACGATATGATGTGAACCAATCTAAAACTGTGCTCCCTAAACCAAGAGTCGTGGTAGCAATAAGGAATGATCAACCAAGCTGAAGGCAGCAGACAGATCAAGTGATACAACCAGATCCATATTACCAGAATCAAGAATAGAATGAAATCTCACTAAGAAAAGCAGTAATGATTGTTTCTGTGCTATGATTTAGTCGAAATCCAGATTGACAAGGGTATAGAACAGAACAATGTTCAAAATGTGAAAGAAGTTATTTGAAAACAATTTTCTCCAAAAGTTTTGAAAGAAAACAGAGATACAATATGGAAGTCAATATGGGGACAGATTAATACCATACTGGAGGCATCAATTCCATTGACGTGGAACGTTATTGCATATTAAGCCCCCATGGACTGCTATAAATGTCGGCTTTTCCTAATTATGACCGGGATAGCCAAACAAATGATTACTCGCAATTGGAAGAATTGGGATCACCTTAGTTTTCCTTTTTGGTGGGCGAGCTTATGCTTAACTTATAAGTATGAGAAAATGAATGCTGACATGCTGGGGCATAATAAAATATTCAAATTAGTTTGGGGTCCATTGACGTCTTTTGTAGATTTGTTATATTTGTTCTTTATCTTTATTTTCTGTTGTTTTACACCCACACATCCAAGGGAGGGGGTATATCATCTGTTTTGGTATTATTCCTGATGGTAATGCTAAATGGGGGAGGGAATTTTATTTTTGTATAGATGCTGATTGATTATAAGTGCTTGGTTGATTATTATTATTTGTATATAAATTGTATTGCACTTTTTGTTGGCATTAATAACTAAATAAAATTTAAAAAAGAAGAAAGAAAACAGAGATGAGAGACAGACTGGTAATGCGCGGGTGACAAAGGGTCCAATGTTTTGTTTTTCAAGATTGGACATATCACTGCCTTCTTCTAAGAGGATGGGACGAGACCAAAAGTTAGGCTCTGTGATATCATCTGCAATGCCAAAGGGAGAAGATCACGATCAGATTTTAGCCATATAGATGGAATAGAATCTAGCTGGGAAGTAGTAAGTCTCATAGAAGCAAGGATAGAGGAAAATTCCTGGAAGTTTGGAATATAAAAAGAATTCAAATCTGTACAAATGGAAGTATCATTAAGCAGGACTAGATAAGCTTTGAAGGCTAAAGTTGATTCTGAACTTTGAGAACATTTGTCGATAAGGGTTTGCTAAACTTGTATATATATAGCCAAACCTTTACCTTTGCGTTAAAAAAACCCCTGCCTATGCCAAATTTGTTCACAAATTAGCTGGGAGAGAATTCCATACAGTTGAGGCCTAATAACGAAAAGCAATTTTAAATGCAACATCTGAACATGTTCTAAGGATGAAGACACCGGTATGTTTAAGTTAAATATCTCAAACAAGATGGCATATATGAAATCAGATGGTTATTCAAATAAGCAACTTAACTGGACAGAAAAAAATTTAAAAAACGTTGTTAAGATCTTAGATTGTATTCTCTATTTAACTGGGAACCAGGGTATTTTTCAGAAGAGGGGTAATATGTGCATAACATAAAATCCTTGCTGTAATATTCTGAACTAGCCGTAGATCCTGATGAGTAAACAGGTACATCTGCCAACAGAGAGCTACCATAATAAATAGGAGAAACAAGTTCTCTTCACCCTGGAAACAAGATTGAAGTGCCAAGTGAGGATTCATACAGAATTCTTAAGAGGGGTGAGCTGTCAATTAGGGGTGGGGGTGGGGTTCTGCTTCAGCTTATATTTAATAAGCCAGTCTGTAATCCTATCCAAACATTTAATTTTGATAGATCAGGAAATCAAGGTTCAGTATAACAGCACAGATGGATGGCATCTGTGTAATAATATGAACTAATCCCATGACCCTGAACAAGGTGGCTTAAAGGTGCTATAAAAATATTGCACAAACTGGCCCCAGAATTGATCCGTGAGGAACTCCATAATGTAAAGGTTGCAGGGGAAACAAAGTTGTCTTGACACTGGCTATTTTGAAAACCTAGAATGCAGTAGCCTTGTCTAAGTAGCAGGTTAATTGCAGCAAAACTGCTTTCTCTAAGACCTTAATTAAGAAATGCAAATTGCACACAGGCTTATAGTGTGAAGGATCAGGTGAATCTAGGTGCAAGTTCTACAATGGAGGCCTGATTTGAGCATCCTTTCAACATGTAGAAATCTGACCCTTAGATGATATGGTGTAATTTTAGAGTATGATGTACTTGTAGGTGGTTAGAGAATGACATGGTGACAAATTTGTCCCCATTCCCGTGGGATCTATATCCATCCCTGTCTCTATTCCTGTAAGCTCTGTCCTCATCTGCAGAAGCCTAGAACACTTATGATTTTAAAGTGTTTGAGGCTTGTGCAGATGAGGATAGAGACTGCAGGGAGGGGACAGGGACAGAATTACAGGGACTGGATGAGGATGGAGATATATCCCACAGGGACTGGGACAAATTTGTCCCCATGCCATTCTCTAGGTGAACTGATAAAGATTTTTGTGTTGTTTTTTTTTTTTTTTTTAAGAGTGGTGGTGATCAAAATCCCCCGAGGCAGGTTGTGTCAACAAAAATGCTTCAAGGATATTATAGTGAGCGTCAGAAATGATTTACTGTCAACCAGCACTGCAGTCTTTAAAGACAGATAAGTGTTCACGAATTGGATTGTTTTCTTCTTTGGTTTTTCAATTAAGTTGGGACAAAATAAATAATTTCTAGGAATTAATGATTTTTGCATATACAAGTGATTATTTGGAAAAAAAAAACAGAAGTGAGAGAGACACATGATTGAAAGCTACATTAACAGGATCAGAATCTGGAATAACTGCAATATAAGAGGTCCAATGAGCCTTCATTAAGAGCTATTCTGATATCTTCTCCTCCCTCTGTTTTAAGCATTGCTTGCTTGGTCAATGATTTTTGAATTTTGGCAATAAAAAAGTTTCTTTGAGATGATGCTATTGTATAAATATGATGATTTTGAATATACTGTATATTTTTTTTCCACTCGTCCCCTATCTATAACACTTGCTCCAAACCTTGCTATAGCTGGTGAGGATCTCCAAACATCGACAGCTGAGTGGCCAGAATTTCCTTCTACCAAGCTCTGCAGTGCTCAGCACCATCAAGTCCCGACCATTATACATTTTGGCAGGTGCTGGCCACAAAAAGGCCACTATGCTGAGGTACCTCGGAGTTGTGTTTTTTTTAATTGTAAGATATAATTTTTCATTAAATAATAAATAAAACTTAACAAATAGCATTCTTTTGGAATTATTCGGTCCCTAGTTTTCATGACCTGACCCTTACTGTTGAGACCATTAAAAAGCTCACCCTCCCATCGCTGGTAAGCAGAATTGAATCACTCTTTATGTCTCGGTGAATGACTCCTTGATTATGAAGGTAGGAGAGTGCTTTCAGAACAGACAGACAAACTGTGGCTATCTGCTCCTCATTCATCCTAAAACAAAGAAAAAGGCAACGTTTGAACAAGATTCTTAACACAGTAAATCTGCACTTTAAGAAGTATTTTTATAACAGGGTGCCTATGCGACTTTTTACAACGGGCTCTCAGAACTAGGCCTAATACATAGAGCACAGATGTTCTCTTCCAACATCATCTGTGCTCTCTGTATTAGGCCTAGTTCTGAGAGCCCGCTGTAAAAAGTCGCATAGGCACCCTGTTTTATGTTTATAGAATTATATGAGAATTACAAGTGTTATTGTTGTTACTAATGATATATTCCTGTACACTTGCTGTAAATTTTCAAAATGAATAAAGATTATTAAAAAAAACAACAACAGAGAGAACAGATGTTCTCTGCTCCAAAGAAGATGCAGCTGTATGTATATATTCAGTAGGGGTAATTCTCTAATTGGGCACTTCATTTATGCAACCTGAGGGGGGGGGGGCAGAGAAGGGTTACCGGATTTTCCATCTGGTAAAAGGGGGCATGTGGCCCTGCCCCATTCCACCCCACTCCGCCCTGCCCCCCCAAATCCAGCTCCACACAAACATCATCTCTTCGGGTCAGGGCTGCGCAGATGCAACGTGACATTGCACACATGCGCAGATGCACTCTAGCCCTGGCCCCGATCTCACCAGCTTTTCAAAACCCGGACAAAGTGCCGGGTTTTGAAAAGCCGTTCGGATATGTTCAGGGAAATAATAATAATAATTTTATTTTGTATACCGCCATACCCAAGAAGTTCTAGGCGGTTCACAACAATTAATTGAAATACAAACAATGCAAATCATTGAAATCAACAAGTTATATGCATATAATATAAGAAAAAAATACAAACATGCCATATGAAGAGTGTACAACAATCTTAAAAGAATAAAAGATTATAATAATAAAATATATTAAGAACTCAAAATAATTGAGTTTTAATCTGCTTTCTAAAATCAAGATAAGAAGAGACATCAAGCACAATTTGGGCGAGCCATGAGTTTAGTTTAGCTGCCTGGAAAGAAAAGGTTCTTTCAAAGAACCTTTTATAATGACATAATTTTAATGAGGGAAATCTGGACGCCTGGTAACCCTAGGCCAGAGCATATTCTATAACAGACTCAAGGTGCCCAGATTCTGTTACATAATACTAGACTAACCAGAGCTAGTGTAACTGTTCATGACTAAAAAACACTCTACGGTTTTGTAAAAGGGGGAATAAAATAGAAATACGTAAACAAAACTTAAACTGAACCACCAGGAAGCTGAACTGTGCATACAATACAACACCATAGAAACAGTGACTCATGTCTCCCTAATATTGTGCAAAATATAAAGATAGCAAATGTAAATTTGAAAAAACAAAGAAATAGAAACATGATGCTACATAAAGGCTAAATTTCCCATCTAGTCTGCACATCCGCAGTAACCATTATCTTTTCCTTTCTCTAAGAAATCATCACTTTACAAATTAACAGATAACCCCCCCTCCCCCCTTTTATAAAGCTGCGTTAGGGTTTTTTATTGCAGGCCGCGGCAGTAAAAGCTCTGGTGCCAGAGGGCCAAAGGGGGGAATAAAACAAAAATGGAAAATAAGATAATACCATTTTATTGGACTAATACATTTTTCAATTAGCTTTCAGAGGTCAGAACCTCTTTTCTCAGGTCAGTAAAGTATACTGCTGTTACAGTATCCTGTCCTGACCTGAGTAAGGGGGTTTTGGTCTCTGAATTAGTAAAAAATGTATTATAATTAGTCCAATAAAAGAATCACCTTATTTCCATTTTCTATTTATAAATATTTATCAATAGTTATACTACTACTTTATCCTAAAGCAAAAAAATAAATATAATTTTTTTTTCTACCTTTGTCTTCTCTGGTTTCTGCTTTCCTCATCTTCTTGTCACTCTCTTCCTTCCATCCACTGTCTGCCCTCTCTGCCTTTCTATATGGCATCTTTTCTCCTTCTATTCCCCTTCCAGAAACTGTATGCCTCCCCCTTCCATCTCTCCCTTCACCCCCATTGGTCTGGCATCCATCTTCTTCCCTTCCCTCCTCCAATGGTCTGGCATCTCTCTCCTCTCCTTCCCTCTCCCACACCCCTATGGTCTGGCAATTCACTCTCTCCTTTCCCTTCCCTTTTCTTCACTCCTCTTTCTTCTCAATTTATTTTCTGCATCTGTCTAGATTAAGTTCTTACTAACCTGTCATCAATTTCCCTTTTCACTGTCTACCTACAGCTTGACACCTCTTTCCCTCACCCCCTCCAGTATTTCCTTAACTCAATCCTCTTCCCCCCACCAAGTGCCTTCTTTTTATTTATCCCCTTCTTCCAGCATGGACTCTCTTTCTCTACCCCTTCCATCCAGCATCTTCTCCTCTGTCCACTTCCATCCAACATCTGCCCCCTCTTTCCACTTCCATTCAGTATCTGCTCCCCTCTTTCTATCCTCCCCACTTCCTTCCTGCATCTGCTCCCTTCTCTCTCCCATCTGCACTTCCATCTAGCATAGGCTGCCTCTCTACCCTCCTCACTAACATCCAATGCCTGCCCTTTCTCTCTCTGCATCCACCCTTCTTCCATCAGCATCTGCCCCTTGTCTCTTTCTCTTCCCCCCACTTCATCAGCGTCTGCCCCCTTTCTTTCCCTCCAACCCAATTTCATCCAGTATCCTTCCCCCTTATGTCTCTCCCCTTTCCCTGCACACCAATTCCAGCAGCATCTGCCCCCTTTCTCTCCCTTCACTACCCTTCCATACCAGTATCCTGCTTCCTTCTCTCTCTCTCTCCCTCCACCATCCTTCAATACCAGTATCCTACCCCTTCTCTCTCCCTCCACTTCTCTCTGTCTCTCCACCACCCTTCCATATAAGCATCCTGCTCTTTTCTCACTCTCTCCCTCCATCCCAAAGCCATGCAGCAAGGTCCTGTGATGACTGCGGCTGCCCGTCCACCCCCTCCAACATCACTTACTTGTTCCAGAGCAGAGCCAGCAGCTACAATCATCGCGGGACCCTGTTGCACTTCCACAAGGCTGCTGACTCTGCTCTGGAACAAGTAAGTAACATTGGAGGGGGTGTACCAGCAGCTACGGGGAGGTACAGGAAGGTCCCGCAGCAGAGTAGGGCAGGAAGTTCCAGACCCAGTGTGCTAGCTGTACACCCCCTTAGGGCGTGCACCTGGGGCACACCGCCCTTCCTTTCCTGCCCCTGGTACGCCACTCAGTGGCTGGTGTAGCAAGAGTGAGTGGCGCCTGGGGTGGTGGTGGCCCTCCACAGCCCTCTTTCTCCGCTCCCTCTGATGCACGCACTCCCCTTCCCTTCCCCTGTACCTTTTTAATTTTCCTGGTGCGAGCAGCATCACAGACGTGCTGCCCATGTCGTGTCTGCTCTCCCTCTGACATCACTTCCTAGGTGCAGGACCCGGATGTGACGTCGGAGAGAGCCGACACCAATGTGGGCAGCAATTTCATGATGCTGTTCGCGCCGAGAAAATTAAAGAGGTGCAAGGGAAGAGGCGCATGTGCATGGTCGGGGGGGGGAGTTCGAGAAGGAGCAGGGGACGGAGAGCAGAATGGGTGCCAGCGCCCCCACCAAGACAGTACTCAGGGTAGTCTATCCCCCCCCCTCCACTACGCCACTGCCATCACTCCATGCGTCTAGTTTTTTTTATCTTCAAAACTGAGACACTTTTAGTTCTTTGGTCTTATTTAATAAAAAAAAAAAAAAAAAAGAAGTCATGTTTTGGGTTGATGCTTAAAATCTTCCTTCATGTAGGAAGATCTACACAGGGAATGCAGGAAATCTTTCGATCTGAAGTCACGCTTGCTAGCAATTAAGGGCTCCTTTTACAATGGTGCGTTAGGGCCTTAACACGCGGAATAGTGCGCACTAGCAGCTACCGCCTCCTCTTGAGCAGGCAGTAGTTTTGCGGCTAGCGCGCGCTAATCCGATGCGTGCACTAAAAACACTAGCGCACCTTTGTAAAAGGAGCCCTAAGTATGTGTTTACAGATTTACTTCATTTGGAACAATTTATTGTGGAAAGAGTGTCCTCAGGCAGTAGACCATAGGTTAGAATTAATTAAAACTAGGATTGGAATGACGCAGCATTGTATATACTGTTTTAGAATTTGATTATTTTTTGTTAATATTCTGCAATTTAACATCAGGGGTCTCCCTTGATGTTGACTTGAACTAATTTGTTTTTGTTTATTTATATTTCATAATCATTTCTTCTCATTGTTCTCATTGTAAAATTGCTTTGTTTCTTTGGAAGCATAAATAAAAACATTTTAAAACAAATATATTCTCAGCCTTAGGAGGATTGCTCTCCATTCATACCAAAAAAAAAGAAGCTAGTATATTAGTTTTTATTTATTGACTTTTTGAAGAAATTCACCCATTCCAGCGTACAAGTATAACCTGGAAATAAGCAATAAACAATTACAGTACTCCCCTGAAATTCACGTGGGTTCCGTTCCAGGAACCCCCGCGAATCTTGAAAAACCGCGAATACGGTTTTTCGTGGGGGAGACTGGAGAGGGCAGCAGGACAGCTGCTTTGACACGCAGCTCCTGATTGGTAAAGCCCGACTTTAGTGCAGGAAGAGGCGGTCGGAGCATACAGCGAGTGATTACCTTCACTCGCCGGTGCTCCGGCTGCTCTCTCCTGCCTCTCTAGCTGTCCTCTTCTGGTTGGCAGTCGCAGTCGGAATGACTGGGACCACGAACCGCCGACCGCGAATGACCGGGGAAACACTGTACAACAATAAATTATGCAAACAACAGAACACATTATAGTATAGTACACACCTTACAAGTTTCAAGTTTCAAGTTTATTAAGATTTTGATTTACACGCAATATCAAATATTTTCAATGCGTATTACAAAGATTAAAATTTGGGGAAATAAATTATTTAAACAATAGACATAAAAACATATCCATAGACAATAAAAAGTACATAAGGACTACTAGGATAAAATTACATTTGTTTAAAAAAAAAAAAAAAAAAAAACATTTTTAGGGAGGAACAACATCAGGAGAGGTATAGATAGGGGAAGAAAAGGGAAAAAAGAAAAGATTATCTAATTTAAGAATCAAATGCATCTCAATAGAGGTAACTTTTTAAGTTCTTTTTAAATTTTTCTAGAGAAGTTTCAGCGCTTAGAAAGATAGGAAGTTTGTTCCAGAGCTGAGGTCCAAAAATAGAAAAAGTTGTATTTCTTCTAGTGCCTATTATTTTTAGCGTTGGAATGGTTATTAAATTTTGTTCTGCTGATCGAAGAGATCTGGCAGGGGAATAGGGTATTAAGTACCGATATAAAAATATTGGGGTATTAGTTTTCTGAATTTTAAATATAAGTAGTGCAATTTTGTATGTTATTCTATATGAAATCGGTAGCCAGTGTGCATTTCGCAGAAGAGGTGTAACATGATCATATTTTTTGGAATGAGTAATAATCTTTATTGCAGTATTTTGTATAATTTGTAATCTTCTTATTTCTTTCTGTGTTATGCCTTGATATAATGTATTGCAATAGTCTAGCCTGGAAATAATCAGAGAGTGAATTAAGATATTTAGAGCTTTAGGTTCTAAAAATTTGGCTAGCGATCTAATGAGGCGAAGTTTATAAAAACAATTCTTAACTACAGAACTAATTTGATCATGATAGGAAAGCTCATGATCTAACAATATTCCCAATATTTTAGTTGTCGTTACTTTTTGTAATGGAAAACTGTCCCAAAAAATTTTTGCTTCAAATATAATTTCTTTTTTCCATGGCAAGAGCATTATTGAAGATTTAGCTGGATTAAGGGATAGCATATTTTCTTTTAACCATTGTGTGATTTGTGTTAACTTGTTATTTATATTCTTTATCTCATTGGAATCGCCGGTATTTAGTGGATGAATAAGCTGGATGTCATCAGCGTTTGCGTAAGCTGAAAAACCTATGGACTGACTTAGCGTAAGAAGTGGAGCTAGGAAAATATTAAATAAGAGAGGAGACAAAATTGAACCTTGAGGGATACCATATGAGTTTATATAATTATTTGATGAAGTGTCTTTGAAAATGACTTTAGATGACCTATCCTGAAAGTATGAGTTAAACCAGTTAAGAACTTGTTCTGAGATACCAATGGCAGATAGTCTATTAAGAAGTAAATGATGATCGAAGGTATCAAAGGCTGCCGAGAGGTCAAGTGAGATTAGAAGCACTGATTTATGTTGATCCAAGTAGTATTGAATGTTTGTTGTAAGACCTATCATTGAATATTCTGTAGAATAATTGGTTCTAAAACCGGTCTGGTTGGGGTGTAATATATGAGTTTTCTCAATGAAGCTGTTTACTTGATTGAAGACAATTTTTTCTATTAGCTTAGTGAAAAATGGTAAGTTAGCAATTGGTCGATAATTTGATTCTGATGAGATTGGATCCTTAGGATTTTTTATTATTAGTTATAATTTATACATTAGTTATAATTCTACAACCTCTAATTCATCTTCTCATCATGGTCTCCAGAGGTTCATTCCAGAATTGTTTAAAAATAAGATGCTTAGTTACACACCAAATAGATCATTACGTTCTGAGAATTTAGCTTTACTGAAGACGAGTGTTATCCCGAGGCTTGTGGAGACTGGTAAAATTACTTTTTGTTGTGCGGGAGTTAAAATATGGAACTCCCTCGTGGGCCAAATCTGAAATTGTCGTGAAAAAGGCTTGTTTAGAAAATGACTCAAGACGCAATTATTTGTAGATGCCTTTTTCTAGTTAACCATTCTCTTTGGGTGTCTGTTTTATTATGTTTTTATAATATTATGTATGTAAATCAAGTAAACTGTTTAGTTTTAAACGGTACAGAATTTTTTTTAAATAAATAAATAAATTCAAGTTTCAAGTTTATTAAAATTTTGATATAAATGCAATATCAAATATTTTCAATGCGTATAACAATAAAAAAAAATTGGGGGGAGGACAACTTAAAACAATTTAAACAGGCAAACATACAATCAATGTACACAATTAATAAGTGATACATAAGGTAAAAGGATTAGTAAACTACAATTATTAAAGAAAGTAAGAGAACATTTAAGGAAAAACAACATCAGGAGGGTAATTAAAAATGTTTTACAAATAAAACAAGGTTTAAGAATGAAAGGGAGAAGTTGTGAACTATATATAGATCTGGTTAGATATTAATATTTGAACCTGAGATTGTTGATAAAAAGTTATCCTGTTTATGACTCGAATGCATCTTTGTATAGGTGGCTTTTTAATGTGCTTTTAAATTTTTCTAAAGAAGTTTCACCACGCAAATAAATTTGTAACTTGTTCCATAGCTGGGGTACTAAGATTGAAAAAGCTGTAGCTCTTCTGGTGCCTATTATTTTCAGAGACGGGATGGTCAGCAAATGCTGATCTATTGATCTTAAAGATCTGGCTGGGGAATATGGTATCAAATAACGATGTAAAAATATTGGTGTGTTGGTTTGTTAAATTTTGAAGGTTAATAGTGCAATTTTATAGATTATTCTATGTGAAATTGGTAGCCAGTGTGCTTTTTGTAACAGGGGAATGACATGATCATATTTTTTGGAGTTAGTAATAATTTTTATTGCAGTATTTTGTATAATTTGTAACCTTCTTATTTCTATCAGAGATATGCCATGGTATAATGTACTGCAGTAATCCAGCCTGGAAATAACCAAGGAATGAATCAGAACATTAAGAGCTTTTGGTTCTAAGACTTTGGCTAGGGATCTAATGAGACATAGTTTGTAAAAACAGTTTTTAACTACGGAGCTAATCTGATCATGGAAGGATAATTCATAGTCCAATAATACTCCCAGTATTTTTGTCGTTGTTACTTTTTGTAGTGGGAAATTGTCCAAGAGTATTTTTGATAAAAATGTAAGATCCCTTTTCCACGGGAAAAACATCATTGAAGATTTAGATGGATTCAGGGCCAGCATGTTGTCTTTTAGCCATTGACTAATTTGTTTTAGCTTATTGTTTATATTTGTTATCTCATTAGAGTCCGCAGTATTTAATGGATATAAAAGCTGGATGTTCTTTTACACAAACAGGATATTACAATCTCCTTCTTCTTCATTGATGTTTGGTTGCACGTACTTATTCTGACTGAGATCCTTTCACTATTTATTAAATCAAGTACGTCTCAAAAAAATCAAGGGTTTGGTCTTCTCAGCTGAGAGAAAATATGTTAGTGAAACATGTAGATGCTCAGCAGCTGCGCTCGGTGGCGTAGCGAGGGCGAGAGGCACCCAGGGTGGTGGTGCCCCTCCCCTGTCCCCTCCTTCCATGCGCGCACCCTTTCTCTTCCCCGCCTTCTTTAATGTTCCTGGTGCGAGTAGCAACCCCAACCTGCTGCTCACACCAGCATTGGCTTGTCCTCCGACGTCATTTCCTAGGTCCAGGAAGTGATGTCGGAGGAAGAGCTGATGCTGGTGCGAGCAGCAGTTTGGAGTTGCTATTCGCACTGGGAATGTTACAGAAGTACGTGGGGAGGGAAGGGTTGCACATGCGTGGTAGTGGGGGGGGGGGGGCAGAGAGGAGGATGAGTGCAGACACACCCACCAAGATGGCGCCCAGGGCGGACTTCCCCCCCCCTTACTACGCCACTGGCTGCACTACAGATGGACGTTTGAGCAAGTGTGACAACATGACTTTATCCATCTTTTCTGCAGATTGAGACCCTGAAAGCACCAAACCTTTGCAAGACCAATCACTGCATTTTGCATGGTCTTAAAAGTTAACTAAGATGGAAGGCAATACATACCTTGTGTGGGTGACTATGTCTGTTAATGCGCCGCCTTCCAGAAACTCCATAACAACCCATAGTTCATCACCAACTAGATAACTATTGTACATGTCGACCACATTTTCATGATGGTAATCCCTCATTATTACAACCTATGTAAACAAATGAAAATTCATACTGTTAACGTGACAACATTTATCTTATGTTTTGAGGTGCAGACGTTGAAGAAGCAATTTTCATAACCGCTGATACTCAATACTGGTAGTTGTGCAGTTGTGCAGTTGTGGAGGTTGCTGAATGCGTAACTGCTTTGCATTCAGTAACGCATTACGCCTTGGGTAACACAATCTTTAGTCATACACATAGTTCTGGGTTTCTTTTACCAAGCTGCAGTAAGCGCTAGCATGCGCTTAACACAACTTCAAATGCCTTACGGGACAGCATAGGCATCCTGTATTAAGTTCATAATCTGCATGCGCTACCTGTGGGCTATAAAATATGCTTTCTTTTTGTGCAGTGGGGGCGTGTCTAGGGGTAGGCGGGCATTTCTGTGCTAATCAGTTAGTGCGGCAACATTACCATGCACTGATTAGCACAGGATTACCGTTTGAGACCTTTCCACCTACAAAATAGCTGTTGGTAAGTGCTAATGTGGATTTGTTTTTAATTGCCATGTGCCTTATTGTGCAGGAAAAACCAGTGTAAGGGAGCATTAAGGCCACTTTACACCACAGCTTAGTAAAAGGACTCCTTTATTGGCTAAAGTTGCATCATCTAAACTGAGAGAAGGTCCATGTGGAGCAAAATCTTTATACAAAGTCGGGATGTAGCCGATTTCTTTATTCATGAAAACTTGAAATCACAAAACTGAACTCAACAAGGCCAATGTTTTGGCATGAAGTGCCTTCTTCAGGAGTCTACAAGTCAACAAATACTTTATGTATAAAAAACAAGCCAAACAAATGAAACAAAGTGTGCACTGGTTACAAATAAAGAACATATGTAAAAACAAATTACCTCTAACAACCTGATGTACATAAATCAAAAGATGTAAAATATATACACTTACCTCCCCCCCTCCTTTTTCACAAAATCACAATACAGTGTTCCCCCATGAATTTTCGGTTCACGAATCGTGGACTCGTTCATTCACAGTCTGCTTTGACTGCCTCTTCCTGTAGTAAAGTTGGGCTACACCAATCAGGAGCTATGTGTCAAAGCAGCTCCTGATTGGTGTAGCCCGACTTTTCTACAGGAAGAGGCGTTTGGAGCAGACCGCGAGTGATTTTCTTCACCCGCTGGCGCTCCAGATGCCCTCTCCTGCCTCTTGACAGGCGAAAAACCGCATTTGCGTTTTATTTTAAATTCGAGGAGGTTCCTGGAATGGAACCCCTGTGAATGGAGTCGGCTGGGGGGGTTGTGGGTCGGCGGGGGGTCCGATCAGGGGTTCTGGGGGGGGGGCGATCGTTGGGGGAAGGGGGGTTGTGTCGAGGGCAGGAGGTCCTGGGATTCCTCCTGCCCATATTTTAGTAGGGGGTGGAGGGTAGGGGGTCGCTGCGGCCAGGGGGGCTTGGGCTCCCTCCTGGCCCAATCCAGTAGGGGTGGTCGCCGGGGCCAGGAGAGCTTGGGCTCTCTCCTGGCCCGTTCAATCGGAGGGGGGGGGGGGTCGCCGGGGTCAGGAGAGCTTGGGCTCTCTCCTGGCCCGTTCAATCAGAGGGGGAAGTCGCCGGGGCCAGGAGAGCTTGGGCTCTCTCCTGGCCCGTTAAATCGGAAGGGGGGGGGGGGTCGCTGGGGCCAGGAGTGCTTGGGCTCCCTCCTGGCCAGATCGAGTCGGGGGGCACGATCGCCGGGACAAGAGGGCTTGGGCTCCCTCTTGCCCTGATGATATCGGGGGTGCCGTGACTGCCGCAGAGCAAGAGGGCTTGGGCTCCCTCTTGCCCCAATGTTGTCGGGGGGGGGGGGGGTGATGCATCACGGCAGGAGAGATGCCTCATCTCCCCTACCGCGATGCCATCACCCCTCTACCCGAGCTGCCGCGACCCGTGGCAGGAGAGATAGGGCATCTCTCCTGCCGCAGGTCGCGGCAGTTCAGGTAGAGGAGTGATGGTATCTCGGTAGGGGAGATGAGGCATCTCTCCTGCCACGATGCTTGCGGTGGGTAGGTTGCCGGGCCGCTGAACTGATGGTGCCAGCGGCCATCAGCTCAGCGGCCCCTTTTTCGGCACTTAGACCTGTTTTGACTTCGTCTAAGTCAAAAAGGTCTATGTGCCGACTAGGCAACCTGTTAATGTTTTGGTTATACCTGTTGTACGCCTAGGTGTTGGTCGGCCCACCTCCCGCCCACTGCCTGCCCTTTCCCCTCCTCTAAACACATCTCTTTTCTCTCTGTGCATCTAGAGACAGGGGAAACGCCTAAGCTGTTTTTATATACGTCTAAAAACCAGCTTTGGTTATGGGTACTTGGACGATCAGGCTTTTTGATCGTCCAAGTAGCCATTTAGGACACTTTTTAGACTTTTTAATTATTATTAACCCCATATTCACTATCTTTTTCCCTCAACTTTGTTTGATGGACTTGCTTTGATCATCAAGGATATATTTGCTCTTTAGTCTTGGCAAAATCTTTACAGAAATAAGATATGTGTAAATTCAGCAGTGACAGCACGAGTTTAGCCAGTGACCAATTCTATAATAGGGTGCTTAGAAGCAGGTATCTAAAGGGCAAAACATGGGAGCCTTTCTTTAAAGGAAAGTGGGCATCTACATTCTTTTATAGAATACTAATGTAACTGGGCATATTCATGCTTAATACTCGAAAGGGTCCAGAGAAGAGTGACTAAAATGGTTAAGGGGCTGGAGGAGTTGCCGTACAGTGAGAGATTGGAGAAACTGAGCCTCTTCTCCCTTGAAAAGAGGAGACTGAGAGGGGACATGATCGAAACATTCAAGATAATGAAGGGAATAGACTTAGTAGATAAAGACAGGTTGTTCACCCTCTCCAAGATAGGGAGAACGAGAGGGCACTCTCTAAAGTTGAAAGGGATAGATTCCGTACAAATGCAAGGAAGCTCTTATTCACCCAGAGAGTGGTAGAAAACTGGAACACTCTTCTGGAGTCTGTTATAGGGGAAAACACCCTCCAGGGATTCAAGACAAAGTTGGACAAGTTCCTGCTAAACTGGAACATATGCAGATGAGGCTGGACTCATTTAGAGCACTGGTCTTTGACCTGGGGGCCGCCACATGAATGGACTTCTGGGCACGATGGATCACTGGTCTGACCCAGCAGCGGCAATTCTTATGTTCTTAACATTTAGGCACTCGTACTTATGCAGACATCTAAGTACGGAAGGTTCCTATGTAAGTTATAGTAACCTATGTATGCAAGGAGGAGCCCCACCTTTATCTCACCCATACTGTATCCCTGTCTATGCCCTCTTACAAATACTCACTATATGTCATTTAATTGCAGAATAGCGCTTGGGCAGCATGCTGGAATGTGTGCGTCTATGTTCCACTAAGCGGCGCATTTGAGCAACCGCTCATACATTTTACATGGTTGCTCACAAAAATACTGCCCCGACTTTCAATCAAAATTAAACTATAAAAATATGCATTAAAGTAAACTACATCCGATACCATATATGTGATGGATTTTTGTGCTATATACTGAAATGTCTTGCTAATACTGGAATCAAAAATTGCTGTGTTGTTATAACTTGTTGCTTACATGAAAAGAAATTTGCACACACCTGGCCACTCCTTAGAGGGAGCATTGGTATGTTTGTACATGGTATTAGTCTAAATGTTTACATGTGTAAACGCTAGTACTTAGGGCTCCTTTTACGAATGTGCGTTAGGCCTTAACGCGTGGAATAGCGCACACTAGCCGCTAATGCCTCCTCTTAAGCAGGCGGTAGTTTTTCAGCAAGCATGTGCTAATCCAGTACGTGCGCTAAAAACGATAGCGCACCTTCGTAAAAGGAGCCATTAGTTTACAAAATTGCCAGTATATGCATAACTTTACCTTGATGATCTATATGTATAAAGTTATACAGATAGAGCTGATGATTTAGCTCCAAGTATTCATATTAGGACAAGGCTTTTTAACCTATTTTAAAAGACGTGAAGGGGCATTTTTGATAGGATATTTAAGTCCGACTTTGGATGTTTCCTGTAAAACATCTAAAGGTTGGGGCAGGAAAACGTCCATTTTCAAAACTATTAGATATCCAAATTTATTTTTTTGAAAATGACCTATTTAGACGTCTTGGCTAGCAGGACATCCAACCTTAGGACACCTAACTTTTTCACCTTTTTCAACTACAAAAATTGTCCAAGTTCAAAACGTCAAAATCCAGACCATTTGGATGTGGGAAGGGCCAGCATTGCAATGGACTGGCCACACGGACATGCCAACAGAGCAGTAGGGCACCTTAGAGGGCACTGCTGTGAATTGCCAGATGTAGTCTCACCATAATCCCTGTAGGGGTGGTTCCTTCCTCACACCTGAAGGTTAGGCCTCTCCCTGATGTCAAGACGCATGAACCATCTTTTTCACTGATGTCAAGAAGCATGAACAATCTTTTGCAAGAAAAATCATCTCTGCTGCTTGCCAGGAGCATTCTGGGCTTGTTTACAAGAACTCTGTATTTCTTCAGTCAAGGACATCTGCCCGGCACAGCTTCTGAGAAAGTTGGAGGAGGCATGAGCTGCCATGATCGGTATGTGTCTCTCTTATCTTCTGAGGTACCTCTCTCTCAAGGCCGGTACATGAATATACAGAAAGGCTACTAATTGGTGTTGTTGCTGGATTGGTCCGAGGGAGGTCATCTTATAAAAACTAAGGAGAAGGTGCCTAATTAATTATTAGTCTATGCTGAGATGTAAGGAAGCTTGGATCTTCGCATAGGTTTCTCAACACACACCTTCTAATAATTAAGGACTGATAAGTACGTCTTGTGACTTAGCCCTCGGATGAGACTGAAACAAAGAACTGCTTTTGAAACAGATCTGGTTTTACATCACATAAGGAACTTTAGCACATATATCTGACTGCTTGCTCCAGTGACAAACTGCCCTATCTAACTCGAAGGAATTTTCACATCTGCTGCGCTGAAGGAAATGGACAAATTCAATTTCCCTGTTCCGAGGAGGCAAAACCTTAAAGTGGTGAGAATAAGGAATTATCTCTCTATCAGTGGGGCTTAGATAAAATTCTATTGTTTTGGGATAAGGAGAGTTAAGGTCCCGTGGTGATAAGCTATTTTTAGATTGCTGTTATAATCAGGAATTTATTATTATTAGGAATTACCTAGTGTGTAAGAATTAGTTATATTTACTCATTTACTTAGGGATTATTGTGTAATAATTATGTAATGAGATATATTTATGTATTTAGAGATATTGTGAACAATAATTAGTTATTAATACTGCTGGTTTGTGATTTATATATTTTTCTATTTCTATAATAAAATATTTCCTATAGCTCTGGTCTCTGTCTTAGTATAAACTGGCAAAAATACAGAATCCGTGGTATAGATATGGTGTATCCTAGAAACGAGATATGCACATGACTTATTTATGTTGCACTAATTTGTTATACCCATAAATCTACCTACATCCCCTTATAATTTATACTGAGCCCTCCAAAACTCCCCCAAAACCTAATATACCCACGTCTACCACCCCAATAGTTATTATGGTTGCAGATGGCACCTTTATGGCACTATAGTAGGGTATTAGTAGCCTCACACTTTCTAACATAAATGCAGTGTAAGAGTGGGACATGGGCCTAGGTCCTCCTCTCTATGGTTCATTAGCCCACCCACCAGGCTACTTAAGATACCTGTTTGCTGCTTTACTAGGCTTTCCCATACCAGGTGCTGCTATAGAAACAGGTATGTACTGTTTCATTCAGTTCTTTCTGCGGTGGGAGAAGGTCATTGACCACTGAGGAAATGTGAAGAGAATGGAGTCGATTCAGCGAATGGCCACTAGGATGGTCTCAGGACTAAAAAATCTCCCATATGAAGAATGTTTGAGCAGGCTGCGCTTATATTCTCTCGAAGAGCACAGAGAAAGGGGGGACATGATAGAAACATTCAAATACATCACGGGCCGCATTGATGTGGAGGAAGAAATCTTTTGTCTTACGGGTCCCATGGCGACAAGAGGGCATCCACTAAAACTCAGGGAGGGAAGATTTAATGGGGACACCAGGAAGCATTTCTTCACTGAAAGGGTAATTGATCGATGGAATGGTCTTCCACGTCAGGTAGTCGAGGCCAGTACCATGCTCGACTTCAAGGGACGATGGGACAGTCAGGTGGGGTCGCTCCAGAGGAATGCTTAAAAGATGGATTTTCGAAGGAGGGAGCAAACTTGTTGGGCTGTCGGCCCTTTTCTGCCGTCATACTCTATGTTTCTATATTACTTAATCCCTCCAGTGTTCATCTGTTCAGTTTGAGTTCCTTTTTGCCTTTTAAAACAGGTCTAACTCCGGACGTCTACATTCTGTCCCGGACGTCTTGGGAAATGTTTCATTATCACGGCAAGACGCCCAAGTGCTTAGCACACCCAAAGCCCACTCATAACATGCCTCCAACACGCCCCCTCGAAACTTTGGACATACAGCAGCTAAGAAGCCTAGCAAAATGTCTAGAAAGTCGGCTTTGAAAATCGGCAATTGGATGTTTTGGAGAGAAAAACGCCCAAGTGCTGATTTATTTTAGGGCTCCTTTTATGAAGCTTCGGTAGCGGCTTCAGCGCGTGCGACTTTTCATCATGCGCTAACCCCCGCGCTAGCCAAAAAACTACCACCTGCTCAAGAGGAGGCAGTAGCGGCTAGCGCGGCTGGCGGTTTAGCGCACTCGTTAAACCGCTTCCGCGGCTTTGTAAAAGGAGCTCTTAGTGTTTTGAAAATGCCCCTAAAATGATACTTGTACTTTCATTTTGAATTCTGCAGACATTCACACCCACTTCTTTTCTGGGGAACTTTTTTTTTTTTTTGGGGGGGGGGGAAATGCACAGATGGATTTGAAATACAAACAAAATCTAAAGGGGTACTTTTCCTCCTCCCACCTAAATGCATCCCTAGGCATGACTCATTTTGATGTAGCTAAAAGCACACATAGTTTTAACCACATTGAGGGAAAGAGGTTTTAAGATAGTCAAATTATTTGGGTAAAATGCTTTTTACTGTGTAAGTGGTTTTGATAATTCCCCACTTACAAAGGAAGTACTCATAAGAACATAAGAATTGCCATACTCGAACAGACTGAAGCTCAATCAATCCCAGTATCCTGTTTCCAACAGTGGTCAACCCAGGCCCCAAGCACTTAGCTAGATTCCAACTAGGAAAACAGATTCTAAGTTGCTTATCCTAGGAATAAGCGATGAATTTTCCCAAGTCATCTCAATAATGGCCTATGGACTTCTCTTTTAGGAAATTAGCCAAACCTTTTTTGAACCCCGCTAAGCTAACTAATTTCACCCCAGTCTCCGGCAATGAATTCCAGAATTTCATTACACATTGTGTGAAGAAATACTTTATCCGGTTTGTTTTAAATCTACTACTTAATAGCTTCATTGCATTTCCCCTAGTCCTAGTATTTTTGGAAAGAGTGAACAAGTGATTCACTTCTACCATTTCCACTCCATTCATTGTTTTATAGACTTCTATCATAATACCCCTGAGCCGTCTCTTCTCCAAGTTGAAGAGCCCTAGCCATTTTAGCCTTTCCTCACAGGGAAGTCATCCCATCCCTTTTATCATTTTTGTTGCCCTTCTCTGTATCTTTTCTAATTCTGCTATATCTTTTTTGAGGCGGAGCTCATGAAGAATCTTCCGGATTGGTGGTGGTTGGAATGGCAACTTATGTCACCTATGAGGTTAAATCATGTTTTAAGTATCAAGTTTCCTAGATTATATAAGGACAATAGAATTTTAGTAGATACATGGCAGACACTAAAATATGTAAACAATTTAACACCAATTCCAATTCATAATTCAATCTGTCAGTCCCTATGGCTGAACTCCAAGATTCAAATTGGCGGATTTAAGGTCATCTGGAAGCATTGGATGAAGGCAGGTATATGCACTTTGGAAGATGTTATTTCAGCTGGTAAACTGCTTGACTTTTCACAATTGCAACATAAATTTGGTCTTCATAAATCACAAAGTTTTAAATGGTTGAAATTGAAGCAGGCTATTCAGGAGGGGTTCCCTGATTGGAAAAATCTTGAAAATCAATGTAGCCTGCTGGTCTTATGTTTTCAGGCGGATTTCCTGGGACACCAGGCCACTCAGTGGTATAAATTAATATCTGGATTTTTGAATAAAAAAACCAAAAACTAGCCTTCGGGACATTTGGAGCATTGAGATAAAGCATCAGATTACTGCATCTCAATGGCCACGAATTTGGATTTGGAGGATGAGATGTATGATGTCTGCATCTATGAGACAAACATGGTTTTTCTTATTACACAGAGACTATACTCTTCAAGAAATCCCTGAAAAAGTCTTAACACTACGAGTACCTTCCTTCCTCCCATTTTCTTCCTAACCCCCCCAAAAAAAAATCAACCTGATCTACTCTTTACTCGCTCTGGAAATGTCCAGAGATCTTCTTTTGTAACCCATCTTCTATAACTCTTTTGTAATCCGCCTTGAACCGCAAGGTAATGGCGGAATAGAAATCTCAAATGTAATGTAATGTAGACAGTATACCGATTGCAAACAAATGGTAATTAAAATATGTGCCAAATTGCTAAGTGATTCTGATTTGGAACAGGCCTCTGAAGGGTAGTTTTGTCTTCAAACTGATCATGCACATCGTAGTTAGGGGCCTTGGAGAGATTCTGCATGATATCATGGCCTGCTTCATGAGTACTTGGTGAAAGAGAAGGTCTTGCATATGCTATAGGCGATTCTATTCTTTGCACTTTTATACAACAATCTACCCTTAAATTAGGCAGGGCTGTGGAGTTGGAGTTAAGGAGTCAGAAGCGATTTTTGGGTTACTGGAGTCGGAGTCAGTAAAAATGTGCTAACTCCAACTTTGACTCCTTAATATTTGGAACTCGCACCCTGCATTCAGACAACTCATAACTCCTCAACTTTAAATAAATAAAAACACTTGCAATTTAAACTTTGGCAGAAATTTGGCCGCAGCTTTATTAATTATCATACTTCAGTAACAATGCAACTCAAATTCATATCTCTCATCCTAGGTGGCCTTCCTGATTCCCATCCCAACAGCTAGTCGGTCCCGACCTAGCTGCTTATCTCAACATCCCAATACATTATATTCATTCCAAATATCTCATTTGCAAGACCTGCGGTGTCGCCCGGCCTCACCTCAGTCTGTGGCGGTGCCGCACACAGCATTCATCATTATATTTCATAAGTATTTTTCCATAATCCCTGGCCACCTGTAGGAATCCATTCTCATTTACCGCCCAAGCTGCAACCCCCCCCCATTGTACCCCCCATGCCCACCCACCCAAACACAGATCTCAGAACCCAACAAACAAACACCCCAACAACTGGAAACAAACTCAAACATAACTCGCCCCCCCTCCCTCAAAACCACACTCACTCACCAAAAAGAAAGACAGTGACAACAGAACATGAGGGAGGGAAAGGGCGGGAATTAAAACTTCAAACTACCCTCACAAATTCCAAATTTTTTATCTCCTCTTTACTGCCTACCCTCCTCAGACCCCAACCTCCCACAGACAAACTTCTCAGAATTCTCCCGCACAAATAAACCAATCAAATCTTTCCCTTTCCCACCAATCATTACCTTTTCACACCTTTGTTTACAATCACCAATAAATCTTCCTCTTCCCATTACTTCCACTCTTTATAAAGTCCCATTCAATCCCCTTAATTAATTAAGCTTCCTCACTTCCCCCCCACCCCTCCCCCCCGAACTTCTTCTTTTTTCTCTTGCAGGGCTCGTCCAATATTAAGAGCCCTTTGATTATTTCAGAGGGCTTACCAACTATTAAATTGTATGTCATGCGTATATTATAATGCTTAAATTTCTTATTTTACAGATAATAATTTGATTGACCCATTTTATAAGGATATGTTTTATTTTTAGAATATATTTTGATATCAAGTTCTTGATGATTACACAATGTAATATATTTTATGATATTTATATTAGAGAAAGCGGCACCTAGAGAATGACATGGGGACAAAGTTTGTCGCCGTCCCCACAAACTGTCTGATCCCATCTGCACAAGCCTCAAATAGTTATGATTTTATACTGAAATGATTTTATTAAAGAATAAAAAGAAACAATATTCTGTACAACTGCCATTTTATAAAATCACAAATACAGAACAAGGATCAATAAAAACCCCTGTCTCCCTTCCCCTCCCCCTATCACATATCTCCTCCACTAATCGAGACAACTGAACAAGCCAAATTACTACAAAACGCTGCACAGAAAAATCAAGCTAGCAGAATATCTCAGTCACCCACACACAGAATACAAATGGCAAATCTATAATATCTGACCAAAAATGACAAATATAAATTAAACCAAAACTCCAAGAAATCACATCTTGCATTACTAAGTTACTTGTGAGCTGATATAAACTCTTTTTCAGATTCAGATAAGTTCATTATTTATATATATATATTTATTGAATCAACTTTGTAGGAGATATCAAATGTGATTAGGACTTTTATTGATTGCGATTTGCACATATATGATCATGGAAAACGCTGGAACATGTAGGGATTGAATCATGAGTGGAGATTGATTCCCAGGGACTTTTTAGTATTTTATAAGAAAGAGACAATCAATTTATTTATTATTTTTGCATCATTTTTGGCACGGTTTTTGCATATTTATTATTCATTCTCATTTTTGCACTTCAGCACTTTGCACCTCACATTTCTCCTTTGATATCCTGTTTGAGGAGTGGGGCTCTTTGAGTCGCCTTCCCCTATATTTTTCCCTCCACGCACTTTAAATTTAAATCATACAAGAGACAAATGATGTATGCGGCAAAGCTTATTTAGGTTTTTTTCACCTAAATAAGCTTTGCTGGGAAAGGTTATTGATACTGAGATTGGGCCCATACTGACATGTCTCATATTTATTTAATGTTATGTATATATATAAAAAAAAATTGATTTTGTTAATTCTTGGTTGCTGGTGATCACCCTTTGAGCGTTTAATATAGGGTTCTGCCATTATATACATTTTTGTTACTATGTACTAAGTACAACACTTATATAGATATATAAAGGAGTCGTAGCCAGAGTGGCGATACCATAAATAAAAGAGTTGAGTTGAAGGTTTTATGTAACGACTCCACAGCCCTGGAATTAGGTCCTGGAGCAGTTTACTACTTGAACAGAAACACATGTTAGCTAAATTATAAAACAGGACAAAGATCTGTCAAAATAAAATGATGTAAGGATACGTCAAACAACATTAAGAAGTAATAATTCTAAGCTGAGAGAGCGTAGATTTAAGCGTTCCAAATAGCTGCAGTTTCATAAGACAAATAGCTTTAAAGGATGGAAACATTAAATCAAACTTAGAGGACAATCTTTGATCTATACAAGGAAAGAAATAGAAATACAAGACCAGTTCATCAGGAATGGTCCCATGAAAACCTCTGAAAACAAAGAATGAAATTTTAAAATGTATTCTCTCTTGAATTGGGAGCCAATGAAGCTCTCTAACAAGTGAAGTCACATGCTCAAATCTAAAAATAAAATGAGCAGTCATATTCATTACAAACTGAAATCTTTTCTGCAAGTTAGCCATAATTCCAACAGACAAGGAATTACAATAATCAAGATATATGATATATGGCGTAAGTATAGCAAAATGAGACAGTTCAAACAACATAATAATAATAATTTATTTTTATATACCGCCTAACTAGCAGTTCATAGCGGTTTACACAATAGGTACTCAGCATACAATATAATAATAACATCATACGTAATAAAATTCTAAGTAACTAATACAAGCATTACAACTAATGAATAAGGAAAACACAATATAAACTAAAATAAGTATAGATATAAAGATTAAAAGTACATTATAACTACACTAGTCTTTAAGCCCATTACATTAACGGGTGCTAGAATAGATGTCTGTCTGTCTTTCTTTCTTTCTGTCTCTCTACCTCCTGCTATATTTCTCTCTCCCTGACCCCCTTTCTCTGTCCCTCTTCCTGCCTCTGTGTCTTTCTTCCTTTCTTTCTGTATCCCTCCCTCCCGCTGTCTGTCTGTCTTTATTTCTATCTGTCTCTCTCCCTGCTCCATATGTATCATTCCCCCCTTTCATTTCCCTGTGCTGCAGCATTTCCCTCCCCCGACCTCACTTCCCTGTGCAGCAACAGAAGCAGTATTTCCCTCTCTGTCCACTTCTCTGAGCAGCAGCAGCAGCAGTGGTATTTACCTTCCCCTACAGGTCCCTGTGCAGCACCATTTCCACCCCCCCCCCCTTTGCTTCTTGTGGTCTGGCCTACCATCGCACTCACTGTGAGAGATCGAGAGGGCACAGCAGGAAAAATGGCACTACTGGTAGAAGTTTATTTTTAAGTTTAAAGTTGCCACCGCGGCTCCTCTCACAATCGCTGCCTGCGTCGGAAGCCTTCTCCGATGCAGGTGCGGCTCATGAGAGGAGCCGCTGCAGCACCTTTCATCTTAAAAATAAACTTCTACCAGTAGTGCCGTATTTCCTGGATTTAGGTTTGCGCGAGGTGGAGAGCAGGGAGGCCAGCAGTTTCCAATTTGTTTTGTGGCCACCAGGTATAAGATTGCAAATAAGGCCCCTCTCCCATTTTACTTGCCCCGAGCGCCAATTCTGTGCACATGTCCACCGCCAGTACTCCCAATGACCTCCTCACGGTCCAATGCGGTCAGCCATAGCGATGTTTCTCTGGTGGTGGGTGAGTGAGGGCAGGAGGGGGGAGTCGCGGCGTGTTTGGTGTCAATCGGCCCCTGCCACAGCTAAGCGCGCATGCGCACTCCTACCTGTGGTTCCCTACAGCTCACAGAAAACGGGAGCACGCAGGTGGGAGAGCGCATGCGCGCTTAGGGCTTTATTATATTAGATGATAATATAAAAATCAATAATGTATATTATATTGGGTTTTAAGATCTTTTTGAAATTGATAGTAAGTTAGAAATGGAGAAACAAGGAGATTCAAAAATGAATTCATTAATCCTGCTTGGAATACTAAGGTCCTATCTAAAAAAATTTTGTAATGACATGCATTTGCTGAAGGAAAATAAAACCAACCAGATCTACAAATATTTTTCTTAGAAACAAAAAAAACTAAAATGAGAAACAAGGTAAGCCAGTGCTAAGCCAAATAAAACTTTAAAATAAATGCATCCAAATTTAAATAGCATTCTAGCCTCAAACAGTAGTCAGTGAAGCTTTTGATAATATACACTGATATGATCATGTTTTTTCAGATTAAAAATCAAACGAGTAGCTGTATTTTGAATGATTTTTAGTCGGCTAGTAGTTATTTTATACGATCCCAGATAAATAACATTACAATAATCCAATATTGAAAGGATTGAAGATTGAACCAGGATTTTAAATGCTATAAAATCAAAATATTTCCTAATAGTACATAGTTTTCAGATGACAATAAAACATCTCTTAACCAGAGAATCTGTATGGGCCTTAAAAGATAATGACCGATCTAAAATAACCCCTAAAATTTTCACAGATCTTAGTTACTTAAGTTTAGAGAAACATTTCTTGACTTTGTTGTTCACTTATGGTTGATATGTGAACATAGAAGCTAACAAACTTTGGAAGTATGTTCAATTACTAGCTTATCTGTTGTACTCACAATCATACTGTTAGGAAAAGACTGGTCTTGCATACCAAACCAATGCAATTTGGTCTTAGATGAATTTAATTTCAACTGGGATCTATTAGCCCAATGTTGAATTTTAGTTATTAACGTCACAGGTTTAGTAAGACAAAGTTGCAAATCTGAATCTACCTCCAATAGAATGAAAATGTCTTCTGAATATAAATACAGGTATTCACCTTCATCTACTTTAACTGAACTAAGAATGCTCCTGAAAATGTTAAAGACTATTGGGGAAAGTGGTGAGCCCTGAAGGACCCTACAAATTGGAGTCCAAAAATGCAACATTTCATCTTTAACTTTCACTGCATATGCATGATTTTGCAGAAAGTTTTGAAACCAGTTCAGGATTACACCACTTAATCCCAGATTGACCAGAATATTCAATAAAATCCCATGATCCACCATATCGAATGCAGCTGAAAGATCGAGATGCAACAATATTGCATTTCTACCTCTACTAAGTAAATGTCACACCCTAGTAGTTAAAGTTAGTATTAAGATTTCAGTGTTATGGAACAGCTACTATTACTCTTTATTATTTCTATAGCGCTACCAGATGAATACAGCACTATACATTAAACATTGAAGAGATGGTCCCTGCTCAAAAGAGCTTAGAATCTAATTAAGACAGACACACAGAACAGAAGTGAATCTATGCATATTGCTCAGGTAGGGATCTACAAGAGGATAGGGTAGGGGACTATAGAGGGAATGAAGCAGATATTGGTGGTATACAGGTTGGTAGGGTTAGGATTTAAATGCAGCTTCAAAAAAGTGGATTTGAATATTGCCAAAAAGGAAACCTGACACACCGAGTCAAGCAGGTTGTTCCAGGCACACAGCACAGCAAGGTAGAAAGGACAGAGTCGTGAGCAGGCAGTAGAGGAGAAGGGTACCAACAAGAAAGACTTATCAGATAAACAGAGTTCTCGGGGTGGAGCATAGGGAGAGATGAGAGAGGAGAGATAATGAGGAGCCGCAGAGTGAATATACTTGTAGGTCAGTAAGAGAAGTTTGAACTGCATGCGGAAATGGACAGGGAGCCAGTGAAGCAACTTGAGGAGAGGAGTAATGTGAGCATAAGGACCATGGCAGAATAGGAGGTGTGCAGCAGCATTCTGAATAAATTGAAGGGGAGCGAGATGGCTTAGTGGAAGACCTGCAAGAAGCACGTTGTAGTAATCTAGGCAAGAGGTGATGAGAGCATGGATTAGCATCTTGGTGGTGTGCTCAGAAAGGAAAGGCCGGATTTTAGTGACGTTGTAGAGAAAGAATCGACAAGTTTTGGTGGTCTGCTGGATATGCAAAGAGAAAGAAAGAGATGAGTCAAAAATGATCCCAAGGTTGCAAGCTGATGAGATAGAAAGGATGAGAGCATTATCCACTGAAATAGAGAATGGAGAAAGAGGAGAGGCAGGTTACGGAGGAAAGATAAGGTGTTCAGTCTTGGCCATATTTAATTTTAGGTGGTGGAGAGATATCCAGGTGGCAATGTCAAGCAGGCAGGCTGAAACTTGGGCCTGGGTTCCTGTAGAAATTTCAGGCGTAGAGAGGTAAATTTGAGTGTCATCCACATAGAGGTATTACTGGAAGCTGTGAGAGGAGATTACAGCACCAAGGGAAGAAGTGTGGATAGAGAAGAGAAGAGGTCCTAGGACAAAGCCCTGAGCTAATCCAACTGATAGCAGCAGAGGAGAATCCTCCAGAGCTTATGCTAAAAGTGCAATGGAAAAGATAGGAAGAGAACCATGTGATAACAGAATCCTGAAACCCAAGTGAGAACAGCATATTGATGAGGAGGCGGTGATCTAAAGTATCAAATGCCACAGATAGATCCAGGAGGATAAAAACACAGTAGAGGCCTTTGGATTTGGCCAAGAGTAGGTTAGCATCCAAAAAAAGGATCTGGGTATCATCATAGATAATACAATGAAATCTTCTGCCCAATGTGCGGCGGCCAAAAAAGCAAACACGACGCTAGGAATTATTAAAAAAGGGATGATTAACAAGACTAAGAATGTTATAATGCCCCTGTATCGCTCCATGGTGCGACCTCATCTGGAATACTGCGTTCAATTCTGGTCTCCTTATCTCAAGAAAGATATAGTGGCACTAGAAAAGGTCCAAAGAAGAGTGACCAAGATGATAAAGGGCATGGAACTCCTCTCGTATGAGGAAAGACTAAAACAGTTAGGGCTCTTCAGCTTGGAAAAGAGACAGCAGAGGGGAGATATGAGTGAAGTCTACAAAATCCTGAGTGGAGTAGAACGGGTACAAGTGGATCGATTTTTCACTCCATCAAAAATTACAAAGACTAGGGGACACTTGGAATTTTGTAGACTTCAATTATATCTCCCCTCAGCCGTCTCTTTTCCAAGCTGAAGATCCCTAACTTTTTAGTCTTTCCTCACAGCATTCATAGTGTGATGATAGTGGGATCATTTGGCACCACAGTATAATGCTTCACCCAGAATGGAAGCTCTTCTGTGACAACAGCACAATTTCCCATGCCTTATAAATTAACAATCTAATCAGAAAGATAAAAAACCATTGTATTAAAATCTGGATTCTCTGAATTCTGAGATGTTTGAGGAGAATAAATTCATTCATTCAATAATCTAAAGAGTTCTTTTATTACAGGCAGTCCTTAAGTTGAATTTATATGTAATTCAGATTTTGTACAGTACACAGTCTATAAAATCATTAAACATTACAAAAAAAAACAAACAAACCAGTCCTCAAAATAAAGTACTGCAGCTTAAATAGAAAGAAAATATTACTTTCGTTCTTCATCCATCCCATTGTTCCCTCTCCACCACATCTAACATTTCTCCTTCTCATCTCTCTCTTCCCCATGCAACTGTACCTCACCCTTCTCCCACCACCACCTTCGCACTTGCTTTCCTCCTGCGGGTATTACCTCCTCTGGCCAGCTCCCTCCTCCCTGCCGTACTTCTCTTCTCAAAGCCGTGGTAGCGGGTCCTGCACGCGGCCCGCAGCTGACCTGGAAGCCTTTCATCTATCAGATTCCATCTAGGAAACACCATTTTAGGAGCCCTATTCTATTGCATTATTGGGGTAATTCAGTAGAGGTCCCCTAAAGCAGTGTTTTTCAACCTTTTTACACCTATGGACCGGCAGAAATAAAAGAATTATTTTTGTGGACCGGCGGTTGAAGAACACTGGGCTAAGTCATAGGCCAGACCCCGCCCATCTCTACCCAATCTCCACCCCAGACCCTGCCCCCATAATAGTACTAATTGTAACACTATTTTTTCTATTCATTTTTCACAGATATACAATATAATCTTATTAACACATAATGGTTAACCACAAAATTAAACTACACAAAGCACACTAACAGCAAATGTAAATTCTCAAAATTCAATCACTAAATTAAAAAATAAAATCATTCCTCCCTACCTTTGTTGTCTCCCTCCCTCCATGCTATGCCTTACCTTCTCGCCTGCTCCCGCCTGGCCATTTTG
The DNA here is from genome assembly GCF_902459505.1 of Geotrypetes seraphini. Lineage (NCBI taxonomy): Eukaryota > Metazoa > Chordata > Amphibia > Gymnophiona > Dermophiidae > Geotrypetes > Geotrypetes seraphini. Next base: position 314,528,890 of record NC_047086.1, on the reverse strand, counting down.
TGCTGCTCCCAGTATTATCTTCAGGCTGGCTCCCTCTTCCTCACTGATGCAGTGCACAGTGCTTCATCTGGAAGCCTTCCCTCTGACGTTGCAACGTCAGAGAGAAAGTTTCAGGTTCAGGCACAGGATGCGCGTAGGAGCCACTGCCCGTGGCTTTGTGCACTGAATCAGTGAGGAAGAGGGAGCTGGCTCGAAGATAACGCCACATCGATTGCACCGTGGACCGGCGGTTGAAGAACACTGTTTTGGGCCTGATGCACTTGTTGGTCCTGTGGACCAGCAGGAAATTTCTGTGGACCGGCACCGGTCCACGGACCGATGGTTGAAAAACACTGCCCTAAAGTTAGATGCCAGGATTCTATGCGCCTGTGTGACAAGATGCTATTACAGAATACTAACATTAGTCGTCATCAATGCAGCTATATCAACAATTGTGTGTGTAATGGCCGTTAAGAATACTAGCCTAAATTGATATTTACATGCCAACATTTAGGTACGGCTACTTATACCATGTTAATGATTGGTGTACATATCTGTGATTAAATGTTGCATTTGAAAACATAACTGTCTTAGTGAATAAGTGCTGAGGACACCCCTGGCAGTGCCTCTCCCACATCCTAACAGTTTACATGCTAAAGGTTTTCGAGGCTAAGATTACGGAATTACGACGAAGTGCAGTTACGCATATAACTGTAAATTAGTGTCAATTAGCAACATTTAACATCAAGTATAGCTGTTATTGATTGTACCAATAAGCACCTAATTTATCAGCTAAGTTATGCATGCAAATTTACACAGCAAGCAAAATAAAGTGCATGCAACCTAACAGAATGCGTGGAAATCTGCACAATGCTTGGTCTACCCCCATCTCCTAACTGCCCAGAGAGATGAAAATATAGGGAACTCTTGGCTCATCCAGATTAGCCTGGGGATCCTGAAGCAAGCTTGAGTCTCAAATCTAGGGCTCCTTTTACTAAGGTGTGCTAGCGTTTTTAGCGCACGCAGGAAATTCCCGTGCGCTACGCTTCTAGAACTAACGCCAGCTCAATGCTGGCGTTAAGATCTAGCGCCCGCAGCGATGTAGCGTGTGCTATTCCGCGTGTTAAAGCCCTAGCGCACCTTAGTAAAAGGAGCCCCTAGTCTCCCTGTTTGACAAAACCTGAAGCTGACATTGCCCCTCATTCTATAACAGGGCACTTAAATTTGTGTACTGATTGTGCATATAAATTTATAGAACACTAGCACACAGGTAAACACACAGTTTTATGTGTAAATACCAGTAGAGCACTCAGTACTATTATATACAATATGGGACTCATAATCAAAAGAGAAAAACGTCCAAAAACCAGCCTAAGTCAGCACTTGGATGAACATTGTCCAAATACGTCCAAATGCCGATAATAAAAATGGGTTTTGGACGTATTTCTAAACGACCTAGGCCTTCATAGTGCCGCTGAATGACCAAAGCTAAACAGGGCACTTCAGGAGGAGTGTCGAGGGCGGGAGTTGGGCGGGACTTGGGCTGGCTTAGACTTAGTCGTACAGCATGTATAACCGAAAGTTATACAGCCCAGGATTGATGGAACTTGGACGTTGTGACTTAGACCATGTAAAACATGGTCTAAGTCACAAACACCCACCTAAAGTCACCAGATAAGCACTGCAAACAAATAAAACAGACCCCACACACACTACCTCAGTGATCACCAACCCCCCCCCCAACCCCAGAAAAATCGTAATCACACCTTTAAAATTCAGCCTCCAGACCATCATCACCTGGCAGCCTGGCATAGGAAAGCCTAGTCGTCCAGCACAGAGGTGGCTTAAGCCGTCTTGGGGGTGGGTTAGGGACTAATGGAGAGGAGGTCCCATGCCCATAAGCCCCTGTAATCACTGCATTGATACTTAAACATGTGCACTCCGTTATACACCCCCAAAACCATTTTGTTCTGGCATATAAGTGGCTCCAGCAGCCATAAGGGCTATTGGGGTGGCAGATAAGTGGGTCTAGGGAATTCTGGAGATGGTTTGGGAGGCTCACCATGATCTATAAGGGAGCTGTAGTGAGGAGAAGACATGGCACCCTTTTTGTGAAGTTCACAGCAGTGCCCTGTAAGGTACCCCACTATTTAGGTGCCATGTCTGGGTGTTCAGTCCATCACTTTGCAGACCCCTTCCACATCCAACAGGGCTTGTTCTAGGCGTTTTTGACTTGGACGAAAAGTTGGACGAAAATGTGGTATAAAGATGGACGATTTAGCGACTTGGACGATCAGATCGGCAGGACGAATAGTTAGACGATTTTCAAAACAAAAAAAAATTTTGGACGTATTTTTCAAAAATGTGTCCTAGATTGTTTTTTACTTTGGACGACTTGCAACTTAGATGAAAACGGACTTAGACGTTCCTTTCGATTATGCCCCTCCACGTATACAGATGCCTTTCAACTATCAACAAGGGGGGCGTATACATTGGCAAAGCAAGGTTCTCAGTTACATATTTAACTTACAGGATGCGTAAGTGCCGAATTTAGGTGTTAATATTTATTGACCTAGCACAACTGGGCACGCCTAAATGTAGCTGCATTGATGATGACAGGTTAGTATTCTGTAATAGCAACTTATCACACAGATGCCATTGCAGAAGTGAGGCTCTGTGTTGAGCATTGACGTGCCTAAATTGTGTCACCCAGTTATACAATTGCCTCCTGTGTATTTTTCTAACTACAGTATTTTGTTTCTTTTTTTAGGCCTGCTTCAAAAACTTTCCTCTCCATCCCTATAGACTAAAGTAGTCTCTCTCAAACTTTTTTAGCTCCGGCACACTAAACGGAGCAAATGTTTTTTGCAGTATATTATAATTGAAATTATAATATTGCAAAACCAACAAAAAATTAAATTTTAGAGTTATTTATTTACAGTTTTTAAAGCTATGTTTGGGTAATTGTAACAACGGTGAAGCTAAAGTAGATATAATAGAATTGCTAATCAATGCTTAAGGATGTGCTTGTTTTTGAATGCAAATTAACTCAAAACGTGGCTCAATAGTCAACAAGCAAACATCATCCACCATCTGCAGTCGCCCTCTTTTTTTTTTCAATTTAATTTGTCAGAACTTCCTAAAAAAATCCAACTTTGCAAAGATAAGAAGATCCAAACGGTAACAAAGCCCTGATTGCTTTGTTGTTCAAGTTAGGGTAACTACTGCTGAAAAATAAAAGTAAAACTAAAATTACTTGCCATTAGTTTTCAAGGACCAGTCTCGTCAAAGAATGATGCTTGTCTGGGCAGTTATATCCTTACGCACACAGACGCTCATAACATTGACAGATTCTTGCAATATACATGTCATCTATTCTACTGTATACCTTTGAAGGGAATTTTAAAAAAGAAAGTAAAATTCTTGAATCTCTTGTGGCACACAGTTTGAGAGACACCGGCCTAAAGAATAAAAAATCAGGAAACAAAATACAAAATTACCTCATTAAAGAGAAGTTCTCTCCTCTGTTGTTTCCTGAGGTCCATTTTCTTCACTGCAACTTGTTTTCCAGAGTGTTTCTCAGTGGCGATGCAAACTATTCCAGTTGAACCTTCTCCTATTTTAATGAAGTTGTCCAAGTACTCCCTGGGATCCCCTGGGCTGACTACCAGCTGCAGAGCGGCTCTAAACTGTTCATGTGATACTCTGGAGGAGTGCTGATCTGAGGCCGATCCCCAGCTGGGGTGTGAATAAGTGCTTGAAGTAATACTAGGAGAGCTTGGGTAAGATGCCGTGGACATGAAATGAGAACTCGTTGGGAGGGAAGACTGGTGATAAAGGGAGGATTTATAATACACTGGAGGATACTGATAGCAACCTGCTGAATAACTAGTCTTGTTCTGGCTTTGAGGTAGTTTTGCTGTGCCTCTGGGGTAGGTGTCAGATCCACTGAGTGGAGGGCTAATAGCCTTCTGTGCTCGATCGTAATCTACCTACAATAGAAAAAAAAATACAATTTACAAATGAAATAAATTTTGTTGAACACGTGCATTATTATATGGCATCAGACAACAAAATCACTATTTAAAATATAAACAACATCTATATTTCTTGTATGCCCTTTGTTACTCTGGTTGACTTCAATAAACATGATTTCCCCCCAAAAAAATATATATATAATCAACCTTAAAATGCTTTAAAAAAAAAAACCATTAAAATACAATTGGGAAGTAATTCTATAAATAGAGATCTACTTTTAGGTGGCAAGAAGTTTCGTACATTTACGCATACAAGTAGCCACTTAAGCACGTAAATGACCCCTTCTAGAATACTATTGGAAAAAGACACACCATGAATGTAGTGTACTACTGTATTACTACTACCTATCACTTATATAGTGAAGAAAGGCGTACGTAACGCTGTACATTTTGACAAATACGTTATAGAATACTGTAACTTTGTCCTTATTTTGGAAGCATCTCCACTAGAATGGCCTAGATGCTTAAATACCATTTCAAAATAGGAGTCATTCACATGTGGAGCAGAGGCAATGATCTGTGCAGGCCAATAATACATGGAAGCATAAAGCCTAGCTGGAAGTCTCAGTGGCCATTTTGGATGGTCTGAAATAAAAGGCATGACTGAGTGGACAGAGCTCCCGTCCCACTAGGCACTAGGGACCACACGAAAGACCAAGCAGCGGGTCATAGGTTGGGGAAGAGGCTTCTGGGGAGGGCATGTTTCCGGAAGATGCATCTTGACTCAGGGGGATTGCCATGTATCAGGCTGATGCCCACAATGGGTGTGTGTGTGTGTGGGTGGGGGGGGGGGGGGCTTCATCACATGAGGGGTTAAAATGGGGAGAAGTATGTGATCGGGGGTGGGGGTGGAATGGGGCTGAGCTGGCATTAGGATGGGGATACTGATACTATGCTCAGAGCCCTTACCAGGGCTACAGGAAGTGCTTGATATTCTCCCCTGCAGACGCTGGGACGCTGCAGATATCTGGGACACCGGAGACATGGCGGAGGCTCTTTGCTTGTCCTGTGAGGGCAGGGAATGCTGACGTGGATGTTTTCAGCTTCACATACACCCTTTGCTACATTTGTTTGTGTGTTTCACATTCACACATTTGACATCTGTCATTATCGGTAGGCAGAAGCCGATTCCATTCCCCTTCCCCATCTTAAAGCTGTGATATAATACTCTCAGTATACACATTAGTCTGAAACAATTTATGACATTGCAGTTGTAGGACCAGACATTACAGGGCAAAAATCAGGTGACAGAAGAAGCAGTTATTTTTCAGTACCATTTTAGAAAAGTCGCGGAAGTCGGAATCTAGACATTTTTGTCAAAACATTTAGATCCTGCAACATATTTTCACAAATGCAGAACTGAACATTTAAGCACTATTATAAAATCAATATATGTTTGTCTCCTGACCAAGACATCTTAAAGGCTGTCAAAAACAGTGCATAACAATGGCAATGTCTCATTATTTTTTAAGTAATTCCCAATCCTAGAAGGAAGAAATGTGTAAGACTTGCAGCCTATCAGGCTACAAAGCTTTGGAAATGTTTACCACCTCAATTTATGTCTCTGTTTAACCAAAGATTGTTTAGGAAGACTTTGAATATATGATGAATAAACTTGCTGATTAGCTATAGTGGCACGGTTTATAACTATTTGTATTCTGATATTTATTTATTTAAACAACTTATATACCACACTATCATGGATTGGATTGCAACAGGTTGAAATTAAATGTGCAGAAGACAAAGGCTATGGGGCTCATAATCAAAAAGAAAAACGTCTTCAAAGTGGCCTAAATGGGTACTTGGACGATCAAAAAGCTTGACAGTCCAAGTACCCATAACCTAAGCTGGTTTTAGACATATCTAAAACCAGCTTAACCCTTTCCCCTGCCTCTAAACGCATAGAGCGAAAAGAGGCATTTTTAGAGGAAGGGAAAGGGCGGGAGGTGGGCCGACCTAGACATAGTTGTACAGCAGGTATAACCAAAAGTTTAGACAGGTTGCCTATTCGGCACTTATATGTTTTGACTTAGACCAAGTGCCAAAAAAGGGGTCGTTGAGCTGATCGCAGCTGCTGCGATCAGTTTAGCGGCCCCGGCAACCTGCCTATCCCCCACCGCAACGATCACGGCAGGAGAGATGGCTCATCTCCCCTGCCACGATAACAATACCCAGAAGTGCCGCCAACCGCGGCACTTCAGATCGCTATCGCGCCGCGATACAGGCAGGAGGGAGCTCAACCCCTCCACCCCCAGCGACCCTCCCTACCTCCCACCCCCACTAAGATACGGGCAGGAGGGATGCCAGGTCCTCCTGCCCACAATGAACCCCCCCACGTCCGCCCCCTCTGAACCCCTGATTGGCCCCCGAGCCCCCCACCCGCCGGCCCCATGACACCCAATCATGAAAACACCCTGCGACACCACCCCACCACCACTGACACCCCCCCCTTTATCTGAAAGAAATTGGCAGATGGACGGGTCCCATGTCCGTTCGCCCAGCAGGCCCACCATCTGCAGAATAGCAGGCCTTAGGGCCTGATTAGCCCAGGTGCCTCAAGCCCCACCCAATTCTGGTTGGCCCAGGTGCCTAAGGCCCCTCCTGTGGTCGGAGTTTGAGGCGCCTGGGCCAATCAGGCCCTAAGGCCCGCCATTCTGTGCATGGCGGGCCTGCCGGGCGGATGGGCTTGGGACCCGTCCGTCTGTCCAATTTCTTTCAGGTAAAGGGTGGGGAGGGGTCACGGGGTGGGGGGGTTTGAGGGGGCGATCGTGGGGGGTTCATCGTGGGCAGGAGGACCTGGGATCCCTCCTGCCCGTATCTTAGTGGGGGTGGGGGTAGGGGGTCGCTGGGGCAGGAGGGCTTGGGCTCCCTCCATCTGGATCATATCGGGGGAGGTCGCCAGGCAGGAGGGGAGCCCAAGCCCTCCTGCCACAGCGACCCCCTACCCCCCACTCCCACTAAGATACAGGCAGGAGGGATCCCAGGTCCTCCTACCCACGATGAACCCCCCCCACAACCGCCCCCTCGAACCCCCCATTCGCCGACCCCACAACCCCTCCGAACCCCTGAGGGAGGGGAGCTTTGTATAAAGCGGGATATAAGTCAATAAACCATAAACCGTCATAAAAGTCTAGGTGGTTCACAAATTAAATATTCATAATTAAAATTCAAACATAGAAACATGATGATAGATAAAGGTCAAATGGCCCCATCTAGGGCTCCTTTTACGAAGGCGTGTTAGCGTGTTTAATGCGCGTGTCTTTTCATCACACGCTAATCCCCGCGCTGTCTGAAAAACTACCGCCTGCTCAAGAGGCGGCAATAGTGGCTAGCGCGGCCGGCGGTTTAGTGCGCATTATTACGCGTGTTAAACCGCTAGCGCGGCTTTTTAAAAGGATCCCCTAGTTTGCCCATCCGCAGTAACCATTATCTCATTCTCTCATTGAGAGATCCCACATGCCTTCTTGAATTCAGACATTCAGCCTCTTTTACAAAGCCGCACGAGCAGCTGCCGCACGGCAACAGCCCCGAAGCCCTTTAAATCTCTATGGCCTTCGGGGCTGTTAGCGCAGCGCAGCCGCTAGCACGGCTTTGTAAGAGAGGCCGATAGTCTCTGTCTCCACCACTTCTTTCAGGAAACTGTTCCACATATTTACCACCCTTTCTGTAAAAAAAAAAAAAGTATTTCCTTTGATTACTCCGGAGCCTATCATCTCTTAACTTCATCCTGTGCTCTCTCATTCCAGAGCTTCCTTTCAATTGAAAGAGACTCGACTCATGCGCATTTAAATGTATCTATCTTATCTCCCCTCTCCCGCCAGTCTAAAGTATACAGATTGAGATCTTTAAGTCTGTCCCTATACAACTTATATATATTGTAATTCTGGATGATTGTTATAATTCTTTTAAATTAACTGTAAAAACCCATGTTTCGCAGTACTGCATTTGCATCATATAAATAATCAATATAATGTAGACTGGCAAATTGCTTAACATACCACAAAATATCAATGGTCAACACTGAAAAGCTCTTTTAATTTTTCTAAGTTATCCACATAGTGGCCTGGATATTGCTGTTATTCGTATAAAACTCCACTGCTGGCTGCATTATCCGAATATTCAGCAAAGGCCATTATTTGACTAGTAGTGCTATCTGGATATTTTTGGACTGCAGTGGCTGTATTAAAAAAAAAAAAAAAAAAACCAACCCAAAACCCTATCACGGCACTGATCTGATTATTTCTAGTGACAAGTGAAAATTATCTGACAGAAAATGGTCTTGATGGGAGGCTCAGAAGAGAGAATGAAATCTGAGTTAATTAGCTTTTCTTTTTTTTTCATGCAGAGGTTATCTAGTAAGGTAAGTCTTTTTTTTTTTAAAGATTCAACCTTCTACTCCTTTATACTAAGTATATAAATTGTTCTTTATTCACAACACATTTCCATGTGCATGATACTTGTATAAAAAATGCAAAAACATTATTTAGAAATGTATAGAAAGGGTTGGAATAATGATCTATTAAACTAAAAATGAGTAATTTCCAATTTCACCTTGGAACAGAAATAGCTCATGACAATTGTGTATAACACTTATACAGAAAGAGTTAAACACAGCCTCCTGATGTATTGTAATTACAATTAATTATGGCAATGAATTCACTTAATTTTGCTAGTGGTGCAGGGAGATGGACAGGGCATAAGACTTGACACTGCTATAAATTGCTTGTATTACTGCTGGCTGTCAGCCAGGAAGCCCCTGATCCATGTTAGGTAAGTGCACATTAATCTGAATTTGGCAGCGTAATCAAGGACCCAACTGAACTGTGAAATTGAATTCTGCAGTGGAACATCATTTCACCATTTTATGTTAAGACTGCAAGAGAGAGAGAGAGAAAAAAAAAAAAAAAAAATTTGCCGCAACATCAATTTGTCACTGTAGCCTGCTGCAAAGTACAAAGGAGTGTGCCTGAGCACAACCCAAGGAGGAGGAGGAGGAGGCGGACCCAGATCATAATACCGAAACTGCTCTTCTGCAAAACTCTTTCCACGTGAGAAGGATTGCATGTCTAGCCACTGAAGGCACTTCAAAGGCTGCAAAGTCTGCAAGATGAAAACCGTGCAAACATTTTCATACATCTCTATGAAAGGAAAACCACATCTGAAATAGCAAAACCTAATTTTCCTTTCCATACATGCGCGCAATAAGGATATTTGACTTCTATTGTGAAAATCATAGAACTGCAGAATAGACAAATATTTTTAATTTTATTTATTTATTTTAAAAATTTATATTCTGCATATCCTGCAATTCTATGCGGAGTACCATAAAGCATGCAAATGAAAAATAACAAATTACAGCCTTCTCATACAACACATATATCTGGAGACACTTCCCATGCTGGGGAAAAAAACCCCTAAAAGCATTTGGGATAACTTGACAGAATATGTTGCTGCAACCTGCAGAGATTTACTTTAGACATAGGCCCCCTTTTACAAAGGTGAGTTAGCCATTTTTGCGCATGCTAAATCTACGTGCGCGCTAAACGCTAACGCACTCATTATATGTCTATGGATGCGTTAGCGTTTAGCGCGCGCTAAAACAGCTATCGCGCCTTTGTAAAAGGGGGCTATAGTTTCAGCGTCTCTTGGAATTTTCCTGATCAGATGTTATTGGCATTTATAACCACTTTATCATGTAGAATAATGCTGCATTAATGCCATACTGTTAAGGATCAAATTAAAGATATTTTTGGCAATAAAATATGAAAATTAATACAGCCTTCCCTAACCTTTTCAAACATGACTGGTGTTTTCAGAAATTCAGGTAAAAATGAACAAAACATAAATAATGATTGTAACAACAGTCGAATGCTGCTACAGAAACTATCACCGTTATGGAATTAATATATTTTGTTTTTACGTTACTGTCCTTTGAGCTATTTCAGTTACACTACCAGACAAGCACACGCCCTGAGGACTAGAGATTGTAGGCCCCCTTCAGAAACAGGTCAGATGAGAAGATTAAGCTCAGACATGAAATCCATCAAATGAGAACTGCAACTGCTGCTACAAAATGAGCTCACTGGCCCATAAAAAAATCTGAATAATGCATGCTTAGAGTATTTTATGGCTTACATTTTCAAAAAAATATATAAAGACCAATGCTATAAAAATATGCATATCAGTGCTGTTTTCCACACATGCTATGCAGTAAGGCCTGTACACTCCATTTATGACTGAACATCACATGCACATAGGTTTTACCAGGCCCACTGGCATGATGAACTGCCCTCCACCTGTTATTTACAATGGGCAAAACATTTATAGCAGACTTTGACTAGATGTCATATTTTGACTATGCAGCCCCAAATCTCTCATGTCAACCTGACTTTTCACTCTGGGCTTCTATACATTGGGGATTCCCTCTCTCCACTTCCAGTGTCCTCCAAACCCTTCTAAACTCTAGTCTGTAACCCTGCCAGTCAGCAACACCCTGTGAAGAATATTTCAGGGAGAATCCCCATCACCACAAAGTACTCTTAACACTTTGAGCCATGGATTTATTTATTTAGTTACTTGCAGACATTTGATATACCATTATTAAGGCTCATGGATAGCAGAGCACTTTATATCATTGATCATTGATAAGTATGTTAAAATGAAGCAGTCTCAGAACCCCGCTATTTACCCTTCTCCATTGAGAATATTGACCATTTAAACCTACTTTCTGTTTTCTATCTTTCAACCAGTTCTTACTCTATAATAAGACATTACCTCCTATCCCATGACTTTCTAATTTCCTCAGCAGTCTTCCATGAGGTACTTTGTTAAATGCCATGTGAAAATCCAAATACACAATAGCGACCAGTTCACCTTTATCCACATGTTCATTCAACCCTTCAAAGAAATGTAGTAGATTGGTGAGACAAGAATTCCCTTGACTAAATCCATGTTGGCTTTCTATCATTAATCCATGCTTTATGTATGTTTATGTTATTATATACAGGGCAGGATTAATTCTTTGAGGGCCCCTAGCCACACAAATACATTGGGCCCCCCTGGCCCTGCCCTGCCCCTACCCATGTCCCGCCCCCATTTATCTGTTTTGTTCTGCAACTCTTGCAGCAACTCTTTGCATCTTCCAGTCCACCCCCTCCAACATCACTTATTCAGGTTGGTTGATGGTGATGCCGGGGGAGGGTGGTGTTGTCGATCTTTCCCGGGGGGCCCGCGTTGCCAAGGGAAAAAACAAACAAATCGAGTCCTCGGTTTCATCGGGCCCCCCTGACAACTTCGGGCCCTAGGCACGTGCCTACTTGGCCTATTGGTTAATCCAGCCCTGATTATATACTTGATACCCCATTGAATGTTAAAAGTCACAGTGGCTTACAAAATAATCAATCTACATAAAAATAAGAAAAGGAACACCATATCTATATAGGAAAGAAGACGATCACACTAAAGTCCATATAAATTTTAAAACAATAAGAAACATTTAATACTAAAAGAGATAAATCAAAATAATAAAAAAAACTAAAATTAAATACTCTTGCAGTTTCCCAACTGAAGCAACAGACCTGAGTTATTAAGGGCTCCTTTTACTAAAGTGCGCTACCGTTTTAAGCGCACGCAGCAGATTAGCGTGCGCTAACCTCACGCTACACGGCTAGAATTAACGCCAGCTCAATGCTTCCCTTAGAGTCTAGCGTGCGCGGCATTGTAGTGTGCGCTATTCCGCGTGTTAAAGCCCTAACGCAGCTGCTTAGTAAAAGGAGCCCTAAAAGTCTTTAATCAGAGGAAATACCAAAGGTGTTTTGAAAATAGAATGTTTTTTCAAGTGATTTACATCTTGGAAATGAAAGCTCTACATGTATATATGAAGGATGATTATTCCAAAGAAACGGAGAAACAAAAATAGATAGCATTACGGGTGGATTCATATTGAGCTAACCTAACTGACGGAAGAATTTAGAGAACGTAATGACCATGGTACATAATGAAGTATAGGGTATTGGATGTCTTCCAATAAATTGCAACTGAATGCCTCAAAAACTGAACCCCTTTGAATCCACAAAGAACAATATACCCACACTCGGCCCACTCTACTCTGGGACTCAACTATCATAACTGCAAAGGACCATGTACGCAGCTTAGGGATACTCCTTGACTCCAACTTATCACTTTCCAACCACAACTCTCAGGTGGTCTCCTCCTCATTCTACTAACTAAGACAACTATGAAAAATAAGGAATTATTTCTTTAAGGAATTGCTTAATTTCCTCCAATTGAGGTGAGATAGGTTCCCATGCAGAACTAGAGATGTTGGCAGATGAATCCGTAGCCAAATGGGAGTTGATGGCCGCCATGTTTTCTGTCTCACGGTGTGATTAACTACTGCCTTGAAATACAAAATCTTGCAAATCTGTTGGTCTCTTTTTACTAATTAAATTAATTCCTGTTCAGTAACACTTCTAGAGCTATTCAGGCTTAGCAAAAATGTGGTTTAAGATGCAGATGAGCACAGATTGCTCCAGGAGGAGCCTTGGGATTAAGCAGCCATTTGGCCCGGTGACATCACTTCCTCTCCTGAGGCAGTACTTTTAAAATTCACCCTGTTTATCTTCCCTCCATCCAGCATCACTCCATCTCTGTCTTTCTTTCCCCCATCCAGTCTGTCTGTCTCTCTCTCTCTCTGTGGCTGCCTTCCCCCAGCCAGTATCTCTGTCTCCTTCCCTCTCACTTACCCTCTTTTTGCTGTCGTCCTTGGCTTCCTAAATGCAGCCATAAAGATGCTGAAGTAGGACCACATTCCTATGCACATCATTGCTACCCCCTATGATGTAGACTTCTGTATCAGAGGAAATGGGACAGACAGACAGACCTGGAAGCGACGTGTGCAAGAACATGATCCTGCATCAGGTCTTTATAGCTGCATTTAGGAAGCAAGGACAGCAGCAAAAAGGGGATAAATAGGAGGGAGGAAGACAGAGAAACCACAGAGGGAGAGAGAGAGAGAGAGAGATCGAGAGAGATCACCTGAGTTTATAGGAAAAGGTTTGGGTTGGAGAGTCGATTCTTGGGTGGTCTGAATATCACAATTTTAAAGAGTCTGAATCCGGATTTCCAGCATCCAGATTTTTAGACTTGCATTATAGCATATGCATGTCTGTTTATGCAGGGCATGTAATTTTATAAAGGGAGGTAATATGTGCATATTTTAAGTGACAAATCTTAGGCCACATGGAATAGGGGCATGTTCTGGGTGGGGTATAGGTAAGCACTTGCTACATAATTTTTAATGTCTACTCTAAACACATGTTATAATCTCTTGTCTACAATCAGATAATATAGGCATCAAGCTTTACTCCAACTTTTTCAAGGTTTTCCGTAGATTAACACTTCTAAAACAACAGTACCTTGAATAACTAATTTTGTTTCCGTTTTCAGAACTCAGCAGACTATACACACCAAAGTCGTCATTGGTCTTATTTATATTTTCTATGTAATATTTTAAAGTGCTCAATAGTGCAAACTTATTGAAATAAATATACTTATTTTATGAATTTAAATATAATTTAAATACTCATCTTAGATACAAAAACATGGCTTAGGGGTTTAAACTCTTTTAGAAGTGTTAGCCATATGGTCTAATGAGCACTTATTTCACACTGCTGCCCATTTATCCAAAAATATTGGATCATTGGTAAATAAATTAGGGGCTTTGGTAACATGTAAGCTCCTCTGAATCATTTGTTGTTTCATATGTTCTACCATGGACATATATACTGTTAGGAGCAGCACAGAGCATTCAGTGCGCTGGCCTGCGCTAAAAACCACTATTGCGGTTTTTTAAAAGGGAAGTTAAGTTACAGTAGACATTAGCACATGTTTACCACAGCCTAAAAGCTTAAAAGGGCTTACTGTGGGACGTGCCGAGGAGGTACATTCTGAATGTGTCCATGGAAGCCACATGCTAAAAAAATATTTTTTAAAATTTTTCCAGGAGGGGGTATGTCTCGGTGGGGGTGGGGCGGGGGCAGAGAGTGGGAGTTTCTGTGCTAATCAATTAGTGTATCTACATTGCAGCAAACTGATTAGTTCGGATTTAGCGGGTGAGCCCTTATTTCTACAAAATTAGATGACGGTAATGGCTCATGCACTAGTATTTGGTAAAGGCTGCAAACAAATGTCAACATTTAGTGCATGGTCATTAATTCGGAAAATGGAAAATCAGCCATCTTCTGGTAGCAGTAGAAAAGGGCCTTAGTACTCAGGAAAGACTCACGCAAGGGTGCGCTAAGGCCACTTTCTACTGCAGCTCTGTATAATGATCCCTAAATCAGTTATTAATGACATAAGCATTAGCGCATCCAAAGTCATTAGCATGCATGGTACTGCTTAGTATAATTTAGTAGCTACACTCCCATACATATTTAATATTAAATTAAAATGATAGTTTTATTTTGATCTATTTTGCAGTTCAAAATCCACACGTCTATCAAGCCGCTTCAGAATATAGGTTTCATGTGAATCAATGCACTGCATTCCTTTTTGTCACAAATGATGGCCTTCAAATGACACTGTTCACAGGGTCACTGTATTAGACCTCAAATCACAGCATTCATAGTGTGATGATAGTGGGATCGTATGACACCACAGTATAATGCTTCACCCAGCATGGAAGCTCTTCTGTGACAACGGTACAATTTCCCATGCCTTTCGTCCCATTATATGGTCTTCATGCACCATTTCACAGCCAGTCACAGCGACCTTCATTTAGTTTTACTAATTTCCTTTATCCCTGTTTTTCCATTTCAGTTGTTTTATAGAACATGATGTTGAGTGATTCAGCAGTCAAATGTGACAGTGAGCCCTTCAGGGACAGAAAAATACCTACTGTACCTTAATGTACACTGCTTCAATGGCTTTTAGCCTGGCAGGTATATATAAGAAACAAAATGAAATAAAATAATTCTCAAACCTGTGATAACTGATAATCTTTCAATAAGGTAGAAAGGCAGAGTACTCTTTTTAGTATGACAGAACATAAGAATAGCTTTCCTGGGTCAGACCAATGGTCCATCAAGCCCAGTAACCTGTTCTCACAGTGACCAATCCAGGTCACTAGTACCGGTTGCCTAAGCCTCTGCCTATGGGAGGGGTTTTAAGCGCCTGGGCCAGTCAAGGCCTAAGGCCCCTCCCCGGTGCATCCCTGAACAGGATTCCCAAACGACCCCTGCAAGGAATCATCTTGTCTCCTTGTGAGCTCCGAGGTGTCTGCACATTTGTGCTTTGCTGAAGATGCTCAGTCATAAATTGAGGGTTCTATGAGGGATTTTTTGAAAAAAAAAAAAAAAAAAAAAAGAGCCACTTGTGATGCCATTGTCCTAGAGCAGTGGTCTCAAACTCGCGGCCCGCCAGGTACTATTTTGAGGCCCTCGGTATGTTTATCATAATCACAAAAGTAAAATAAAAGTTTCTTGATCATATGTTTCTAGCTATAAATGACAATATTATTATTAAGACTTAGGCAAAAGGAAAGATTTATAAACTATAGAGTTTTACCTCATGCAAAATTGTCATTTCTTTCATAAGACATTAACTATTTTTTCTGCGGCCCTCCAAGTACCTACAAATCCAAAATGTGGCCCTGCAAATGGTTTGAGTTTGAGACCACTGTCCTAGAGGGACCAGAAGGGGCTAAACCCAGCACTCCCATTCCCCCTCACATGCCCTGTGGCCATTCCCCCTCACGTGTCCTGTGGCACATGGAACATGGATGCTCCTCAGCCAGCTATCCTGCGCAAATCTGGCATGTATCAGGGGTAAAACAGCTTGAGAAGTCTATCTCTATTGATTTAAATCCAAATCAAGGCAGATAGCTTTTAAAATCAAATCAAGAAATCCAAGATGGCCTCTGTGGAAGCATTTCGGTGTTAACAAACGGCCCAGGAGAACTACACCAAAGTTTTAAAAAAATCAGGAAAAGGGTTTTTGGAGGTGGAGTACCCTAAATCTAGCCACATAAACCCCCCAAAATGAAATTAGAGATACCCCCGATGTCTCCCATATACAGCAATATGTACTCACAGTTGTGCTGGTGCAGTGCTTGCTTCAGCTGAATCAGCAACTGAGATATGGCGAATAATGTCTCAGACAAGCATGTAAAAATGATCCAGATGTTTGTTTCTTCAGGTTGCCAGGCTGAGAACCCCAAATTCTCATAGCTCCACAAGTGACTCGGGGGGAAACGCAGCCTGCACCTGATAAAGCCCTCAAGGCTGACACAGGGCCACTCAGCCTGCGCTCAAGCTCTAGAGTACCAATGAAGGATCTTGACCTGGCCTTCCTGGTCTCTGGACTGAGTTTTTCCTTGACCAAAATGCTGATTTGTGTTTAAACATAGTTTCTGACTTGTCTCACTTCTCACATGTTAGTCTGCTTCAACTCTGTGCTGTAACTGCATCCTGTGTAAGCTGAAAAACATGACCATATATGTACTTTGCCCTCCTGGACATGTAATAACGAAACTGCAAGGCTTAGAAAGGTAGAAATGCTCCCCATAGGACAGTAGGAACAGAACCCCCTCGAACCCCTTGACCCAATAGTAAATGCAGACTTGTAAAAGATGTAAGGAAAACAGCAAATAGAAACCTTTACTTAGCATGCAGCTATCTAGTCAGGAAATGTTTAAAAGTCACTGAACATCTTGTTTCTCAGCACTTCGGAAGCTGCCATATTGGTGCTCTGAGGTCTATTCTGCATATGCTGAATAAAGCCTGTTCCTTTCTTCACATCTGAGTTTTTGTGGCTGACCAAAAGTGACCTTTCATCAATAGTGAGCCTTACTACCAGGGGAACAGATCCTGAGCAACCCCCCAAAAAATTGTTAATGTATGCCAATCAGGCAGGTCAGAAAAAGTCTATGTCTTTTCCCAAGAAGAGATGCCCCAGTAACACTGGCGACCTTTCAAGCACCGAGAAGCCTCAAAATCTAAACACAAAAATTACACCAGAATCAGAGCAGACCAGAAAGACACCTTCCAACTCACAAGTTGAAGGAAAAACTGAGGAGGTACAGCCCAGCCCAGCAATGCAGGAGGCGGAGCCAAAAAATATAGATGATGACCTCTACATAACTCGCAATTAAAGAAGAATAATCCAATGGGTCAAGACTCATATGCTTTTTGCACTTGAAGGTGGCACCTACCCATCAACCTGCAAAATATTCCAGCCAGAAAATAGATGCCAGAGAAAGCATATTGGCTTAAAGCCTGGGAATACATATCTATGGAGAAAAATATCATTTCACACCAGCTCAGAGCCAGGCACAGATTTAAAAAATGCCTGTTTCAGTTAGTCATTCTCCTTACTTCCCCATAGTTTATTTCTTTCTCCAAAATGAAGCCAAACTAATATTACACCTTACTATGGTGGCACTTACATATGTAGGCCTGTAAAATGTGACAACTACATGTGGAAGTGGTACCACTTACATATGGCAGTTGCAAAATCTACACTGCCTTTTGTAGCTGCTCAGACCATGTCATTTCATTTTATCCACATGTAGGTTTTATAAAATGGCTACCCCCACTGTACATGCCAGCAAATATGTACATGTGCACTGCTGCAGCTGTTTTAGAAAAGTCTCTGCATTGACAGAGCTTTATCTTTTTTTTAGTTCACAATTTACTGCCATATCAAGAGTAATCTGGTAGCATGGTCATAGCCCTAATGCCAACATGACAGCTTGTGCTGTAATCCTTCTCCCCAATCACAGACACTTCATTCTCCCCCCCCCCCCTCGATAATAGACATCTTTAATTCTTCCGATTCCCCTGCCATCCTCTCCCACCTTTCTCAAATTCAACCCTCCCTTTACCCTCCTGGTCCCCTCACCTCCATGTCTTCTCTGGAAGCAAGGTATAGAGGGTGACCCCCCCCCCCCATAACATATACACTGTATTACAGACTAATTCACTCATATTTCTAAAATCTTATTTATTAATCGATTAAGCATATTAATACTCATTTGAAATTTCTCATATTGTCGGCTAAGGAGGGTCACTCTTCCGACATTATTCATGTTTTGCTATGTGCTGTATTAAGGAATACCCCCAATGTTTATGTAACCATGGGTTACAAAAATAAGTTTGAATTATGTTATAGTTTATAGGGCAGAAGATCTGATAGAAATTTTATTTTGAAGTGAAAAGTTTTGATTGTTAGCTGGGTAATTTAATGCTGTATTTGCCTGCCTGAGAGTGAGAATTATGGAATGTTTATGTCTGCATCAGGTCTGATGAGATCACGTAGCAGTGAGCAGGGCAGGTCAGGATTCTATATCTGCCAGAGGGAGAAAAAAAGAGTTGGGAAAAGTTCAATTTGAAAGACAGGTTGGTCTGGGGTTTGTTTGAGAATAGTTTAAAATACACCAGGGTTGGAAAAGTTAGTGAATTTCAATTATTTTTTCTTTTCTATGGGTAGTTAGAGAAAATTAAAGCAACAAACATATTTTTCAGGGTGTTAGGGTTTTGCTCCCTTTGATTTCTTTAAGTTAGGAAGTAGGTTTGCTGATGATCAAAACTGAATCTCAAAAGAAGAAGAAAAGAAGCGCTGGTACCCAACGGCTGTGAAAAATAAACAACGGAGTCCTGTGAGAAAATTTACATTTGAAATCTGTGAGAAAAATCTTTTGAAAAGACTAAATTCTACGAGGAAAAGTTTATTTGGGATTTTATGTTAAAGTTATTTGGATATATATATCTTTTAGAATTGTAATAATAAAATAACAAAAACTCTTATTTCTTGTAAATTCTTTTTAAAAAGGTAATTTTAGATTTTATGTTTAACTTTTCCCTCTTAAGAGACTGAAAATAGGGAGTTTTTGAAGAGGGAGGGGTTACATTTAGCCTACCCCATCCTTCTGATCCAACTGTTTACTCAGGGCAGTCCGTTATACATCGAAACATGAGTCATTGGAAGAGTGACCTATCCAAGCCGACAATATGAGAAATCTCAGATGAGTATTAATGTGCTTAATCGATTAATAAAAAAGATTTTAGAACTAAGAGTTATAGGACTAGTGATGAAACAGGCAGATAAAGCTTAGTGCAGGGGTCCCCAAAGTCCCTCCTTGAGGGCCGAATCCAGTCAGGTTTTCAGGATTTCCCCAATGAATATGCATGAGATCTATGTGCATGCACTGCTTTCAATGCATATTCATTGGAGAAATCCTGAAAACCCGACTGGATTTGGCCCTCAAGGAGGGACTTTGGGGACCCCTGGCTTAGTGGCATGAAAATTAGATGATCACCAAGTATCGCCACTGAGGCCCTATAACAACGACGACAAACCATTTTGGATATCATTGTGGAAGGTCAGGTTTCCTATTTGATTTTTCTTGTTTGTTATTTTTTGAGATTCCTGTCAAAGAATAGCAACCATAATGTTGTGGGGGTATTTTATAAATTATACATGCAAGGTGGTATAAACTTGTGATGAGAATGTGTCTAGTGGAGGCAGTTTTGAGTATTTATCAGTACGTAGGTGTACCTACGTTGCCTTTATAAAATAGGCTTAAAATAAGTGACTTTTTCAACTTTGACATAAGTTCCCTCTTATAAAATAACTTCCATATGCACATTTTGTTATGTATCATGCAAATTTAATTTTTCTGTGTTATATGTTTATTTTTTATTTACTATTTGCATACCTACTTACAATTGTAATTTTTGTAAATTGTCATGTGCCTACTTCATTCAAGCTTTTCAGAAGTGTGGTCAAAACAAACAAACAAAAGTATGTTATTTCCCTTTTGGAAATTTATATAAAGCATGTAAGATAAAAGTACCTGTGGACTTTGCAATTACACTGACTAGTCAAAATTGCTCCCAAAATTACAGATTTATGAATGGCAACTAAATCCGCCAAACACAGCATGTCTGAGTTTACCACATAATAGAAATTTGTTTTAGCCCATATGTACAAAGACCTTTGTGCCTCACTGGAAACACTGAACTATTTTTTACTCATAAAGATTAAGCTTGACTTTTATATATACAGTACACTGTGAACCAAAAATAACACACAAAAATGTGTTTTGTCGTATCATCCTCAGAACTTGGCAGATTCTTATGAAATTTATTTAGTGGGTCGTGTCCCGAATGAAGTTGATGTAAAGTGTTGTAAATATTTCCCACTGCACCACAACACTACCTTGTGAAAATGAATTGTTGCTATGGGATATGCGCTAAAGCAGACGGTGGTTTGCAAAGTCTCTGTATCAAAATGGTTCTTACTGCAGAAGACCGAATTCTAATAAAAAACTTGGTACTGCTAAAAGGTTGGAACAAAAACGGCCCTGATGTGCTACTATGCAAGATTTGAGCAACGGACACTATGAATCATTAGACAGGCAGCGGATGACCACACTCAAAAGCATATTGACATTGTATGCGATCTTGTACTTAGCCAGGAGGACGTGCCACAAACACTCCGAATAACTCACCAAATAGAAAGAGAAACAGGAATAAGCCAGACAACTGTGGTTAGGAAAATTCATGATGATCTGAAATTAAAGTGTTTTAAAAAGACTGGTGCCCAAGAATTAACTTTATATAACAAAGACACACGCCTGAAATGGTGCAAGCAGCTTTTGACCAAGTACCTGGAGCACAGCATCAACTGCATCTGGTTTATAGATGAAAAGATATTTACAGTAGCCCCACCGATTAACACTCAGAATGATCACCTGTATGAGCCTTCAACAACACCGAAGCATGAGGTTAATGCCAAATGCCTACTACAGACTCGCCTGACCTTCAGCCAATCAGTCATGGTCTTGGTCGCAATCTCAAAACTCAGATTCAATCTGTTTTTCATCGATCCTGGGGTTACGATCAATGGCGCATACTACTGGAACGTCCTCTTGATGCAGTAGCTGTTGCCAGCGATCCATCGCATGTCAGGACACTACTTTATCTTCCAACAGGACAATGCCCCAACATATCGGGCAAAGGGCACTGTAGACCTGCTACATTGGGAGATGCTAGACTTCATTGGTTTAGGCCTCTGACCTGCAAATTCATCAGACCTACACCCAGTTGACTACTGGTTCTGGGGGCTGATACAGGAATGCATCTACCAGACAGTGATAACTGACGTCGAAGAACTTAAACATCGCCTCATCTATTTTTGGGCTGAGCTGAAGCAGAGTATCACTGACAAGTCCATAGATCAGTGGTGGCTAAGGCTGAGGGTGTGCCTTCGTGCAGAGGGAGCACACTTCGAACATCTGCCTAATAGAAACATTACTTTTTGACTTTACATTTTTCTGCAAGATACACCATGAAACTTTTTGATGTGTTTTTATACCGTTCACAATTCATTTTCACAAGTAGTGTTGTGGTATAATGGGAAATATTTACAACATTTTACATCAACTTCATTCAAGACATGATACTAAATTTCATAAGAATCGGCTGAGTTCTGTGGAAGATACAACAGAAGACATTTTGGTGTGGTGTTTTTTCGGTTCACAGTATGTCTACACAAACAAAATTGGCATAAAAATTAATTTTGGGGTAAATCCACATCTGCAAAATCTGGTTTCTAAATGCCACAGTAAAATGAAATGCAAAAACATGTTGAATCCAGCTGACAATGCTCACAAAATTTTCCACTGCTGCTGAATCATCATTTAGTTTACTGATTTTTCTGCTAAATCTCTACTGTATTTAACAGTTTATAAGAATTTATTTCAAAATACATAATACTAATAACTTTCCCCAATCATATAGTTTGCAAGAATTCTGAATACATTTTGGGGGTTAAAAATCAGATTTACTAGTGCTAGGATTGACTTTACCTTTGGAATGCAAGCTGCAGTTTCTGAAAGACGAGGGTAGGTATATGAACTGTAAGAATATCCCTGCATGTTCATTTTGAAAGCACCTGCTCCATATGGAATGACTGGCTCCTGCAAGCCAGACCCTGATTGTGACCGCTGTCTTATGGCTGGTTGGGGGCTTGTCTGCATTATATAAGATGACATTGGTCGCTTATCATAATCATCTTTCGGTGGTCCATTTTCCCATTCAAAATACTCCACTCTTTCTTTTGAGTTTTCACTGAGTATTAGAGTTCTAGAAGGAGTACATTGAAAGGGTTCTCTGTATTCTAGAGAAGATCCTGAAGGAACCCTTTGGTAGTCCCATTTGAGTCCACTGTGCTCAGCTGGTTTACTCTTGGTTTCCAAATGTAAAGGGTAATCAGGAGGATAGCTTGAAATATCAGTTTTTAGGGGAACAGTTTCTAGATAACAGGCATCAAATGATTTTGCTTTCTTTGCATGTCCATTTTGCTTGATAACCTTGCTGGTTTTAGAACATTTGTCCACTTCCGATCCATGCAGGCTTTTTTCTATGTATTTCTCAAATACAGAATCTTTAGTGATGTCTGCCTCATAAGAATATTGAGAATGGGTTGAAAATCCATTTTCTTCGGTATGGCCTCGAATGTGATTGGGATTTCTCTGATGTGGAGTGGGAGGACTTTCCTTCCGTAGGGAATTGGAACGTGTGACTGAAATACTGTCAAATTCTTCTAGTAAGCCATTGATGGAAGTATCCTTTTGAGGCTTATTTCCTCTAACAATAGTCTGGAGACAAAAAAAAGAAAATGCTTATGAAATATAAATTGTTATATGGAAAAATAATTTATATAAAACAAATCATCTGCTCCTCAATGACAAATTTATTCCTTGAATTCATCTCATTGTTTGTGATATCTGGAGATGCCACAAGTTGTCAGATGAACATGATTCCTATTGCTCTATACCAGGGTTGTCCAACGTTGGTCCTCGAGGGCCGCGATCCAGTCAGGTTTTTAGGATTTCTCCAATGAATTTGCATGAGATCCATTTGCATGCACTAGATCTCATGCATATTCATTTGGGAAATCCTGAAAACCCGACCTGGCGAGGGCCGAGGTTGGACACCCCTGTTTATACCCATATAATCTGTCTTGCCTTAGTGGACACTAGAGAATGACATGGGGACACATTTTTCCCCGTCCCCACAGGAACTCAAGTTCCCCTGTCCCGTCCCCATGAGTTTTGTCGCTGTCCCTGCCCCATTTCTGTAAGTTCTGTCTTAACTGCACAAGCCTCGAACACTTATGATTGTAAAGTGTTTGAGGCTTGTGCAAATGAAGACAGAGTTAGCAAGAATGGGGCAGGGACAGGAAAAGAACTCGCCGGGACAGAACGGGAAAATGAGTTCCTGCGGGGATGGGGAAAAATTTGTCCCCGTGTCATTCTGTTGTAGACACTACTAAGCCCACAAAATATTTAATGGGGAGGGTTTACCATACCTTAGGGCTCCTTTTACAAAGCTGCGATAGCGGTTTTAGCGTGCGCTGAATTGCCGCACGCGCTAGACACTAACGCCAGCATTGAGCTGGCGTTAGTTCTAGACGCGTAGCATGGGTTTAGCATGCGCAGTAATTCAACTCGCGCTAAAAATGTTATTGCAGCTTAGTAAAAGGAGCCCTAAGTTTATCACAGAAACCACCAACCTGTGGTATCTCAGTATTATGGGTCTCTTGGGATTTTGAACGACAAAGGGATCATCTACTGAGAAACATTTTTAGTTGATACACTACCATAAGAAATTTTATATATAAAAAAATTACATTTTATATGATAAGGATGAACAAAATGGATCAATGTGGATTATGTGATGATGGTACTAGTAGCAACTTTTACTTACCATTACCTACCGTCTGAAAGTCCAACTACATTTCTATTCTGACCAGACCAAAAGCAATGACTTAAGGACATATTAAATATTAAATGACATATTAAATGACATATTAAATGACATAAGTAACATATTAAAAAACATACCTATTACCTTAGACCTGCACAATCATCCAGTATGCCTATCTGCTATCATCTACTATGTTGCTATGTAAAATATCAGTTATATAACTTTTCATAACAAATCATACAGTATTAAAGTATTCCTTAAACAACCACATTTTCAACATTCAGGAATACCTTACATAATTGAATTCAGATCACAACTCTAATGGTTGTGAATTCTACAACTTTGAACTCACTCAACTGAGGCAGCATTGCACTGTAGACCGCAGTCTAAAGGTATTAACAGCAGGAGATGTTACTTCTAAATTGATCAACTAAATATAACTATCAATGTGGGTAGTACCAGGTGACCCATGAAAACATATAAATTGGAATCAAACTGAAAAATCTTGAACAGAAATATTAACCATTCAAATTGGATATTCACTTTGATACGTAACTAGTGAAGAGATAATAAATAAGAGCCAATTTAGAAGAACAACAAATTAGTTTGACTGTACAGGTTGTAATTTTATCTATTTTGGATTACTGTAATATTGTGCTTCTATGGTTAATATGTTATCAGATTGCTAGATTTCAAACTCATTAAAATAGTACCAGAAAACTGAGTTGTTGGAAATCAAAATAGGATAAGGTGACCCAAGGGAAACTAGGCAAATATTAATGAGAATAGGACCAAAGAGAGAACTCTGATGAACCCCAGAGGTGTTCGGCTTGTGAAGAAAAGTGTGTCACCATGAGACCCCCAAAGGTGTGAGCCTGGGTGTAAGAATGAATGAAAAGTTTCAGAGATGTGGAAATTGGAAATTCTGTGGATGAGGATATCAGGGTTAACCGAGTCAAAAGTCACAGATAGATCAAGACTAAGAGAACATTTCTGACCATATCAACACCATCTGAATCCCAATTCCCCTCTCGCCAATCCTATCCTCCTGTGCTTATTGTTATGGCATAGTGGCAGAGCAGATGCTATCCCGGTGCTCCTACATTGTTGCTGGCCTGGGTTTAAAATGGTGGCTTTGACCCCTAGTTGTACTCTTGTATTATCGCTAGGGGTCAAGTTGCCAAATAAGGGCATTTAATATTTATGAATATGCATATGTATTGCAAGTCTGCCCAAACTATGCAAAAGTGTTTATAGACTGCAATTTCTGATCACTGACCATTCAATGAAATGCACAATCTAACATAATCATTAAAAAAATAAAATAAAATTAACTTATACGTCTATATGGACATGTACGATCTTGTTGGTAAACATACTTGTATGTATGTATTCAGCCATGCAATTTTATAAAAGCCGTTTTCTGCATGTCAAACCATTTTCTGCATGCTTTTACATCATGGGAAAATGGGACTTAGGTCCCGATTCTATAAATGGCAACTAATTTGTAGGCGCTGCTCCGCATGGTTGTCAATCAACTGCTAGGCGTCATTTATAGAATCATGCCTAGTAGGGCCTACCCTACACAGATTTGGATGTTGCTAGGTACTGGTAAATTAGACCAGGTTTTACCTACCTCACATGCCTAAATTTATCACACCTAGTCTCTACCCCTAAACATGGCTACTTTTCAGGTAGGCATCGTAGGGCACCTTGATTTAGGTGTTGCTAGGCGCCACACAGATATCTGCGTGCTACCTTAATTATCAATAAAAATAATTGGGTTAAAATGGGTTTTTAATGGTGTGGTCAATTATCACACCATTTAACCCATTAAAATAAAGTACCATGTGAATTTTTGTTAGGCATCATTTATAAAATCAGGGCCTTAGTGCCCAGAGCTCAGAGCACATGTGCAGCAACAACACCGTCATTAAAAGGATGATACCCATAGGGGCCAGACCAAGGTGTCCCTGCCAACTGACACCTTCTACCTGGCTGGCACCTCTAAATCCCCTTCAAAGCAGCTGAACATAGTAACATAATTTTGCCTATCCTCAGACAGTTCTATCCTCCAGCATTACGCAGGAGTTGAAAACAAAGAATATTTCCAGTATCTATAATAATAAAACCCTAGAGCGCACATGCGCTGTTGAAAGTCCGTGAGTCCTGGTGACATGAGGTGTGCTTCGGTGCCAGTCCTCACGGCGCCTGTGCTAGCTGGAGGCGCGTGTGCCAGCGACTCCTCCCTCCCGCTGCCGGTCCTCTTCAAAGCAGCCTGCTGAGGTTTGCCAGCTACTGTAGCGAACCTTGCAGGCTGCTCTCCACCTTCCCGATGCAATGCAAGAAACAAAAGGATCGGTGAAGAAAACTATAAGAACAAAATGCAAATCCAGGTAGGCAAAGACGGGACAGAGGCTACGATCAGCAGTGGCTGCTGCTGCTCCTCCAGCCGCCTAGCTCCTCTCCGCCGGCCTCGGCCGGCAGCCCTCTCCGCCCCGTCCTCTCTGCCCGCGCAGGAGAAGGAGCGGATGAAGCAAGATCACAGCACGAGGGAGACCGTGCAAATGGAAATGCAAGGGGCTTGAAAAAGCGAAAGGTGGGAGGGGAAGGGGAAAGGGAGGGGGAGAAAGCCTAAAATGAAAAAAAACCCAAAAAACAACTTTATACAGGAAGAGGAGTCTCTAGCACCCGTTAATGTAACGGGCTTAAAGACTAGTCATATAATAACAGATGCAAGTGCTATCTGTTTTTAACTCCTGTGCAAACTGTGTGGAAGTGTGGTTAGAAAGGCCACAGCAAAAACACAAGCTCCCATTGCTTGTGTTTCAGCCAGGTAGGAGAAGGCTAATTCTATGAATAAAGCTCACAGAAACATAGAAACATGATAGCAGATAAAGGCCAAATGGCCCATCCAGTCTGCCCATCCGCAGTAACAATTATTCTCTTCCTCTAAGAGATCCCATGTGCCTATCCCATGCTTTCTTGAATTCAGACACAGTCTCTGTCTCCACCACCTCTTCAGGGAGACTATTCTGTAAAAAAGTATTGCCTTAGATTACTCCTGAGCCCATCACCTCTTAACTGATGCTGGAGTCTGAGGCAGGTGCTAATGGGCAGGGATAAGAGAAGGGGACCAAGAACCCTGGCATTTCTCTCCACTGGATTCCTAAAGACAATCTTTGAAGCTACAGCAGACATTAACTAGGCAGCCACTTCTCACTGCATAGGTGTTGCTAGACGTGTTTTTTGTTTTTAAACACAAACACTCAACATATTGCCTTTCCAGAGTTAAGAGTGGCAGCAACATGAAATTATGGCAGAATTCTATGAGTTCATGCACTTCCTTTCTATGCTTGGGGCAAAAGACTACACATATATTACCAGGCCACTTATGGGTAAAGAGGAAATAGATCACAACCAAACCTCCTTTCATTCTCTAAACATGCAGGTGATCTGCAATGCCTCATACATTGTAACAGACGTGTGTCTGCTACACAAGCTCATGCCAAAATGCCAACATTCGGTCAAAACTGAGCTTACATGGGTGCTATGAAAATGGCCAGATGATAGGGAAGTAGCATTTAGAGGACCACATACCACCAACCAAGACCCTCTAGTTTCAAGTTTATTCAGTACTTTACATAGCACACCATTGTACAATACCATCTAGGCTGTTTACAATCATTATAACATTTTAAATAAAAGAGTGAAAAAGAACTACAATTAAAATGGGAAAGTTAAGGTAAAATCATTTCTTATACTGTGCATTCTCAGTCATCATCCATATATACCACCAAAACAGGGCAAGTGGACCTAAGCAAGCACATATTTAAAAAGTATGTGTTTACGCCTACCTTAAGTTTTTGGTATTAGGGTTTTAGACATAAATCAAGTGGAAGATTATTTCATAATGTTGGACCTAAAACACTAAAAATCAAAGAACCAATTGTATCAAAACAATTCTGATGAAATGAAGGAGAAATTATGTCTTACCTGATAATTTTCTTTCCTTTAGTCATAGCAGATGAATCCAGAGATGAGTGGATTATTACATTACATTTTTATTCCGCCATTACCTTGCGGTTCAAGACGGATACATAAGAGGTTATCTGGACATTTCCAGAAATGTTACAGAGTACAGCAGGTTGCTTCGGGGGATTGAAATGCTTCCTGCGGTGTTAGTTTGTTTTGATGGATTTTTGAATAGAAGGGTTTTTATTTATTTTCTGAAAGTTTTGTAGTCTGGTGTCATGATCAGTAGATTGGAGAGTTGGTGGTCTAGTTTCACTGCCTGCATGGCCAGTAAGACATCGTACATTTTTTTGCATTTGACGCCTCTGATTGGGGGGTGCGTGAATGGTTTCTGGGTTCTCCTTTGCCTGGTTGTGGTAGTTCGGATAAGGCGGTTGTTCAAGTAGGCTGGGCTGTCTCTATTCATGGCTTTAAATAGTGGACAGTAAAATTTGAATAGTATTCTTGCTTGTATTGGAAGCCAGTGTGAGTCGAGGTATGCGGCGGTGATGTGGTCGTATTTCTTCAGCGAATAGATCAGGCTCAGAGCTGTATTTTGTACTGTTTGTAGTTGTTTTATCATAACCATCCACCAGCAGGCGGAGATAGAGAACACCAAACTGAGCTTTATCATATATAAGATGAGATGCTCCTAGGCAAACCTCTATTTTCTATCTCCATCAGGCAATTGGATGGTCTCTCCCAAGCTCCTGGTTTCGCATGCAGCTTGGTTCCTGTTTTAGTTATCTAATTCTGTTGAGCAGGGGGGTCTAGGTTTCCTAAGTACTTAGCACTGGGGTACATCTGGTGGTGCCAAGTCCCTCCCGCTCCCAGGGTCAATCTTCTGTGCTGGTTTCTTTCTTTCTCCTTACCAAAAAAAAAAAAAAAGAGAGAAGAACATTAAATACAGAGGAGCCAGCATTGCCAGACAGAGGTGAGCAAGATAGGCTACCTGTTGTGAGTGGCGGGGCCCTTGGTCGTATCTGCATGGAGGGTCGATATCCCTACTTTTTTCTTCTTTTTTTTTATTTATTTATAAGATTTTCCATTTTAAATACAAGCATTACTTTTACACAATGCAACAGATCCAGAAATAATATTCAATGAAACTTATAAAGAAAAGTAATAATATCTTATTTAGTCCACAAGAATAAAGATCAAGAAAAGAAATAAACTTCTAAATAGTAGTAACAGATTAATTAATTAAGGTCACGGCATTAGATTCCTGAATTACAGCCAGCTGGCAAGTCATACATCACTAGACATGGTTACCATTCTCTCTTTTGATTCAATAAATTCCAAAAGTTGTTTGGGCTCAAAGAAAAGGAAATTCTTATCTTGAAAAGATACATAACACTTTGCAGGAAATTTAACAAGAAATGTAGCCCCCAGAGCCAGGGTTCTTGACCTCAAGGACAAGAACTCTTTCCTACGTCTCTGTGTCCTCTGAGCTAAATCTGGAAAAACTTGAACATTAGAGCCCAAAAACTTATCATTTATATGACGAAAATACATACGAAGAATAAATTCCCTATCACTCTCCAAGGCTAGAGTCAACAACATGGTAGTTCTATGGGTGACAACCTCAAGGGAGTTTTCCAGAAATGAATACAAATTCATATCCACTACGTTATCCACTGGAGTTTCTATAGGTGTGGATTCCCCTTGTGTTGTCTTTATATTCAAGTAATAAGCTCTAACAATTGGAGGTAAATTTTCTGGTGGAATGGCTAAAGTCTCACGGAAATATTTCCTAGCCATTTCAACTGGTGAAATAATAGGACACTTTGGAAAATTCAAAAATCTTAAATTATTTTTCTTCAGTTGATTTTCAAAATTTTCCATCTTGTGAGAAACATAAGATCTCTCCTTAACCAATTTCACTTGTACCTTCTTTACTTCATTCAAATTATTTTCCTGTTTCTCCAACCTTTCATTCACATTAGTAAGAAGTACCCCTTGTTGTTCCACCTTGGAAAAGACAGTTCCATAATCTCTTTTAATAGTAGATAAAGTCAATTTGAGATTGGAGTCCATGACTGATATGGCCTGCCATAGCGCCTCCATATCTATCTTGTCTAGTTTCTTCATCTCCCCATAACTGATAATATTCCCTCCCGAGGCACCTCTCACCTCTTCTTCCAAAATGCAGGGAAATTCTTGATAGTTCCCATCTCCTCCTTCTACTGAAGGGCTTGGTAGGGATGTCCCTCCTATGCTGGAATCAAACTCTCCCTCTCGGGGCCATCGGCTTCCAGTCATTCCCTGCACTTGTGCACTTCCGGGCTGAGGAGGAACCAGCCTCTGGTCAGGACTCAAAGTAGTCCGACTCTCTGCACTGAGGTTCCCTGAAAGATCCGGGTTCCCTTCCGAAGTGATTCAGGTCTCCTCACCCGTGCGAGCAAAGACGCTTGTTAATGTAGTCTGTATCAGCCGTTGAGGGGGTTCAACTGCCGGAGGGGCCAAGCGGGAAACTCCCTTACTCTTCCCCATATTGCCACCGGGGAAGAGACACCCAACGCGAATGCAGGTACAACGAGCAGCAGAGCTCGCTCAGGCGTCCGCTCCCGACGCCATCTTGATCCATGTAGGTATTTTTTCTCCCTCCTGGTCCTCTTCATGGTTGTGGCTCCTTACCAGTCCTTCCCAAGGCTGTGCTGTGGCCTTGTTTTACTACTTGGGATCTAGCTAGGTACTTGGGACCCGCGTTGACCTCTGTTGGAAATAGGATACTGAGGTTGATGTTGTTCTAGTATGACAATTCTTATATTCTCATATTCTTCCTGCTGCTCCATTCCAGTTCTGCTTGTGGAAGCTCAAAAAAAAAAAAAAAAGTCAACATCAGGAATAGTTTTGGCTAGTTTGAGTCTCTGCGGGCTTTTCTTCCTCCTGCAAGGGAGCGAGGTTGATGGGCTCCTCTTTTCTGGGGCTTATGGAGAAGACCTTCCCTTTGTTGGTGGCAGATTCCTTTGGTGGTCGTCTCCCCTTCCTGCTTCAGCAGGCTGGTTTTGAGGGTTGAGTTTGGGGTGATGTGTGAGGCAATGCAGATAACCTGCATGTTTTTCTGGAGGGGGAGCTTCCACAAGCAGGATCGTTTCAGTAGAACTGAAGAGCAGTATAATTTAAGAAACCAACTACTAACAAATTATTTTACTCTCCA
This sequence comes from Geotrypetes seraphini, assembly GCF_902459505.1. Taxonomy (NCBI): domain Eukaryota; kingdom Metazoa; phylum Chordata; class Amphibia; order Gymnophiona; family Dermophiidae; genus Geotrypetes; species Geotrypetes seraphini. The sequence continues at coordinate 314,497,928 of NC_047086.1, read as the reverse complement.
CACAAACCTCTCAGAATGTGCAACAAGCAACACAGGATGTGTCATGAGTGAATGCTGCATAGGTAGTCTCCATCTTCTCTGTTTTTACTCCTGTAGATGACAAAGGCCATCATCTCAAGACCTGGCTGGTGACTCCCATAATTCACCCCCAAGGAAAAGATTAATACAACTGTTTAACAGGTCACGTGGGAAGGCCAGGAGTTTGAGTGAATTTTTGGAATCCTAAAAAGGAGATACTGTACAGGTTTCTGGACAGGTCAAGGATGGAACTGCTGTATACTCCTGCCAGTACATCATTTATGACATTTTTCTTGTGTGCTGCATGCTGCACAAAAACTTGCCCTCATTCACAGGATGTCAAAACAGGGGAATGATGAAGAGTATGAGGCAGTGAAACCTAGGAAACAACCTCCCACTCTCCATATACAAAACCCATCATTGTGCAGTGGCAACTAGGAGCGAACTCTTACATACACATTTCTTGACTGTAAGTGATAATTTGTTGTGTGCTTATATTTACATGTGTTTTGTAAGTACTGTAGTATATTATATGCATCTGTTTACAATTTCTTACCCCTTCCATGGACTTCTTTTGGGGAACAGCATAGACAGTTGGTGGCTCAGCAGTTTGGAGTGGACGGGGCCCGAGTCTTATTGTCTGACAACATGCAGAAAGATATCAAAATAGTTGCAGATAATATATCTCAATATCTAAATTTAATACAAGTTATCAAATGCTGAAAAATAAAGTGGCAAAGAAAATTAAACAGTGATCATACACATCTGCTATAAAAACAACCACCTTAACAGACAACAGATTTTGCAATGTTTTCTAAAACCCTGTCTGATATTATGACAAACTAAACTTAAAAGTTTTGATGTCACCTCAGTAAGGCCAACACACAATCCTCCTACTACAGAATATATGCACAACCTTGTGGAAACACACATTCAGAACTTCACTAAACTGCGAGGGAGCCTATAAGACTTTACCACTCCCTCTGCTAGAGACTACTGGGCTTAATGGACCATTGGTCTGACTCAATAAGGCTATTCTTATGTTCTTAAACCACATAATCCTGAGAAGGGAGAAGGGGGAGGAGACCAGGAAGAAACTCTTAGAAAAGTACAAAAAGCAGGGCTAGAGAGAAAGAAAAGAGAGCCCTGGGAGAGAGCTTTGAGAAGGAGAGTGGCTCACAAGGGATTCCAGTTATCTCCCTCCTCTTGCTGAGATAAGCACATAACTTTTCATTTGTGGCTCATCTTTAATCAGGACTTGACTAAAGATTAACAGGATGTGAGAAATTTTGGTATGACAAAACCGCAGCTGCTGGATAACAGAGATTTTGGAGACTGTTACTGAGGGAACCGCCCTGCTGAAAGGGGGCCCCGAGAACTGCGACCAAGGCTAAGCTGTGAAGGAACAGGCTTAGGGCTAAATTCACTAAGCCTACCGATCAAATCCCGACCACATAGCGACCCCTTTGCGACCCGATTTTCCTCCAACCCGATTCACTAACCTAGTGGCTGATCATCCTCCGATCAGATCCAATCCGTGCATGCAAATGAGGGGAGACGGTATGCAAAGTAGGAAGGACGCGATTCACTAAACAAATGCAGGCACACCGACTGGGCTGGCCGATCCAAAAACAAGCGACTGCTGAGGACCAGTCACTTGTGTAAAAACCCTGCTCTTTGTCGCAATTCTCCTGCTCTGGCCGCCCTGCTCTCAGCACCGATCTCCTGCTCTCTGCCCCGACTCTCCTGCCCTTCCCCGCTGTGCAAGCCCGTGGGTTTAAACCATGGGTTTAAAGTGGGTTAAAACCACAGGCTCGCGAAGTAAAAAGGGCTCAGTTCTGCCGGGTACAGAGGGCCAGCGCATGGAGAGCGATTCCTGCAGTCGTTTGGGGGCATAATTCCGATTGTCCTCATTTGCATGAGGACCCATCGTGAATCAGCCCCCCCGGACCCAGACTGGACCCGGATCAGTAGGCCGTTTTGTGAATCTGGTCCTTAGAGCCTTAGGAGAATGGGGGAAGGGAAGAACCAAACTACTGGTTGCTGATGAAAATTGTGCTGAACCAAGTTCCAGTCTGATAATAAAGCTTCCCTTTTGAACTGTTTGACTGTGTCTTGGCTACCTGTGTGTCCCTATTTCTTCTCTATCTAGCATTGCTCTTCTGTGTCCCTGTCACTTTGCTCCCTCTGTGCCCAATATTTCTTCTTTCTTAGGCATAGATGCACTAAAGCCAGCGATCGTTGCTAAATCTATTTTATCAGCTTTAGCGACGATCACATTTGCCGACCCAATGCAGGAAATGGCTCACCGCCTGGTTTTCTGCACGATCTCTCATTTCCCAATCTGACCATGCAAATAAGCTCATTAACATTAAAATGCCATGTAAACTAGTAGAGCGATTGATGCTCTAACATGGCTTCCCAATGCACCAAAAAAAAAAGTGATCGCTTTGAGTGATCCAAAAAAATTGACTGGTCAAGCCCAGTCGCTTAACCGTCTAACCTTTTTCTTTTAATGGGCACATATATTATGCATGTTACACATGCACAATATCTGCCTAATTAGAAAAAAAAAAAAGAAAGGAAAAAAGCACAAACTCCCTCCCCTCCCCCCGTTGACGGGCCTCCCTTATGAATACCGAGAACTGACCCCCCCCATGCCAGCAAAACAGCAGGAGGTATGCCCACTGCCTCCTGCCACCGAAGGCTCACTCCCGCACCAGGCGCCTCCAAACATCCCCTACCCTCCCCCTTTCCCCCTGAAAAATAAGGCAGGAAGGTTGCCCACTCCCTCCTGCCACTGGAGGTCCAATGAAACCTCACCTCCACCCTCCTAAACCCTCGTACCTTTTCAGAGAATTTGGAGCAGGAGGAAAGCTCAGTCCTTCCTGCTCGTAGGCCTGCCAGTCTAAAATGGCGGGTCTTTCCCTCCCTGGTGCATCATGTGATGCATGGGCAGGAGCCTAAGGCCCTGATTGGCTCAGATGCCTAAGGCTTAGGCATCTGAGCCAATCAGGGCCTTAGGCTCTTCCCTCTGTACCCTGGGATCCAAAGGGGCGGAGTCTAAGACTTTGATTGGCTTGATTGAGCCAATCAGTCAAGCCAATCAGAGCCTTAGTCTTGGCTTCAATCAGGGCCTTAGACTCCTCCCCCTTGTGTTCCTGGATACAAAGGGAGGAGCCTAAGGTCCTGATTTGCTCAGTCAAGCCAATCAGGGCCTTAGACTCCTCCCCCGGGGGTCATTGGGGAGGGCAGATATTGTGAGTGTATAACATGCACATCATCTGTACCCATTAAAAAAAGAAAAAAAAAGGTTTCCTGTCCCAAACAGCTGCGTGGCAGGAGGCTTTCCCCTGCTTCTCAGTTGTTCAGGCTTTCCCTGCTGGCTCTACTCATGTGCAAGAGCCGCTCTCACGGCAATCAATTGGATGGCAGAATCGGGCATTACAACAAACATCTGTGTGAATCATTTGCATGCAAACCTTTTTGTGTATCAATAGTTCTTTCTGAATCAGCAAAAAAAAAAATCAGGTCAGAGCAGACCCACATGGTCTTACCGATCCTCTTAGTGCATCTAGGCCTCACTCTCTCTGTCTTTTCCCTTCCTCTAACACTCCATATCTCTACCCTAGGGCCAATCTCTCTTCTCTCTTCCTTCTCCTCCCCCCACCCCATCCCAGCCCACTATCTCTATTCCCTTTTGGGTCCAGTTCTCTTTCCCTCCTGGGTCCAGTTTCTTTTCTCCTCTCTTCTCCTCCAGTCTCAATCTTTCTCTCCTTCCCTTCTTCTCCTCTCCTCCACTGGTCCAGCAGCTATCCCTTATTCTCTCTTGGTTTAACTCCTGGGAACAGTCCTTCTCCCTCCAACCCCTTGATACAATAGAGTAGCACTTCCTGCATTTCTCCATCCCCTGGGTCTTGCACCTCTCTTTCACTCTCCATCTCGAAAGTCCAGCATCTGTCGCCTTTCCTCTCTCCTCCCAGTTTCTAAAAGAGCTATTGTTGATCTGGAAGGGATTCCCCACATCCACTGGGACAGTGTTAGAAGGATGGGAAGGGGAAAACAAGAAAGTTGTCCTCTCCTGACTCCTAAGTTTTAGGGCTGGTTCCTAGATTTTGTGAAAATTTGTTGAGGCCTGCCTTAGGCAATCAAATGGCCCAAAGACTTGCAGTTGCCAGGTCTGCCCTACCTCCCACTGAAACAGCAAGGGACTAGGATGGCTATTTCTATGCAGGAGAAGGTTTTGTCTTCAGTGTAAGACATCATGTATTTGACATGCAGAAATCCAGGAGATCAGTACACATTTGGGATGGCACTAATGTGCACTAACTAGAAAAAAGATCTTTGGGTGATTATGTCTGATAGTCTCAAGGTAGCTAACCAATATGATGATGGCGAGATGCTACGCTGTGCAGGGAGGAACACTATCAATAAATGGGAGGTGATAATGCCTCAATACAAGTTGTTGGTAGAAACAAGATACTGAGCTAGATGGACCAGTGGTCTGAAACATAAGGACCTAAATACATATATGCATACAGCAGGCCCTCAATATTCATGGGGGTTAGGGGTAGAGCAGGCCCACGAATGGGGCAAATCATGAATAATTTTTTGGGCCAGCTCTGACCCACCCCCGCCTCCCTCCTTCCTGTGTCCCCGACCTTACCTGCTGGTCTAGCAGCGACATGGGGAAGGAACGATCTTCTTATGCTCCTGCCCCGTGCAGAGCCATGCTATGCACAGTACTGTGAGTTCCTGTGGTCTTACGAGACTACAACGGGAGTTTCCATTGAGATCACGGGAACTCACAGCATGGGTGCACAGCATGGCACTGCATGGGGCAGGAGCGTAGGAAGATCATTCCTGCCCTGCATTGCTGCTAGACCACCAGGTAAGGTCTGGGGGATGTCCAGGGCAGCGTTTCTCAATGAAAAATCAAAGCTAAAAAAAAAAAAAATTGCAAATAACCGAATTCATGATTGGGGAAACCACGAATTGGGAGGGGGAGCTGTACTGTTGAGGAAAAGAGTCAAGAGAGGAAGAATATGATAAGTGACATTCAAATACCTCAAAGCACCAATAATACATAAGAAGCAAACTTTTATTCAAATGAAAGAATGCTCTAGAAGAGAGAACACAGATGCTCTAAGGCATTCTGTCTCCAGAACCACTCACATAAGTCCATTCCTCAGACTTTCCATGAAGAAATATTTTCTGATATTGTGCCTGAGTTTGTCCCCTTAGAGCAGTGGTTCCCAAACCTGTCCTTGGGGACCCCCAGCCAGTCAGGATTTCAAGATATCCCTAATGAATATGCATGAGAGAGATTTGCATACCTGTCACTTCCATTATATGCAAATCTCTCTCATGCATATTCATTATGGATATCTTGAAAACCTGACTGGCTGGGGGTCCCCCAGGACAGATTTGGGAACCACTGCTCTAAGGGGACAAACTCAGGCACAATATCATAAAATATTTCTTCATGGAAAGTCTGAGGAATGGACTTATGTGAGTGGTTCTGGAGACAGAATTTAAGAAATCAGGGGATAATAATAATAATAATAACAGTTTATATACCGCAGGACTGTGAAGTTCTATGCAGTTTACAATGGTTAAAAAATGTTACAAATTAAGTAGAATTAACAAGGTTAGAAGCTAGTTATTAACAGCGCTAGAGATCAGTTATTGTGGAGTAGGATTGTACAGGTTAGTTGCCTAAATACTTCAGGAACAGATATGTTTTTAGGTGTTTCCTAAATTCCCCATAAGTAGTAGGCATGAGCAATTGTTCCAGATCTTTGCCCCATAGTGCCGCTTGATGTGAGAGAAGGGATGATCAGGGGATTATTGATTATTAAGAAGTGAAAGCTCTATTTATTTACATTTGAGTATCTCTATTAAGCAGCTCAGCAGGATCTACAGCCAAGCTAAAATAAATCGCATATAACATTTGGAAATTTGGAAGAAGAGAGTGTCAGTTACAAAGTTGATGGCTGAAATATAACAGCGCTCATCACCAGCAGCAAAGAAGGCATGCTGTATCTACTGAGAAAGTTAAAGCCGAAAGTCATAACACAGGATTAGAAATCAACATAAACAAGACGAAAATAATGAAAAATGAAGAAGATTTTGAGCTTGAAGGTGATAGAATAGAAGTTGTAAAAGATTTCAATCTCTTGGGCTCTTTCATAAACAAAGAAGCAACTAGCAGGGAAGAAATACTCAGCAGATTAGCACTCGGTTGCTCTTCAATGAAGGCTCTCGACAAAGTATTTAAAGGCAAGGAAATAACACTCCAAATGAAGATCAGACTAGTTTATGTGCTTTCTCTGTGATCAATTATGGATGCAAAAGTAGGAAACTACAGAAAGAAGACAGAAAGAAGATCGATTCATTTGAGCTATGGTGTTGGAGAAGGATTTTATGCATGTCATGGACCGCCAGAACTAACAAATCGATTCTGGAAGAGATCAAACCGACTATGTCACTTGAAGCCCAGATGACAGAGTTCACTGGCGAATTCATCATGTTTAGGGAAAACAGCTATTTGGCGCGATTTTTGCCTCCAAAGGTGCTGTTCCGCGGTCAGAATGTTCATATATATTTCCAGCCGACTTGTGCTTTTATCATCCACGGCAGTGTCCATTCATCCCTTGATGAAGGCATCTACGGATGCTAAAACTGGGATCCTAGTTGGGACAATCTAGGTGTTCCTAGACTAGGGCTCCTTTTACTAAGGTGCGCTAGCGTTTTTAGCGCACGCTGCATTGCCACGCACACTAACCCCGTGCTACATGCCAAGAACTAACGCCAGCTCAATGCTGGCGTTAGCGTCTAAAACTGCTAGCGCAGCTTAGTAAAAGGAGCCCTATGACTTATCCCTTATCACAGACTTGGAATTCTCTACGAAATTTTGCAATCAAGATGGACATTATGTTATAGACATTATTATCCTTATTTAACCTCTTATCATTTGTACAATAAAGTAACTGTTTGGTTGATTATCTGACATCTCATTTGCCTCCGTTTGCTGTGTTGCAAAGCAAGGATAAACCTTATAGAGTGCCAGAATGAAAATGAACGCACTAGATGAACTCTGCAGACCTTATCTGTTATGCATAATCTATAACTATTGAAAATCAAACACAGTACAGTGCAATCATGTTTTACTGTGCTTCAAAAAAGGAAGGTTACTGTTCTCATCAAAAGCAGGCAATGTTCCTCAAAGTACAACTATCACTGCAAAACACTGTGCAGTTTTATATAGATTAATAGAACAATAGATTATGGAGCATGAATGAAATTTATGCTACAGTAGCTTTCATGCAATAAAATCAACAAACACAATCTATTTGAATTAAAGTTCACGACTCTGTAACACTAGCTTTAATTTCCTTTCTATTGCCTTCTGCATCTATTCAGTATTTTCTCAGGATAGTAGTGACAGTACCCATTTTTCACAGAGTTCCTTTACTGGTCTGTCCTCTACTGATAAGCTATAATGAATCTTTCACTTAAAGCAGCTGTCTCCCCTTGTTTCAAGGAACACATGAAAAACTGCCTTCTCTCAAATACTGTATTAACCTTGACAATAATGGAGTAAACAATTAACAGTTGTGCCCTCATAAGACCTGCATTTATTGTCTTTAAAAGATCTGGATGTTATAAATTCAAAATAGAGTACATGTATTCTGTCTCCTTAATAAAAACAATTTTAAAACAGCAAGTTATGTCAATTTACATTGTTATCCAATAATCAGTCCACTTTAGTATGCTTTCGACTTTAACAAGCTGAGAAGTACTTGCTGCTATTCTTATTCAGCAGATATACTTTGTTATGCGGTGGTAAACATTGCGGTATAATTGAAACCCTTGCAATTTGTTAGACTGCATTATTTGATTGCAAGGAATTCCGTGAATGCACCATTAAAATGATAACATTTCATTTAGAATTACTGATGACATCATAATGTAGTCAAGGACTCAACAATTCCTCCTGAAGTTTCAAGAGATGATGTGCATGGGGGGGGGGGAAGTAGGGCAGTGGGGGTACATAGTAAGTGCATTATTTCTCAGAGTGTATACATTCCTTGCCAGTTTGGTACAGCTCTCTCATGCTCATTCTCTAAACATTATACTTCACCCTCCACCTCCAGTCCCTTTACCAAACATTCGCTCTCTTCCTCCCATTGACCTAGCCCTTGCACCTCTCACTTTTCTATCCCCCCAATCCCATAGCAGCTTTCTTGCTCATCCTCACATTATGGGTCCTGCTTGAAGTCAGAAACAACAACACATGAGAGAAGCTTGGAGAACTTAGTGTGGTAGATAAATTATTGAATGCCCCTCATAGGTGTACTACATGCAAGGCATGTCTTCTTGGGATTTTGGTTCATGTTTATCATTTTTGGTCAGCTATTATGGATTTGCCATTTGTGTACTGTGTATGTGACTGAGGTATTCCGTCAGCATGCTTTTTCTAGGCAGCATTTTGTAGTAATTTGGCTTGCTCAGTTGTCTTGAGAGTGGAGGGGATATATTTGTGAGGTGGGAGTGGACGGGAGGGGAGACATGGGTTTTGTTGATCTTTGTTCTGTATTTGTGATTTATAAAATGATAGTTGTACAGAATATTGTTTCTTTTTTTACTTTAATGAAATTATTTCAATGCTCAAGGCACTAAAAGCTGATGTAGCTCCATCTTTGGAGTATATCATACAGCGGTCGTCGAAGTTAGGAGAATTTCCTAAGAATTTGAAGCAGGCTGTAATCTCTCCTCTGTTAAAAAAAGGTCTGGTTTAGATTTTACAAAAAAGGAAAGATTTTGACCAATCTCCAATTTGAAGTTTCATGGTGAAGGTGTTAGAATGAGTAGTATTACAACAATTGGAAGACTTTGTGGCAGAATAAGGGTGACTATCAGTTCAGCTTCCGGAAGAATCACAGTACAGAGTTACTATTGTTGACTTTATGTGATGAGATCCGTAAAGGATTTGATAATGGAAAACATTTCTTGTTGGTCTCACTCGATATGGTATCTGCCTTTGACACCGTAGACCATCTTATACTTCTGGACAGATTACGTGGATTTGGGATTACTGGCAATATATTAAAGTGGTTCCAATCTTTTTTGATGATAGATTCTTTTGTGTGATTAATGGAAATAATCAATCCCCATTTTTTCCATTGAAATGTGGAGTGCCTCAGGGCTCTTCATTATCTGCAATGTTATTTAATCTATTCCTGGCACCTATTGGGAAGTTGTTTGCAGACTTTGATCCGCAATATCGCATCTATGCGGACGATCTGCAATTTTTGTTTGAATTTTCAGCAGATTGCATACAGGGCTTCCAGTTGTTGTTGAATCTCATCCATATAATGCGACAATGGATAACTATGAACCATCTTTACCTAAATGTTTCAAAGACTAAGATTTTATGGCTTTTCTTCACTGATATCGAAGGAGCTCCAGTGAATTTTGTGTATGCTGGGGTTACCATTTTAATACAGCAGGAAATGAAGAGTTTGGGAGTAATCCTTGATACCTCGTTAAAATTTCGCAGCCACATTGCCTCAGTAGTTAAAACTGTTTTCTTTAAAATAAGGATGGTGTTAAAACTATGGGATTTGCTGTCAGCTACAAACTTTATGCAGTTATGTCTTACCACATCTAGACTATTGTAATTCTCTTTTTTGCGGCTTGCCAAAGACTTCACTCAGTGCGCTTCAGGTGGCTCAAAATACCACTGTCAGGATAATAGCTAGATTGCCCTGTTATTCCCATGTTACACCTGTGCTGGCTGAACTTCACTTGTTGCCTGTCATTTGAAGAATACAATTTAAGCTTCTAACCTTGGTATTCAAATCTGTCCAGGATCTATTGCCGGGATCTATCTGTCCAGGATGATTGCTTCTCTGCTGCAGACTTATGTGCCTTCTCGTTCTTTGAGATCACAAGACAGAGCTTTTTTGGCTGTTTCCCACTCTTCGTTCTGTCACCAAAGTTGCAAATCGATCACGTATGTTCCAAATAGCCAAACCTTTACTATGGAACTCGGTTCCAGATTCTATCCTTCTGACCTCTGATTTTTTGGCATTTTGGAAAAGTTTGAAAGCCTATTTTTTCAACTTGTCTTTTCAAATTTGGTTACTTTGTAATCTTGTAATTGCTTGGCTTTTTATTTTAAGGCACATGTTTATTGTATGCTGTTATAATCTGCTATGTTCTGTTTTATTATGTATGTAATGTTTTGTTTTAACTATGTATGTATCGTTATCTGCATAGATAGTTGATATGCAGGCTACAAATATTTTAAATAAATAAATAAATGTAAAATAATAATTTGAGCAGATTGGATCACACAGAGTTTGCGGGGGCCGGGGCAGGGACAGGGACAAACTTTGTCCCCATATCATTCTCTAGGTGCCACTTTCACTAATTTAAATATCATAAAATATATTACATTTTGTAATCAAAGAACTTAATATCAGAATCAAATTATCTATGAAGTAAGAAATTTAAAAACTGTATTTGCACATTAGGTGTTGGAATCAGCACATTTTCACTGTCTCCAGTAACCCCAAAATTGCTTTGACTCTGATTCCACAGCTCTGCATTTCAGATGTTGTCTAAAAATCTTTTCAACTTTGAAGCAGTAAAAGTCATATATCAATCATTGATTTTATCATAAATGAAACAGCCACATACTCAATCTTCAATCCCTCCTACTCTAGCAAGGCCCCTATACACCAAGGCAGGTAACCCATTACATTTTCCCTCTAGCACCTTGCCCCTTCCCAAGTCATATCACAGCATTTCATTCTTCTACCCCTACTGGACCACATGACACACTTTTTTTCCCTAAGCTGGATTCCTCCATTCACTCACTCTTCTTCCCAGATAAAATCCCTGAATCTTCTCTCTTCCCCTGCCCCAAACAAATGGGACCCAACCACACCCTTCCTTCATACATCCAGCACTGCGATTTGTTTTACCCTTTTGGACCCAGTTGCACAGGTTGGAATCCGATTGCTCACCATTCTGGCAGCAGGCTATGGCTATGATGCTCTAAGCCAGCCCTGCACAACTTTGGCCCTCGCCAGGCCATGTTTTCAGGATTTCCCCAATGAATATGCATGAAATCTATTTGCATGCACTGCTTTCAATGCATATTCATTGGGGAAATCCCCAAAACCCAACTGGATTCGGCCCTCGAGGTCCGGATTTGTGCAGACCTGCTCTAAGGACTGTCATTTGCATTACCCTTAACTGACCCTGTAACGTGGGGAGGAGCTGATGTGGTATTGATAGCAGCAATGGCAATATCAAGCAGGCAGGCATTAGATTCACTTTTTTGGGATGACCCCTCCCAGGAGCTTATCCTAATATGCAAAGTCATCACTGCTATCTATATAAGTGATGGTTCTCACTATATGTAATTCGGTGATCTCCATGTAGATTTAGGCCCACTAAAGATAACTTCTTGCACTGCCTCCATCCCTCCCCTAACTCAGCTCATTATGGACTCCTTTTACTAAGATACACTAATGAATTTAATGCATACTGTTTATTTATAAGTCTGCAATGGTGAGTTTCATATTATTAATTTACATACAGTGGTATAGGTCGACCACTGAGCAAAATGTAAAAGTTTTATGCATAATAGTTGAGATATTCAAGTGTGTTTATGATATTGATTACTACGATTATTATTAATATTTCTAGCTGATTAAACGATCACATATTTTCACTGTAGCCCTTGATATATGTTAGGATTGTATTAGTGGTGGTGCTATTGATTATTATGACATTTATATCCCAATTAGTTTTGGTAATTATGCATATTCATTAGGGATATCCTGAAAATCCAACTGGCTGGTAGTCCCCCAGGAAAGGTCTAAGAACCACTAGTCTAAAGGAAATCAATGGAACAGTCAAACAAAATGCCATGGGCCCAGTATTCAAAATGCCAAGGTTCTAAGTTAAGATTCCTCCATTTTTCCTCTATTTTCAGTCAATCTTTGGAACCTAAAGTTTTTTCACCAGGATTAATTTAGGAGTCTGACTCTGGCAGTAAGGCTCAAACTCTATGAATAGGGTCTCATATGCCTTTGGACAAAACAGGATTATATCACTGTTTCTATATATTTATATTTTAGTCACCAGATCAACCAGGTGCCTGGGGTTTTCCCCACTACTGCCTACAGGCTACCAATGAAATCCTCAATTTTATGAGCGGATAAATGAACAACTATATGGACAATATCACTCCACTTCTTGACTTCCCCTCTATATGCCTCCAATATGCTTCAGTCCATACCCTGCTATGCTCCCTATGTTACCCAACCCCCTCCCCAAACTATGCATGCCCTTTGTCCTCCTTATTCCCCTCTGTAAATAATAACTTGTTAGTCTCAACTAGGCCCTGATTCACTAAAGATCGCTGTTAAACAGGTTTAGCAATGATCGCTGCTAACCGATCCGATTCACAAAACGTCCCAAAGCGTGTTTTCCCCCTCGATCGCCCATTGTCCAATCCATCCATGCAAATTAGTAAAAGCCCATGCAAAAGAGCCAAGCGATTGATTCACTTACATTGCTTGGCTATTTTCCATCGGGTTTTACAATCCTAAAAACCCGACTGCTGTAGACCTGTCGGTAACTGTGTTACTGACAGGTCTGCCGGGTTTTATCTCATTTTTTTTTAAATGGCACAAATATTTTGCATGTATTACATATGCAAAATGTCTGTCACAGAAAAAAAAAACCCCATCCTATACTGCTGGCCCTCCTCCCGACAAAAGCGTGCACCCCCTGAGGCGCCAGAGGCAATCAGGGACTTCCTTAGGGAGGAGCCTAAGAAAGTCCCTGATTAGCCATTGTTTTGGCCAATCAGGGACTTCCTTAGGCTCCTCCCTAAGGAAGTCCTTGATTGACTCAGGCTCCTCAGGCTTCTCCCAAGGGAGAAGCCCGAGGCGCCTGAGCCAGTCAGAGCCTTAGGCCCCTCCCCATACATCACATGATGCACCAGAGAGGGGCCTAAGGCCCACATTGTGCAGACATTGGCCGGAGCAGGAGGGTCTGACTGGACATCCCTCCTGCTCCCGACTTAAAGGTATGGGGAAGGGCAACGGTAGGAGGGCGTGGACTTCTCTCCTGCCATATATAAAAGTTTGGCACGGGGGAGCGTCTGATGGCAGGAGGGAATGGGCATCCCTCCTGCCATTTGTGGGTCGCCTCGTGTTGGGGGGGGTTCGCGGTGCACGTTTGTTAGGAGTTGTTGGGGGAAGGCCAGCGGTGGGGGATTAAAATTTTTTTTATGGGACAGATATTTCACGTGTGTAATACACGCAAAATATCTGTGCCACAAAAAAACCCAACCTGGCAGAAGCCCCGATAGCAGTGACACAAGGCTGCTTTCCCTGTCACTACTGTTAGGGCTCTGCGCATGTCTCAATTGCTCACTGAGCAACTGAGTCCGTGCGAATCATTTGCATGCAAACTTAATAGTGAATCGGTCGCTGTTGGAAAATTGGCCAGAGAATTGGCCAACAGCAATTAAGTCGCCATTATTATTGAATCTAACCCCTAGTCCTTAGATACACTGCCATGGATCCTGCTCATTTTTCCTCAATAACTTGTTAGCCTTTAATATTGTACCTAAGCTCCCTCCGGTTTCCTGTAACCCTCCCAGCTCTTCTGTTACCTCGTTAGCTGAGACTAGGGGGTTCTTTTATCAAGCTGCGGTAGGGGTTTAACACGCGTTAAATCACCTGCCACGCTAGCCGCTAACGCTTGCATTGAGCAGGCATTAGTTTTTTAGCCGGCCATGGGGGTTAGCGCGTGATGAAATGTCCGACGCGCTAACCCCGCTAGCGTGGCTTGATAAAATTACCCCTATGTTTTGTTCTACTGTTACTTGCCCTGAGCTTTGTGGGAGGGCAGGAAATAAATCAAAATAAACAAACAAGCTCAACTGCATAGTCTGAAATAGAAGAGTCTCAAGTTATTTCCTCATATAAGAGACAGAAAAGTTTAAAAAAAAAAAAAAAAATTAAGTCAAGGAAATATAGCAGGTTGCTGCATGGTATAAACCTGGGGAGTCCAATATGCAGCCCAACTGATTTTTTTTTTTAGATATTTTAATCATTTCTAAAGTAATTATTGCACATGATCTTGAAAAAAATTGTAGAGCTCTCTGGTGGTTATGAAGTAATTTTCAAGAGTATGAATCACAATTATTTTTTAAAAAAATTAATGCAGGCTAAATATTTTTTTATTTAATTTTTTTATATGTTGCTATCAAAATAGTGTACACAAGTACAATACTTTTCTGTCCCTAGAGGGCTTAAAAATCTAGCTTTGCTCCCAAGGTGATGGAATGTTAAGTGACTTGCCCAAGATCATAAGCAGCTGCAGTCAGATTTGAACTGGCTTCCCTTGGTTTTCAGACTCCTTATCCCCATCCAGATTTCAAGTTTCAAGTTTAATAAAAATTTGATAAAATCACATTATCCAAATTTCTAAAGTGATGTACGAGTTTAAAAAAGGGAACAACAAACAATGACCAAAGACTTAGGGCTCCTTTTACAAAGCCGCGTTAGCGGTTTAACGTGCGTAATAGCACGCGCTAATTTGCCGTCCGTGCTAGCCGCTACCGCCTCCTCTTGAGCAGGCAGTAGTTTTAGGGCTAGCACAGGGGTAAGTGCGCGCTAAAAAGGTGCGTGTGATAAAGCCGCTAATGCAGCTTCATAAAAGGAGCCCTTAGACAAAGACATACCTAAACAAAAGGGAAAGGGGGAGAACTACAATGATCATGTAGCCCATTAGAAAATTTTGGCTAGCCACACACAAATGGATTTCAGATCATGATTGCCCATCTTGTAAAAAGGTGACTGCCTCTGGTATGAACTGATATTTTGCTGCCATCTGCTGGTTAACAAAAAAAGTAAAAATTTAAAGGCTTAGATTTTACCAGTGATTTACAATGAGGCCTGGATTATAGAAATGGCACTGTAAATTAGGCATCAGTAGGCACTCTACCGCTTTCTAATTTAATTGCTTTAATTGGTTTTAATCAGCGTGGTAATTGACAGTGCCATTACAAACCGATTAATAATAATAATAGTTTTATTTCTTATATACCGCCAAAGCCATAGTAGTTCGAGGCGGTTTACAACGAAGAAGGGCTGGACAATCAGCGAAAATGGTACAATGTTACAATCAGATAAAATTAGGTGGTAGAGAAAAAAAATGGTACAACAGAGAGAAAAAATGGTACAACTGAGAGAAAAATTGGTACAAACAGAAAGAAAGATGGGTACAATTATGGCAATGAAATGGTACAGTGAAGAAGGTCAAGACAATCTGCGTAAAGGACATTGAGAGATAGAGGGCCAGGGTAGGCATAGGGTCTTAGGGTATGAATCGGGTGAAAAGATTAGTTTTTAGTAGTTTCCTGAAGTTTAAGTAGGATGAAGAGCGTGAGATGATGTGGGCCAGCCAGTTATTGTGATGACCTGCTTGGAAGGCAAGAGTTCTATTTAGATATCTTTTGTAACGGCAGGTCCTTAGGGTAGGGTAGCTAAACAGGTGAGTTCTACGTGTGAGTTTGGATGGGCGGTCTAGGATAAAACGAGGTTCTAAGTAAAGGGGGGCCAAGCCAAGGATGGATTTGTAGCAGAAACAGGCGAACTTGAAAAGCACTCTTGCTTCTAGGGGTAGCCAGTGAAGTTTGTGGTAATAGGGAGTTATATGTTCCCATTTTTTTAGTCCGAAGATCAGTCGGATTGCCGTGTTTTGAATAATTTGCAATCTTTGTGTGGTTTTTTTTGAAAGATCCCAGATAGATAATGTTGCAGTAGTCGACTAGACTTAAGATGGAGGATTGCACAAGCAGGCGGAATGAGGGGGCGTCAAAGTATTTTCTAATGGATCTTAGCTTCCATAAGGTGGCAAAGCTTTTTTTGACCAGAAGGTCGGTGTGAGCTTCGAAGGTAAGGTTGCGATCAAGAGTCATTCCGAGTATTTTTAAAGAGTTTGTTAAGGTAAAGACTTGGCCATTCAGGGAGATTGAGGTATCTTTGATTTTGTCGTTTGGGCTTGCCAGGAAGAACTTGGTTTTATCTGAGTTGAGCCTCAGTTTGAAGTCGGTCATCCATAGTTCGATTTGCGTTAGGATTGAAGCTAGGAGGTTGTTTATCTCTGGGGTTATGTTGGAGATGGGGAAGACTAAGGTGATGTCATCAGCATAGATGTAGAATTTTATCTTCAAGTTTTGCAGTAGATTTCCTAGGGCGACCAGGTAGATATTGAACAGCGTGGGGGACAGGGGGGAGCCCTGTGGGACTCCGCAGGTGTTGGCCCAGCTGGCAGAATGGGAATTGTCGCTGTAGACTTGGTAGGAGCGTTGACCTAGGAAACCATGGAACCATTTTAACACGTTGCCTGAGAGGCCGATAGACTCCAAACAATCCAGAAGAATGGCATGATCAACCAAGTCAAAGGTGCTACTAAGATCTAATTATAGGACTAGTGCACTTGAGCCTTGGCTGAACAGGTTGTGAAGGTAATCTACCAAAGAAGCGATGACGGTTTCAGTGCTGTGTCCAGGACGGAAACCTGACTGGTTGTCGTTTAGGATGTTGAATTTGTCCAAGTAGGTTGTTAAATCTTGGTTTACCAGACCTTCCATCAACTTTGTAAAGAAGGGTATGTTCGCAATGGGTCTGTAATTGGATATGAGGGAGATGGGATCTTTGGGATTTTTGACGATAGGTGTAATCAGAATCTGGCCTAGGTCCACAGGGAATGAGCCTAATTGTAGTTGGGAGGAGAGCCAATTATATAATTTGATTTTGAAAGAGATCGGGGCAGCTTGCATTACATTTGGTGGACAGCTATCTAGTTTGCAGTGGGATTTGGTGTATTTTGAGTAGAATTTGCAGAATTGTTGCCAGGTGGGGGTGGTGAAGTTGTTCCAATAAAAATCAGCCCTGGTTTTGTCGTCATGGGACTGAATGTCCAGATAGTTCAGATGGTTGTTGGAGGAAATAGGTAGGGTGGCTCTGAGGATGGAGATTTTGTTGTTGAAGAACGCGGCCAAGTCATTGGCCGGTGGGGGGGTGTCTGAAGAAGGTCGGGTAAGGGATTGAGTATCGTAAAGGTTATTGACTATTTTGAATAGGTTTTTGATATCGGGTTTAGGGGATCCGATTTTTTGGGCGTAGAAGTTAGTGCGTTTGGTGGTTATCAAATGTTTGTAGTCTTTTAGTTTTGTTCTCCAGTTGGATCTGTCTTTGTTGTCATTGGATTTAAGCCAAATTCTTTCCAATTTTCGAAGTTCCCGTTTTACTGCTCCAAGTTCGGCATCAAACCAGCCATCCAGAGTTTTGTTTCTCATTTTCTTTGTTTTCAAGGGGGCCATTGAATTTAGGATCTGTGTGCTATTGTTTGTCCAGTCGTCGACAGTAAAGGAGTCAGGGTCAGGGTTGGAAGTGGTGTCAGAGGGACCAGAATTCCACTGGGTTGATAAAGCCTCTTGAGGATATCATCTTTTTAGGCCTTTTTGCTGTCTTAGGATAGGGTTGGTGGCGTCTTGTTTGCCAGTTGAGGTGGAAGTTTCATAGTCTGTGGTCTGACCATAATGAATCTGTCCAGGTAGCTTGTTCCCAAAGAATCTTGGGATTATATTGTTCTTTGGAGGAAAAGGTTACTAGATCTAGATGGTGACCTTTGTGGTGGGTTTTTACTGTAGTCGGAGTGAAAAAGTCTAGAGAGGAGATGACCTCGTTAAAAAATAAGTAAGCACCATAAGGTTGAAGTAGGCGGGGTTAGGGGCGGAGATAACCTTAAGTGCCATTAGCTGTGATTTTCCATCAAATTTAGGCACCAGTAATGTGTGATTCTCCTTCAAACTTAGGCACCAGTAATGTAGGCCAGCCTAGCAAAGGCCCCAAGACTCATGGATGAAACCGCGCCTAATTTAATCCTACCGGCATCTGTGTGACCAAGTTAAATGCACACAGTGAGCTGCTGCTAGAGACAGAAGTACTGCCGGACAAGAGAGGATGGAAAGGGAAGGGAGAAGGGCTACTGCTGGACAGGGGGAGGATGGAATGGAGAAGAGGTATTGCTGGACAGGGGGAAGGGGGAGGATGGAAGGGAGAAGGGGTACTTCTGGACATGGGGAGAGGAAGAGGTGCTGCTGAACAGGGGGAAGGAAAGGGAAGGGAGAAGAGATGCTGCTGGACCTAGTAGAAGGGGAGGGAAAGGAAAGATGCTACACACTGGAGGAGAGGGTGAGATGGTGGATGGAGAGAGAGCATATTAGCTGTGAATGGGATTGGGGGGAGAGAAGGAAGGAAAATTGTTATAGGAGGAGTGAGAGTGATGAGAGGGAGAAATGGACATGGGGTAGAGGAGAGGGAGAAATTATGCATGGGGAAAGAACATGGGTTTGGGAGTGAGAAGGAAGGATGTCACCCGAGAGAAGAGGCAAGGAGAGAGAGAAAAAGTGTGCAGGAGGCAGAAAGGGTTGGAATCATGGAGAGGGTGAGATGGATGGGGAGAGCAGAAAGGAGGGAAGGAGAAATGTCACACTCATGGGGAAGGAGGAGAGGGTAGTGAGTGAAAAGTTGGACTCATGGAGGGAGAGAGAGAGATGTTGGTTAGGGGAGGGAAGGAGGACTGGAGGAGAAGAAGCATGTAGGAGGAAGAGAGAAAGAAATGTTGGACAGGTGGAAAGGAGGGAAAAATGTTGGACTGGGAACAGGGCCAGAAAGGAGGAAGAAAAGGGAGATGGACTACAGGGGGGAAGAAAGGAGGAAGGGAGAGAAAAATGTTACACTGGGGGGGGAGGAGGAGGAGAGATGTCTAAAGGAAGGGAGAGATACCAGACCAGGGAAAAGAGGGGAGTCTGATAGCACAATAGAAATAATATAGAGAGACATGCTAGACTGGGAAGGGGGAAAGGAAGGAGAGAGATGGACCACTGGGAGGAGGGAGGGAAGGAGAGAGATGTCAGACCATGGAAGGGGAGAGAGAGAGAGAGGAAAGGAAGGTAAGACATGGAAAAGTAGATTTTGAGAAGAAAGCAGAAAAATTGAATGTTAAGTTAATGCCAAAGATGGATGCACCTATATTTCCTTAAGTGAATTCAGGGATATCAAATATGAGAACTAAAGGTCAGAAAGAGCTTTGCTATATACAAAATAACTGACCCCTAAAGATTAATGTGTCAATAGAGGGTGATCAAAAAATATATAAAAAGCTCAGAGATACGAAACTCTGATAGGAAGGCTAAAAAACCTCCCTTGAAATAAGAGTTTACCTTCCAGTCATTGCAACTTTATAAAGTTCTGATCACGCTCAATGACTCTGCATGACTTAAAATAGTGTTAAAGTATTTCACTGATTTAAAATGCGACGATATCTTCTTTCCTTCTCCATATATCAATAATGAATACAGTCACTGCACAGATATGGTGAAAACAAGGTCATTTAGCATGCAAACAGGGTTTAGGGGGTCCCAAAGTGGCCCCGTTTTGTTTCCTGCATCAGGAGACCCAACAAGTTTGTTTTCAAAATGGATCCTGTATGTTGTTCAGAGTGTGCACTATTTGCTTCGTGACTTGCAATTGCTGCTGGGTGGTTACTGAGGTGACTTCTAAATATCAAAGAGACCAACCTTTTAGCAATTCCCACCTTTCATCAGGCTTTTCTTCATGTTTATAGATGCTCCTATTTCAGTGTGATTGCTCTTAAATTGTGGAATGCCCTTCTCCTGTACTTATGCCTTGAAAAATCATTCAACAACTTCAAATTCAGTTTAAAGCCTATTGTTTTCACTTGCTAGATCTTAAACACGGTTACGCCTCGCCGCTCAATACTTGTTTCTTGTTTAAGATCTAGCGAGACTTCACCTCCAGTTTAAATTGTACTTGCATGTCGGTTCCCTGAAGCAGTATCAAAACGTGGCACGTTGGAACAAGTCATTAATTTAAGCTAAGTTCCAATATTTTCTTACATGATTAAGCCATTTAAAAGAGGTGTCTCTGCATAGCTGGAGCAGCTAGCAATAAGATAATGAACTAGTATGCAAACTGGTGTGAATTTGCATTGAACACTGCGATGATTGGGTAGTGAGACGGAGAGATCAGCCTTCATGTCTCTGAGCAGAGTTCTATTGGATATGCAAACTGATTAAAATTGAGTTGAATCTCATGTTTACCTTAATGTAGTGACTTTCTTCAAGATTTACAGTTGCTTCTTTAGTCACTCAACATACCCCTTCAGTGATTATTGTTTTCACTTGGCTTTCCCAACTAATGTTATCTGATCTCTGGCTTCCCCTCCTAATAACATCTAATCCCTGGCAATGTGAAAAAGTCAGTTCCAAGTTCCTTGCTGTAATTTCCTCTCCTTTTACTTTGCAAATCTTCCCATTACCTTTTTGTGTTTTGTGCTTTTCTAGTTGCCTGTGAACCTTTCCTTTCGCTCAATTATATATTGGAAATTGTAAACCGCTTAGATTTCTATTTCAGAATATGAGATATATCAAAAATAAATCGAACCTTGTTGTACTCAGATTTGTTTGATGTTTTTGTAGTTGTTTTTCTATTTTAAAAATAATAAGTAGAAATAAAACAAAGGAAAAAAAAAAATAATGCCTTCTCTTATTGGACTAAAAGAAACAACTAGCAGGGAAAAAATACTCCCCAGAATAGCACTTGCTCGCACTTCAATTAAGGATCTCAGCAAAGTATTCAAAGCAAGGAAATAACATACCAAACTAGATAATGATATGGGGAAAATTTTTTCCTCGTCCCTGCGGGAACTCATTTTCCCCATTCCGTCAAGTTCTTTTCCTGTCCCTGCCCCATCCCTGCAAGCTCTGTCTTCATCTGCACAAGCCACAAACACTTTAAAATCATAAGTGTTTGAGGCATGTGCAGTTTAAAGCAGAGCTTACAGGAATGGGGCAGGAACAGCGACAAAACTCATGGGGACGAGACGGGGAAATTGAGGTCATAGAAACATAGAAAAATGACGGCAGAAAAGGGCCATAGCCCATCAAGTCTGCCCATACTAAAGATCCCCTTCCCTAAATTTATTCTCCCAGATATCCTATATCTCATCAAGTCTACCTATTCTGATGACCCTCCCCCCACTTTTACCCTCTTAGAGATCCCACATGCGCATCCCATTTATTCTTAAAATCTGGCAAGCTGCTGGCCTTGACCACCTGCACAGGAAATCTATTCCAATGATCAACCACTCTTTCGGTGAAGAAATACTTCCTGATGTCGCCATGAAATTTCCCACCCCTGATTTTTAGAGGATGCCCTCTTGTGGCCGAGGGTCCTTTAAGAAAGAAAATATCATCTTCCTCCTCGATACGACCAGTGATATACTTAAACGTCTCAATCATGTCTCCCCTCTCCCTACGTTCTTCTAGAGAGTACAGCTGCAATTTATTCAGCCTCTCCTCGTATGAGAGATCCTTGAGCCCTGAGACCATCCTGGTGGCCATACACTGAACCGACTCGACTCTCAGTACATCTTTACGGTAGTGTGGCCTCCAGAATTGCACACAGTACTCCAGATGAGGTCTCACATTGGATCTGTACAATGGCATTATGACCTCGGGCTTCCGGCAGACGAAACTTCTACGGATACATCCCAACATTTGTCTAGCCTTGGATGAAGCCTTCTCCACTTGATTGGCAGCTTTCAGGTCTTCACTAATGATTACTCCTAAATTGCGCTCTGCTGCGGTCCTAGCTAAGGTTTCATCATTAAGGGTGTAATTTCTGCACGGATTTCTGCTGCCAAGGTGCATGACCTTACATTTCTTAGCGTTGAAGCTAAGTTGCCAAGTCAAGAACCAACGTTCTAACAACAGTAGGTCCTGTGTCATACCGTCGGGCAAATTGCTATTACCTACTATGTTACACAGTTTGGCGTCATCGGCGAATAATGTTATTTTACCTTGAAGCCCCTGAGTCAGGTCTCCTACGAATATGTTGAAAAGGATCGGGCCCAAGACCGAGCCCTGCGGCACTCCACTGGCTACCTCCGACATTTTGGAGAGGGTGCCGTTAACCACCACCCTCTGAAGTCTACCACTTAGC
Organism: Geotrypetes seraphini; assembly: GCF_902459505.1. Lineage (NCBI taxonomy): Eukaryota > Metazoa > Chordata > Amphibia > Gymnophiona > Dermophiidae > Geotrypetes > Geotrypetes seraphini. The sequence goes on along the minus strand of NC_047086.1, from coordinate 314,475,774 downwards.
CAATCATTGACCCATGTAGTTAGTGTTTCTCCTAATCCCATCAATTTCATCTTGCTTAATAACCTACGGTGTGGAACGCTATCAAACGCTTTACTGAAGTCCAAGTACACGACGTCTAAGGACTCTCCCAAATCCAGTTTTCTGGGGACCCAGTCAAAGAAACTAATTAAATTGGATTGGCAGGACCTACCCTTGGTAAATCCATATTGATGGGGATCCCGTAGATTCTCTTTGCTCAGGATTGTATCTAATTCATGTTTAATTAGTGTTTCCATGAGTTTACTCACTATCGATATGAGACTCACCAGTCTGTAATTCGCAGCTTCTGTCCTGCAACCCTTTTTGTTCAGTGGAGTGACGTTGGCCGTTTTCCAGTCTAAGGGGACTCTTCCCATATTTAGGGAGAGATTGAAGAGCACGGATAACGGTTCTGCTAGGACATTACACAACTCTCTGAGCACCCTGGGGTGTAGATTATCCGGTCCCATGGCCTTGTTCACCTTGAGTCTTGATAATTCATGGTAGACAGCGCTGGGTGTAAATTCAAAATTCCGGAACGGGTCGTCCGAGCTTTACCTTTCCTTCAACTGTGGACCGGACCCTGGTGCCTTGCAGGTGAAGACTGAGCAGAAGTATTCATTTAGAAGTTCTGCTTTATCGGAATCTGACTCTACATAATTCCCTTCTGGTTTTCTAAGGCGTACTATCCCGTCTGTGTTTCTTTTTCTGTCGCTAATATACCTAAAGAAGGATTTGTCCCCTTTCTTAATGTTCTTTGCTAGATTTTCCTCTATTCGAAGTTTGGCCTCTCTGACTGCCATTTTGACTGCTTTAGACCTGGCTATATAGTCTGTTTTGCCTCCCTTGACCCAGATTGTTTGTAGGAAATAAATGCTTTTTTCTTTCTTTTAATGAGGTCCGAGATCTCCGTAGTGAACCATTGGGGTCTGTTGTTTCTTCTTCGTTTGCTCACTGTTTTTATGTAGCGGTTCGTTGCTTCGTGTAGGGTAGATTTCAGGGTTGACCACATCGCCTCCACGTTATCAGTTTCAGCTTAGTTTTGCAGTGCCCCATGGACGAAATCTGCCATGAGTTTGAAGTCAGTGCCCCGAAAGTTGAGTACCTTTGTTGACGTGTTCGATCTAGTGTAACCTTTCTTGAGGTTGAACCATACCATGTTGTGGTCGCTGGAGGCTAGCATATCGCCTACTGAGACCTCCGAGACGCTCTCTCCATTTGTGAGTACTAGGTCCAGTATTGCCTGATTCCTAGTGGGCTCTAATACCATTTGTTTGAGTTGTGCTCACTTTATGGAGGTTAATAGCCTTTTGCTGCTGCTGGTTGTAACAGAAAGTGTGTTCCAATCTACATCGGCCATGTTGAAGTCTCCTAACAGTACAGTGTCCCCACGTAAAGTGATATTCTCTATGTCCTCGATTAATTCCATGTCCTTGTGTTCCAGTTGTCTTGGAGGCCTATATACTACACCCTGCGGGGCTGGGGAAAAATTTGTCCCCGTGTCATTCTCTACTGCAAACGAAGATCAGACTTGTCCATGCACTCATTTTCTCTGGTCAATTACAAATGCAAAAGCTGGACACCAAGGAAACAAGGCAGAAAGAAGATTGACTCATTTGAGCTTTACTACTGGATAAGGATTTTATGTGTGCCATGGACCACCAGAAGAACTAACATATCAATTCTGGAAAAGATCTGTAAATCATCAAGTCGGTAGGACTCAAACACGAGTTGATGGCACCTAACTAAACTTATTGGACTAACTTACTCCCTCTTCTATGAAACCGCGTTAGCGTTTTTTAGCACAGAGAGCCGCGCTGAACGGTCCGCGCTGTTCCTGACACTCACTGAGTTCCTATGAGCATCAGGAGCAGCACGGCTCCCCACGCTAGAAACTACTAGCGCAATTTCATAGAAGAGGGGGTTAATGTAGTTTATGATTAGCTTTCACTATTTTAAAAATAAATTAAATTTTTAACTTAAAAAAAAGAAAGCCTGTTTAGTTGACATTAAGCAGTGTTGCCACATGTTTTGCTGCCTGTTAGATTTTAATCAGGTTTAGTTACTTTATTTCCTTTGCAGCGGCACTAGCGGTTCGAATAATGCGAACTAGATCATGATAAATAGTTTTCCTTCTGTATTTCATTTTTGATGAGCATATGTTATTATTGATATTCCTGTATGCGTGTTATATAATTGTAAAAAATCAAAAATGAGCCCTGATTTTAAATTCCCTATAAAAAATCTCAACTTTTCATTAAATTTATTAATTGGACTGTTAGTCTTTTAATTAGATTGAATTGAGCTTAATTTAATACTAATAGGGACAAGCCTTAGACTTAGAAGTGTATGTTGCCCAAATTGGGATTACTCCAAGAGAGAAATATAATACTCTCTTGCCTCCTTATAACATCACCGGCTGTTGCCCCACCTCCCTACCAATATAGATTAGTTTGATCAATATTTAATTATCGTCTTATAAAACTTAAACTAAAGTTGAGATTTTTATAGGGAATTTAAAATCAGGGCTCATTTTTTATTTTTTACAAATGGTCTTTAATATCTGTATATTTTATAAATAAAGTACCATTTGAAGTTTGTAGTGTTTTGTTATAAAATTGTAACATATGAATAAATAAATTAAAAAAAAAAAAAGAAAGCCACAGTACAAAGGTACAGTATACAGTAGAATCTGTTATCCAGCCCACGAAGAATGGTGGATACCAGATAATTATTTCTCAAGCCCGAAGTGGCAGAAGCAGGCGGCGGTATAGAGCCATGAACTCCCTCACTCTAGCCTTTATCCCTTTCTTACCCCGAGCGCAGACGGTCAGCAGAAGGCAGCCTCAAAATGGGCTGCTCGAGGCCAGCCCTGGCAGGGCCTTTCCTCTGATAAATCAGAAGTGACGTGTCAGAGGAAAGGCCCTAAGAGGGCTGGCTTCTTGCAGCCTGCTTTGAGGCTGCCTCCTGATGACCAGCTGCGCTGAGATAAGGAAGGGAAAGGAGGGAGGGAGGGATTTCACAGCTCTGCATCACTGCCTGTTTCTGCAACTTTGGGGCTTGAGGGTAGAAAGAGGGCTTTGTGGCTCAGGACCACTGTCACGCTGGTGCTTTGGGTCAGGAGAGAGGATCAGTAGCTGCTTTAGGGCTTGAGAGAGGGACAATTTGCAGCTCAGGGACCATTTTAAAAAAAATATATACTGGCGATTTTTTTGCCGGTTGTGTAAGAGTCCTGGTTAACTGAGATCCAGTTAACCAAGACTTCAACTGTATATATGGCTTTTTTTTTAACAATGCACCTATATTTAGGTGTCTAGAGCAGTATTCCTCAAGTTGGTCCTGGAGTACCCCCTTGCTAGTCAGGTTTTCAGGATATCCACAATGAATAGGCATGAGATTGGTTTGCATACATTGCTTCCATTGTATGCAGATCTTTTCCATATTCATTGTGGATATTCTGAAAACCTGACTGGGAAGGAGGTACTCCAGGACTGACATGAGAAACACTGGTCTAGAGGGCACCTACTTTACTTTATAAAATACTAGTGTAATACATACTTATAATTTTGGTGCAAAAACTTATGCCAGCTGAAGTGATATGCACCGTTATCTTCAATATCAGCACAATTTGTGCTGGTAGTTCATAAAGTGGCATAACCATCTAAAGCAGGAGTCTCAAAGTCCCTCCTTGAGGGCCGCAATCCAGTCGGATTTTCAGGATTTCCCCAATGAATATGCATGAGATCTATGTGCCTGCACTGCTTTCAATGCACATTCATTGGGGAAATCCTGAAAACCCGACTGGATTGCAGCCCTCAAGGAGGGATTTTGAGATCCCTGATCTAAAGGGTAACAAAATGGATTAAAAAAGAAGCCTTCCTGCCCTATTAACTAGATGCCCCATTACAAAATTATCCTCCAAATGCCACAAAGGCTCATGTGAAATTTAGGGCTCCTTTTATAAAAGTGAGCTAATGTTTTTAGCGCACACACCGGATTAGCACGCTATAGCTGAAAATCTACTGCCTGCTCAAAAGGAGGCAGTAGCGGCTAGCGCGCGTGGCAATTTAGCGTGTGCTATTCTGCGCGTTAGGGCTCCAGCGCACCTTCGTAAAAGAAGCCCTTAAATTTGGTTGCCTTTGGTATAAGGTATTGTTCGGCCTTGCATCTTGTGGATTCGTTCACATTTGTTAATACGCACGCATGCTCTTTCCGTCAGTCAAAGGTTGTCAATATAAAAAAAATGGACCCCTGTTCGTTTACAAAAATTGGATAGCTCTAAGTCTAATGAATGTTGGCACTGTCATCTCGAAGCAGGGACTTTAGATCATTTATTATTCTATAGTCCATTCATTATGAATTTTTGGAAATCAATTTGGGACCAAATTAACTGTTTATTAGATAACCCTGTGGCATTATCATATGATACTGTGCTGTTTGGTATGGCAATGAGAGCAAAAAGTCAGATATCTACAAATAATAACAAATTATTACTTATAATGACTGGGGTTGCCATTCAACAAATCTAATATAATAAAATGATAGGCCGCGCATGCGCACTAAAAAAACGTGTTCCCTGATCCGTCGCGGAAAAACGAGTGCGTATGCGCGCCCTGGGGGACAACAATCGCGCTTATGCTCAAGCCGTCGCCACGACTCCTCTCTCGAACCGCACCAGGATCGAGAGAGGAGCTGCGGCGGGGGCTTGAGCATAAGCGCCATTGTTGTTCCCCTATCTAGCCGCGAGCATGCGGCGGCCTTCCTCTCACGGCTGGCAGCCGGCGAACCCTAATGCTGACACTGAATCCAAGTAAACAACTGGGGCTGCCTAAAGAAACAAAGTTTCACGGTGCTTGGCCCGCCAAACAATTCCTGCCGTTGCCGAAATTTGGCCCACTATTCCTTCCCTTCCTCCATCAGGTACAGTTCAGCTCCACCTAAGTTAAAAGGAGCTGCTTTGAAATTGGAGCCCTGCCACCACCGTAACACGTTCCCTCTGCCGCGGTCCCATATGTCAGAAAAGGGGCAGGACCAAGGCAGAGGGGAAAGTGCTACGGCAGTGGCAAGCCTCCGATTTCGACGCGGCTCCTTTTAACATTGGTGGAGCTGCACTGCACCTGATGGAGGGAGGGAAGGAAAAGTGGTTGTGCGCTGTTGAGCCCCTCTTTGCCCTCAGACCCTCTCCTAACTGCTCCCTCCTGTCTCAGACCACTGGGGGGAGGTGCCTGTCTTCAGCTGCCGGGATGGAGGGAGGGAAGAAGAAAGAAGGGGCCCTAGCAAGCGAGTTATCAAAAGCCAACCATAGCCTGGGACCCCTACATGATATGAATAATGACCAGACAACTAAAGGTAAGAAAAATAATTTTATTTTCTGTTTTGTGATTACAATATGTCAGATTTGAAATGTGTCTTGAGGGAGGCTGCTGCGGCGGCTTTGGACAGAGGGGTACCATTTTCGTGGGAGCCGGCCTTCGGAGAGGCTTGGGACGCGGGGACGGATGCGGGAGGGGCTGCCGCTGCGAAGGGCTTTGGTGGGGGAGCCAGCCAGACTGCGAGTGTGGGGACGTTGTAAGCGCCGATTGGTCAAGGAGCCGCCGCTGCCGAGGCTTTGAAATTGCTCTCCCACCGTCACTCCCTCCCGCCCCGGCTCTGCCTCTGCCCAGGTTCAAAAACAGGAGAGGCGGTCATCTAGCACCCGTTAATCTAATGGGCTTAAACACTAGTTTAAAAATTGGAATAGATTAAATTATAATTTTTGGTGGAACTCCTTATGTCATATTTATAAAATGGAGAGACTTATTGCAATACAACAGGGTTGTTTCAGGAAATTTCAAGATATTTGGGAGCCATTAACAAAGTATTGTAATGATTAGAAAAATCTTGTTTCCCTTAAATTTAGAAGTTCAATTATGAGGTGGGAGGGAGGGTATTTTTATTGTTACATGTTGTATAAGTATTGATTATATGATAGATAAGGGTGGGGAGGGGGGAGATAAGAGAATATTATATGCATCATTGTTGATTATTAAGTGATATATTTATGATTATTTGTATGGATATGTTATCACACTTATTATAAGTTTAAAAATGAATAAAGATTAAAAAAAGAAAAAAAAATATCACCGTCTCCTGTCGTTTCAAGCTGCAATATGGGATAAAGATCTGAATTCTCTAATAGCGGCCTCTTGCTCATATCAACATTTTAGGAAACAACTGAAAACGTATTTGTTTACAAGATTTTTAGTAAATGAATGTACATATTATATTCAACTGTATATGTGCAGTTTTTTAATTCTATTTTGTAAACCACATAGAACTTAATAGTATTGTGGTATAGAAATAAATTTTTATGTTATGTTATGTTTTCTAAAGGTTTTGCTATGCACAAGGCTGGTTTGATGTGCGACAAGGCCTTTTCTAAAACTGTATGGCTATTTATTTGTGGTCTTAGGGATGCAGTTTGGGTGAAGCAGAGGCACAATTACGGCATGCGGTGTTATCCTCTGAAACAGTGTTTCTTGAGTCGGTCCTGGAGTACTCTCTTGCCAGTCAGGTTTTCAGGATATTCACAACGAATATGCATGAGAGATTTTCGCACAATGGAGGCAGTATATGCAAATCAAATCTCTTGCATAACCACTGTGGATTATCCTGAAAACCTGACTTGCAAGGGGTATTCCAGGACTGACTTGGAGAACACTGCAAAATATGATCACACGCACACAGAGTACATGTACACATTTATACCATCTAAGGCAGTGTTCTTCAATGTGAGGCCCGGGGTCTAAAAGCAGCCCCTGGACATCTCTGGGGTGGCCCTCATTATCTTCTAGCTATTTTCCTGTGACTCTCTGCCCCTTTACCCAAGCTCATAACAGAAATGGGGAAGAGGATGGGGGGGTGGAGAGAGCAGGAAGAGCTACATTATTAAAGGATAAGGCATTTCTCAATAGATGAAGAGAATGTATTTGGAAATTCTACCTTTTTGAGGATACACACAATAAAAAGTTTGAAGGCAAGTTGGTAGAGTGAATGTCACTGACACACACTGATCAGCAGTGATGAGGCCTCACAAGACAAGATATCTGGTGGCTTTCCTTCAATTCATTTGGATTAAAGTGGCCTCGACTTAAAAAATTAGTGAAGACCACTAAACTATGGAGCAGGGGAGAACATCCAGAGACTTTTCCATTCTATAGAAAAAAAAAAAAAAAAGAGAGACCAACTGACTTTCACAACAAAATTCAAATTGATGGACTGCCCTGTTCCCAATCAGGTCAGTGAACCCACTATTTTCAAAGACAAACCGCAGACCTCACAGCACACCCTGAAGAAAGCCACAGCATGGTGACCCAAAAACCTGCAAAAAGCATGTTTTGAGAGTATTTGCATGCCAATGGGGCTGGGTTCTGGAAGCCTATTTTATAAAAGCAAATAGGCACTTTTGTACTACTTGGACAGAGGAGTCCCCTTACCAAACTGTCACCAAACTAGGAAAACCCTTGGTACATTTTGCCCTTAAAAATGAAACTCAGATCCTACAGGCAGGCAAAATACAAAATATCATGGCACACAGGATTTTTATTTCATGATATACAAATTTTATTTTGTTTATAAATCAAAAACTAAACTAAAATCAGAGTTTTTGTCCAATACAATGCATATATCACTCATGTCATCGATTCTAAAATCTTGTTTCCCTTAAATTTACAAGTTCAATTATGGGGTGGGAAGGAGGGTATTTTTATTGTTACATGTATTGATTATATGATAGATAAGGGTGGGGAAGGGGGGAGATAAGAGAATATTATTTGTATCATTGATGATTATTAAGTGATATATTTATGGTTATTTGTATGGATATGTTATCACACTTATTATAAGTTTAAAAATGAATAAGGATTTAATTTAAAAAAAAATTAATGATTTTTTGTGGATAGTTCTTCAGATTTGTTTTTTGACTGGCATAACATAATGCAAGTCTAGTGGGCCGCAGTGGAAAAATTTTTAGCTTGAGGGTTAAGAAGACAATGGAAAGAATTATGATGCCTGAAGACAAAGTTTATTTTCTGCATCAATCGCTGCAGGAGACACAGATAATACTATACTGCCAACCCTACAGAGTGCTTGAGCACATTTGTCTTTTGAACACTGCAAAAAACTTTTCTAATCAATTGAGGTATTTTCAGGAACATCTCAAAACAAGGTAGAAGCAGCTGATGACATCTGACAGAGGTAGAATTACTAAAAAATCTGTAAAATAAAACAAGTTATTATTATGAGGGAGGGAGCCTGTGTGCTGTGGCGAAACAACTCATATGTGATTTGCTTTGTTTCAAAACAATGCATGTTACATTTTGCCTACCTACCACATCCTGTGCTAAAATTACACATGCTGTCAGAAGGCATACGCAGTGTTTCTCCCAATTGCATCCTTGGCTTTTATTTCTGGATGACTCATTAATTGATTAAATACATATTTTGAGATACATTTTTATTGGATGTTCTTTGCTCTTTTGGATTTTTTTTTTTTTGTTTTGTTTCCCTATTTTGTTCCAGGGCTTCCCCCTACCAGCCTGTATATGCCAACCACATGCAACCACTCATTATCAGTGCTGTTAGTTGGGTAGTGGGCACCAGGCTCAGGTATAACAGGTGGTTGGTCATAGAGAGAGAAGAGGAGTTGTTTCTACTTTGATATTTGCTTCCGGTGTCTTGGTTTCAGTGCAATCCAGGTGTTCCCCGCCTCCCCCATTTCCCCCCCCTTTTTTTAAATTCCTTTTCGTCAGTGCTAGATCGTACATTCATCTTACAGACTGTTTGTTTATCATTATTCAAAAGCTGGTAGAGAGAAATGGCAGAGCATGGGATCTAGAAGAATGGGGAGTGGAAGGAGAGATGCTGGACCTGGGAGGACAATGGTCAGGAAGAACAGAGAAAAAAAAAAAGCCCAGTCTGTGGCACAGTGGTTAAAAAACTATCGCCTCAGCACATTGAGGGTGTGGACTCAAACCCACACTGCTCCTTGTGACTTAATACCCCCTTTGCCCCAGGTACATTACATAGATTGTGAGCCCACCAGGACAGACAGGGAAAAACGCTTGAGTACCTGAATAAATTCATGTAAACCGTTCTGAGCTACTCTGGGAAAACGTGTTTGAGGCCTATGCAGAAGAGGACAGAGCTTGCAGGGATGGGGCAGAGACAGGAAAAGAACTTGCTGGGACGGAAACAGGAAAATGAGTTCCCGTGAGGACGGGGAAAAAATTTGTCCCCATGTCATTCTCTAATAAGAACATAAGAATAGCCTTAATAGATCAGACCAATGTTCCAATTAGCCCAGGATTCTGTCTTCACAGAGGCCAATCCGGGTCACAAGTACCTGGCAAAAAACCAAATAGTAACAGCATTCCATGCCACGGATCCAGGGACTGATAGTAAGGACTTAGAAGAGGTTACACAAACCAGCACCCCAAGCAGGAGCTATAAACACAACTAGCAAAAGAGATGCCTCAACCATTCCTTGCCAGGCTGCCTTTAGGACACAGGTGTCAAAGTCGGTCCTCGAGGGCCGGAATCCAGTCGGGTTTTCAGGATTTCCCCAATGAATATGCATGAGATCTATGTGCATGCACTGCTTTCAATGCATATTCATTGGGGAAATCCTGAAAACCCGACTGGATTACGGCCCTTGAGGAGGGACTTTGACACCCCTGCTTTAGGACATTCAGTAGGAGATGGTATGGCAACAATGCACTATGCAGCATGTACAGCTAGTTTTAAACTGTGTCCCAGGGTTTGACTAACCTCACAGTTGCAGGGAAGAATCTGAATGTTAAGGTCTTTTGGCAACGCAGTTCCAAAACTCCTCATCCGTTGAATCACCCTCCATGTGCATAGCTGGCACTCCCATGGATAGTCCTGAAAACAATTCAGGGCTGAAATTAAGGATTGCAGAGTCAGATGTGAAGAGGCCTTGGGGTTACCTCCCCTCTAAACTAGAGAGAGGAAAGTATCTCCCTTTATGGGTGACCGCTTCATCTCTATCTCTTTGCTGAAGGGGCCAAATTACTAGGAGGGGGTGCTGAAAAGTTCTCAGCCCAACCAACTTCCTAAATTCTAAGGGGTTCATAATAATAAAAAAAAAAGTCTATAAAGTGTCCTAAATGGCTTCTTGGACGATCAAAAAGCCTGATCGTCCAAGTACCCATAACCAAAGCTGGTTTTAGACGTATCTAAAACCAGCTTAGGCTTTTCCCCTGCCACTAAACGCACAGAGAGAAAAGAGGCGTGTTTAGAGGAGGGGAAAGGGCGGGAGGTGGGCCGATCTACACCTAGGCGTGCAGCAGGTATAACTAAAACCTTAGGCAGGTTGCCTAGTCGGCACTTACACCTTTTTGACTTAGACGAAGTCAAAACAGGTCTACGTGCCGAAAAAGGGGTCGCTGAGCTGATGGTGGCTGCTGCGATCAGCTCAGCGGCCCCAGCAGCCTGCCTACCCCCTACAGCAATGATCGCGGCAGGAGAGATGTCTCATCATCCCTACCGCGATGCCATCACTCCTCTACCCGAACTGCCGCGACCCATGGCAGGAGAGATGCCCTAACAAAACAAACCTCCTTTTGGACGTTTTTTTTGGTTATGGACATTTTCCCTGCTTCTGCTTTCAACGTTTAAGGCCTTAGGCCAAAAAGGGACTTAGACAGTTTTTTTGATTATGCCCCTCCATGCATTATTTTGCCAATGTAACTGAAAATAGTGTTATTTTATTTTGCAATGTGCCAATTTGCAGAATTATATTGCTATGTTTTGACAGAATATTGATTGAACCATGTCAATGAAAACTGTGGAATTTTCAAGTGTGGAACTTTGAGCTGTCATGAAGTTCCTATTCCTGCAGAAGAAAACTCCAAAGGAAATCCATGAATGTATGATGCAAACATTGAGTGATAAATGCCCATCATACTCCACAGGAAAGAAGAAGTGGTGTGTAAACTTTCAGCATGGAGATTTTGAGACTGACGATGCAGCAAGGTCTGGGAGGCCTGAAACGGTGTCAACTCCTGAAATTGTTGACCCATGTCTATGACTTGATTTTGGCAGATCAGTGAATATTGGCTAAAACAATTGCTGAGACACTAAAGGTATCCAGGGACTGTGTCGGGTGTATAATCCACGCACAGCTGGGTATGCAGAAGCTGCCAATCAAGTGGGTGACCAAATGTTTGAATGCTGATGAGAAATGTCATCGAGGGAACACTTCTAAGTTTATTTTGCAGCATTTTCAGCGAGCTGGTGCCAACATTTTGGAAAGTTACTGTTGATGAAACATGGTTACACCACTATGATCCTGCTCCATTTTTTGAAATTTATGTTTTAAATTGTGGGTTTTTAGAGAATAAGGCTCCCATTTCAGTACTTTTTAGAAAATTAAAAAACAGTGCTATTTGTGACTGTGTACACTCGCTGCTTGCTGTAACTATACAGTGCTTCCCCGCGAATTCGCAGTCCCAGTCATTCAAGGTATTTTCCAATTGCGAATGACCGGGCAGGAGAGGGCAGCCGGAGCACTGGCGAGTGAAGGAAATCACTCGCGGTATGCTCCAACTGCTTCTTCCTGCAGTAAAGTCGGGCCTCACCAATCAGGAGCTGCTTTGACACACAGCTTCTGATTGGTCCACCAGTGCTCCGGCTGCCCTCTCCTGTCTCCTCTGCTAAAAACCGAATTTGCAGTTCTTCAACATTCGCGGGGGGTCCTGGAACAGAACCCCCGCGAATATCGGGGGAGTACTGTACAGACTTTTCTGGGCTCCTGACAGAGGCACATTTTGCTAAATCCTGGCTATGTCAGGTCATAGGTACTAGTATATTTGGATACTTCAATGTATGCTGTAGAGAATGACACTGTGGCTGTTACCTGCGGCTATCTATGAGTAACCCACAGAGACGGTGTACACTGCGGGCACGGGGACATGGCCATCCACCGCCCCATGGAGCGGTGAATGGCCTTGTCCCCGCAGGTAAGGGAGCGAATGCGCGGTCACTGATCTTGCGCGGCCCTCTCCCTCCTTCCTACCTACTGAATCTATCTCCCTCCCTCCCCCTTACCTTTGTGGCGCGTTGTGGTGTTAGTAAAGTAACTTGCTCAAAGCTGGCCGAGCCTGCCTGCAGTCACGTGTGTGTGAGTGGAAGCTTCTCCTCTGACGCAACTTCCCACACACACGTGACTTCAGGCAGGCTAACACGCCGCAAAGGTAAGGGGGAGGGAGGAGATTCTCAGGCCGCGCAAGAGGTGCTGAAGGTCAGTAAGGTGGTGATAGGGAAGGGTGGTGGTGGGGAGAAGACGCTGAAGGGAAAAAATGAGGAAGGCAGAGTGGGCAGAAGACGCTGAAGGGAAATGGGGAAGACAGAGTGGGCAGAAGACGCTGAAGGGAAATGGGGAAGACAGAGTGGGGAGAAGATGCTGAAGGGAAAAAATGAGGAAGGCAGAGTAGGTAGAAGACGCTGAAGGGAAATGGGAAAGACAGAGTGGGGAGAAGACGCTGAAGGGAAAAAATGAGGAAGGCAGAGTGGGCAGAAGACGCTGAAGGGAAATGGGGAAGACAGAGTGGGGAGAAGACGCTGAAGGGAAATGGGGATAACAGAGTGGGGAGAAGACGCTGGAAGGGAAGAAGATAGAGATGCCAGACTATGGGGGGAGTAGAGGGAAGAAGATGGGTGCCAGACCAATTGGGGGGAGGGGTGAAGGGAGTGGCAAGGTAACAGAGCAAACGGAAGGTGCTGAGAGAAGGCAGACAGTGGATGGAAGGAATTGAATGAGAAGATGAGGAAAGCAGAAACCAGACAATAAAGGTAGAAAACAAAAATTCTATTTATTTATTTTATTTAATTTTTATTTTTTTGCTTTAGGATAAAAATTTATAAACTTATTTATAAATTTATTTAATTTTTATTTTTTTGCTTTAGGATAAAAATTTATAAACAAAGCCCTTCCAGCTGAACATCTCTTTCTCTAGTTTAGCAGCCAGAACTTTGATTTATAAGGAAGGAATAAGCTAAATATTGCAGTATTGAGGCTTGTATTGATGCTGCAGGGATAGTAGTTGAGGGGATGGGGACAGGGACAGTGGTTGCGGGGTGGGGACAGTAATTGTGGGGATCGAGACAGGGTGGAGACAGTGGTCGCAGGGACGGGGTGGTGACAGGGATGGTGGTCGCTGGGTTGGGGCAGTGAAAGGGACAAATTTTTTCCCCTTGTCATTCTCTAGTATGCTGTACTGGAACTCTGGTGTTCTCGATCTCATTTTCTTGGTTGTCCCCACTGTGTGCTGCTTATATCTTTTAGGTGCTCTCATCTTAGCATACACATCTGCTCCTGCTCTAAGGCAAGGTGAAATGCACATGGATGAGAGAAAGCAGTTCTTACATGCACTTTTCCTACTCTAATTTAGCTCCTCCCCTTTTATGCCATAGAACTGACAGAATGGACACTTTAACCTGCACTAGGGAGCCATTTTCAAGCAGGAAATATAAGGAAAAAAAGCATAGAAAGTTTTAAAGATTGCCCTCCCCATGTTTATCCACTCATTATTTATTTATTTATTTTAAGAATTTCTATACCGTTTACAACTAAATGGTTACCAGAATATACATACATAATCTTAAAACATAATAAAATAAACATGCAAACAAGCCTTAAAATTCATAGCTAAAAAATACTAAAATGAATTTGCATAGAAACAGACCTTAAGAACAACATAATTAATGGCATATCATAGACACAAATTACATTCCTGCTTAATTAGAACATACGCAGGCACTGGTCTTTGACCTAAGGGCTGCCGTAGGAGTGGACTGCAGGCCACGATGGACCACTGGTCTGACCCAGCAGCGGCAGTTCTTATGTTCTTAATAACTTAACTTTAGATCATAAACAGTTCATCAGGTTTACCCAAAAAAGGTATGTCTAAAAGAAAGTATCAACAACTCACTGTGTTTTAAGTAATTTTCTAAACATACCTCTCACAACAAATCTGTAGCTGTCTACCAGAGAGTTCCAAATCCTAAGTCCTGCACAGCAAAAGGTCTTTTTGCTAGTATCAATTAACCATGGATTCACAGACGTCTTCAGCAAGGCCAAATTCTCAAAACGCAAAGATCTTTTTGGAATACAGTACTCTCCCAATATTTGCGGGGGTTCCATTCCAGAAACTCCAGCGAATTTTGAAAAACCACAAATATGGTTTTTAGCAGGGGAGTCAGGAGAGGGCAGTCAGAGCACCGGCGAGTGAAGGAAATCATTCGCAGTATGCTCCGACTGCCTCTTCCTGTACTAAAGTCAGGCCTCACCAATCAGGAGCTGCTTTGACACACAGCCCAGATTTATTATTTTATTTCTGATGGCACTTCTTGCCAACTACCTTAGCTATCTATTTCGCTACTTCCTGAATGTAAACTCATGCTCTGATTTCATTTAATGTGAAAGGAATATTTAGCATTTTGAACACTAGATGGCGCATTTGTATCAGCATTTTTGGAACTAAATCAGTTGCACTTTCATTTTATTTACCAGCTTCTTAATTGCCTTTTCAGTTACAACTGCCTAAAGTGATTACAGCTAGAAGAAATCCATTGCATAACAAACAGATGAGACAGTAATAACAAATTAAATAGTAAACCATATATCAGATATAGATTCCACATGCTGGCATATGGTAGGTATAAAAAAATTAACTGTAGAGCATATAGTTTTTGTTAAAGTGAAACATTTGACAAAATTATTTTCAGTAGGTATAACTAAATCTACCCACACAATTGCCCCCCAAAAGGTAACTGACTGAGGAAGTACTTAGAAGCAGCATCCATGATCCACAGAAATAGCCAGAAATAACCAGAAGCAACTCACAATAGAGCAGGGGAAAACACTAGATCATACAGGAGGTCAGCCAAAAAGGCCACACTGACACCAGCTGGATGACCTCAATGGACTGGAATTTGGTGGCAGCCAGTATAGTATTGCTCTGACCACACAGCCTCCAAAAATGGCGGCCTGAATACAAGCCATCCAACAGAAGCAGCCCAGACAAAGCTGTCTCTCCCCCTGCTTACTGTGCAGCTCTCCAAGTTCAGAACCCACCTGCATCACTGTGAAAACCATGTCCACCATGTGCATTAGTGTTCCACCTTAAGACATTGACAGTTCTTCTGCACCTCCTCCGGGCCAACGGAATAGAGGCTATCCAGAGCCCTGGCTGCCCTGAAGACCCCTTATGGGGATCCCCATTCTACGAACATCAGAGGAAAAAGCTTCATGGTGGAAAATGCTTAGGGGGCCCTGCCAAACCCTTTAAAAGAGGGACCCTTTCAGAGAGGTCAGACACAATGGCCTCCAAGACAG
Organism: Geotrypetes seraphini; assembly: GCF_902459505.1. Classification (NCBI taxonomy): domain Eukaryota; kingdom Metazoa; phylum Chordata; class Amphibia; order Gymnophiona; family Dermophiidae; genus Geotrypetes; species Geotrypetes seraphini. The sequence goes on along the minus strand of NC_047086.1, from coordinate 314,460,359 downwards.
CAGGAATCAGACGAGAGAGGTCCTGACATTGAAAGCAGCTAGTTCACATGCGATTACTCATCTTCTTCCTCCTAAGGGGCAGAATCCAACTCAGCATGTAAATCCGAGGGGGACTGGGGGGTCAGTGAATGCACCCCTGGTGGTGCACTGCCTTGAAGCCCAACATGCTTTTAGTTCACTGCGGTGTGTGGTGATTGATCATCTCCCCTGTTCTGTGAGACATGGTGACTGGAGACATCAGTTACGTCAGAGGGAACAAAGATGGATCTACAATCTACAAACCGTCCACCCAGCTGGGCTGAATGCCCAAATTGAATGGGCGGCGTTCTTTGGTTGAAGCTGGCTGGGGATTGGTCTGACTGGAAGGGGGAGGAGTCTGTACTCCATTTTGAAAACACTGGTTGCTGGAGTATCCCACATCTCAGCTTCTATGTGTGTGGATGTGAGCAGTTGGAGCACTTGGAGAGCCTCTACAGTTGCTGGTGGAGTAGGCTGGAATCATTCCCCTGACGCAGCTCAGCGAAACGGAGGTTTCCCCGTCGGGAAAGAGTGGCTGTGGGGCTAGGCAGGCTTGCATTTTTTGGATGCATGGAAGACAGCCTGGACAGCTAAGTGTTTGTTTGTTTTTTCCTGCTTACCATTGACTGTGTTTGAGACTCATATATGTGCTGCTTGCTTTACTCACATTTTTTGAAGTTTTGTAATTTGGCGTGCTAGAGTTTTTTTGAGGTGGTTCCTACGAGGGCTACTATAGTGTTTCTCACTGCTGAGTGAACTGATACATTTTGGACCTTGCTTAATGGTTGTTTATAAGTGGAATTTTTTGTCATATGAAGATGAACTGAGGCTTTTTCTCTACTTGTTTTCCTTTTTTTCTTTCTTTTTTTCTTGTGTTAAGTGAATGAGTGGGTCTTTGTATGAGTGCAGTGGGTAGACCTGGTAGTGTCTAAGTAGGTTCCTCCTATGGTTTCCAATAGGGCATAATTTATTAGTTTTAGGGGTCAGTGAATGTCCCTGGGTCTTCCAAAAACCAAGATGAGCTACTCTGCCTCTGCAGTGATCTATATCCCTTGTGACATTAAGGTCTCACTGTGAGGCCCTGGCTGAGCCCTGCCAGGCCTCTTAAGGGCCCACTACTTGCTAAGGTGCTATCTTCTGCCTGCAGCATCTGCTTGACCATCTGAGCCAAGCTCCAGAACCAAAAAATAATTTGGGGCTCCCTTGGGGGCCCTAATGGGACACTCCAGGACCCCTGTATGGGTGGGGGAGAGAACCTCCTTCTACCAGGCCTCAATGGGGACTGGGAAGCCATCAGCTGCTGAAAAACTGCAGCAGGAAAAAGAGAGGAATCCAAAATGGTCACAATTCCTGTAAAAAAGTCATCAGGATTTAAGAGTTGGGGCTTCTATGCTGAGAAGCTATAGAGCAGTTCAGGCACCTCCCTTTCATCCCAGGCTATTTTTTTTTTTTTTGTAACATAACTCTTTGAAACAAGACTTTCATTCACATCAATAAAATACAAGAATCTACCAGACCCTCCCCCTCCCCCGAGGTTCTGTGAAATGCAAGTAGTAATAGGCAATATTACATAACAGACCCCCTACTTTCACACAAAGTAATATATTGTTTCCACTGCTGCAAAAACCTTTCGTCTATGATGTTTCATAGCTGTCAACTTAAATATGCGAGACATAGTCCATTTTTTTGTACCACTTGGGCTTCAGATGGAGTAAAGACTTGGTGCCATGCCGCTACCAGCACCAAGCGAGCTACTATAACTAGAGTTGCTATAAGTTTGTAAAACTTAGATGGTACTCCATCAGGTTTCATGTTTAATAATGCACCCCCCTGTCCCTGTTTAACAACAAGCACCCCACAAATATCTGACATTATAGAGAAAACCATATCCCAGAATAAATCCACCTTGGGGCAAGTCCACCAGATATGTTCAAAGGACACCTTGTGTCCCCACATTGCTTCCAACAGGCATCAGAAATACTAGGATTAATCTTATGTAGTTGCAAAGGAGTGTAATACCATAAGAACATAAGAATAGCCTTACTGGGTCAGACCAATGGTCCATCAAGCCCAGTAGCCCGTTCTCACGGTGGCCAATCCAGGTCAGTAGTACCTGGCCAAAACCCAAAGAGTAGCAACATTCCATGCTACCGATCCAGGGCAAGCAGAGGCTTCGCCCAAGTCTTAATAACAGACTATGGACTTTTCCTCCAGGAATCTGTCCAAACCTTTCTTAAACCCAGCTACGCTAACCACTTTTACCACAGGTACAAGATTTTATAGCCATTTTCTATCATATTGCTTGTTATGGAAACTTTAAGTATAGAGCGCAAGAGATTCCTCCACTGCGCCAATGTAAGCATTCGCTGTAACATAGCCTCCCAGGGGGCAAAATATTGCACCAGCAGTTGGTCATGATATACCATGAAGTGATACAGGCGAGAGATATAGTCCCTTCCACTGGACCCCTCCCAGACTCGGTCCCATGCTGTAGTCATCCCAGGCTATTTTCAAAGCTGGAAACTGTGAGTCACAGTAGGGAAAGATGGAATCAATAACTGTGTTCAGCTGCTGGCTTTTGCAGACAGCCCAGTGTCAGCTGATAGACATATCTAGCAATATATGGTCGGCTCATGTGGATCTGCCTCTGCACTCAGGCTGACTTTGTTCAGGGGCTCTGGCTAGAAAATGATATGAGGACAAATTTTTCCCCATCCCTGTGGGATCTCAATATCCCTGGCCCCTGTGAGTTCTGTCTCTCTCCCATTCCTGCAAGCCCTGCCATAACCGCAGAGATTTTTTGTAAAAAATTCACTTAGGGCTCCTTTTACGAAGGTGCGCTAGTGGTTTTAACGCGCGCTTAGCGCACACTACAATGCTAGATGCTAACGCCTCCATAGAGCTGGCGTTAGTATTTTCTGCGTAGGGTGGGCTTAGCGTGCACAGCATTGTAGCGTGCGCTAAAAACGCTAGTGCACCTTCGCAAAAGGAGCCCCTAAACAAGTGTACAAGGCTTAACGAGGTAGACAAGTAAGGCGTATGGGCTACAAGGGGAGAGGAACCTGCTCACCTCATAAAGGTTCCCCATGGAGTTGAGCTAATACTTCACCCAGTGCCTCCTACAAAGTGCAACACAGTACCAGGTCTGGTCTGAGTGCTGAAAACCTGGGAGTGACCATTAGGCTCTACCGAGCTGTGCAGTTGTGGCCTGCCTGAACCACTGAGCACCAGCCCTTATACCAGTGAGCTCACTGGAAGAAATTCATTTTTCTGTACTTCCATCTGCTGGCAGAAGGGGATAACACCTGTTCATCTGGGATAGTACTGTCCCAGACACCAAGGAAGAATGATTTTTAAAAAACTAGCAATGTATACTTCCTTCTGCCTTTTTAGGGCAATAAGTCCATTCTGGCTGATTTGTGGGAAAATGCAAAAAGTATGTTTCACTTACTATCTCTGGAAAAGAAATTACTGCCTTTTGCATTTGAAATATTGGGGATCTGAAGGGGCATGCAGAAGTCCAATATATATTATGGTTGGACATACTACCTAGATTACAAGTAGACACAATTAATTTTTTAGCATAAGCAGGTTTCCTTTCTACTACTATTGCAGGATAGTACTCATACATATAGAGTAATTTGAAATATTCTCAACACATACACATCATCAAAAGTCCCACTGTTGCAAAATTTCATTTATTTCCCAGGGCAAAAAAATGTTTTTATCACCCTCTTTTTGCTTCTCTGTCTATATGTATGAAACACTATTTCTTTTACAAGCTGTTGCACTATGGTCACATTTTTACAGATACCATGTTAACATCTGTAGCATCTAGTAATGGCAATCATCGTACCATACCTTCATAGGTGCAAGCTGTATTGGTGTAATACATGAAGGATCTACCATAGGTTTAGGCCTGTTTGCTGTATCGGCCAGCAAGCTATGCCACTGTTGAGGAAGTCCTGTAAACTTTTGCTCTCGGTGATCAAATCCTGTATGAACCCTGTGTTCAAAGTTTGAAGGCCCCGAAATTTCTATCTTTTTCTTTTTCTTTCCAAACATGGTGGACAAGCCTGGTACACCTGGAAGGGAAAAAGAACATTGAAATGTGAAGCATCTCTTAAGATTTTGAAAATTATTATGGATCCTTCTATTTCTCTAGAGTTGCACATACACAAGCTGAGAAAAACTTTTTGCAACTTACATCAAGAAAATATTTTCTTTCATATCATTCAAAACATTAACACTAGTCCTTATTTTGCCTCAGCTAGACCACGGTGATGATTTATATTCAGGATGTTCAGATAAACAATTGAAATACGTACTCGTATCTTCAATCACTTTAGAGCAGCGGTCTCAAACTCAAACCTTTTGCAGGGCCATATTTTGGATTTGTAGGTACTTGGAGGGTCTCAGAAAAAAAACAGTTAATGTCATATTAAAGAAGTGACAATTTTGCAAGAGGTAAAACTCTTTATAATTTATAAATCTTTCCTTTTGGCTAAGTCTTAATAATAATATTATAATTTATAGCTAAAGAGACATATGATGAAGAGATTGTTTTATTTTACTTTTGCGATTATGATAAACATATAGATGGCCTCAAAATAGTACCTGGTGGGCCACAAGTTTGAGACCACTGCTTTAGAGTATGGCTGATGGACTGATTTCTAATGCTAAGAGATTTGATCATGTAAAGCAGGGGTGTCCAACCTGAGGCCCGAGGGCCGCATGCAGCCCAGTGAAGTATTTTGTGCGGCCCCGGTCGAGGGCGATGCAGTGTTTTCCTCTGCTGTCCCTGGGTGTTTACCACCTTACCAGCTCCTTCCTCTGTCTTGCTGCAGTGTTTGCGCGTTTGTGTGGCCCCAGAAATATTTTTTTCGGCCAATGCGGCCCAGGGAAGCCAAAAAGTTGGACACCCCTGATGTAAAGCCTCTTTTGAGTAATCTACATTGGGTGCCAATTGCAGCTCATATACACTTTAAACAATTCATATTTGGAAAAGCTCTAAAGCAGGGTTGTCCAAACTTCAGTCCTCGAGGGTCGCAATCCAGTAGGGTTTTCTGGATTTCCCCAATGAATTTCCATCAAATCTATTTGCATGAACTGCTTTAGATCTCATGCATATTCATTTGGGAAATCCTAAAAACCTGACTTGGTAAGGGTTGAGTTTGGACCGCTTTCAGCAAAGTGTCCCTTGAAGAAGGCGTCCTATATACGCTGAACCTGGGATCCTTGTTGGGACCTACTAGTTTTAATAAAGACTTGTTTTGGTTGTAAAGACACCCTCCTTGTCTATCCTTGCTGTTTTTGTTTAAATATCCTCCGAGACAGGAACTTTGTGAGAACATGTAAAAATAAAAAAATCACGATTGTCAGCTTTATAGGCTTACCTATAAAATTGCACAAGTAACAAGAGAAAATAGCATTGAGATACTTCCCATTGTGTATTTAGTTATAAAACCAGGATTTGGGGTGGTTGTTTTTTGAGAGGGTACTCAGTGGCACTGAGTACTGGCACCTTTTCTATTGCTTAATAAAAATGACTCTGCCGGATTGGTTGATTCTTGAAACTCATCTTATGGCCCCACTTCATCTTAGCCATATTTTGAGCATCAAGCTTTCCAGAATTTACAAAGACAATATTATTTTGCATTCAACTTGGACTACGTTAAAATTTATAGATTGTTTAACTCCTGTCCCAATACAGCAAACCAAATGTTAATCCCTATGGTTGAACTCCAAGATAGGAATCGGCGAGTCTAAAATTCTTTGGAAACATTGGTTAAAGGCAGGCATTCGTACTCTAAGGCAGTGATTCCCAACCCTGTCCTGGAGGAACACCAGGCCAATCGGGTTTTCAGGCTAGCCCTAATGAATATGCATGAGAGAGATTTGCATATGATGGAAGTGATAGGCATGCAAATTTGCTTCATGCATATTCATTAGGGCTAGCCTGAAAACCCATTTGGCCTGGTGTTCCTCCAGGACAGGGTTGGGAACCACTGCTCTAAGGGCTCCTTTTACAAAGCTGCTCTAGCGGTTTTAACGCACACTAAAATGCCACGTGTGCTAGATTCTAATGCCACCATTGAGCTGGCGTTAGTTTTTGGCGCGTAGCGCGGGGTTAGCACGCGCTAAAATCGCTAGCACAACTTTGTAAAAGGAGCCCTAAATGATATAATTTTGAATGGAAAAATGGTATCTTTATTACAGTTACAACAATCATTTGATATTTCAAAATCTCAAGGTTATAAATGGTTGCAGTTGAAACAGACCATTCAGAAAGGGTTCCCTGAATGGTACAATTTAAAAAGTCAGTATAGCTTGCCAGGTCTGTGTTTCCAGACAGATTTTCAAGGGCATCAGGACGCCAAGTGGTATAAATTAATATCTGAATATTTGGCGAAAAAAACCTAAAACAAGCTTGAGACATTTGGAGCATAAAAACAAAGCAGAATATTTCTGCTATGCAATGGCCTCGGATTTGAACCAGGAGTATAAGATGGACAGCATCAGCATCTATGAGACAAACTTGTTGGGTTTTTTTGTTATATAGAATATTTTGGACCCCTGTTCGTTTACAAAAATTGGATAACACAAAATCTAATAGATGCTGGCACTGTCAACTTGAAGTAGGGACACTGGATCATCTTTTATTTTATTGCCCGTTGATACTCAATTTCTGGAAGTTAATTTGGGGCAAAATAAACTTGGTTTTAGATGTCTCTATTCCACTGTCATACGACGTGAATTTATTTGGGACACTGTTAACACTTAATAGTCCAATTAACAAATATAAAAATAGATTTCTTATTATTATGACAGGGGTGGCCACACAATTAATTACTAGGAATTGGAAAAACTGGGATAGCGCCTTAATGCACGGAATAGCATATGCTAAATTGCCGCACATGCTAGCCGCTACCGCCACCTTTTGAGCAGGCGGTAGATTTTTGGCTAGCGCACACCATAGCATGCACTAATCCGGTGCGTGCGCTAAAACACATGGAGGGGCATAATCGAAAGAGACGTCTTAGTCCGTTTGTGTCTAAGTCACAAGTCGTCCAAAGTAACACATGCTGCAAAACTCGAACCTTCCATCACCAGATTGTTAACCACAACATCAGACCTCAAGACATTCCGTAAAGAAATCAAAACACTGCTGTTCAAAAAATATATACAATCTACCTAACCTCCCTCACCCCATCCCCCAAGAAACCAAAACACTGCCGTCCAAAACATCTTCCGATGTTATTAAGTCTTTACTATCATTCTGTTATTAAGTCTCTATCCTCAAACTGTATTCTCTATTGTCATGTACCATCCTGGAAATGTCCAGTTCTCTTCTTATGTAATCCGCTTTGAACCGCAAGGTACAAGCGGAATAAAAATCACTAATGTAATGTAATGTAATGTAAAAAACAACCTAGGACACATTTTTGAAAAATACCTCCAAAATTTTTTTTCTTTTGAAAATCATCTAACTATACATCCTGCCGATCTGATCGTCCAAGTCGCTAAATCGTCCATCTTTATACCACATTTTCATCCAACTTTTTGTCCATGTCAAAAATGCCTAGAACAAGCCCTGTTGGACGTGGGAGGGGTCTGCAAAGTGAAGGACTGAACACTCAGACATGCCACCTAAATAGTGGGGTACCTTACAAGGCACTGCTGTGAACTTCACAAAAAGGGTGCCATGTCTTCTCACTACAGCTCCCTTATAGGTCATGGTGAGCCCCCAAACCTCCTCCAGAATCCCCTAGACCCACTTATCTACCACCCTAATAGCCCTTATGGCTGCAGGAGCCACTTATATGCCAGTAAAAAAGGGCTTTGGGGGTGTATAGGGGAGTGCACATGTTTAAATATCAATGCAGTGATTACAGGGGCTTATGGGCATGGGTCCTCCTCTCTATGGGTCCCTAACCCACCCCAAGATGACTTAAGCCGCCTCTGTGCTGGACGACTAGGCTTTCCTATGCCTGGCGGCCAGGTGATGATGGTCTGGAGGCTGAATTTTAAAGTTGTGATTAAAATTTTTATGGGGGGGGTCGGTGACCACTGAGGTAGTGTGTGGGGGTCTGTTTTATGTGTTTTCAGTGCATATCTGGTGTGTTTAGGTGGGTTTTTGTGACTTAGACCATGTTTCAAATGGTCTAAGTCACAACGTCCAAGTTCCATTGATCGTGGGCTGTATAACTTTCGGTTATACATGCTGTATGACTAAGTCTAAGCCGGCCCACGACCCGCCCAACTCCCGTCCACGACACTCCTCCCGAAACGCCTTGTTTAGCTTTGGTCGTTCAGCGGCACTATGTAGGCCTAGGTTGTTTAGAAATATGTCCAAAACCCGTTTTTATTATCGGCACTTGGATGTATTTGGGAAATGTTCGTCCAAGTGCCGATTTAGGCCAGTTTTTGGACGTTTTTCACTTTCGATTATGAGCCCCTTAGTGCACCTTCATAAAAGGAGCCCTTTGTTTATACTATAGATATGAAAGGATTATAGCAGAACAATCTGGGAATAGTAAGATTTTTAATTATTTTATTTTTATTTATTTATTCAATTTTCTATACCTTTCTCCCAGGAGAGCTCAGAACGGTTTACATGAGTTTATTCAGGTACTCAATCATTTTTCCCTTTTTGTCCCGGTAGGCTCACAGTCTATCTAATGTTCCTGGGGGATTAAGTGACATGCACAGGGTCATAAGGAGCAGCGTGGGTTTGAACCCACAACCCCAGGGTGCTGAGGTTGCAGCTTTAACCACTGCGCCACACTTAATGATATTTCGAGTCCATTGGAGTCATTTGTTAAACAACAGAATGATTAATACCTTAATTCCCTGATTTAATTTGGTTTCCACACACAACCAGGTAGGGAGGGAGGGAAAAGTGAGGGGAGAGTAATTTCTTTCAGTTATTTGCAAATATGTAAGTGCTGTTCTTTGATATTTTTGAATGTATAATTGTTGCACTTTTTATATGCTTTGAAAATCAATAAAGATAACAAAAAAAAAAAATGACTCATGGTCCCCAAGAATTAATGAAAGAGCTCAGGTTCTGTACTCTCAGTGTTGCCTTCTCATGGATTCTGTGGCTGGATGCAGGGAGCCTGGGTTCTTCAATGATGACCCCACTCCTGAAGAATGGCCTGGCTTTTGAGTACCAGCACCTATTTTGCTGTATAAAACTGATTGCATGATATAGATTTCTCCCAAAATAGGGAAAAAGAATCCAGACACTGGTCTGCACTGGGCACAGCCCAGAATTTTTTTAAATTTTTTTTTTAAAGCCCATTGATGTTACCGAACGTGAGGACCATATTAGAGAATGACACGGTGAAAAAATTGGTCCCCGTCACCGCCCCGTCCCCGTCTCACCATCCTCTGCACCGCCCCGTCACCGCCATTCCCTTCACCGCCCCGTCACCGCCACTGCCACCCCATTCACCGCCCCGTCACCGCCACTGCAACCCCATTCACCGCCCCGTCACCGTCACCGCTGCATATATAAAAGCCTCAAACGGGTACGATTTTAAATACTTTTCTTTATTTACGTATAAAGGAAACATTCTTTAAAACTTTAAAACTTAGTTAAATATTAGTTAATAACTATACAAAAACAAACACGACATGTACTTTTAATGCTTACAATGTTAGCCTACATGGTAAGTAGACGCGGCCGCTGTACCTAATCGCGGCAAATCGTGTACCTAATCGTGTACCAAATCGTGTACCTAATCGCGGTCACTATGCTAATCGTGATTAGCATAGTGACCGTGGCTACGGCTGCAAGTCTCCCCTCCCCCCAGCGATCACGGCAGGAGGGCACCCAACCCCTCCTGTAGACCCCCCCCAACGGCCCTCCCGACAATCGCAGCAGAAGGGTACCCAACCCCTCCTGCCGGTCCTCCCAATGGCCTCCCCTAAGGAGATCGCCGGCAGGAGGGTACCCAACCCCTCCTGCTGGACCCCCCCTCAACGAACCCTCCCACCCCGGAACCCCCTTAGTCTTACTTTCCAAGTTGGACCGGACGGCTCCTCACACGTATGGCCAGCAGGCTTGCCTCCGTCCAAATGAGGCGGGTCCGCCCCTACCCTGCCCAACCCACAGGATCCTAGGGCCTGATTGGTCTAGGCACCTAAAGCCACTCCCGCTATAGGAGGGGCCTTAGGTGCTTGGGCCAATCAGGCCCTAGGATCCTGTGGGTTAGGCAGGGGAGGGGAGGGGCGGGCCCGCCTCATTTGGACGGAGGCAGGCCTGCTGGCCAGACGAGCGAGGAGCTGTCCGGTCCAACTTGGAAAGTAAGACTAAGGGTGGTGTTTCGGGATGGCGGGGTTTGTTGGGGGAGGGTCCGGCAGGAGGGGTTGGGCACCCTCCTACCAGTGATCATAGGGGGGCTGTTGGGGAGCTGGCAGGAGGGGTTGGATATCCTCCTGCTGCGATCGTCGGGAGGGCCGTTGGGGGGGGGTTGGGGTAGGCAGGAGGGGATGGGTACCCTCCTGCCGCGATCGTTGGGGAGGGCTGGTTCTGTCGGCATGAAGGGCTGAGCACCTTCCTGCCGGCGATCGTCGGGGGGGGCGGGTTCTATTGGCAGGAAGGGTTGATCTGACAAATGAGGAGCCAGTATATTGGGGGGCGGAGTCAATGCGGCAACGTGCAGGTGAAACACAGGTAAATAGCGGTTCCTAGAAGGGGGGACATTGGCCTGCGGGGACAAATCTATTCACCGTTTTTGCGGGCGGTGAAAGGATTTGTCCCCGCGTCTGCGGCGATTTGCTAATGAGGTCACCATAACCCGCAGCCAAACCGCAGCCACGCAGCGGTTCGCTGCGGGGATCGCTCTCCGTGTCATTCTCTAGACCATATGCTCTGAAAAATTACACTGTATAAATGCACTATATAAAACTGATTGCATGATATATATTTTTCCTAAAATAGGGAAAAAGAATCCAGACACTGGTCTACACTGGGCACAACCCAGAATATTTTTTTAAAAAGCCCATTGATGTTACCGAACTTGAGGACCTTATGCTCTGAAAAATTACAATCAAGAGCAAAACATTTCTCAAATTACTTTAATATATAAACTTCATTTCATTGTAATATAATTTCCCTCTCTGCAGGAAATCTCTGCAGGTTCTTTTCTCATAGAAGCTAGCTTCTGCATACCTCAAATTTCATTAAAACACTACAACTTCATTAAACCCATCAGAGACTGGAAATTCTTTAGAATCTCCCAAATAGTTCCCAAGCCAGAATAGGGAGAAAAGGCAGGAGAGAGGGAGATACGAGAGAGATATTTAAATACCTATGTGGCATAAATACACATGAGGTGAATCACTTTCAGTTGAAAGGAAGTGGGCAAAAAAAGGTAATAGGCTCAGGAGTACCATATATACTCAAATATAAACCAAGATTTTTGAGCCAAAAAATGACCTAAAAATGGGGGTCTCTATTTATATTTGGGTCATGGAAGTTCAGGTCAACGCTGACCTGCTCTCCTCCCCCCCCCCCCTCCTGATCCTGTTGCAGGTCTTTGCAGAAAAGTGCCAGTATGGGCAGGAACAACTAGGGGGAGGGCTTCAATGGCTGGGAGGGTGTACTGTAGATGGGCTGGAGTAGGTTTTAACAGAGATTTCGGCAGTAGGAACTCAAACACAGTACCGGGTAGAGCTTTAGATTCTTGTCCAGAAATAGCTAAGAAGAAAAAATTTAAAAATTTAAATTGAATCAGGTTGGGCAGACTGGATAGATCATTCGGGTCTTTATCTACCGTCATCTACTATGTTACTATGTTACTCCTGCCATTTTATTCCCTTGTTCTTCAACCTTTTGACACCTATGGACCGGTGGAAATATAATAATTATTTTGTGGACCGGCACCAGTCCGCGGACCGTCAGTTGAACTACACTGGGATACGTCGTGCCCATCTCCACCCAATCTCCGCCCCAGACCCTGCTCCCATAATAGTACTAATTGTAACACCATTTTTTCCATTCATTTTTCATATATATATATATACACACACACACACACAATATAATCATATTAACAACACATAATGGTTAACCACAAAATTAAAATACACAAAGCACACTGTATGCTTTTCAACATTCATTCCTACCAGAAAATGCAGGACCAAAAACTAAAAGTACTAATATTTACAAACAAACCCTAAGATGCAAGACTCTGCAAGCAGTACAAACCCCAGAGGAAAAGCAACAAATGCATTTCTTTCTAAACAGACAGCAGATGTAAATCAATCACTAAATAAAATCATTCCCCCTACCGTTGTTGTCTCTCCCTCCATGCTGTGCCTTGCCTTATGGCCTGCCCCACACCCCCCTCGGTGTTATCTTCGGGCCGGTCCACAGTGCGATCAATATGGTGTCTTCGGGCTGGCTCCCTAAGTGCTGCAGTGCACAAAGCTGTGGGCAGCAGCTCCTCACAAACGTCCCGCGCCTCATTTGGAAGCCTTCCCTCTGACGTTGTGACGTCAGAGAGAAAGCTTCTGGTTCAGTGCAGGACGCACGTGGGAGCTTTTTCCCACGGCTTTGTGCATTGCAGCACTCAGGGAGCCGGCCCGAAGATGCCGCATTGATCGCACCGTGAACTGGCGGCTGAAGAACATTGTCTTGGGCCCGATGGACGTGCTGGCCCTGTGGACCAGCAGAAAATTTCTGCGGACTAGCACCGGTCCACGGACCGGCAGTTGAAGAAAACTGCCCTAGACCACCAGAGATTGTAAAATAAGCCTGGGGAGAGAGGCAACTCCTGTTCATAGGGATGGGGGACAGGAGTGAGGGATATAAACAGGACAAAGCACAAATGTGTTATTTCCATCACAAAGTTAATTTCAACCAAGTTTTGGCCAGAATACGAAACTATGGCTGTAGCCTTTCAGTCGAAATTAAAACCAGGAAGAAAATGGGATTTGGGGCCAGTTTCAGTGCTATAACTAATACTCAGTCGGCTTTTAAAAAGCTCCATAATTTACATGTCAATTGACCAATTAGACCTTTATTTAAATACTAATCTTTAAGCCCGTTACATTAACGGGTGCTAGAGATTCCTCGGTTTCCTCCTCCTCCCTTTCCCCTTCCCGTCCCGTCAACTCCCTTGTTTCCCTTTGCACAGTCTCCCTGCTTCATCCTCTCCTTCTCCTGTGCGGGCCACCGGAGCAGAGAGGACTGGGCAGAGGGGGCTGCCAGCCGGGGCCGGCGGAGAGGAGCTAGGCGGCTGGAGGAGTAGCAGCAGCCGCTGCTGATTGCAACCTCCGTCCCGCCTTCGCCTCCCTGGATTTGCTAGAGCGGCCTGCAAGGTTCGCTACAGTGGCTGGCGAACCTCAGCAGGCTGCTTTGAAGAGGACCGGCAGTGGAAGGGAGGAGTCGCTGGCACACGCGCTAGCGCAGGCGCCGTGAGCACTGGCACAGAAGCACAGCTCACGCCACCAGGACTCATGGATTTTCGACAGCGCATACGCGCTTAGCCTTTTATTATTTAAATATATATATTATATATATCTTGTTCTAATGATAGTTTAATATACTTTTCCATCTGTGAAAAACCAAGTATGGTTGTGTCCTTACTGCCTCCTTTCCTTATTAAATGGCTACATTTCTAGTCAATATCAGATCTAAATCAAACTATAGAATGTTTTTTTGACACTTAAAATCTTAGGGCACCTTTTAATAAGGTGCGCTATTCTTTTTAGCGCACGCTAACCACGCGCTAAATGCTAACGCATGCATGTTAGTCTATGGACGTGTTAGCAGTTAGTCCGTGCTTAACGCGTAGCGCACCTTGGGGGTTAGTCTTGAGATTTTAAAAACCTGATTAATCTTTTACTAGGTAGGACGAGATAAGCTTAAGAATTCCGACATCCCATACATGACTGTCAAACTTTTACTGTGATTTGCGATGAGCCAAACATTTGGTAATCGCAATCTAGAAGTATCCACATTAGTATCAGTATTTCTTTAAAATGCCGAATTTATTCATTTTCATTTGATAACTATAAATAAAAAAGCCAGATTAACTGGGATTTTAAGATCTGGAATGAATTAAGACAAGAGACAGTACAATTTTGAATTCACTCTGGAATTAAACCACTGATCAATATTTTGATTCCTCCATTTTGTTAAGACTGAATGCTACATTACTTTCCATTATAAAAACAGATGCCAGGGATTTTTAATATCTTCTTATATGATAAACTAATTAAAACAATATTAAAAGGAAACAGGAATGAATTTTAAGATAGCATGACATGATCAAAAGTATAAAATATGATTTAGCACTTATTTGATAAAATACTGAAGAGAAATATTCATTATGGGCCCTCTTGCTCCGTCGAACTGCGACCCCCCAATGGCATCGGGGCAAGAGGGAGCTCAAGCCCTCTTGCCCCTTCGAATCCAGCCCATGTGCTTAAGGCCCCGCCCACAGGAGGGGCCTAAGGCTCCCGGGCCTATTCTGATTGGCCCAGGCACCTCAGGCCCCACCTGTGGGCGGGGTTTCTGCCGCCTGGGCCAATCCGGCCCCATTCTGGATCCAGCTGGCCTGCCGGAAGGGCGGGCTTGGCACCCGTCCGTCTGACCAACGTTAAAGGTACGGGGAAGGGGTAGGGGTGGGGGTGTCGTGGGTCGGCGGGGTGGTCCAATCGGGAGTTCTGGGGGGCGGTCGTTGGGGGGAGGGGGGTTGTGTCGAGGGCAGGAGGGCCTGGGATCCCTCCTGCCCGTATTGTAGTGGGGGGTAGGGGGGTCGCCGGGGCCAGGAGGGCTTGGGCTCCCTCCTGGACATATCGAGTCGGGGGGGCACGATCGTCGGGGCAAGAGGGCTTGGGCTCCCTCTTGCCCCGATATCGTCGGGGGTGCCGCGTCTGCCACGGGGCAAGAGGGCTTGGGCTCCCTCTTGCCCCGATATCGTCGGGGGGGGTGATGTATTGCGGCAGGAGAGATTGGCCATCTCCCCTGCCGCGATGCGATCACTCCTGTACTCGAACTGCCACAACCCGCAGCAGGAGAGATTGGGCATCTCTCATGTCGCGGCAGTTCGGGTAGAGGGATGATCGCATTGCGGTAGGGGAGATGAGGCATCTCTCCTGCTGTGATGGTTGCAGTGGGTAGGTTGCCAGGCCGCTGAACTGATCGCGCCAGCAGCCATCAGCTCAGCGGCCCCTTTTTCGGCACTTAGATCTGGTTTGACTTTGTCTAAGTCAAAAAGGTCTAAGTTCCGACTAGGCACCCTGTCAACTGTTTTGGTTATATATGTTGTATGCCTAGGTGTAGGTCAGCCCACCTCCCGCCCTTTCCTCTCCTCTAAACACGCCTCTTTTCTCTCTGTGCGTCTAGAGGCAGGGGAAAGGCCTAAGCTGGTTTTAGATACGTCTAAAAACCAGCTTTGGTTATGGGTACTTGGACGATCAGGCTTTTTGATCGTCCAAGTAGCAATTTAGGACACTTTTTAGACTTTTTTTTTGGGGGGGATTATGAACCCCATAGCGCTTAGAAAAAGAAGCAGTGATCAGAACACTGTTTAGTGCAATAATACCTCCTTCTTCTACTGGATATGCTTCTCTATGCAGCCTCCAAAAGGAAGTAGATAACAAGCAGGTAAAAAACACCTACGGCAATGAATCCAGATAAACAAATAGTAGGGGGAAATAGATGTTCCAAGAAAATCCAGCAAGAAACATCAAACCACCAACTGAAGGCACTCCCTACCAGCATAACCACAAACTGTGAGTAGCTATAGGGAAAAATGCTTCCTAGATATATGGGTAGCCCACAAGTTCTCCTATGGCAGGGGTAGGCAATTCCGGTCCTCAAGAGCCGGAGCCAGGTCAGGTTTTCAGGATATCCACAATGAATATGTATGAGATGGATTTGCACGCACTGCCTCCTTGAGATGCAAATCTATCTCATGCATATTTATTGTGGATATCCTGAAAACCTGACCTGGCTTCGGCTCTCGAGGACCAGAATTGCCTATCCCTGTCCTATGGCAACCAATTAGAAGAACAAATACGTTGCTGCTATTGCCACTAATAAGGGAAAAGGAGAGAAATTTAGGACTGCTATTTGCTGAAACTATGACTAAAATCATCACCCCTAAGGAAGAGAAAATAGCTACATTGGCCCTTTTACCCCTGGCTCTTGAAATGAGGAACCAAATTGAGTGAGTGAGATGCATCCTTATTTCTTGGGATTGCCATGCATGCAAAAAAATATGTCCAGATGATGCTGGCTTGCAATAAATGTCTACTGGTGATCTGCTCATAGCAAACAAAAAGAAATCCTCCAAAAGGGTTCCACATGAAGAGCAGAGAGGAAAAAACAAAGACAGCTGTGGAGCTGGTGATCTTGATCAAAACCTTTATTCAGCCAATCTTGATGTCCAAGGTACAGTTCAAAAAAAATCCAATATAAATATACACAATAAATGAGTTGTGGTACAGACCCGACACGGTCCATGTTTCGGTCAGGAATTACTTTCTTCTGGGCTCCGGTATTCTATAAGCCACAAGGTATGGCATGCAAATGAGCAAACAAAATACTGTGTATGGATGTACGTTGTCGGATGAGCAATGTGGCCTAGTCAGCAGTGTAGTCATTTGTTTCTATACATGGTTTAAGATCCTTAAAAACATATTATGAATCGTAATATGTCTGACCTCCCTTCCCCTCCACCTACCTTTCCTCTTCAGGCTTTATGATTCATTTATATTTTCTAGTGAAGTCATCTTTTACTCATTCTGTTCCACCTTAAGGAAGAGAGAATTACTGGTAGCTCTCAAAAGCTAGTCAAGAAAGGTATTACTGTAAATTAGTCCCAATCAAACAATATATTTATATTAAATGAGTATAATATAATATTTAGTGTATTATATATGTTTTTGTTTGGTAACCTTTGTTGTTGTGAATTCAAGGGGACAGGAAACACACTTCTTCATCCACTTAAAGTCATTGAACAAACTGTGGCTCTGTTTTTAACAGCAGATGCAGAGGTTTAAGTGGGTGTAGTTGGCAAAAATACTGCTGAAAGCCTAGATAGGAGGAGAACTTTGTGAGATGTTAGAATATACGTAACATGCCAAAAAATATATAATCCCTATAAAGTTATTTATTCAAATCATATCCAGCCTTTCAATTCCCAAATGGAACAATATCACGTAAAGCACATGTAGTGAACATATGCTCGACTCCATCTGTGATCCTCCAACCTCACCTAAAACTGTTTCCACGGCAATGTGAGCATGCGTAAGTGAAAAAAATAAAATAAAATAGAAAATCATATACAAAACACCAGTAAAGTATATAACATGGCAATTCTGAATAACTCATCCTGTGTGCAATGTACATGTATACTTTATTCTATCCTACACAGCCAACAAATTTTCAAAGGAAGAAAATTCACAATTTCCCTTTGAAAATTAGCTATTCCCAAGTATGGAAATAATTCTATAAGGAGCTGTCTAAATTTAGGTGACAAGTACTATATATATACACTCATATATAAGATTAGAGAAATTTTAGGACTAAAAATAGCTAAAGCTGCTGTGATCTCTTCAGCCCTCCTTCACCTGCTCCAGCACCCCTCTCCCCCTGCCCTCTATATTTGACATCTCTCAAAATCTCCTTGACTGTCAGCTGGTATCTGTTTCTCTCTATATATAGGTCACACACAGCAAAATCACCAGCAGTACACATTTGTAGAGAATGACACGGGGAAAAAAATTTATCACCGTTCCCGCCCCCATCCCCGTGAGCTTAGTCCCCATCGCCGTCCCGCAAGCTCGGTCCCCGTCCTGCAAACTGTCAGATTCCATCCGCACAAGCCTCAAATAGTTATGATTTTATACTGAACTTATTTTATTAAAGTATAAAAAAAGGCTATTCTGTACAATTGTCATTTTATAAACATAAATAATACCAAGCAAGGATCAACAAAACCCCTGTCTCCCCTCCCTTTCACAAATATCCCCTCCACTATTGTGAAAACTGAACAAACCAAATTACTACAGAATGCTACATAGAAAAATCAAGCTAACAGAATACTTTAGTCACACATGGAAAGAATAATGTTAGGGGAGTGCAACTAGGGCAACTGCCCCCTGGTCAGAGAGAGAGCCCTAAGCCAGCTGGAAGCTAAAGAATCACAGCTTGGACTTTGCGGTCCCCAGTTATGTCTAATACCAGCTCTAGAAGGATACATATTTCAAATCTGAAATATTCTAATCACAAAATATAAAATAAATTTATTTTTCTCTACCTTTTGTTGTCTGGTAATTTTATTCTTCAAATCACTTTGGTCTCAGGCTTTGGTTTGGGGTTCCTTCTGTCTTCATCGTGGCATGGCTGGCTCCTGAAGGTAAAATAGGCGCATGAGGGGTTGGGGAGGAGATGTCGAGTCTGACACAGGCACAATTTCTTTTACCACAGTAGCAAGACTTTACACTGCTCCCACGGGGCAGTGAAAGGTCTTGTCCCCATTCCCGCGGGGCAGTGAAAGATCTTATCCCCATTCCCGCAGTAAACCAGTTGCAAATGTCCCCATTACTGCGGATTTACTGCAGTGACCACGGTTTACTGCGGTAAACGGGCCCTGTGTTATTCTCTACACATATGCTGCTTGTGGCCTGAATTGGATCCTTTATTCCAACATGACTAGACACTCTGATGCAACTTCCTGTTTTGGAACAGGCAGGATGGTCAGAGGAAAGGCTCTGGGTCCGGCCGAAGGCAGCTTATATGTTTCCCTGCTGTCAAGCTTTCAAGACAAAGACATTTTAAGAGAGATCCGGGGGTGGGGTGGGGGGGAGGAAGAGGAGATTAACAGAGGAGAATGCAGGACAGTGGAAATGGGGGAAGGAGGAGGTTAGAAAGAGTGCCCACGATAACCCAGTTTTAATGAAGCCATTTTAAAGTCTAAATTTCTCATATGGTACATTATTATTATAATTATTTATGATTTAATATATGAGATTGCATCACCTTTACCAATTAAGGACCTAAGCGATGAACATAATTACTAAAAAGAAACCAGAGAAAGGAAAGAAATACCAATATCAAAATAAAAGTTCCAGAGATAACACACATACAAAGTCACTAAAAATAAATAGGATTAATATCTCAATCTGTCTTTCCAAGGGACCTGTACCTGCCCTCAACTAGTTGGGAGA
This sequence comes from Geotrypetes seraphini, assembly GCF_902459505.1. Lineage (NCBI taxonomy): Eukaryota > Metazoa > Chordata > Amphibia > Gymnophiona > Dermophiidae > Geotrypetes > Geotrypetes seraphini. Next base: position 314,441,144 of record NC_047086.1, on the reverse strand, counting down.
AAAAGTGTGTTTTTAATAGAGTCTTGGAATGGGGAAAAGATTGTTCAGCTCTGATGACATCGGGTAGAGCATTCCAAATAATTGGGGCCAAGAAATAGAATGCTGAATGCCTAGTAGACTAAGGGCTCCTTTTAATAAGGTGCGCTAGTGGTTTTAGCGGGCACTGCACGCGCTAAACGCTAACGCCTCCATAGAGCTTGCGTTAGTATTTTTCGTTTAGCGTGGTTTGCGCGCACTAATCTTTAGCGCACGCTAAAAACGCTAGCACACCTTAATAAAAGGAGCCCTAAGTGGGCTTGCTGAGGATAACCATTCTATTTGAATCTAATGATTGGAGAATATGGGAATGAGCGTAGGGAATGGTGGAAGATGAGAGATATGATGGCATACCTGTGTGAAAAGCCTGAAATGTAAGAATATGTAATTTAGACTTAATTCTCAAACGTATGGGCAACCAGTGTTAACTGAAAGAGAAGGGGAGATTACATGTTCAAATCTGGAGAATCTGCAAAGTAAGCGTGCTACACAATTCTGTAATGTTTGAAGCCATTTGATTTGATTCTTAAGTATGCCTGCGTATATCGAATTACAATAGTCAATTCTGGAAATTGAATTGCTGTATGTAATGACTCAAAATCCAAAAAATCTCCGAGAGCCCAAAGGGAACGTAATATGAAGAAGCCTGATTTCTCTTTGGGCTAGATGAACTAAAGATATCAACTGGATTGTTGATGGCCGATTCTCTGGCCGATTCTTGAGCAGAGATCGATGCACTATCAAGTTTGCAAATCATTTGTATGACAACGTGATCGATCAATAGCTCAGTGAGCGATTGACACATGTGCAGAGCTCTAACAGCAGTGACAGAGGAAGCAGCCTCCTGTCACTGCTGTTAGGTCTTCTTATGGCACAAATGTTGTGTGTGTGTTACACCCGAACAATCTGCCCCATTAAAAAAAAAAAAAAAAAAAGTCTCCCCGTGCCACTGACTCCCCTGAACCAATCTCCTCCCCTTCCCCCAAAATAGGCATGCCCTCCCCCCGCACCAGGCACCTCTAAGCCACCATCCCCCTGAACCCCAAAAAATGGCAGGGGGGGATGTCCACTTCCTTCTGCCACTGGATGCCCTACCCAACCCCAAACCTCCCCCATACCTTTTTAAAAAGTTGGAAGCAAGCCCGCTCTGAGGCTCCTGCTTCCGGCCATCAGTCCTAAATAATGGGTCTTCCCATCTCTGGAGCATCATGTGATGTATGGGGTGGGGCTAAAGGCCCTGACTGGTTTAGACACCTAAGGCCCCTTCCAAGGGGAGGGGACTTAGGCACCTCCCTCTGTATCCAGGATACTGATGAAAGTGCCTAAAGCCTGATTGACTCAGATGCCTAAGGTATCCATCCCTTGGGAGGAGCTTTAGGCGTCTGAACCAGTCAGGGCATCTGGTGGCAGAAAGAAGTGGGCATCCTTCCTGCCATTTTGGGGGGGGGTTCAAGGGGGAGACAGGGGGCCCATGGTGTGGGGGTGTTCTGCATGGCAGGAGAGAGTTAGCACCCTCCTGCCAATTTTCTCTCATGCCACTTTTGTTGGGGGTCATCGGGAAGGGCCGTCATCGGCGGTGTGGGACTTTTTTTCTTTTTTGGGGGATAGATGTTTTGCATATGTAAACTGTAGTGCCGAAATTGCATCAAATTTGGGGCTTTTATACTATCATTTAAAGGCATGGGCAGAAAACAACTAAGTACCTCAATGATCTGTTTTGTCACATGTTAATAAATAAGATTTATATAGAAAATTAAAGTAATAAGCAGAGATTTATTGCAAATCATGTGATAAAGAGAATATTTTAGGGTTACAGCCTCTCTAGGTAAATGTACCTCTCATGGTGCATCCTTGCAAGTAACACTATTTTGTTAACACTATTTCTTTTAATCATTTTATCTGTGTGTGCATATGTGGTGGTAGGGTGGGGTGTATGCCCATTAGGGTGGGCAGACTAGATGGGCCGTGGCCCTTATCTGCCGTCTATTTCTATGTTTCTATGTGTATCTATAACGCTGGCAAACAGCCATTTTCATCACATTAAATCCCCCACTATAAAATGAATCAGATATCTGGATGAACGCCCTCAGTTCTGAATTTATGCATAATAAACACAGTCAGAGGCAGAAGAGATATGATCTCATATTCTAAGAATTCTGCATCCCTGTGTTGTGCTGGAGCCATTATGATACACATTGATAATGGGAATGCAATTAGACAGCATGCACAATACATTGCAATTAAAAAAAAACTATAGACAAATAAATATGGTGCACAGTATGGAAACATGTGACTGAAAATAAGGTTGCTGCCCACAACTTACTGAAATACATCTTTCAGAGTCTAGAACAGTAGGATGCCAATTATCCGAACTAACCTCAGCAGAGAGCAGTCCGGATAACGGAAAATCCGGATGATTGGACATTCATTATTTATATTTTTGTTTTTATTTATTTATTTCAGTAGTTATATACCACTTAAAGCCTAAGTGGTTTACAATCAGTTACTCAAGCATTTTTCCCTATCTGTCCTGGTGGGCTCACACTCTATCTAATGGGGCAATGGGAGGATTAAGTGACTTGCCCAGGGTCACAAGGAGCAGCATGAGATTTGAACCCAAAACCTCAGGGTGCTGAGGATGTAGCTCTAATCACTGCACCATACACTCCCCACAAACGAAAATGGCTGCCGAGAGCTCTGGAACGCATTGCCAGAGATTGTGGTAAGAGCAGCTAGCGTAGCTGGTTTTAAGAAAGGTTTGGACAATTTTCTGGAGAAAAAGTCCATAGTCTATTATTGAGAAAGACATGGGGGAAGCCACTGCTTGCCCTGGATCAGTAGCATGGAATATTGCTACTCCTTGGGTTTTGGCCAGGTACTAGTGACCTCATTGGCCACCGTGAGAACGGGCTACTGGGCTTGATGGACCATTGGTCTGACCCAGTAAGGCTATTCTTATGTTCTTATAAAAGAACATAAGCAGTGACTGGGAATCGCTCCTATCCCAATGCGCCTCTAGACCACCAAGGAATCAAGGTATCTGTTAAGGGAGGGAGGGGGAATGCTGCCTTTTCTTGTAGGGAAACATGCCAACATTGAGGGAAGTCTTGGTTTGGGAAGGGGAGAGGGGGCTGATGGCAGCCGTGGCAGCAGCAGAGAAGGAACACTAGTGGGAGGGAGGGGTAGGAATGGGACTTCAGGTGGGAACTCAAATATAAACTGAGACGACTCCAAAACAATCTGGATAATTGGATGACCGGATAATCGGCATCTTACTGTAATAGCTAGGTAGTCAAAAATGATAAATTAAACAAAGTGAAAGAATGTACTACAGTCGACTCCACCTAAGTGCACATCAGTTAAGCGCATGCTTCGGTTATCCGCAGCCTACCACCATGGTCCCGTTTTTTTACATTAAAGTCAATGAACGTAAACTCCAGATAATTGCAATTCTGATAAGCACACAATCCGTTTATGCACACTGATGTTATAGGTCCCACCTCTATTTGTTCACGTTAAGTTGACTCCGCTTAAAAGCAATCATGTTCTCATGTGGATGAGCCACATGTTTCGGATCAGCAGTCTAAGCCTGGCCAGAGGTTCAAACTTTTGGAACTGCATCATGGCATCGTGTGGACAAAAATCTTTGTCTTTGGCTGAACATGTCTACCATGCTGAACAAAAGTCATTGTCTTTGGCTGAACTTGTCGATGTCTTAAAGAGACTTGACCAACAGAAGAGTCAGGTCTCTATTGCAAAACATTACAGCGTTCATCCTAGCCAGAATTCTCGGATTTATAAAAAAAAAGCAAGCCGTATTGAAAGACTGGCAAAACAACAGCAATCCTACCAGAAAATGGAAAAGAATTGGGAAGGCTGGAGATGTTGAACAGGTGTTGCTGCAATGGTCTGCTGAACCTAGAAGTCGTCAACTGCCTATCAGTGGGCCTCTGCTGATCTAGAAAGCAGAACAGCTATACAAAGAACTGGGAGTAGAAGACTTCAAAGCAACAAATGGATGGCTAGAGAGATGGAAAGTTTGTAACGGCATAAAATTTAAGAAGCAGCATGGCAAAAAACAAGATACGGATGAGTTTGGTGCAGAAAGATGGGTCATGGAAGTGTTGCCATCAGTCATTCGTGGATATGAACCATGTGACGTTTTCAACACCGATGAGATGGGCCTGTACTGGCATGCCATCCCTGATGGAACATTGGCTTTGAAACGCAGCGAAACTGTTGGTTTCACGGTACCAAAGGAACGATTGACATTGCTGCTCAGTTGCAATATGGATGGTAGTGAAAATCTCGAGCCACTGGTGATTGGGAAGAATCAAAATCCTCGGTGCTTCAAAAACATTAAACGCCTGCCTGGTGAATATGAAAGAAACAAAAATGCATGGATGACGGTGACACTGTGGACTGAATGGTTGCAGAAGCTTGACAATCTGATGAAGGAGTCACACTGTAATGCTGTGTGATAACTGTGCAGCACACAGCAATGACATAAGACTAACCAACATCAAACTCGTGTTTCTTCCGCCAAACACGACCTCTTTGATCTAACTGATGGACTAAGGGATAATCACCAACTTCAAACGTCATTACAGGAATCCAGCCCCCAAGCTGCTGAGCTCGCGAGAAAAATGACGGTGCTCGACTATTTTCACATGATACGGGAGGCATGGAGTTGAGTCTCGTCATCAACGATTTCAAATTGCTATCGACGGGCGAGCTTCATTCACATCTGATGAGACAACTGAAGCTGACACTTTGTCCATTGAACATGCTTGGAGGACCCCCAAAACGCTCAGACTTTCCAAAACCCAAACTGCTGGGTTTTGGAAATCCATCTGGGCACCCGGACAGTCCTCTAAAAAGAGGACTTCTCCAGATTTTCCCGAACATCTGGTAATCCTAACCAAACATGCTCCTACCATAGTTATACTGCCTCACTTGAACAATAGACCTAGCTCAGCCTCCCCTTCAACTCTGTCATTTCTTTAATTTGGCTGCAAACTATGCCACTCCTTTACATTATTGAAAGGCAAAATTTCTAAAGTATTAGATTCGAGCAGATATTTCAGCAGTGAAGTTCACAAGGGTAATCTGCATAAATCAGTTGAGAGCATCATATAGTCCAATTTGAGAACTATTCTATTTTCACATATACTGTCTTTTTCTCTAAAATATAAGGTATAGATCAAGACAACATGAATAATATACCTCAAATACAGCAAAACAAATGCCCCAAATCCAAGAAAGAAAATCTTGTAACTATAAAGGCCAGGCTATTACAATTCTCACAAAGAATAAAATGAAAAGAAAAACCGGAAATACTATCTCATCATCTTGGTCCACTATAAGGCGGGGAGCAAGGTACAATTCAAGGAAATATTTCAATATAAGAGAAAGAAAGCAAAAACATACTCCAAGCTAAAACATAATTTCACAATAGAAGCTAAAGAGAGAGTGACAAGATGAGATGGCATTATAGGTAATTTAGAACCCCAAAATGCCTTTAGATGTTCATGATTTTTTCAAAAAAAGTATTTAAATAGAATTCCATTTGCAAGGGAAATTTAACCAATGAAGTATTCTATTACTACTACTATTAATTATTTCTATGGCACTACCAGACGTATGCAGCGCTATACAGAGTCACAAAGAAGAAGACAGTCCCTACTCGAAAGAGCTTACAATCTAAACAGACAAGACAGACAAACAAACAGGATGTCATGGATACAATTAAGGGGAACGGTTAATCAGCTGGCTGGGTTGGTGGGCAGAGGATTAGGATTATGGATTGAAGGCTATATCAAAAAGGTGGGTTTTCAGTCTGCTTTTAAACAAGGTCAGGGAAGAGGCTTGGCAAACAAACTCGGGTAATTTATTCCAGATATAGGGGACAGCTAGATGAAAAGAATGCAGTCTAGAATTGGCAGTGGAGAGCTAAGAGCAGCTTATCTGAGGAACGGAATTCTCTGTGAGGTGTATAAAGAGAGAGAAGAAAGGAGAGATATGGGAGGGGGGCGGGGGGCACAGAATGAACACACTTGTAGGCCAGCAATAGGAGCTTGAACTGTTGAGCCTTAGCAGTTTGTTGGATGTGTAAAGAAAATGTACCAAAAATTGCTGACGACACTTCTGTGTAACTCTAGCAATGTTGAGGAATAGCCTTATCTTACAATTCAAAAACAACAAGTCACGATGGCAGAAAAATGATCTTAATATCCAATCATAATTTAGACTTAAACTAAGAACATAGGAATTGCCATACAGGGACAGATCAAAGGTCCATCAACCCTAGTATCCTGTTTCCAACAGTGGCCAACCGAAGTCCTAAATACCTAGCTAGATCCCAAGTACAGTAATTAAACAGATTTTATGGCCTTTGAACTTCCCTTTTAGGAATTTAGCCAAACCATTTTTTTAAACCCTGCTAAGCTAACTAATTTCACCACATTCTCTGGCAATGAATTCCAAAGTTTAATTAAATGTTCTGTGAAGAAATATTTTCTCTGGTTTGTTTTAAATCTACTACTTAGTAGCTTCATCGCTTGCCCCCTAGTCCTAGTATTTTTGGAAAGAGCAATCAAGCGATTCATATCTACCCTTTCCACTCCACTCAGTATTTGATCTGAAGAAGTGTTATTATTTATTAAACTTGAAATATCACCTTAGTTGCAGCACAATTCAAGGCGGTTACCTCTGAAAGCTAATCAAAATATGAATTAAGATAGTCCAATTAAGAAAGGTATCATCTTATTTTCTTTCTTGTATTTAGTTTTATGTCTATATATTACCGTTAAAAGTGGACTAACATGGCTACCTCTCTATGGGGCTCATTTTCAAAAAAAGAAAACTATCCAAATGGGGCATAATGGGGCAGATGGATGCCAAACCCTTCCAATTCACTATTTTTGAAATTACTACTTATCACTTATATAGTGCTGAAAGGCATACGCAGCGCTGTACATTTTGACATTTATACAGTCCCTGCTCAGAAGAGCTTACAATCTAACTTAGACAGATAGACATGACAGAGGGTAGGGGATGCAGAACCCAAGGCGAGAGGAGTTAGGAGTCAAAAGCACTCTCAAAGAGGTGGACTCTGAAACGGGCCTTGAACGCTACCAGAGACGGAGCCCGCTATAGGGATTCATGCATCTTGTTCTAAGTATATGGTGCAGCAAGGCAGAAGGGACAGAGTCTGGAGTTGGCAGTTGAAGAAAAGGGCAAAGATAGACAGATTTCTACAGTGTTTGTCTGCAGTGCATCAAAATTTCGAGGGGGCATGTCAGAGGCATAGTATCTGGATGGGATTAGGGTGGGCTTATGATTTGGATGGTCTCCTTTCCCGTGATTTTGCGGCACTGGCTGCAAGACTGAAAGTTTGGTTTTCTCACCTTTCTCTTTAGCACATTGTGGGTACTATCTGATGCAGACTCTGCGCTTTCATATCTTTTGACATAATACATCTGGCAGAGTATTGGTGACCCCTAAAGCAGGTGATTATCTGCCGAAACATGGTTCCATGTTGGATCTTTATCTGTCTGTGCTTTCTAATATAAGTGCTTTTTATTCTACACTCAACGTGCAATAAAGGTATTAGTCCACCCCTATTTCTGGGTGTTCTTTGGACATTTTTCTGCTGTAATCAAACATTTAAGAATACAATTTAGAAGTTTGGAGCTAGACCTGTTTTAACAACAAATATGTACCAAAAAGATGCCCAAACTGACCAAATGACCACTGGAGGGGATTAAAGCATGACCCCCCCCCCCCCCCCACACACACACATACATACTCCCAAATGGTCACTTTTCTCCCATCTCCCAAAGATGTGAATAAAATAGAGCACACCTGCCTGTATGATAGATTCTGATATTAGGGTCAGTCCTATTAGAGCAGCAAGCAGATTCCTGGTGGGCGGTGTAGTGAACCAGAGAAAGGACAAAAGAAGAAACTTGCCTCAATATATGACAAAAGAGAAAAAAGGCAAGCGAGATGTCTATATCCACCAACAGTTACATTTATTAGCAGTAAAAGTCTCAATATCTTGGCTTGCCTAAAAGATAATATATAAAATGTCCCGACTAGGATCCCAGTTTCGGCATGTTAGAATGCCTTCCTCAGGTGACTAGTAAAATGTACTTTTTTGGGCGTATAGCTTCTTTGAAGATGCCAACAAGTGTTTTGCTGGCCTTTGCACAACAGTCCCAATGATATTTAACAGCATGTATACTGCGTTTTACCAGTCTCCACTACTTCACTATTCTGCTGGGATGTCTTTGTGGCCAGTCTACTAATAATCCTGGCCCCTCCTACATTCCAATGACTTGCTCTGTGCGTTTTTATTTTGGACATTTTTTTATTTTTTAATGATTCAAAAAGACACACAGAGTACAAACATATCATTTTTGAAAAAAAAAAAACCAAGATAAGACGTTTTGCAGTTTTGAAAATGGGCGTTTGGTACTGGATTTTTGGTACTACTTTCTGGTAGGTGTCTTGGAGTAGATGCCTACTTTGAAGTGGTAGGCGCCTACCAGCTAATTAATTATAATTAAAAAAACAATTAAATTAGCAATTTTCAATTAACAGCATCAATTAAGGCTTTTAAAATAATTAGCCCCCACATAATTCCTATGAGCGTTGGAGCAGTTACCGCTGCTGTTGGCGCTAAAACCCATGCTATGCGTTCATAAAAGAGGGTGTAAGTTAAGTGTCTAACTTTAGGGGTCTTTTATAGAATCAGGGTCTTGGAGCCCAAATTTTTTGTGCCCAAGTTTTAGCACTTGTAAGGGAGTGGGTGGTATATGGCTGGGGCTTATTAGGATTACACCTTCACCGAGTTTGAAGTTGAACCACTTGAAAGCAGGTGGCGTTAACCTGCTGAGTCAGACGGGAAGGGCTCAGGCAGGGAGGGGGTTAAATGCCCTAAGTAGAACAGTTCAGAGAAGCCCTGAGTTAAGAGGTTTCTAAGGGAATGACAACTGAGGCTACAGGACCTGAGGGGAGTGCCAGGGAAGAGAAGCTAGCCCCATCAAGAGTATTGACAGGGACTGTATTGAGATAGAGACTCTACTTAAAAGGACTAAGCCCGTGAAACAGAAAAGCTGAATAAACCCCTTTTGCATACATAAAATACTTTTGACTTTTACTTGCAACCTGCGTGAGAGTCTGCCACATCCATGAGTTCCTGCAGTCAGCCATGAACTGCACTGTCACAGTGCCCTTTACTGAATTGTGAACTTATATACAGTAGGTTGATGCCCAGGGTGGTGGTGCCTGGCATTCCTGCACTGTGCACCCTCCCCCACTCTTCCCTGACACCTGAGCACCCCCATCACCCCACCACCCCTATATACTTCTTGAAGGAAGAGCATTTCTGTTCTTCTATCCTATTTCAATTGTAGTTCAGCCCTCCCCTCCATTTGTTCCAGTATGTCATGTTACGTCTTATGTCCTTGTTCTATCCCTCAAAGTTTTTAAAGTTTTTAATATTGTAACTTTATACACTGCCAAAACAACTATTATAAGTGGTATATCAAATTTTAATAAACTTGGAAACAAAACTTTCATGGGCATGAGCATCATCTTCCACTCACAGCTTGTGCCAGCATAGGCTCCCCCTTGTGACGTTACGCCCTGGTCCCGCAATCAGAAAGATGTCAAAAGGGAGCTGATGCCAACATGAGCAGCAAGTAGCAGATGCTGCTCAAGTCGGTGGGAGTGGAGCAGTGCTGGCGCCCTCTGCAAAGATGGCACCTGGGGTGGTCCACCTCCAACCCCCCCTCCTTTCTACGCAACCCTGGATGAACTAGCCCCGAAAAACCCAAAACCAAAATCCACAGAAAATCAGACAAGTGGTTCGACAATGAACTACTCCAACTCAAAAGGCAATGCAGACAACTAGAAAGAAAATGGAGAAAAAGCAGCCAAGAATCCACAAAAACAGCATGGAAAATAAAGAACCAAAAATGCAAGAAAAAACTGAAAGAAAAAAGGAAAACATACTACTCAAAGCAAATAGGAGAAGGACCCCAAGACACAAAAAAGCTATTCCAGCTACTAAAATATCTCACAGATACCATTCCTTACCTAGCCAACAGCAACTCTCCCCCTCCCTCAGCCACCCTCTTAGCCACATACTTCAAAAGCAAGATCGCAAACATCAGAGCCACGTTCGATGGAATTCCTACTCACTCAGAAGAGACCTCATTTCCCCCCCACAGAAAAAGAATCAGTTGCAGCAGACAGAACCTGGTCCCACTTCGCACCCATACAATGGTCAGACTTCAACAAACTATATAATAAATACAGCCACGCAGCCTGTGACCTTAACCACTGCCCCCCATACCTATTGAAAGCCTCAAGTACACTATTCCGCTCCCTGCTCCTACAATGGATACAATCTCTACTCTTAGATGGACATTTCCCACAAGACCTCAGCGAAATCATCATAACTCCGATACTAAAAGACCCCAAAGGAATAAGGGACCAACTATCCAACTACAGACCCATAGCCTCAATCCCACTGTACGTCAAACTGATGGAAGGCCTCATAGCCAAAACATTAACCACATACCTAGAAAATCACAACTTACTCCACCCCACACAGTCAGGCTTCAGAACCAACTACAGCACTGAGACTCTACTAGGAGCAGTAATGGACACAGCAAGACAGCATCTCTGTACAGGCAAGAAAATCCTGCTCATACAACTAGACCTCTCTGCAGCCTTCGACTTGGTAGACCATGACATCCTCCTACAAACACTAGACTCCATAGGAATCTCAGGTAAGGTATTCGCGTGGTTTAAAGGCTTCTTACAATCCAGAACCTACAGGGTTAAAACAAATAAAGAAAATTCAGAACCTTGGTATAACTCATGCGGAATTCCTCAGGGATCACCTCTCTCTCCCACATTATTTAATATATACATAGCCTCCCTCAGTTCCTACCTAGACAAACATGGCATAACCACCCAGAATCCACCATGACAGACACAATACACAGAACTTTCGAAACAGTAGCAACATGGATGACAAATTGCAAACTAAAACTTAACTCTGACAAAACAAAATTCATCCTCCTAGAAAAGAGCAAAACTCCAACATTAACAAAACTAGTAATATACTCAATATCATACCTCCATTCAACCCACACTAAAACTTCTTGGAGTTCTGATCGACAGAGGCTGTACCATGCAACCACAAATCAACAAAGTAATAAAAACATCATTCGTGACTATGAGAAACCTAAGACAAATCTGAAAATTATTCGACAGGAAACAATTACAACTTTTGGTACAATCACTTATCCTTGGACTAATAGACTACTGCAACATACTATACCTCCCCTGCCCAGTAACCATGATAAAGCAATTACAAACAATACAAAATACAGCCCTAAGACTCATCTACTCATTGAAAAAATATAATCACATCACAGAAGCATACCACGACTCACACTGGCTCCCAATACAAGCAAGAATACACTTCAAATTCTACTGCCTCTATACAAAGCTATTAATGGAGAAAGCCCAACCTACTGGAACAACCGACTAACCCAATCCATCTCAACCAGGCACAGGAGAACCCACTCACTATTCACACACCCACTAACCAAAAATGTCAAAAGAGAAAAACTTTATGACAACCTAATGGCCACCAAAGCAGCTAAACTAGACAGACAAATCACCAATCTGCTATCTACGACCACAGACTACAAAACCTTCAAAAAAAAGAAACTAAAACCCTACTCTTCAAAAAACACATAAAACCTGTTTAACAAGACCAGTTCCTTCCCTAACTCCATCTACCACACACTCCACCCATATCCAATCTAAAATGTTTCTAATTACCCAACATGTTGCTCCTTAAGTTCTCGATAATTCTTATATAATTCTTAAGTTCTCGACAATTCTAATGTAATTCTTATGTAATGCTTACGACAATTCTTATGCAATGTTACAACTCTTGTAACTTCCTGACAACTCTTGTGTAATCCGCCTTGAACCGCAAGGTAATGGCGGAATAGAAATCACTAATGTAATGTAATGTAATAAATGTTGCTACATAAATCCATATGCACCAGCTGAAGATAGAGGCACAAAAGTTTTCTGGAGTGTGGCAGAATTCATCAGCTAACTTATGTGTATGAGCTCTGCCATTAAAACAGCCAGCATTGCTGAATATACCCAAACAGTAGCCTGCAATTGAGAATTACAGTAAGCCTGCTCAGCTAATATGGTTCCAAACTAATTTTATTTGATTAAAACATTCAATTTTTCAGGAAACAGGCCAACAATTATCAATAATTTTAATGCTGAACAGCTGGATTGTACCGCAGCCTCCTTTGAAAGTTTATTAACCTGGCTGCATACTACACTACTGGAATGTGAAATCCCATAATACTCACTGATTCTTGGATTCAAGTGGACACTCCAATGGTGAAGATTTTGACAAGGGTAATCTGCATAAATCTGCAGGGAAGGGAAAGGGATTTTAGATATATTTTTATGTATTTATTGAAATTTATTAACTGCCTTCCTATATAGCTTACAGCAAATTAGATTGCATAGCCTCCAAGGACAGGAAAATACTTGTTGTACCTGAATATAATTTTTTTTTTTTAACCTGAAGCAATAGGGGGTTAGGTGACTTGCCCAAGATCACAAGGAACCACAGTGGGATTTGAACCTGGTTCTCGCGGTTCCAGCCTGTTGCTCTAACCATTAGCATTAATTAGCCAAGCTTGAGAACCATTCTCATATATCACATTTTTCCCCTAAAGGGGGCTCCAAAGCAGGAATAAAAGATATAAAATTTAAAGTACCTCAAGTATAGCAATACCACCCTTAATAAATCCAACCCTCAGTATGGGATCCTTTTACTAAGGCACGCTATCCGTTTTAGCATGCGCTAAACGCTAACACATGCAAATGCATCCATTATATCCTATGGACGTTTTGCACGCTAAATCAGTTACCACACCTTAGTAAAAGGACTACTTAGGTCTTAATCCTCTCTCTCTTGAGTATGATGGTTGGGTGAATAAGGAGATGCTTACTTATAAAACTAATATAACACCGTAACTAAACATGGTGGATTACCAGGTCAACAGTATAGCCAGCAGCCTTCATGGTTGAATAAATTGCCACAGAGAATCCGACTGACCTACTTGATAAAAAAAAAAACTAGACTGGTCAAAAAAATAAACCCCTTCTTTTAGAAAGGTGTGCTAAGCTTTTTAGCGCATGCTAAACATGCACTAAATGCTAACGCGTGCATGTTATCCTATGGACGCGTTAGCGCCTTTGTAAAATAGGGCCAAAGTTAATTATTTTCAAGCAAGAAGTAATTAATTCCCATCTTAGCAGTGAAGTTATCAACGTGGGTTATCATTAAGGTGTGATATTTTACCACAACTTGTATTATTTTAGCATAGGCCCCATTTTACTCTATGAGACCTAGAAGTTGGGTTAACAGCAAAATATTGATAACCTCTCCCCCCTTAATTTTAGAAACACTTCAACAGAGGGGGATTGATACTTTTTGCCCTGGAAGGTAATAAATGACACACAAATCTCATTTCTTAAGCTTCTAAAACTAGACTTTCAAATCCAGAAACTAAAACTAGTAGTAAGCAGGTGAATGACAGCAATTTGTTTTTTTAACAGCAGCTAGTATCAACCTCCCTCTTTTATAGTCTTGGCTTATATATGAATCTAAATCTTGTAGGGAGGAGGGGGTGGGGAGAACACACTCTTATAGTAGATTTGCTGTTTATGCATTATGCTGAAAGGTCATGCTGATTATGACACTACAAAATTATAAAATTAGAACAGCTGTAATATAATTATAAGGAATTATGTTTCTATATTACTAAGTGGGAATTTGAAAATAGGCTGAACAAAAATGGCATCCTGAAGTGCTGTTAGCATACTCTAAGGTCCTATTCAGCAAAATATTACATTTTGTTGCTAGGTAATGATGATTAGTGAACAGGATCTATCTATCATTTTGGATGAGGCAAAATAACTGGAAAACAAGATATGTATAATTTTACTATGTAAATGAATAGTTTCACCATTTGATGCTTTTAATGTCTTATTTTATAAACTGAAAAATTCATAATTCTTCATTTTCCTCCCCCAGGCTTATCCTGGCCTCTGGACAACTGTTTTCAGTCAGGGAAATCTAGCAGGGTAGTTTTTTTATCTGACTATATCACTCTGAAAATTGCATTCTATACATAATGCCCCCTTCAGGGCGGCTCTGGGTCCGGGGCCCAACCTGACTGAAGTCCCACCGATGGAGTGTTTCCCTGCTGGGGTTCGGATTTACCAGCCCTTAACAGGGCTCTGCAATCACCAGTAACAGGGTCCCCCACTAGAGGCCTATCTCTGTTCGTCCCGGCTCCCCATTCAAGGGCTACCTCTGTTCTTCCCGGCCTCCTACTAGAAGGCTACCTTTGTTCTTCCTGGCCCCCCACTCGAGAGCTACCTCTGGTTTTCCCAGTCCCCTACTAGAAGGCTACCTCTTTTCTTCCCGGCCCCCCACTCGCGGGCTACCTCTGTTCTTCCCAGCCCCCCCTAAAAGGCTACCTTTACTAGAAAGCTACCTTTGTTCTTCCTGGCCCCCCACTAGAAGGATACTTCTGTTCTTCCTGGCTCTAGCCATCAAATCCCTTGCGCTGAACTGCTCCCAAAGGCCCCTTTGCCTTGAACAATACTTCGAAGGGCTGCTCTTCTTTCTTCAGGAGAGACTCTAAGGCAGTGGTCTCAAACTCATGGCCCGGGGGCCACATATGGCCCACCAGGTACTATTTTGAGGCCCTCGGTATGTCTATCATACACACAAAAGTAAAATAAAACAGTTTCTTGATCATATGTCTCTTTAGCTATAAATTACAATATTATTATTATTAAGACTTAGCCAAAACTACAAAGGTCATTTCATAAATGATGCACACTATTTTTTTTAATTTACATGTTTTTTTTTTTTTAAGTATTTCTTTAAATCCTTCAATATAGGGCCTGTTTTACAAAGTCGCACTAGCGGCTGCAGTGCGGTAATGGCCCCAAAGCCCATAGAGATTGCCGTGCGGCTTTGTAAAACAGGCCCATAGTCTCCCTGCTTTGCAATGACCGAGTCCCACGTCCGGGAAGCTTCATTATTCCAGCCAAGACACCGTTTTTGTTCAGTTGCCGAATGGCTCGGGTACCTGAGGTAAAAAGCTCTTCCAGAGATAAATAATGATATCCATGCATAGGTTGTTTCAACTTTGGAAAAAAGGTCAATGTCTGGTGGACTCATGTCTGGACTGTAGAGAGCATGAGATAACACGAGTGGAGAGCTCCATCTTCCCCATGGCCCAAAAAATTTCAACGAGCTCAATCAAAAGTGAAACAAATGATGATTTTTGCTTATGATCATGAAGGCATCATCATTACAGATAAAGTTCCATATGGAAGAAGTGTCACAGCAGTGTATTATGATTTTTTTTGTATATAATGTGCAAAAAAATGCACAAAACCCGACCCCAGTTGCTCTTGGCTGGGCCACTCATTCTTCACGACAACGCTCACCGCAAATAGGGAATGTCGTCATTGAAAAACTACATAAATATGGCTGGGAGGTGTTACCTCATGCTCCCTACAGTCCAGACATGAGTCCACCAGACTTTGACCTATTTCAAAAATTGAAACAACCTAAGCGTAGACATCATTATACATCTCTGGAAGAGCTTTTTTCTGCCGGTACCCGAGCCATTCGGCAACTGAACAAAAACAGTGTCTTGGATGGAATAATGAAGCTTCCCGGACATTGGGACTCGGTCATTGCAAAGCAGGGAGACTATATTGAAGGACTGTAAAGAAATACTTGGAAAAATAAAAAACATGTAAATTTTTTTAAAAAAGTAGTGTGCATTATTTATGAAATGATCATCATATAAAGAGTTTTACCTCATACAAAATTGTCATTTCTTTAATAAGACATTAACTATTTTTTTTCTGAGGCCCTCCAAGTACCTACAAATCCAAAACGTGGCCCTGCAAAGGGTTTGAGTTTGAGACCACTGCTCTAAGGGTACTCACCTGTTAGTACTCAGAACTACCAGCTCTTCTAAGAACACTGTAACCACCAGTAACAGAGTTTCCCCTCAAAAGGCCCATCTCAGCCTATAGCTTAGCATGAAACATACTGTTCACTCATAGTGAACACAGAATACAGATATAACTAACGTGACCATTTATTTTTTTCATCACAACGGGATATCATAATGGTAACCATAAAATTAAAAAAACCCACAAAGTACACTATATGCAGAGAAAATGTTAATTATCATTTATATTTGCAGGGTTTTCAAATATGTCAAGGCAGATGACTTTAAAATATGCAATGTCACCTCAGTAACTATAGAAAAATAGACAAATATAGTGCAAAATATAGACAGCAGATATAAATTCTCAAAACTGACACATTTTGATCACTAAATTGAAAATAAAATCATTTTTCCTACTTTTGCTATCTGGTGATTTCATGAGTCTCTGGTTGCGTTTCCTTCTGACTGTGCATCCTTTCTTTCATTTCTTTCTGCACTCAGGCCCAACGATTGTTCCTTTCTATTCCCTCCCTCTTTCCTTCCTATGTCCTTAGTGTCCCCAGTGCCTCCTTCCTATGTCCTTAGTGCCCTCAGTGCCTCCTTCCTATGTCCTTAGTGCCCCCAGTGTCTCCTTTCTATGTCCTTAGTGCCCCTTCCCATGTCCTTAGTGCCCCCAGTGCTTCCTTCCTATGTCCTTAGTGCCCCTTCCCATCTCCTTAGTGCCCCTTCCCATGTCCTAAGTGCCCTCAGTGCCTCCTTCCTATGTCCCCCTCACTGCCTTGCAGCCTTTGTCCCACCCCCTCCCCCTAAGCCTCCCGGCCTGTCTGCCTCCCTCTCTCCCTGCTGCGCTAAAGCCTGCCTCCCTCCCCAGCACCGATTCAACCCCCCCTCCCCTAGGTCCGCCGCAGTCGCTGCTTCTTGCCACCCAGAAGCCTTCTTCCTGACGTCAATTCTGATGTCGGAGAGGAAGTTCCGGGCCAGCCCATCCATTTCCCCCTCCCTAAAAACTCATGGGGTGTAGGAATCACTCCCCTTATTGGTATCCAGAAATTTTCATTAAATATGCACACATTATTTGTTCCCAAAAAGCTTTATTCCTTCCATGAATTATTGCCCACAAAATGTGTAAAATTCCTCCCATCTGCCTGTATGTTTGTCTCTGTGAATAATTTGCATAAAGTTGCTGCCTACCTCCTTCTTTGCTTACTCAGTCATGTAACATTTATGGATTTGTTACATTTCTACTTACAAAGCTGCTGTTTAGTTAAATGACAGTCAGAAACCTTT
Organism: Geotrypetes seraphini; assembly: GCF_902459505.1. Classification (NCBI taxonomy): domain Eukaryota; kingdom Metazoa; phylum Chordata; class Amphibia; order Gymnophiona; family Dermophiidae; genus Geotrypetes; species Geotrypetes seraphini. Next base: position 314,423,703 of record NC_047086.1, on the reverse strand, counting down.
CTTGTTTTCTGAATGCAATACAGATAAAATCTGCTTTTAAATCCACTGAAACAAAGATTTCTTCTCTTCCCAATTTCTTGTCAGAAACCCAACCACTGGGTGGGAGGTTTGGGGGAAAGATTCATACAGACCAACAAAATTTTTTCTGCTTTTTTGTTTTAAGAGTTACCTGGAAAAGTCTTTGCTTTTGAAACCACTTCTTCCCTTCCTCCAACAGCTAAATGAGCAGATGAACTCTGCCTGACCAAATGTATCTAGTTAGGAACAGAAAGTGCTTGGGGTGCTCTGGATATGGTTTTAGAAATTATACATCTTACTATAATGCAAAATCAGTGGGAGCCCTGAGCTTGCAGAACCCAATGACCCCACCAACCCATCCCCCTGCGCAACATCTCACTCCCATCCCACACAGCAGAACCCCGCCGACCCTCCCACCGCAAGGCCGACATGCCTCTGTTTGAAATAGCGGCGGCAGCAGCACTGAACAGGCTGCTTTGCTGCCTTCCCCACCGGGGCCTTCCCTCTGCCACCGTGTCACTGATGATGTGGCGGCAGAGGGAAGGCCCCGGCGGGGAAGGCAGCGAAGCAGCCTGTTCAGTGCTGCCGCTGCTGCTGTTTCAAACGGAGGCATGTCGGCCTCGCGGTGGGAGGGTTGGCGGGGTTCTGCTGTGCGGGATGGGAAGGAGGAATGGAAAGATGTTGTGCAAGGGGATCTCTCGTGGCCTGGCTGCAGCCCGCTAGTGGGGTTGGGGACCCCTGCTCTACATTACAACTTAGCGAGTTAACTCTAGGTCTACTCTACAGGTAGCCTAGTTTATTTGGATAAGTTTGCTGAGATGAATGCGTTACAAGTTGTTCAAAATTCCACTATTCAAACTTTGAGATTGATAAGTATGAACATGTTACTTCACATTTCATATCATTGCATTGGCTGGCCTTGAAGTACAGAGTGAAGTTGTTATTGTTGGTTTATCTAAGTGTACATCATTTACCACCAAAATACCTACAGAATTATGTGATGCCCTATGTGCCCTCTCGGCCACTGCATTTTGCTTACATTGTAATTTGGTTATTCCAACTCATAAGAAATTATATTTACAGGCTATGAAATAATAGTACGTTCCGATGTGTGGGACCTGCTGAGTGGAACAGGCTGACAGAATACATCAAGAAACATAAGATCTGTGAAAATTAAAAAAAAAAACTGTTAAATAATCATTCGTTTTGTAATATGAAGTATGATGGTTGATGTCTTTTAAATGAATTGGCAATTTTGATGTTCTTTGACCTGTTTTATTATTGTTTTAATTGTGTATGTTTCGTTGTAATCCACCTTGTTTAAAGGTGGAATATAAATAATAAACTATAAACTATTGCCCAGTTTCTAGATAAGTTTTTCGATGAATAGTTATGGCTGACTGCAGCACTAAATATTGGCCCTGTGTCTATATTGATATCTACTGTAAACTGATTTGTTTTAGCTGAATGAAAAGAAATGGTCCCACCTCCATAAGTTTTATTTAAATGAAGATATTGCAATGAATAAAAGATTAAAATAATACTTCAAACTTGCTCTTTAATTACATGCAATTACTTTTCCACATAGTCGCCACCATTTGCTGCGTGTTTCTGCCAGCGATGGACAAGTTTTTGAAAGCCATCATGAAAGAACTTCACATCATCTTTCTTCAACCAGTTGCTCACAGTTCTTTCTACTTCGTTCAAGTCAAAGAGATGCCCCCAAAAGTACGACTATAATTTTGGAAATAACCTGTATTCAGCAGTGAATTTCAATTGGAGGGACTTCTACCATGGTATTAACACCTTTCACTAGCTCTGAGTGATTATCAATCAGCTTAAACAGTTTGAACTTGTAGCCTAAATATTAACCAGGCTGGACACTGTGATTTCTTAAACAGATTTCTTTAATAAAACAAAGAATTAAAATAAACTTACAGCTAGACGATATCAAGGATTTCTCTCTCACAGAAGCCACAGTCACCAGCTCTTCTGAGATCAGAGCACGCTGGGAATGTATTTTCACAGATCCTTTCTGTGAAGTTGCAATATTGTCTTACAGCTTCTCTCACTGAGGGCTCCTTTTACCAAGGTGCGCTAGCGTTTTTAGCGCGCGCTACCCGAAAAACTACCGCCTGCTTATTGAAGTTACAGGGCGATACTTTTAAAACCAATTGGAGGAAATATTTTTTCACTCAGAGAGTAATTAAGCTCTGGAACGCATTGTCAGAGGATGCAGTAAGAGCAGTTAAAATAGCTGGTTTTAAAAAAGGTATATGCAAGTTCCTATAGAAAAAAGTTCACAGTCTTCTATTGAGACAGACAAGAGGGAAGCCACTGTTTGCCTTGGATTGGTAGCATGGAAAGTTGCTACTATTTGGGGTTTTGCCAGGTACTTGTGACCTGGATTGGCCACTATGAAGACAGGTTAATGGGCTAAATGGACCATTGCTCTGACCCAGTAAGGCTATTCTTGTGTTCTTATGCTAGTCCCAATTCCAAAATGGTGAGAGTGACCTCCCATGGAAAGTCTCTGGGGAGCAGGAGCAACATAGAATGTTCCTGCGCCAAAGAAGCCACTAGACCACAAGGGTTGCTCAAGCATTTTCAATCGAAACTCAAATCTGAACTTCAGGTCCATTTCAGTGCAAAATCCAAAACAGAAATTTGGTTGGCCTCTACAGCCCTGCCGCTAAGAGAGCTAATAGAATGCTAGGTATAATCAAGAAGGGTATTACAACCAGAACAAAAGAAGTTATCCTGCTGTTGTATCGGGCAATGGTGCGTCCGCATCTGGAGTACTGCGTCCAATATTGGTCGCCGTACCTTAAGAAGGATATGGCGATACTCGAGAGGGTTCAGAGGAGAGCAACACGTTTGATAAAAGGTATGGAAAACCTTTCATGCGCTGAGAGATTGGAGAAACTGGGTCTCTTTTCCCTGGAGAAGAGGATACTTAGAGGGGATATGATAGAGACTTACAAGATCATGAAGGGCATAGAGAGAGTAGAGAGGGACAGATTCTTCAAACTTTCGGAAAATAAAAGAACAAGAGGGCATTCAGAAAAGTTGAAAGGGGACAGATTCAAAACGAATGCTAGGAAGTTTTTCTTCACTCAATGTGTGGTGGACATCTGGAATGCGCTTCCAGAGGGCGTAATAGGGCAGAGTACGGTACTGGGGTTCAAGAAAGGATTGGACAATTTCCTGTTGGAAAAGGAGATAGACGGGTATAGATAGAGGATTACTGCACAGGTCCTGAACCTGTTGGGCCGCCGAATGAGCGGACTGCTGGGCACGATGGACCTCAGGTCTGACCCAGCGGAGGCATTGCTTATGTTCTTATGCCATCTGTTGATTTATTACAGAAGTAGAGGCTTTACAAGAGCTGAATCCTGTGAATTACAAGACCAGAGGCAACATAGATTCATTAGAGGTAGGTCTTGTCAGACAAATCTGGGTGACCAAAGAATTGGATAGAGGGAGCGCGCTAGATGTGGTGTATTTAGATTTTAGCAAAGCCTTTGACAGTATTCCGCACAGATGACTAATAAATAAACTGAGTGCCCTTGGGATGGGTCCCAAAATGATGGGCTGGGTCAAGAACTGGTGGTCTAGTGGCTTCTCTGGGGCAGGACAATCCCATGTTACTCTTACCCTCTGGTGACTCCCTGTTCAGAATGACAGCTGTGACTTGCTCCTGCTTATTGAAGTTACAGGGCGATACTTTTAAAACCAATAGGAGGAAATATTTTTTCACTCAGAGAGTAATTAAGCTCTGGAACGCATTGTCAGAGGATGCAGTAAGAGCAGTTAACATAGCTGGTTTTAAAAAAGGTATATGCAAGTTCCTAGAGAAAAAGTTCACAGTCTTCTATTGAGACAGACAAGAGGGAAGCCACTGTTTGCCCTAGATTGGTAGCATGGAAAGTTGCTACTATTTGGGGTTTTGCCAGGTACTTGTGACCTGGATTGGCCACTGTGAAGACAGGTTAATGGGCTAAATGGACCATTGCTCTGACCCAGTAAGGCTATTCTTGTGTTCTTATGCTAGTCCCAATTCCAAAATGGTGAGAGTGACCTCCCATGGCAGTCTCTGGGGAGCAGGAGCAACATAGGATGTTCCTGCGCCAAAGAAGCCACTAGACCACAAGGGTTGCTCAAGCATTTTCAATCGAAACTCAAATCTGAACTTCAGGTCCATTTCAGTGCAAAATCCAAAACAGAAATTTGGTTGGCCTCTACAGCCCTGCCGCTAAGAGAGCTAATAGAATGCTAGGTATAATCAAGAAGGGTATTACAACCAGAACAAAAGAAGTTATCCTGCTGTTGTATCGGGCAATGGTGCGTCCGCATCTGGAGTACTGCGTCCAATATTGGTCGCCGTACCTTAAGAAGGATATGGCGATACTCGAGAGGGTTCAGAGGAGAGCAACACGTTTGATAAAAGGTATGGAAAACCTTTCATGCGCTGAGAGATTGGAGAAACTGGGTCTCTTTTCCCTGGAGAAGAGGAGACTTAGAGGGGATATGATAGAGACTTACAAGATCATGAAGGGCATAGAGAGAGTAGAGAGGGACAGATTCTTCAAACTTTCGGAAAATAAAAGAACAAGAGGGCATTCAGAAAAGTTGAAAGGGGACAGATTCAAAATGAATGCTAGGAAGTTTTTCTTCACTCAATGTGTGGTGGACATCTGGAATGCGCTTCCAGATGGCGTAATAGGGCAGAGTACGGTACTGGGGTTCAAGAAAGGATTGGACAATTTCCTGTTGGAAAAGGAGATAGACGGGTATAGATAGAGGATTACTGCACAGGTCCTGAACCTGTTGGGCCGCCGAATGAGCGGACTGCTGGGCACGATGGACCTCAGGTCTGACCCAGCGGAGGCATTGCTTATGTTCTTATGCCATCTGTTGATTTATTACAGAAGTAGAGACTTTACAAGAGCTGAATCCTGTGAATTACAAGACCAGAGGCAACATAGATTCATTAGAGGTAGGTCTTGTCAGACAAATCTGGGTGACCAAAGAATTGGATAGAGGGAGCGCGCTAGATGTGGTGTATTTAGATTTTAGCAAAGCCTTTGACAGTATTCCACACAGATGACTAATAAATAAACTGAGTGCCCTTGGGATGGGTCCCAAAATGATGGGCTGGGTCAAGAACTGGTTGAGTGGAAGTCGACAGAGGGTAGTGATCAATGGAGATCACTCTGAGGAAAGGGATGTTACCAATGGTGTGTGCCTCAAGGTTCTGTTCTTGGGCATGTTTTTAACATTTTTATAAACAATATTGCTGAAGGACTGTCGGGTAAGATTTGCCTCTTTGCGGATGATACCAAAATCTGCAATAGAGTAGATACCCAGGATGTTGTGAATAACATGAAGAAAGACCTGGCGAAGCATGAAGAATGGTCTGAAATTTGGCAGCTAAAATTTAATGCTAAGAAATATAAGATCATGAATTTGGGCTGCAAAAACCCGAGGGAATGGTACAGTTTAGGGGGTAAATAACTTATGTGCACGACAGAAGAGTGGGACTTGGGTGTGATTATATGTAATGATATTAGGTGGCCAAAGAAGTTGAAATGGTGACAGCGAAAGCTAGAAGGATGCTAGGGTGCATAGAGAGAGGTATGGTCAGTAGGAAAAAGGATGTATTGATGCCCCTGTATAAGACTTTGGTGAGACCTCATTTAGAATATTGTGTACAATTCTGGAGGCCGCACCTTCAAAAAGATGTAAAAAGGATGGAGTCTGTCCAGAGGAAGGCTACTAAAATGGTGCATGGTCTTCATCATATGGGGACAGACTTAAAGATCTCAATCTGTATACTTCGGAGGAAAGGCAGGAGAGGGGAGATATGATAGAGACGTTTAAATACATGATGTAAGTGCGCATGAGTCTCTTTCATTTGAAAGGAAGCTCTGGACTGAGAGGGCATAGGATGAAGTTAAGAGGTGATAGGCTCAGGAGTAATCTAAGGAAATAATTTTTTACAGAAAGGGTGGTAGATGTGTGGAACAGTCTCCTGGAAGAGATGGTGGAGAGTGACAGAGACTGTGTCTGAATTCAAGAAAGCCTGGGATAGGCACGTGTAATCTCTTAGAGAGGAAGAGATAATGGTTACTGTGGTTGTGCAGACTGGATGGGCCATTTGGCCTTTATTTTTTTTTTTAATTTTAATTTAATTCTTATATACCGCTAATAACCGAGAGGTTTCTAAGCGGTTTACAAAAATGAATGCATTAAAAGATACAATAAATAAAAATAAATAAGATAGGTACTTGGAAATTCCCTAACTGTCCCAAAGGCTCACAATCTAACTAAAGTACCTGAAGAGACAATTTATGAAAAATAAAGATAAAATATAAAGACAGAGATAGAGATAGAAATGAATATTCCACCAAGTAATGAATAAATAAATTTAAAGATAGAATTAAAAATAAATAAGTAAAATAAATAAAAAATAGAGATAAAAAATAAGTATCAACAGAAAAATAAAAAAATATATATTTAAAGTGTTCTCTCCTGCTGGATCGGGGGAGGGGTGTAACTGATCAGGTGCCCTGCCATCATGTTTCTATGAATGAAAAATATCCTTTTCTGTGCTTTCCTGATCTCCATCAGCATACCCAGTTGATTCCCTTTGAAAATTAGGTGTACTGACCATGGATAAGAGCAAAGAAATACTTTGCACCAAGGTGATTAATGAAAATTACTTTCATGGATGACAAATCCTCCAATAGCATACCTCATGATAGCAAATATTTATAAGAATTTAATAAAAAGTACAATATCTTTCACAATGTGCAGGGGGAATTAACGTATATGAACTAGTAACACTTACAGGCATGGCCATAAACATGCATTTGCCTAACTATAAAAAACAACAAAAAACATACCTTTTATTTCAGTTCTAGTAGTCAGACACAAATATATTTGACAGGACTAGCTTTGGGCTACTGCGCTGGTGCAGCTATGCAACTCCTATCAATTTCACGGTAGTCAATTTTGACACATACAGCTTTTTCAGCTTGGAGAAAAAGGAAAATAAACAAACTCACTTCTTTTCTTGGAACACCATCAAACATTTTTAAGGAACTATAGAATTCCTGCAAATATTGCTTTTAATAAGTCACTGCAGTTCTTTTAATGATGGAAAGCCTTAGGACATCTATAACATGATAAATATTGTTTTTCAAGTTTCACTGCTACAGGGATCTAAGCTTAGTACGGCCATTTAAGCATTCAAATAAAGCAAACGCAAAGTTTAACAACAAAAATAAAAGGGGTCAAAATTCAATGGAACTTATTCAGGTAGGATCAACATTTATCCACATAAGTCCCAGTGAAAAACTGGGCATATCATATCGGCACTATCTAAGTAGTACCAAGGAAGACCAGGGTGGAGCTAAGGCAGAGCTGGGAGTTACCCAGGGGAAGATTCGCAAATGTTTGTAGTAAAATCAGATGGCCGCTATTTTAACAATTTCAAAAAGGTGAGTAATTCTATAAAAACCACACATGCAATTAAGGTTTGTGGAGTCACTAAATTTACATGTGTCGATCGCTGGTGAGAGTGAGCGGCACATGCATAGAATAACCCACAAACTAAAAAACAAAAAACAAAAATACACCCCAAATCGAAGATCGGCAGGAGGGATGCCCATTCCCTCCTGCCGCTGCTGGCAAGCAGCCTCTTGACACACATGCACCTCCCCCCTCCTCCAGCAGCAGGAGGGATGCCCACTACCTCCCATTGCCGTTGTGCCTCCAATAACTCTCCTGTCTCCCCCTTTAAGAAACCTGGGCCAATCAAAGCCTTAGACCCCCGGCACTTCCTAGAATGCACTAGGGAGGGGAAAGTCCGCCAATTTGAAAAGGCGGGTTTGCTGGCCGGAGGGAGTAGGTATCCCTCCGGCTGGCCTTTGCGAACAAGCTATGGGGCGACAGATTACCGGGTCATAACAGCGGTGGTGGGAGGGAGTAAGCATCTCTCCTATTGCCGGGAGGAGGTATTTGTGTGTTGGGGGGTTGTTTGATGGTGGTGGCAGGAGGGAGTGGGCATTCCTCCCACTGCCGGGGTGGTGTTGGGGAGGGGGTTGGTTAACCGCAGGAGGGAGTGGGCAACCTTCCTGCTGCCAGGAGGGGGGTATCAAGGGGGTTGCTTGGCAGCAGGAGGGAGTGGCGCCCTTTATAGAATCGGGGACAAAATGTCCATCATTATGCAAGAACTTTTAAAAACAAATAGGGAGAAATTTTTTTGCTCAATGAATCAGTATCAATGGGATCAGTAGCACGGAATGTTACTACTATTTGGGTTTCTGCCAGGTACTAGTGACCTTTATTGGTCACTGTTAGAAACAGGATTCTGAGCTAAATGGACCATTGGTCTGACTCAATATGGTTATTCTTATGTTTTTATTAAATAGGATACCCCCCATGCTCCATGCTCAACGAGGATTAGTCTGGGAACTGGATAATCTAGGAGTAGCTGTTATGCTTAACCTCGCTGTGCAGCCTTGGCTAACAGAGCAGGAAGTTAGGTCAGGGACTGGGAGCACCAGCCTGAACAATCTACTATCTGCTAGAGCAGCGGTCTCAAACACGCGGCCCACGGGCCGCATGTGGCTCTCCAAGTTTTTTTTGCGGCCCGCAGTCTGAACTGGATAATTCCTTCCTTTTGGAGCAGCAGCGGGTCTGGCCGGTTCGTTCCGTTCAAAGCCGCGGGTTGGCGGCTCCTTGCGCTATTTGCTTCTGCATCGGAAGCCTCTCTGACATCACAACATCAGAGAGGCTTCAGACGCAGGCGCGGATCTCGCAAGGAGCCGCCACCCGCGGCTTTGAATGGAATGAGCCAGCCAGACACGCTGCTGCTCCAGTGGTGTACCAAGGGGGGGGCGGTCCGCAAAGCTGGTCACCCTCCACTGTTCTTCCTAGTGCGGCTCGCGGCTCGTCTAGAGCAGGGGTGCCCAACTGCTTTCCTTCCCTTCTCACTGCCGGCACCATGCTTTTTAAGCTCCCTGCTTCTCTCGCCGCCCGACCTCAATTCTGACGTCGAGAGGACGTTCTGGCTAGCCAATCGCTGCCTGGCTGCCCAGAACGTCCTTTCCGACGTTAGAATTGACGTCGGGCGGCGAGAGTTGGCCCCGTGGAGATCTTGGCCTGTTCCTGATGGCGGCAGCAGCAGCCTATTCCCCGGCGGCGGTGGCATGGGGGAGGGCAGGAAGGAAGAAAGAAAGAAGGGGGGGCAGGGAGCCAGAAGGAAAAAAGAAAGAAGGGGGGGGACAAGGAGCCAGAAACAAAGCAAAAAATGGGACAAGGAATCAGAAAAAGACAGACATAGAAAAAGAAAGAAAAAGTTGGGGGAGGGAATGAGGTCTGGAGGAGAGGAAGCATACAGGAGGCTGAAAGAAGGGAAGAAATGTTGGATGCACAGTCAGAAGAATAAAGTGCAACCAGAGACTGATAAAATTACCAAATAAAGGTAGGAAAATGATTTTATTTTCAATTTAGTAATAGAAATGTGCCAGTTTTGAGAAAGAAAAGATATTAAACTTTAAATGTGAGTGCTGCAGAAAAAATAGAGTACTTGGAGGGCCGCAGAAAAAATAGTTAATGTCTTATTAAAGAAATGACAATTTTGCATAAGGTAAAACTGTTAAAGGAAAGTTTTATAAACTATAAAGAGTTTAACCTCATGCAAAATTGTCATTTCTTTAATAAGACATTAACTATTTTTTCTGCGGCCCTCCAAGTACCTACAAATCCAAAATGTGGCCCTGCAAAGGGTTTGAGTTTGAGACCACTGTGCTAGAGGTATAGAAAAATACCGCCATTTTCCACTGAGCACCAGCAGGTTATACCAGGGAGTTCACTGGAAAAGATTGATTTTCTTTATCTCCAACTGTTGGTATGAGGGAATAACAGCCACTTGTTCAGAACTGTAAAGTCCAAACTTCTAGAAAATATCAGAATTGGGGCCCTGTTTATTAAGCTCCAGCAAAATTGAATGATTCCATGCCATTTTACCAAGAGAATAATTCTGTAGGACCTACTAAACCAGTGCATCGCAAATTGATTCGTTTGTATTGTATGTGAAGTTGATTTAATTATGTATGTACTAGTTGTAACCCGTTCTATATAAAGTGGGATATAAGCCAATAAACCATAAACTGTTGCCGCGGCAAGATTCTGGGTGTGCCACGAGACGCTGACTGATTGCCTAAAGGATGTGCCTCTCGTGGTAAGAGACATGTCCTGTAGGCAGTCAGCCAGCACTGGCGCCGCTCCTCTTTGCCGGTACCTCTCCTCCTCTCCACACCTCTCATACTTTCCCCCCCCCCCCCACCATGGTGTAGTAATATCAAACTCAGGGCCCCGTTTGGAGGGCCTCCATGCATGCGCATGATGTCATCACGTTGACGTCCACACCCTCCAGACACGGCCCTGAGTTTAGTGTGCCACAGCTTCAAAAAGTTTTTGAGACACTGTACTAAACTATGGTACCTGAGTACAGCAGGTCAGTCAATCCTGTACAATGGGAAGATGCATAGCTATGGCTAGCCAAGAAAACATGTAATCCTGATGCTCTTGAGCCAGCTTCTTAAAGGAATCACAGGGTTTAACCAAAGCAGTCAGCTTTTCAGAATGACTTAGGGATGCTAAACCCATCACGTTACCCCTCCTTGGACAACATGAATGCATTTGCTCAATACTGGAGGTGCTCCAGCCCCCTGCAAAATTGGCATCTATGACTCTGAGTAAACTCTATTCCTCACATTCCTGCCCTACAAAATTGGCATCTATGGCTCTGAGTAAACTCTATTCCTCACATTCCTGCCCTGCAAAATTGGCATCTATGGCTCTGAGTAAACTCTATTCCTAACATTCCTGCCCTGCAAAACTGGCATCTATGGGTCTGAGTAAACTGTATTCCTCACAATCCTGCTCATCTCACAGCATCACGTGAAAGGATTACAATAGATATCCACTTACGAATTCTAGAATTCCTGCACATCCATTATAATAAAACCCTTAGCGCGCATGCGCACTTCAATCTCTGTGCGTCCGTGCTTCGTGATCCGTGTTTCCGTGCCGCGCATGCACAGTGCCTGTCTCAGCTGATTTCCTGCCCCGATCCCTGATGCCGGCTGACTTTCTGCCTTCTGACTACGCTGCCACTGCCGGGACGCCTCTTCTTCTCACCCCCGGGCCAGCAGCAGCCGCAGTTTCATCAAGCGGCCGCAGGGCATTTGCTAGGTCGGCCCACTTTAATAATGTGAGGCGGGCCGGCCTAGCAAAAGCCCCGAGGCTGCCCGGCCTAGCAGATGCTAGACAGGGAGCAGGGAAGGGAGAAGGGGTACTACTGGACAGGGGGGAGGTAAAAGTAAGGGAGAAGGACTACTGCTGGACAGGGGGAGTAGGGAAGGGGTGCTGCTGGACAGGGGGGAGGTAAAAGGAAGGGAGAAAGGCAACTGCTGGACAGGGGGAGCAGGGAAGGGGTGCTGCTGGACAAGGGGGAGGTAAAAGGAAGGGAGAAGGGCTACTGCTGGACATGGGGAGCAGTGAATGGGGTGCTGCTGGACAGGGGGAGGTAAAAGGAAGGGAGAAGGGCTACTGCTGGACAGGGGGAGCAGGGAAGAGGTGCTGCTGGACAGAGGGAGGTAAAAGGAAGGGAGAGGGCTACTGCTGGACACAGGGAGCAGTGAATGGGGTGCTGCTGGATAGGGGGGAGGTAAAAGGAAGGGAGTAGGGCTACTGCTGGAAAGGGGGGAGCAGGGAAGGGGTGCTGCTGGACAGGGGGGAGAGACAGAAAGAAAGAAAAACAGACAGCAAGCAGGGAGAGAGACAGAAAGAAAGAAAGACAGACAGGGGGCCAGGGAGAGAGAAAGAAAGAAAGAAAGGGGGCAGGGAAAGAGAAAGAGAAAGAAATGCCTAAGTCTACACAACTATTATAGCACCCGTTAATATAACGGGCTAAAAAACTAGTCTATAAGTAAGTTCCTCCAGAAACTCCAGCCTGGCCACTGAACTCTGCCACAATTCCCTTCCCATTTTTCTGAAGAACCACCGTAACTGTTGAACCCACCCCCTGCAAATGAAGGGCAGCACCAATTAGACTACGGTTTTTGGTTTTGGTGACGCAGGAGTGATTAGAACTGCTCTTATCCTGGTGGGAGACATACAAGTTAGAACAGAATCAGGAGGTGGTCAGATATCAGTATGGGTAGGCAGTGGGGTTTTCTAAAGGATATCTGTGGATGTTTCTGAAGAATAGGGGGATATGGGAACAGAAAGTCGAGGGGAGGGGGCTACTTAATTCAGATCTTGCACTTCCTTTGAAAATCATGATCTAAGGAGCATTGTCAGGAACCTTATCCTAGCAAGGAAAAAAAATAGCAATACCTTGAACTGGTTTGCATACAAACATGTTATTTACCCCCTCTTTTACGAACACATAGTGCGAGTTTTTGCGCTAGCAGCAGCAGTAACTGCTCTGACGCTCATAGAATTCCTATGCGTTCGTATAAGAGGGGTTAGTTTGCACGTGCAACAATTATTTTTAACCAAGTGCAGAGTTTCCTGATATTTAGAAATAGTGCACATTATTTTGAGGAAAGCATGTGATAATCCATATTTCACAGGTGCTAAACAATCAATTTCAGCATTTAATTGCTGCAGCTTATTAAATAGGAGCCTTACTGGCTTGCATAAGGTGAAAATATTGCTGTGAGAAAACTACGACTGCAAATGATAAGTAGTCAAGATGCACAGAATTATTATAAAAATTCTCTAATTTACAAATAACCTTTCTCTCAGCAACATATTAATAAAAATGGTACCATATCAAGATCATATAAGCAAGCTAAAAATAATAACAAACCTAAGATCAGCTCTGATATTTACCTTCTCTGCAGAAGCAGACAAGAATCCTGTAATAGATATTATTAACATTATTAATGCATTACAAACAGAACAGCACACAGACTCCCACACTTGTCCAGAGTAACAAAATAGACACAAGTAAGTTTTTATTTTTGAATATGTACTGTGAGGTGAGTGGGGTAGGGAAGAGGGCTGGGTGTAGAGCCTGGCAGGGAAGGACTTGAGGGAGGGGACACTGGGTGCAGATCCTGGCAGGGCATGGCACTTGAATATTTAGCCCCCGTCTTATATTTGAGTCAACCATTTTTCCTCCTTTTTGGGGGGGAAAAATGGGGGTCTCGACTTATATTCGTATCGACTTATATACATTGTCATGAATTAGCCATGATTTGGGGCTCCTTTTGCGAAGGTGCGCTAGCGTTTTTAGCGTACGCACAATATTATGCGCGCGCTAGCCGAAAAACTACCACTTGCTTAAAAGGAGGTGGTAGTGGCTAGCGCACGCTAAAACCGCTAGTGCCCTTCGTAAAAGGAGCCCTTTATGATTTAATTTGCTTTTAATGTTTTCTTATATCGTCTGGAATTGCACTCTTAAAAAACAATGGCTTCAAATAAATTACTAGCTCAGCAGTGTTTCTTTACATCTATAGTCGATAAGTATGTCAAGGTGAGATCCTAACTCATTCTTATGCATTGCATAATGGGCTATGAAATTACTTGATGTGTGAAAATATTGTATCACATCTTTCTATAGCATTTTTTAATAAAGAAAGCAATGCAATTGCAGGCTGTAATCTACTGTAGCATTAAAATGGTCTACTGAACTCCACCATTGAAAATAGAAACAAATATATATTATATTGTTTACCTAATGATAGGGTTTTTATAGCTTTTAGTTGCTAAATACACCGAGGTAAATGTTCATGTTTAAAGTGGAATTTAAATGAAATGAAATAAATAAATATTTGGCAATAACGGAAGTGAGGCATGAAGAAAACCAATAACACTTGTTTCTATGTGAAACAAGTAAAATATTAAGTGAAAGAGAGAAAAATGACCACTGCAAATTCTAAAGCTGGAGGAAAACAGGAAACAACAGGTCTTTTTTTTTAAATATCTAATTAACATAAATTGCTTTGTTCTTCCAACATAGTAAAAATGAAATGGAAAAAATAAGTTAGTAGACCTTCCATTTGGTCTGATACTGCAAAAGCCTCATGTTAGAAAGCCAGCAGAGATCGCAAATGACTTAGGACTAGATTCACTAACCTCACGGATCCAATCCGATCCGTTAGTGATCCGATCCGTGAGGTTGCCAGCCGCCCGATTCATGACGCTATCGCATGCAAATGGGGGCGATCGGAACCACGCCCCCAACCAACTGAAAAAATCGCTGAACAGCGATCTCGACGCATGCACAGACCGTCTTCTTTGCCTGTAGATGGTCTGTGCATGCTTACAGAGCTTTTGAATTTTTTTTTTTTTTTTTTACTTTTTAATTTCGCAAGCCCATGGTTTTAACCCGCGGGTTAAAACCTTGGGCTCGCACTGCAGGGAAGGGCAGGAGAGTCGGGGCAGAGAGCAGGGTGGCAAGAGGAGAGTTGGGGCAGAAAGCATGGCAGCAAAAGGAGAGTTGGGGCAGAGAGCAGGGCAGTCAGAAAGGACCTGAGTGACTGATCTTCAGCAGACACTTATTTTTTTGATTGGCCAGCCCAGTCGGTGTCCCTCATTTTTTTAGTGAATCGCTGTCTGCCTATATTTGCATGCCGTTCCCCCTCATTTGCATGCGCAGATCGGATCAGGCACAGATCGGATCAGGAATAAGGTTAGTGAATCGGGTCGAGGGTCGCTAAGTGATCGCACAGTGGTCAGAACACGATAAGTGTCCTTAGTGAATCTAGCCCTTAATTCACTGTTGGACTCAAGCAACTAAGTGTGAAGCAGCAGCTGAAGTCAGTGTGTAGCTGCAGATGAAACAGCACAGTTCCCAATGTGGCAGGGGCTACTGATAACAATGGTTTCACTGGGATGTCTAAACTAAACTAAACCTTAAGTTTATATGTTGGTGGATGCAGGATCTCACTTTTCTCAACATGTGAAGACTAAAAAAACATTTTTTACCAGAGAGTTGTGATGGTCATTAACCTTTTCCTATTGTGCGTCCCGGATGTCGGGACATTCCAAAAATGACTTAGACAGTAGATAAACAGTCTTTATGGACTAATGAAGAGCCAGGAACACAAAATATTTGAATTTACAGACTTATGACTTATTTACATTATGTTTACAATAGCCATAAATGATAACGGTGAATAATACAAAACTTTGCTAAAATAATTACGATTGGAATTTATTACGATAGGAAAAGGTTAAAAGAAAGTGTAGAGTCAATAATGATGCCCAAAACTTTGCTTGAGAATTCAATCTGCAGTGTGGGACCAGAAGGTAGTGAACTGAGTGTGGTAGCTGATCTAATTTTGGGCCAAGCCAAAGTAGTTTTGTTTTGGTCTCATTCAGCTTCATTTGTACAGTGAGGGCCCAGGATTGGAGTTTCATTATGCAAGCTGTTATTTTCTCGGTGAGGTTAATGAAATTCGAATCTATCTCAAGAAGGACAAGGATGTCATCTGCATATGTATATAATGTTTCGAAGGGAGATAGATGGAAGAGTTTCAAAGAAGACATATAGATGTTGAAAAGAATAGGGGACAGAGGTAAACCCTGCGGGACACCACATAACAGCCTCCAAGGAGAAGACATGGTGCCATTCATCTTAACAGTGTAAGAGCGGGATCGTAAAAATTTCGAGAACCAGTCTAAGACTCTGGAATCAATGCCTATCTTAGAAAGTTGGTAAATTAGGATATTGTGGTGGACAACATCAAAGGCCGCAGATAGATCAAATTTTAGTAGGATAGCAAACTTATTACAAGATTGAAGTTGTTGAACCTTTGAGATTAATGAGGCCAATAGGGATTTGGTGCTTTAATTGGGTCTGAAGCCATATTGGCAAGGTAAAAGAATGGAGAATCTCTCTAAGTAAAATGAGAGCTGAGTGGATATAATAGCCTCAAGCATTTTGGTCAGGAGAGGAATATCTGCTATAGGACAATAGCTAGAAGGGGAGGATGGGTCTAGATCAGCTTTTTTCAGTAATGGGGTCAGAGCAATGTGTCCCATTTCTTCGGAAAATAGGCCTGATAGTAAGGCAGAGATGATAAGTCTGGTGAGAGATGAAATAGCCTGTGTGGGAATTTTCTCGTATAGGTAAGAAGGAAACGGGTCCAGGGCACATTTGCAGGATCTTAATTTGGGCTTCGGATACATGCTCAAAGACTGTTCAGGATCTGCCTACTGGGATAGGGTTAGTGTCACTGGGTACCAGAGAATTGTAAGTGACTGCTGATGATTTCACTGTTGTCTTCACTAGCTGTCTCTTCAGCTTCAGGAGCAAATGTGCTGCTGGCAGGGCAGTATTGAGGTTAAGCAGCATTCCGTATACAATTTCAAATGGTAACCTCACCCCCACCTCCTTCCTTCAGCGTTGCTACCTCCGGAACAGCATGCCCTCGTCAAGAAGTGATAATGGCTCTGGCACATCATTCTGCATCTCTCTCCCCTGGCCCAGCATCCTCTTCTTCCTGCCCCACCCTCTGTCCAGCACTATTATTACCTAAACTCCTTTCTATTTGCTCCTATCTATATAAGGGGTAATTCTATAAGAACAGACATGCATAAATGCCAATATTCTGGCTATCCATTATCTCCCTCTTTTACTAATACGTAACATGGGTTTTAGCGCCGGCAGTGGCGGTAACTGCTCCGACGCTCATAGAATTCCTCTGAGCGTCGGAGCAGTTACCGCCGCTGCCGATGCTAAAACCCACGCTAAGTATTAGTAAAAGAGGGGGTATATTATAAAATGTCAACTAAACATGATGCCGCATAGATTGAAGGTGGAAATACACATGGGTGGAGCACACAGTTACATGTATAAATTATAGAATAATTTCTATGCATGTTTCCACAGTTTAGGTATAAACATTTACAGCTGTTCCATCACTTGCACAAGTGCCTTTTTCAGGCAGTTATTCCTTGATACTCTTAAAATTCCATCCTTTTCAGTTACAGCTCCTACTCTCTGAAGTTCTCTTCCTTTTTATCTTCGCATAGAAAGATCATTTTCAACATTTAAATCTCAGTTAAAGGCGTGGAGGGGCAAAATCAAAAAAAGCGTCTAAGTCACCTTTTGGCCTAAGTCCCTAAACGTTCAACCCAGAAGCAGGGAAAGTGTCCATAACCAAAACAAACGTCCATGTTTTGATTATGACCTTCCTCTGCCTAAACGCCCAATCTCCACTACGTCTAAAAGTACCCCCACACCACGTCTACACTTTTTAGCCATAATGAAACAAAAAAACGCCTAAGCCCCAAACGTCCAACAGAAGGGCTTTTAGGCAAAGGAGGAGTCAGTCCTTTGCCTAAAAGCTGGATTCTGTAACCAGTGTCCGTCAAAAACAACACCGGTTACAGAATCACCCCCCCACAACAATCCAGGCAGGAGGGTGCCCAAGCCCTCCTGCCATGTCAAACCACCAACCTCCCCCCCCCCCCCCGATACGATCGGGCCAGAAGGGAGCCCAAGCCCTCCTGGCCCAAGCGACCCCCCTACCCCCCACCCCCCACTACATTATGGGCAGGAGGGATCCCAGGCCCTCCTGCCCTCGACAACCCCCCTCCCCCCAATGTCCGCCCCCCATAACCTCCAATCGCCCCCCCCCCCCCCGCCGACCCGCGACACCCCGGCCGACCCCACCTTGGTTTTATATTAGTGGTATATCAAATAAATTGAACTTGAACCTGCACTTAATTATAGGTGCATATTTGAACAGTTATTTTAGCATTTTTATAGAATAGGTGCCTAAATATAGGCTCACTGTTACAAAATTGCCCTCATAATGTGGAAGAATGTTGGGGACAGGGTGCCAATATGGTGGCATACCCTCAATGAACTGTATTCCATGTGGTCACAGGTCACATCTCACCTGCCTGCTGGTGGTTCCAGTGGGATTTATAAGGTCTTTTATTGAAGTACTTTCATAGCAATCTTTATGAAGAAGCTCTTACTTGACAGAAGATGAGCAGGTAAAAGGGGAATCATTTTCAAACTTCTTTAGGGCATAATGACTTGGCATAATTATGCAGGGACTAGGAAAATGATGAAGTTTACTTATACTCGTACCTGTTGATTTCCTTTCCTTTAGCTGGGCTGTACTATTCTGGACCAAGTGGGTGTTATCCTTTCCTGCCTGCAGATGGAGGTAGAGAAACTTATATTTTCCAGTGACATCACTGAGTTTAAGGGGACTGGTGCTCATTGGAAAACTCCAGTATGGCTCTGCAAAGAAGCAGAAAGACCCCAAAATCAAACCCATGTCCCCTTCAACCACTGCTGATATAAATTGTAATTGGTTATTCTTTTTTCTTTTAAAACAAGGGGGTGGGGAATGGGGGAAGCAGGGCTTCATGGAGGTGAGCTGTAGACCTCACAGTGATTGCTCACAGGCGATGACTTGGGGCAGTGCAGCACTACTCCACGGTCAATCAGGTCTGTTCCATGCATTCAGGAACCTGGGAGCCAGCTGTTTGACTCTACCAACTGTGTAGCATCAGGTACACCAGCCTGAGCACCTACCATCTGCTGGATATAGAAAAACACTGGAGTTCCTTAATGAGCACCAGTCTTCCTATACCTTTATTGTCACTGGAAAAGATCAGTTTCTCTACCTCCTGGCAGGAGGGGATAACATTCACTTGTTCAGGATGGTACAGCCCAGATGCAGAGAAGTAAAATATACAGTCTTGTGGGTAAACTATAGTCTAAATCAGGGGTGTCAAATGTCAGTCCTCAAGGGCCGCAATCCAATCGGGTTTTCAGGATTTCCCCAATGAGTATACATGAGATCTATTTGCATGCACTGCTTTCATTGTATACTAATAGAGCTCATGCATATTCATTGGGGAAATCCTGAAAACCTGACTGGATTGTGGCCTCAAGGACTGACATTTGACACCCCTGGTCTAAATAGAAGACTAGGAAGACCAATTGGAGAATGCTTCTAAAAATGTGCGTGAACCAGGCCAAAAAATTCCCTAAATTCCACATACATTCCTTAGGCCCTCTTTTACTAAGGTGCGCTAACCGATTAGCACGCGCTAAATGCTAATGTTTGCATATTAGTCTATGGACATGTTAGCATTTAGCGCGCGCTAATTTGATTAGCGCACGCTAATCAGTTAGCGCACCTTAGTAAAAGAGGGGGGAATGTGTTAACTCAAGTACTGACAGTCTGTATGTATTAGTGTGCTGTATCACTTCCCTAGCAAATAGAAAATGTAGGAGTTATTTTCTAGCAGACTTCCCCACTAAGATTGGTAAGACAGACAAGAACAGTGCAGGTCAAAATGCAGAAAAGAAGTATATTTATTCTACAAACCACAAATGAAAACCTTAAAATCAAATAAATGCAGCATAGCCATATTTCGCTCAACTATGGGCTGCATCAGAAGTATACAAAAACCACAAACATTTCAGAGCTTAAGAAATGTAGGATTGTAAAGCATGGCATGCCCAAACCTAATGCTGCACCAGAAAGGTGTATCCTGCTATTTTATTTATTGCAGGTCCAGTATTAACTAATCTAATCTAATCCTTAGGTTTGTATACCGCATCATCTCCACAAATTAATGTGTGGTTTCTGCTCCAGGTTAACACAGAAGCGCCTACCACTTATTTAGGAGTAAATTGTCCCAGGTTTACCCTAATTTAGACAGATAAAGGCCAAATGGCCCATCCAGGCTGCACATCCACAACACCCACTATCTCCTACTCGCCGTAAGAAATCCTACATGCCTGACCCAAGCTATTTTAAATTTAGATAGTCTTTGTTTCTACCATCTCTACCGGGAGACTACTCCACACAAATCTAATACCCTTTCTGTAAAACATATTCCCCTAGATTACTCCGGAGCCTATCACTTCTTAACTTCATCCTATGCCTTCTCAATCCAGAGAACATTTTAGTAGCCTTCCTCTGAACCAACTCCATCCTGTTGATATCTTTTTGAAAGTGTGGTCTCAAGAATTGTATACAATATTCTAAATGAGATCTTATTTCCTACTGGCCCTACCTCTCCCTAAGCACCCTAGCATCCTTCTAGCTTTTACTGTCTCTTTTTCAAACTGTTTAGCCACCTTAAGATCATCACGTACTATCAAACCCAAGTTCTGCTCCTCTTTCATGCACAATAGTTTCTTCGCCTACTAAACTGTACCATTTCCTTGGGGTTTTGCAGTCCAAATGCATGACCTTGCAATTCTCAGCATTAAATCTTAGCTGCCAGATTTCAGACCATTCTTCAAGCTTCACTAAGTCCATCCTTGTGTTATTTACACCATAAGGGGTGTCTACTCTTTTGAAGATTTTGGTATCATCCACAAAGAGGTAAATGTTACCCAACAGCCTTTCAGCAATATCACTTACAAAAATGTTAAAAATAACAGGTCCAAGAAACAAACCTTAAGGCACGCCACTAGTAATATCCATTTCCTCAGAGCGATCCACATTGACCACTACCCTCTGTCACCTTTCACACAACCAGTTCCTGACCCAGTCTGTCACTTTGGGGTCCATACCAAGGAAACTTAGTTCATTTATTAGATATCTATGTAGAACAATGTCAAAGGCTTTGTTAAAATCTAAATACACCATATCTAGTGCACTCCCTCTATCCAATTCTCTGGTCACCCAAAGAAATCGATCAGATTTGTCTGACAAGACTTGCCTCTACATTGCATCAGAACCTGTAATCCACTGGATTCCAGAAACAATACTATTCTGTTTCAAAAGTGTCTCCATTAATTTACTTATTTTAGCATAATGGATAGGATTCATGTCTTACTGTTAATGGACTTTTTGTAGTTAGACTTTGTGAAAGAGGGCTCGGGACTGAATGGGAATTTTTGGAAAAAGGACCTAAGGATGCAATGCAGGGGCCCAGGGCACAAATGACACTAGCAAGCAGGATCAACGGAGAACATTGAGAGCCAGAGTGGCAACCAAAAACGGGGAAACAGGCAGAGGACGACACAGACACACCGCAGGAGGAGGATGACCGAGACGAGGCTCGGGGACTGACGACCCATGAGGGGGTCTGCAGGAGTGCCAAATCACGAGGAAAAACAACAGGGAGGGCAAGCAACCATGACTTACATTGCCTATACACTAATGCTAGGAGCCTAAGGGCCAAAATGGGAGAGCTGGAGGTCATAGCCAGTAAGAAGGACCTAGACATAATTGGAATCACAGAAACATGGTGGACTGATGACAATAAATGGGATGTGGCCATACCAGGGTATAAACTATACAGGAGAGACAGGACGCATAAAAAGGGGGGAGGATTAGCGCTATACATAAAAGACTCCATACCCTCAACCAGGATGGAAACAAAAGTAAGGGTGGATGGCTTGGAATCACTATGGGTTAAGCTGCCGGGAGGAACTGGAGCTGACATAAAATTAGGTCTGTACTACCGCCCACCTGGACAACCGGAGGAAATCGACCAGGACCTGGAGGCCGAACTAAGGCAGGTATGCAAAAGCGGAAGTGTGGTGGTGATGGGGGACTTCAACTACCCCGGGATAGACTGGAATATTGGGCACTCAAACTGCACGAGGGAGACCAAATTCCTGGAGGTTACGAGGGACTGTTTCATGGAACAGCTGGTCACGGAGCCAACACGGGGAGATGCCACTCTTGACCTAATCTTCAACGGACTAGGGGGACCCGCAAAGGAGGTGGCGGTATTAGCCCCCCTAGGAAACAGCGATCACAACACGATCCAGTACAGGCTAGAAATTGGATCATCAAAGGTGAAAAGAACTACAACGACGGCACTCAACTTCAAAAAAGGGAATTACGATGCCATGAGGAAAATGGTGGGAAAGAAACTCAACGGCAATGCAAGGAAAATGCAGTCCGTAGAAAAAGCCTGGAACCTACTCAAGGACACTGTGCACGAAGCACAAAACCTGTGCGTCCCCAAGTTCAGGAAAGGGTGCAAAAAAAAATAGAACTAAAAACCCAGTGTGGATAACACATGCAGTGAAGAAGGCGATAAGTGACAAGAAAACATCGTTCAACAAATGGAAAAGAGACCGAACAAAGGAAAACCAAAAGGAGCACAAAGAACACCAAAGAGAGTGTCACCGAGTGGTTAGAAAAGCAAAAAGAGAATACGAAGAGAGACTGGCGAGGGAAGCAAAAAACTTCAAATCATTCTTCAGGTACGTTAAGGGAAAGCAACCGGCAAGGGAGGAAGTGGGACCCTTAGATGATGGAGACAGAAAGGGAGTGGTAAAAGATGAAAAAGAGATAGCGGACAAGTTAAATGAGTTCTTCACGTCAGTCTTCACGAGAGAAGACACAACCAACATTCCAGAACCTGAGGAGATCGCAAATGGAGACCAAGACGTTAAGCTGGTCAAATTAGAGGTAAGCCAAGAGGATGTCCTCAGGCAGATAGACAGGCTAAAGAGTGACAAATCGCCGGGTCCAGACGGCATTCACCCAAGGGTACTCAAGGAACTACGGAACGAATATAGCAGAGCCACTTCGACAAATATGCAACCTATCCTTAAAAACTGGAGAGATCCCGGAGGACTGGAAAATAGCGAATGTCACGTCCATCTTCAAGAAGGGTTCAAGGGGTGACCCAGGAAACTACAGGCCGGTGAGCTTGACCTCGGTCCCGGGAAAGATAATGGAAGCGCTGGTTAAGGACAGCATCTGTGAACACATTAAAAACAATGGGCAGCTAGAGTCGAGTCAGCATGGCTTCTGTAAAGGTAGGTCATGCCTTACAAACTTATTGTACTTCTTTGAGGGGGTACACAGCCAGGTAGATAAAGGGGAATCTATAGACATCATTTACCTAGACTTCCAGAAAGCCTTCGACAAGGTACCACACAAAAGACTGCTTAAGAAGATATGGAATCACAGGGTGCAAGGGGAGGTCCACCGATGGATCAAAAATTGGCTGGCGGACAGGAAGCAGAGGGTTGGAATAAAGGGACATTACTCAGACTGGAAATGGGTCACAAGTGGAGTACCGCAGGGGTCAGTGCTGGGACCGCTCCTGTTCAATATCTACATAAACGACCTAGAGGTGGGAACAAAATGTGAGGTCATTAAATTTGCGGATGACACCAAACTATGCAGCAGGGTTGAAACCATGGAAGACTGCGAAGATCTCCAAAAGGATCTAACGACACTGGAAGAGTGGGCCAAAAAGTGGCAAATGAGCTTCAACATAGGGAAATGCAAGGTCTTGCATGTGGGGAAAAAGAACCCGATGTTCAGCTACAAAATGGGGGGAGCACTACTAGGGGTGAGCAACCTGGAAAGAGACCTGGGAGTGATGGTAGACACAACACTGAAGGCGTCGGCGCAGTGCGCCACAGCCTCAAGGAAAGCAAACAAAATGTTGGGTATCGAAGGAAGTCATCCTGCCACTGTATCGTGCAATGGTGCGACCGCATCTTGAATACTGTGTCCAGTACTGGTCGCCGTACCTCAAGAAGGACATGGCAGTACTTGAGAGAGTCCAGAGAAGAGCAACAAAGCTGATAAAGGGTATTGAAAATCTCTCATATACTGACAGATTGAAACAGTTAGGACTGTTCTCCCTGGAGAAGCGGAGACTTAGGGGAGACATGATAGAAACCTTCAAGATCCTGAAAGGCATAGAGAAAGTAGACAGGGACAGATTTTTCAAACTAAGGGGAACCACAAGTACAAGGGGGCACTCGGAGAAATTGAAAGGGGACATGTTTAGAACAAACGCTAGGAAGTTCTTTTTCACCCAGAGGGTGGTGGATACATGGAATGTGCTTCCAGAGGCCGTGGTAGACAGGAGCACTGTACAGGGTTTCAAAGAAGGTTTGGATAGGTTCCTAGAGGACAAAGGGATTGAGGGGTATAGATAGGTGTAGATATGGGTTGTAGGGATAGGAGTAGAGGTAAGGGTGTAGATAGGTGTAGATATGGGTTGTAGGGATAGGAGTAGAGTTAAGTATAGGAATAGGAGTAGAGATAGGTTATAGAGCTAGTCAGGGACCACTGCTCAGACAGTGGGCCTGATGGGCTACCGCGTGAGCGGACCGCTGGGTGAGATGGACCTCTGGTCTGCCTCAGCGGAGGCAACTTCTTATGTTCTTATGTAGGTGGCATGTGGTTTACTACCTCTATTAAAATATTTAACCAATCCATCAAATGTAAATGTATATTATCAGGGTATTATTATATTAGAAAATAAATGGTATTCTCCTAATGCTATTGAGGTGCTCATAAATAATCGTAAGAAAGATCATCATTAGAAAGAATACCTAATTTGAAATATTCGTAAAATATATGTTAAACCACGATGGGTTCCCAAACAGTTTACTGATCTGTAAAGGTGTTCCTTAAGTTTAAACCTTGAGTTTTAGCTTTAGGAGGTACTTTTTTTTTTTTTTAAATTACCTTGTAAATGCCTGATTACATATGAGAAACATTTATTTTTCTTGACCCTGCTCAAATTGAATCTTTTCTATTATCTAAAACTTCTAAAGCGATTTAACCCCTCTTCTATTAAATTACGCTAGCAGTTTTTAGCGCAGAGAGCCACGCTGAATGGCCCGTGCTGCTCCCGACGCTCATAGGAACTCTATGAGCATCGGGAGCAGCATGGGCCATTCAGCACGGCTCCCCGCACTAGAAACTGCTAGCGTAGTTTAATAGAAGAGGGGTTAGAACATAAGAACATAAGAAGTTGCCACCACTGGGTCAGACCAGAGATCCATCACGCCCAGCGGTCCGCTCCCGCGGTGGCCCATCAGGTCTGTGATCTGTGAAGTGGTTCCTGACCATTTCTGTAAAGCGAGGTTTTATAAGGTTTCAAGTTAATTTGCAGAACTGCTCTTTTTCTTCCTTTGGAATGTATTTTTTAAGTATTTTGTTATGGAAACAAAGATTTAACATCTTCAGGTTGAACAGCGGCTTATAATACATCTTTAACATACATTTTGAATAACTCCATAGGTGAAAGGTAATGTCACAGAAAAATTGAGTAACTTTAATACCCTAAGTATATCATCAAACTGTCCTTGGCTGATGTTGCAGCAACTGCCTGATTCTATTTTAATAACTTTCCTCTCTTCTTCACCTAGTTTTAGAGTCCTTGATGAGGAGTCAAAAGCTATCAATGTTAAGCACCGAGATCCCTGGAAGGAAAATTAGGCTGCTGCAAGTGGAATCCTTACATGTCAGTGAATATATTATACTTTAATTAGAAGCAACTGTGTGGGAACAAGTTCTAAATACTCCTACAGCATCACTGCAAATACACTGAGCATATCAATGAGCTCAATGCAAGTTCTATACTTTTATCTATATTGTACTGTAGGTACTTTTCCTTACAGAATACTAGCATAACTGGGTATTAACATGCCTAACGGTTTGGCAAAAGCACTTATGCCAGCCACAGAAGCACATACTGTACTTAAACAAGAACAAGCATTTTTTCTGTTGCTGGTCGCTGTGCCCATGGAAATTAGATGACAAAGGCATCTTATGTTGAAATTTGTTTTATTAGAATAAGATTACTACTACTATTAATTATTTCTACAGCGCTACCAGATGCACGCAGCGCTGCACAGAGTCACAAAGAATAAGAAAACAGTCCTTGATCGAAAGAGCATAAGAACATAAGAATTGCCACTGCTGGGTCAGACCAGTGGTCCATCGTGACCAGCAGTCCGCTCATGCGGCGGCCCTTTGGTCAAAGACCAGTGCTCTAAATGAGTCCAGCCTCACTTGAACTTGTCCAACTTTGTCTTGAATCCCTGGAGGGTGTTTTCCCCTGTAACATACTCCGGAAGAGCATTCCAGTTTTCTACCACTCTCTGGATGAAGAAGAACTTCCTTACATTTATATGGAATCTATCCCCTTTTAACTTTAGAGAGTGCCCTCTCATTCTCCCTACCTTGGAGACAGTGAACAACCTGTCTTTATCTACTTTATCTATTCCCTTCAGTATTTTGAATGTTTCGTTCATGTCCCCTCTCAGTCTCCTCTTTTCAAGGGAGAAGAGGCCCAGTTTCTCCAATCTCTCACTGTACGCAACTCCTCCAGCCCCTTAACCATTTTAATCGCTCTTCTCTGGACCCTTTCGAGTAATACCATGTCCTTCTTCATGTACGGCGACCAGTGCTAGACACAGTACTCCAGGTGAGGGTGCACCATGGCCCGGTACATCAAAACATCATACATTCAATAAGTGATATATAAAGGAATATTTGAATTTTTTTTTTTGTTCCCATCAGAAAGTGGTTATACTTATAGTAAATATTTAGGTCGAATGCTTTCCTACCAGGCAGCTAAATGGAAACCTAAATTGCATCCTCTGCTAAAAAATTCAACATCTTATATACACTTTAGGCATATGCTAAATACTTTTGTTCTGTGTTCACAGAAGAAAATCCTGGAAAAGGAGCGCAATTGGCTGGCAAAATTTTATGTGAGAATGTGGTGGATACCGTGCCGTTCACGGAAGAAAGTGTTTATGACCAACTTGAAAAATTGAAGGTGGACCAGGCATCCATCCAAGGATATTGAAGATTTGATCAATAAATCCCTGGAGGTGGGAGTGGTTCCATGGGATTGGAGAAGAGTGGATGTGGTTCCTCTTTACAAAAGAGGTTTCAGAGATGAAGTAGGAAACTACAGACCTGTAAGCCTTACTTCGGTTATTGGAAAAATGGAAGTGTTGCAGGAGGAGAAGATAGTGGGGAATGGGTGGAACAGTGGCCAGAGCCTCAGCACCCTGAGGTTATGAGTTCAACTCCCATGCTGCTGCTTGTGACCCTGGGCAAATCACTTAATCCTCCATTGCCCCAGGTACATTAGATAGAGTGTGAGCCCACCATGACAGATAGGGAAAAATGTAAACCATTTAAGGCTATAAGTGATATATAAATAAGACATGTGTCTGAGTGTGTGTCTGTGTGTCACCAAGCAACAAGGCTTTACTAAAGGAAAATTGTGACAAACAAAAATGACTGAATTATTTGACTGAGTAACCAGAGAATTAGATCAAAGAAGGGCGCTAGATATAATTTACTTAGATTTCAGCAAAATCTTTAACACAGTTCCTCATAGGAGGATCTTGAACAAACTTGAAATGGTGAACTGGATTAGAAACTAGTTAATGAACAGATGCCAGAGGGTGGTAGTTAATGGAATTCGCTCGGAGGAAGGAAAGGTGAGTAGTGGAGTGCCACAAGGATCAGTATTGAGGCAGATTCTGTTCAATACATTTGTGAGTGACATTGCTGAAGGGTTAGAAGGTAAAGTTTGCTTTTTTGCATATGATACCAAGATTGGTAACAGAGTGGACACCCTGGAAGGAGTGGAAAGCACAAAAAAGGATCTGCAAAAGTTAGAAGAATGGTCTAATGTTTGGTAATTAAAATTCAATGCGAAGAAGTGTAGAGTAATGCATTGGAGGGTTTCTCTTGTTGCTTCATTAATAAAAATGATTGACAAAAAAAAAAAAAAAAAGGAGGGTAGAAATCCGAGGGAACTGTATGTGCTGAGAAGTGAGAGGCAGATATGCATGGATGGGGAGAGGGATGTTGGGGTGATAGTATCTGAGGATCTGAAGGCAATAAAATAGTGTGACAAGGGAGTAGCTGTAGCCAGAAGGATGCTGGGCTGTATAGAAAGAGGCAGAACACGCATAAGAGACATGGTGCAGTGATTCCCATGGATGGAACATAAACATACCAGGCTATATTTAGGAAGGACAGAGATAGTTGAAAAGGTGCAGTAGCTCTGTATGTGAAGACTGATATCCAAGTGACTGAAATGCAGGGGCCTGGGAAAAGAAAAAACAATATGGATAGCTTTGAAAAGAGAAGATGAAACTTCTATCTATGTGGGTGTTGTCTACAGACCTCTGACTCAAGTGCAGCAAACTGATGAAAATCTTGTTGAAGATATCCATGGGGAGTACCTGAAGAAAGCTGATTGGATGGGAAAACATTAGGGAAGTGGAAAACCAGTGGTTCAAGTTGAAAGGTGCAATAAAAGAGCTACTGATCTTTATGTGAAGAAAATAAATAAAAATAAGAGAAAAAGGAAACCGACATGGTTCTCCAAACTAGTGGCGGAAAAAATAATGGTATAAGAGTTGACATTCGTGAAATATTAAAAAAACCTCAAGAAGAGGAGTACAGAAAGGAATATCGGAAGAAACTGAAAGAAGCCAAGAGAGATATGTCTGGTGAAAGCACAAGCAGAAAAGTAAATGGCTAGAAATATAAAAAAGGGAGATAAAATTTTTTTCAGGTATATTAGTGAAAGGAGGAATGGAATTATGAGACTGAAAGAAGAGATGAACCACTACGTGAAAAGTGATGAGGAAAAAGCAAATGTGCTAAACAAATACTTCTGTTCAGTGTTCACGGAAGAAAAACCTGGAGAAGGACTCTGATTGGTTAGCAAAGCCACACCTGAGAATGGAGTGAATACCGCACTCAAGTGTTTATGAACACCTCGAAAAATTGAAGGTGGACAAAGCAATGGGACTGGACGGGATCCATCCCAGGATATTGAGGGAGCTCCAAGAGGTTCTGGCGGGTCCTCTTAAAGATTTGTTCAATAAAGTGGTCGCAGAGATGAAACGGGAAACTACAGGCTGGTAAATCTCACTTTGGTTATTGGAAAAATAATGGAAAAGTTGCTGAAGGAAAAGATAGAGAAATTCTTAGAAACTAATGTATTAAAAGATCTGAGGCAACTAAAAGAAAATAGTGCTAAACAAATCTGATTGAATTCTTTGACTGGGTGACCAGAGAAATGGATCAAGGATATGCGCTAGATGTAATTAACTTAGATTTCAGCAAAGCCTTTGACACTGTTCCTCATAGGAGACTCTTGAATAAACTCCATGGGCTGAAGTTAGGGCCCAAAGTGGTGAACTGGATCAGAAACTGGTTGATGGACAGAAGCCAGAAGGTGATGGTTAATGGAATTCCCTCTGAAGAGAGAAAGGTGAGTAGTGGATTTCTTCAGGGATAGGTACTGGGACCAATTCTGTTCAATATGTTTGTGAGCAGCATTGCTGAAGGGTCAGAAGGTAAGGTTAGCCTATTTGTGGATGATACCAGAGAGAGTGGAAAACATGAAAAAGGATCTGCAAAAGTTAGAAGAATGGTCTAATGTCTGGCAACTAAAATTCAATGCGAAGAAGTGCAGAGTGATGCATTTGGGGGGTAGAAATCCAAGGGAACCATATGTGCCGGGAGGTGAGAGGCTGATAAGCACAGACAAAGAGAGGGACCTTGGGGTGATTGTGTCTGAGGGTCTAAAGGCATCTAAACCAGTGGTTCCCAACCCTGTCCTGGAGGACCACCAGGCCAATCAGGTTTTCAGGCTAACCCTAATGAATATGCATGAGATAGATTTGCATATAATGGAAGTGACGGGCATAAAATCTGCGAGCCTGAAAACCAGACTGGCCTGGTGGTCCTCCAGGACAGGGTTGGGAACCACTGATCTAAACAGGATGATGAGAAGGTGGCTATAGCCAGAAGGATGCTAGACTGTATAGAAAGAGGAATAACCAGAAGAAGAGGAGTGTTGATGCCCCCTGAATAGGTCATTGGTGAGGCCACAGTTGGAGTATTGTGTTCAGTTGTGGAGGCTGTATCTGGCGAAGGATATAAAAAGACTTGAAGCAGTCCAGAGGAAGGTGACGAAAATGGTAAGGGGTTTGAACCCCAAAAAGTATGAGAAACGTCGGAAAGACCTAAACATGTATACTCTAGAGCAGGGGTGTCCAATGTCGGTCCTTGAGGGCCGCAATCCAGTCGGGTTTTCAGGATTTCCCCAATGAATATGCATGAGATCTATTTGCATGCACTGCTTTCAATGCATATTCATTGGGGAAATCCTGAGAACCCGACTGGATTGCGGCCCTCGAGGACCGACATTGGACACCCCTGCTCTAGAGGAAATGAGGGGCAGGTAAGATATGATACAGATGTTTAAATACTTGAAAGGTATTAATATAGAACCAAATCTTTTCCAGAGAAGAGAAAATGTTAAAACTAGAGGGCAAAACTTAAGTTTGCAGGAAGGAAGACTTAGGAGTAATGTTAGGAAATTCTTTTTCACAGCGAGGATGGTTGGAATGCCCCCCCCCCCCCCCGGTGGTGGAGAGGGAAATGGTGATGGAATTAAAAAAAGCGTGGGATAAACACAAAGGATCTCTAATTAGAAAACAAACATATGATACAAATTAAAGAACTAAGGCCAGTATTGGACAAACTTGTACGGTTTGTGTCCTGTATGTGGTGATTCGGGTAGGATGGACTGGGGAGGGCATCAATGGAAGCTCTACTAACTTGGAACATGAGGAAGTTACTGGCCAGACTTTACGGTAGATATCCTGCAAACAATTGGATGGTTGGATGGGCTGGAGTGAGCTTGGACGGCAACTTCAGCAGTTGGAACCTAGGACATGATTAGGTGGACTTTAGTCTATGACCCAGAAATATCAAAGAAGAGACAAGTTAACTTAATCATGTATTTCTAATGAGAATAACTAATGAGAAAACTGGATAGAGTGTTCAGTTCTTTATCTGCCGTCATTTACTATGTTACTATATGAAAGGAGGTGTTGATACCTCTGTACAGCCACTGGTGAGACCCCCACCTGGAATTTTATGTTCAGTTTTGGTCGCCTTACCTGGTTAATGATGTAAAGACTTGAAGCAGTCCATAGAAAAGCAATAAAAATGGTATGGGGCTTATGCTAAAAGATGTACAAGAAGAGATTGGAAGATCTGAATATGTATACTCTAGAGGAGAGAAGGGACAGGGGAGATATGGTACAGACGTTTAAATATTTGAAAGGTATTAATAAAGAAACAAATCTTTTCCAGAGAAGGGAAAATGATGGTAAAACTAGAGGGCATGAATTGAGGTTGCGGGGTGTCAGACTTAGGAGTAATGTTAAGAAATTATTTTTAACAGAGAGGGTGGTATATATCTGGAATGCCCTCCCGAGGGAGGTGGTGGAGATGAAAACAGTGATGGAATTAAAAAAAAAAAAAAGAAGTGTGGGATGAACACACAGGATCTCTAATTAGAAAATGAATGGCAGGGGTTTTGGAGTTTCCCAGATCCTTGACCAGTGTTTCCAAGTATTCCCCAAAACGAAGACACCACCTAAAGGGAAGCTTAATCAAGCACAGCTCAGATGCAAGATCAGCAGCTCAGTGGTGCAACCACAAAATATATGCTAGATGTAATTTACTTAGATTTCAGTAAAGCCTTTGACATGGTTCCTCATAGAAGGCTCGAACAAATTTGACAGGTTGAAGTTAGGACCCAAAGTGGTGAACTACATTAGAAACTGGTTGACGGGTAGACGCCAGAGGTGGTTAATGGAATTTGCTTGGAGGAGGGAAAGGTGGTAGTGGAGTCCTTCAGGGATCAGTGCTGTAGCCGATCCTGTTCAATATGTTTGTAAGCGACATTGCCGAAGGGTTAGAAGGAA
Source organism: Geotrypetes seraphini (assembly GCF_902459505.1). NCBI lineage: Eukaryota > Metazoa > Chordata > Amphibia > Gymnophiona > Dermophiidae > Geotrypetes > Geotrypetes seraphini. The sequence goes on along the minus strand of NC_047086.1, from coordinate 314,392,124 downwards.
AAGTTTGCCTTTTTGCAGACAATACCAAGATTTGTAACAGAGTGGACACCAAGGAGGGAGTGGAAAACATGAAAAAGGATCTGCAAAAGTTAGAGGAATGATCTAATATCTGGCAACTAAAATTCAATGCAAAAAAGTGCAGAGTAATGCATTTGGGGATTAGAAATCGGAAGGAGGTGTATGTGCTCGGAGTTGGGAGGCTAATATGCACGAATGGGGAGAGGGACCTTGGGGTGATAGTGTCTGAAGATCTAAAGGCAAAGAAACAGTGTGACAAGGCAGTGGCTGTTGCATGAAGGATGCTAGGCTGTATATAGAGAGGTATAACCAGTAAAAGAAAGAAGGTGTTGATGCACCTGTACAAGTCAATGGTGAGGCCCCACTTGGAGTATTGTGTTCAATTTTGGAGACTGGATCTGGCAAAGGACATAAGAAGACTTGAAGCAGTCCAGAGGAAAGTGACGAAAACGGTAGGAGATTTGCACCAGAAGACATATGAGGAAAGACTGGAAGCCCTGAATATGTATACCCTAGAGAAGAAAGGAGGGACAGGGGAGATATGATTCAGATGTTCAAATACTTGAAAGGTATTAATGTAGAACAAAATATTTTCCAGAGAAAGGAAAATAGTAAAACCAGAGGGCATAATTTGAGGTTGAGGGGTGGTGGACTCAAGAGTAACGTTAGGAAATAATTATTTACGGAAAGGGCGGTTGATGCATGGAATGCGCTCCAGAGGGAGGTGGTGGAGAGGAAAACAGTGACAAACAAGCGTGGGATGAACATAGAGGATCTCTAATAAAAAAAATAATGGTATTGAATATTGAAGGAACTAAGGCTAGTACTGGGCAGACTTGCACAGTCTGTGTCCCGTATATGGATATTCAGTTGAGAACGGGCTGGAGAGGGCTTCAATGGCTGGGATGGTTAAGATGGGCTGAAGTGAGCTTTGACGGAGACTCCAGTAGATAGAACCTAAGCACACTACCAGGCAGGGCTCTGGGGTTATGGTCTAGAAATATCTAAGAAAAAGGACCATTTAAATGAAATGATTAATTTATGGAGCAAGTATGGTTGGGCAGACTGGATGGATCATTCGGGACTTTATCTGCCATTATTTACTATGTTACTAGGCTAAACCCATCTCTATAGAAGGGAGATCCTGAAGATTGGAAGCCTCTGATTCCTTCCCAGAATCCGCCAACTGTTGAACCCAGGATAGACAAGTAAGAGCTGTTTAGGAGCTGTAAATCACTGCCTGGAGGAGCAGTGCTGCCACCTCGAATAAAAGCTTAAGAAAGGACTTCAGACTATGATGCTAAGCATCCTTCAGGGCTACCCCTCTTTCTACAGGAATCATAGTCTTCTTAGTCACTACTGCAATAACAGCATCCACCTTGGGTCACTTGAGCTTGTCCAGCTCCTCCTGCGGTAGTGGATATACTCAAGTGACCCAAAATCTCACATCTGGAGGTGTCTACTGCGCAGAGGTCAACTTTTGTATAGCCTCATAGATGGGGAAAGACCTAGGGGACCGATGCATACTGGCCATTTTCGGGTTCAAAAAGGCAAAATATTAAGTGTCCTACGAATGCTAATGTGAAAGACCCGTATTGCTGATGGGTTGTCTAACCCTTCAGAAGGGAGTTTTTCATCATTCAGGAGATCCAGCCATGCAGCTGCATCCAAGATAACCAACTGTACGACCGACCCTTGCGTACTCTGAACTAAAGGAGAGAGGGAGTCTTGTTGACAGGCAGAGTCCCTCTCCAATTTGCACCTCTTAGATCAGGGATCTCAAAGTCCCTCCTTAAGGACCGCAATCTAGTCAGGTTTTCAGGATTTCCCCAATGAATATGCATTGAAAGCAGTGCATGCACAAAGCGCTCATGCATATTCATTGGGGAAATCCTGAAAACCTGACTGGATTGCGGCCCTCAAGGAGGGACTTTGAGACCCCTGTCTTAGATGCTGCGTCTCTTGGGGCTGATTGCAGTGGGAACAGAGGGAGAGGATTAGACTGCTTAAGCAAGAAACCTAGATGTAGTAAAAGCATAAATTTTGGGGAAAAAATGTTGAGAAACCACCTGAGGTGCAAAACTGGGGACTGCAGGAGCCCTGTGCTACCAGTCCCTTGGCCTGCAGTAACAGAAAGGGCTATGCCATGTTGACCCATATCTGAAGACCTGGGTGAGAGAGGAGGCCTCGTGGATCCCTCCCTCACCAGGGAAGTCAACAACACATCCCCCACCAGTCGAAGCACCTTCAGACCTGAATCGGGATGATGTATAGTTCCCCGATGCTGAAGAGCACAGACCCAACGCTGCTCTTTGCTTCCCACAGTGGGAGTAGCATTCAACAATTTCTGCTGCCATGACCAGGCAGTTCCCACCAAGGAAAAAGGCAGCCTGTTTGCTTGTTTGCGCCTCTTATTTTTTCAAGACAGGGCTGTAAAATGTTTAATCGTGGTGGTAATCCTCCTGCGGGGAACTGCAGCAGAGGCCTGAAATTGGCAGCCGCAAGGAAGCAGGAAGCTGCGTGCTGAGACAAAGTAGGCAGGCAGGAGGCCAAAACAGCAGCCAAAAGTGCAGAGTCAAATGCGGGATAGGCAGCTAGAAGACAAGCAAGGAGCAGCAAGACTGAGGTAGTTACCCCACCGGCTGTTTCTCCCAGAGTGTAGCCCAGACTGACAACTGAAGCAAAACTACAAGCTGAGGCAAGTGCTGGCTCCCTAGAGGTTCTGCTACAATATGATCTTCTAGTCAGCCTTAGTTACAGCCTAAAGGAGGGAACTGAATCTCTCCCGATTTTTTTTTTTTTTACTGAGGAAGGAGAAACAGAATCAGCTACTGTACTCTGAAGAGTCCCAGAGGAAGGGGTAGGAATTGACCTTGTATCACCTAGTGTACCTCAACACCAGGGACTCCACAACCTGGATCCCCAGCTCACCAAGTTATTAATCTAAAACAGGAGCAAGGCCACCACCAGAACAAAGCCAGGAAGTTGGGAGAAAAACATCCACCTGCCTGCTGGAGATAGAGAATACTGGACAGCCAGACAGCGCACCATCCTATATCACAGAAGACAGTTGGTGGATGGACACAACCCATTCATCTGGATTCATCTGTTAGTGATGACATGGAAGTATCCTCTTTTTCACCAGATGCCCAACAAAATCTGCATCTCTCCAGTCAATAGACATATTTTTATGCTATAACTTCTGCCTCTAGAATAATCCATAATCCATTCAACATTCATTCCTTTAGTTTAACAGTCTATTAACGAACTGATCACCATCCAGTTTCAAGCACTCATCATGCCTGGACAGAACTCTCTCAGCAATCTGATTTATTTATCTGCAATAAACAGTTAACAAAAGTGAATCTTCCTTTGAACGTTGGGCTGCTTTAGCTAGCTGTTTAATAATGTATGGATACATATTGTGAGAGCAGCACACATACTTATGAATGAATAATAGCATTTTGTATTACTTCTGTGTCAGTACATTAGTACAGCAAAATCATAAGTAACAAAACTGTGCTGTAGAATTATTTCAGATAGAAGAAAGCTCCCCAAAAACCACAATACTAGTGAACTTTGAAGTAATTAGTATGGGTGTACCACTAATGAATTACAAGTAGAAATACTATACTAAGTTGAATTTCAAAGAAATTTTAAGGGTTCAATTAAAAGAGATTGACTTGAGACACTGGATTCCCAGGAGGTTCATAATATCAAAGTGTGAAATAGGAGAACAGAAAGCACAGTTACTTACTATAACAGTTGTTATTCAGGGATAGCAGGCAGATGTTCTCAACATGTGAGTGACATCATCCATGGAGCCCCGTAGTGGACAGCTTCGCAAGCAGACTTGCTTGATGAACTTTCAAAGAGTTTGCGAGTGCTGCACCATGCATGTGTGAGTGCCTTCCTGCCAAACGCAGGTCATGCGTCTCCTGTGAGGTACCTCAGTTCAGATAGCTAACTAAGAAGCCAACCAGGGAAGGTGGGTGGGTTGTGAGAATATCTGCCTGCTGTCCCTGGATAACAACTGTTACGGTAAGTAACTGTGTTTTATCCCAGGACAAGCAGGCAGCATATTCTCAACATATGGGTGACCTCCAAGCTGGTGGGAGTGTTGGCAAATTAGGAAAATAAATGTTGTAGAACTGCATGGCTAAAACGGCCATCCTGTCTGGAGAAAATATCCAGACAATAAAGAGAGGTGAATGTATGAACCGAGGACCAAGTGGATGTGGATTTGAGGCCAGATTGAAATAAGTGCAGCAGATATTCCAAAACGAAAGGAAAGGGGATAGATTGTGGCTCCTTGTGATGAATAGTACACCAAGCAGAGAATCTAATCCATTTCTTGGTGTAACACTGCCTAGTGAATGGCTTCCTGGAAGCCTCTAGAATGTCCTGTACAGATTAAGAGAACTGTATAGTGGCAGTTAAGTTGAGAGGTACCAAGTTGTTAGGTGTAAAGACTGCAGGTTGGGATGAAGCAGAGACCCTTGACTCTGTGTAAGCAGAGAGGGAAATACTGGTAGAAGTAGAGGCTCCCTGGTACTGAGTTGAAGTAGAAGGGAGTACCATGGTTGTCTGGGCCACCGAGGAGCTATCAGAATGATGGCGGCATGCTCCTTCTTGAGTTTGACAAGAGAATCAGAGGGAATGGAGGGAACACATAGAGAAACTGATTCGCCCATTCCAGAAGAAAAGCATCTGCCTCGAGGCGGTGAGGACAGTATATCCTGGAGCAGAACCAAGGCAGTTTGTTGTTGTGGAGAGATACAAAGAGGTCTATCTGAGGAGTTCCCCATTGAGCAAAAATGTGATGTAGAGGCGAGGAATTGAGTGTCCATTCGTGAGGTTGTAGAAGACGACTCAATTTGTCTGCCAGACAGTTTTGTTGCCCTTGGATGTAGACAGCTCTGAGGAAGGTGTTGTGAAGGACTGCCCAATTCCAAAGCTTTAGAGCTTCTTGACAAAGAGGGAGAGATACTGTTCCTCCCTACTTGTTCACATAATACATAGCGACCTGATTGTCCGTTCGAATGAGGACTACCGTGTTGTGGAGAAGATGCTGAAAAGCTTTGAGAGCATAGAAGATTGCTCTGAGTTCCAACAGATTTATATGACATCAACGATCTACGCTGGACCAGTGACCTTGAGTACGGAGACCATCTAGGTGTGCCCCCCCCCCCCAAGCGTATGTTGAGGAATCTGTCGTGAGAATCTTCAGATGAGGGGGGGTGTGAAATAGCAAACCTCTGGAAAGATTGGAAGAGAGCATCCACCAGTGGAGAGACTATCTCAATGAAGGAGTCACTGTAATGTGTTGAGAGAGTGGGTCGCAAGCTTGCTGCCACTGAGATGCTAGGGTCCACTGAGGAATTTGGAGGTGAAGTCTGGCAAAAGGAGTCACGTTAACTGTAGAGGCCATGTGACCGAGAAGAACCATCATGTGTCTTGCCGAGATTGACGTGAGGGAAGACACTCGTTGACAAAGGTGAATGAGAGCATTTTGACATGGTTGAAGCAGGAATGCTCTGAGTTGAGCAGTGTCCAGGATGGCTCCAATAAACTGTAGAGTTTGGAAGGGACGTAACTGGGACTTTGGAAAATTGATTTTGAACCCAAGACTTTGGAGAAGTGCTATAAGCCATTGGGTCGCTACAATAACCTCCTGTTGCGACGAGGCTTTGATGAGCCAGTCGTCCAGATATGGAAAGACTTGAAGACCCTGCATCCGCAGGGCTGCAGCCGCCACCACCAGGCATTTTGTGAAGACTCTGGGAGATGATGCGAGTCTGAAAGGGAGAACTCGGTACTGAAAATGAAGATTCCCCACCCAAAATCTTAGGAATCTGCGAGAGGCTGGATGAATTGGAATATGAGTGTAAGCCTCTTTGAGATCTAGGGAGCATAACCAATCTCCTTGATCCATCAGGGGATACAGGATTGGAAGAGAGAGCATCCAAAACTTCTTTTTAACAAGAAATTTGTTGAGAGCTCTGAGGTCAAGGATAGGTAGCAAATCCCCCATCTTCTTTGGGACCAGAAAATAACTGGATTAAAACCCCATATCCCGTTGGGTCAAGGGAACCACCTCGACGGCATGGAGGCAAAGAACAGCCTGAGCCTCCTGAAGAAGGGGAAGTTGTGACATGTTGGAAGGAAACTCTTTTGGTGGGAGATCTGGTGGAATTTGAAGAAATTGGAGCGAGTAACCTTCTCCGATGATGGTGAGAAGAACCCAGAGGTCTGATGTAATCTGCTCCCACTGTTGGTAAAAGTGATGGAGGTGACCTCCTATGGGGAGGACAGAAGACTGATGGATGAAGATGGACATTATGCTCAGATTTAGATTGTCAAAAAGACTGTGCAGGCTTAGCTACAGCAAGAGTCTGGGGATTTTGCTGACGCTGTTGCTGTGGTTGTTTCCTAGGTGGAGGCCTGGAGAAAGCCAGGGTAGATTTCTGTGGATAACGACGTGGAGGTGGCCTATAAGGCTTAGAAGCTGGAGGTTTAGCTTTAGGTCGAATCAAAGAGGCAAAGGACCGCTCATGCTCTAACAGATGCTTGGTGGCAGCCTTAATGGAGTCATCAAACAGTTCATTACCTTGGCATGATATATTGGCTAGACGATCTTGCAAGTTAGGATCCATGTCCACAATGCATAGCCAAGCCAAACGTCACATTTCCATAAGAAAAAGCAGTGACTTGAGATGACATTTCAAATGTATCATAAGTCACTTGAAGCATGAAGAGACATATTTGTGATAGACTATGGTGGAGTTGTTGAAACTCAGGCAACTGGTGCTCAGGTAAATCAGAGAAGAAGTAGGGCATGGTCTTTATGCAATACTTGAGATAAGATGCGAACATGAAGCTGTAAATCAAAATCCTGTTTGCCATCATGGAATTTTGATACAGACGGCGTCCAAATTTATCCATCATCCGTCCTCTGCCTGGAGGGACTGCAGCATAAACCTTGGTGGGATTAGATTTTTTGAGAGATGATTCTACCACCAAGGATTGGTGAGACAATTGCGGCTTCTCAAATCCTTTACAAGGAACTGTACGGTAACGAGATTCCATTTTTGAGGGAATAGCCGGAATTGAATAAGGAATCTAGAGATTCCTCAGAAAAATTTACTTCAAAACAGGATTCATGGGAAGTCTCATGGTGTCCTTTGGCGGATGTGGCAATTCCATCTCAGCCAAATATTCAGGAGTATAAGACTCAGATTGAAGATCAACTTGAAGAGCCTTACTCATGTCAAAGATGAATCTTGAAAAAGATGTGGATTTCGAAGATGAAGAGCCCTCAGGAGGAGAAGTGGAGCGAGACTGAGGCGTTGCTGAATAAGAAGGAGAAGCCTTCCTGGAGTATTGGGAAGGGACATCTGTATCCAACGTAAGAGTCACAGAAGAAGCTCCACTGTGTGATATAGGCGGAGTCAGAGAGTGCTTACATTTGAGATGCCTCTATGGCAGGGATCTCAAAGTCCCTCCTTGAGGGCCGCAATCCAGTCGGGTTTTCAGGATTTCCCCAATGAATATGCATTGAAAGCAGTGCATGCACATAGATCTCATGCATATTCATTACGGAAATCCTGAAAACCCGACTGGATTGCGGCCCTCAAGGAGGGACTTTGAGACCCCTGCTCTATGGAGAGGTCCCAGGAGTATGAGGAACTGAATGTCTTGACTCGTGCCTCATAGAAACAGGGGAACGAGGATCCCTCGTAGCATGCCTCGACAGAGGAGTCTGGGACCTGGATGAGTCTCGAGATGGAGAAGCATAAGGCATTGCAAGATTCGGAGTTCGAGACTTATGCCTGGTTTTTGAAGGGGTCTTGATGGGCCTCGAAGAACAAGGTAAAGAAGACTCCTTATCCTTCCTTGAAGATAGGTGGCTTGATGATGAGGAATGCTTCGAATGAGACCTTGATCGAGGCTTCTCCACCACCTCTCAAGCAGGTTGAGTAGCTGGAGACCTCGGACCTGGAAGGACGAGGTGAGGAGTCACTGGAGGACAAAGGCCGAGACTTAAGAGGTTTTTCTCATTGTACCTCGACAGAATGCTCAGACTGGCTAGCAGAAAGCAGGGTCAAGGTCGGGGCAAGCTTGGCAAAGACTGAGGTGAGCTGCCTGGTCAATATTGCTTGAAGCAGGTCTAGAAGATCTAGAAGGTACAGCAGAGCGCTCTACAGAGGGTGACCTCAAAGATGATTATTCCCTGTTTTTGGAGGCACGCTTCGGAGGGGGTCTCGTAGAGGCTGGCATGACTGCACTCGTTGCCTGGACTGCCTGAGACTCAGCTGGAGGCTTCTTAGCTAGCGTACCTGTGGAGGGAAGAGCAGACTTGCCTGAGGACAAGACCTTAGGAGGCACAGCAGATGAGGTCTTCACAGATGAGGGCGACTTGCTCGAGGTCGAGGACTTGTTTGCCGAGGCCTTTTCTGCAGACAGCTTCATGAAACCAAAGAGCTGCTGGATCTGGACACGACGTCTCCGGAGAGCTCTTTTTTGAAGGGTAGCACAGCGCGGGCAGGACTCAGGACAATGTTCGGGTCCCAAGCACTTAATACACCAACGGTGCCGGACAGTAAGTGAAATCGCCCGGTTACACTGGCTACACCTTTTGAAGCCCGTAACAGGCCGGGACATAGAAAAAAAGACGGCCACAGCCAAACGAGAGTCGGCGGCAGGGCCTGAGCCCAAGCCCTGCTGGATAAAAACCGATGAAAAAAAAATGAATTTTTTTTTTTTTAGAGAAACGCAGCACAGCAACTACAAAAGAAAAGAACGAATTAAGAAAGAAAAGCCATGGTGCGAGAAGGCAGAACTAGAAGTCAGGCAGTGCTGAGAAACACAACTGCTTCTTGGCTAAGCGGAAAAATGAGAACTGAGGTATCTCACAGGAGACGCACAACCTACATTCGGCGGGAAGGCACTCGCATATGCGCGGTGCAGCACTCACAAACTCTTTGAAAGTTCTTCAAGCAAGTCTGCTTGCGAGACTGTCCGCTACGGGGCTCCGTGGATGACGTCACCCACATGTTGAGAATATGCTGCCTGCTTGCCCTGGGAAAATGATATTCTTAATAAGGCAACAAACTAGAGGAGCCAATGCAGTAAAATGTGCTATCATTCAGGGCACTGCTTTATACTTGATTTTCTCATGCAACTCTTACTACTCCCCAACACAGGAAGATTAGATAAGCCCATGCTTTCCTTAATAACCGTCTGTGTCTGGAAGCTGGGGCAAGTAGAAAGTCTGAATCAGGTTCTTAAATTCCCCCTAAATGGACTATTTTTGATGCCTGATGACCCTCAATAATAACCGCTGCCATCAGCCCCAGCTGGAAATGTGGAAGGTCTGCTGTCCATATTTTGTTTAAGAACATAAGAACATAAGAACTGCCTTCTCCGGATCAGACCTTCGGTCCATCAAGTCCGGCGATCCGCACACGCGGAGGCCCTGCCAGGTGTACACCTGGCGTAATTTATAGTCCATCAAATCCTTATATGCCTCTCTTAAGGAGATATGCATCTAGTTTGCTCTTGAAGCCTAGGATGGTCGATTCTGTCATAATCTCCTCTGGGAGAGCATTCCAGGTGTCAACCACTCTCTGAGTAAAGCAGAACTTCCTGACATTAGTCCTGAACCTGTCCCCCCTCAGCTTCATTACATGTCCTCTAGTCCGTGTCAAATTGGACAATGTAAATAATCTTCTCTGCTCTATTTTGTCGATTCCTTTCAGTATTTTGAAGGTCTCGATCATATCCCCACGCAGTCTCCTTTTCTCAAGGGAGAACAATCCTAGTGTTATAAGTCTGTCCTCGTATTCCAGTTTCTCCATACCCTTCACCAGTTTTGTTGCTCGTCTCTGCACCCTCTCCAGCAGCTTTATATCCTTCTTTAGGTAGGGGGACCAATGTTGGACACAGTATTCCAAGTGTGGTCTGACCATTGCCCTATAAAGCGGCATTATAACTTTCTCTGATCTACTCGAGATTCCTTTCTTTATCATGCCCAACATTCTATTTGCCTTCTTTGCCGCTGCCGCGCATTGTGCCGACGGCTTCAGGGTCCTATCTATCAGTACACCCAGGTCCTTTTCTTGTTCACTCTTCCCCAGAGTTGCACCTGACATTGTATACTCGTATTCCTTATTTTTATTGCCTAAATGCATTACCTTGCATTTCTCCACATTGAACTTCATCTGCCATTTCTCCGCCCATGTTTCTAACCGACACAAGTCGCTCTGGAGTTTCTCTCGATCCTCCTGCGATCTGATTGCCCGGCATAGTTTTGTATCGTCTGCAAACTTGATGATCTCACTGGATGTTCCTTCCTCCAGGTCATTGATATAAATATTAAAAAGGATCGGCCCAAGTACCGAGCCCTGGGGTACACCACTAGTCACTTTCTCCCAGTCGGAGAACTTCCCATTTATGCCCACTCTCTGCTTTCGGTTTTCCAGCCATTTGCCTATCCATCTTTGTATATCCCCCTCTATGCCATGACTTTGTAGTTTCCTGAGAAGTCTTTCGTGTGGAACTTTGTCGAACGCTTTCTGGAAGTCCAAGTATATTATGTCCACCGGCTTCCCACTATCAATTTGCTCGTTCACGGTCTCGAAAAATTGGAGTAAATTAGTCAAACATGATTTCCCTTTCCTGAATCCATGTTGACTGGGTTTCATCAAGTCGTATGCGTCCAAGTGCCGGACTATGCTATCCTTGATCAGTGCTTCAACCATCTTGCCAGGGACAGACGTAAGACTAACAGGTCTATAGTTGCCCGGTTCCCCTCTCGATCCTTTTTTGAAAATTGGGGTGACGTTCGCTATCCTCCAGTCGTCCGGTATCTGTCCAGTTCTGATTGTCAGGTTTGCAAGTTTTTGCAATAACTCTCCGATTTCAAACTTCAATTCCTTTAAGACTCTCGGATGAATCCCATCCGGTCCAGGGGATTTGTCACTTTTAAGTTTGTCGATCTGATAGTATATCTGGTCTAAGTCCACTTCAACTGTGGTGAGGCTGTCTTCTATTTCTCCTGCAAACACTTTCTCCGCTTCAGGTATTGTTGAGGTGTCCTCCTTCGTAAAGACGGACGCAAAGAAGGAATTTAGTTTGTCTGCGATTTGTTTATCTTCCTTGATGTACCCTTTTCTTCCCTGGTCGTCCAGGGGTCCCACTGCCTCTTTTGCAGGTTTTTTCCCTTTCACGTATCTAAAGAAGGGCTTGAAGTTTTTGGCCTCCTGGGCTATTTTTTCCTCATATTCCTGTTTTGCATCCCTCACCGCCTTGTGACATTTCTTCTGATCATCTTTATGTTTGTTCCAGGCTTCGGTTGTCTTTATGCATTTCCATTTTTTGAAAGAGTCCTTCTTTTCTTTTATGGCTTCCTTCACCTGTATGGTAAGCCATGCCGGTTCTCTTTTGCTCTTTGTTCTCCGATCTTTGGAAATCCTCGGAATGTAGAGATCTTGTGCTTCTGTGATAATAGTTTCTGAGTTGCAGGGTTTTGTGTTGCTTCACAGTTTCTAGCAGTGGATTTTGTGTCGCTGTTACTGAGGTGACACCAGAATTTGAATACATATTTATTTTATGAGACAAGCAAGAAATCTGGGATTGATGTGTTACATACAATTTTTAAATACAGAATTGAATGGTAGGGAAATTCACACAACAATTTACGGTCAACAATTAAATATTTAGGAGTATTTTTGTTCAGCTGTGAATTTTAGTATTCAGTGTGTGTCACACACATAAATAATGTCCATCAGGTGTGTCACAACATAAAAAGGCTGAGAATCACTGATGTAAGAAAATCAGCGTTAAAGTACTGCGCTAAAATAAATGTCATCATGGGCATGAAAAATGTATGCAAATGTATAAAACTGTTCCTGATGTAAAAATTCTGCGTTAAAGTCTAGAATAGTTTTGCTTGTTTGGTTGGTTTATGGGAGCCCAAGACCCTGTGTCGACGGGCGTAAGGTAACGCGGGGCTGGTAGAGCCCTCATGTTGCCCATCGGCTGGGAAGGTGGGATTAGGGTAGTCAGGAAGAGGTCAGAAAGGAACAGACAGGGATTGGGCAAAAAGCCTGTCAGGGAAGGAATTTGAAATTCATTGGTGGAGAGGCGCGGGGGCAAGGCGTTAAAGCCGGGACCCTGGAGGACTCGACTCCTCCTGAGGTCCTCCAGGGCGGCTTTTTCCCGCCCTCCCGCCCTTTGTTGGGTGTGGCTGTTGTAGTTTGGGGTAGGCGGATTCCCGAGCTACTGGGTCAGGAGGCTCATCAGGCGATGAGCGTTGGGACGGCGGGGAGCTGTGCCCGGTGGGTCAGGTGACCCGGAAAAGGGGTAAGGAAGTGGGGTTGTGGTTATATATATATAGGCAGACAGTACGACATCTTCAAAAATGATGCCTTTATCTCAGATAATCTTAAGAGTCCCAGAGGTTTGAAACTCCTGATTTGCACCCTCTCCCAACAATGTCCTGGAACCCTGACCCCACAAAAAATTCTTGGTGGACCACATTTCTGATCCCCAACCCTGCACCCCAAAGACTTCCCTGGTAGTCTGTGGGGCCTTATTTTCCTCCTCCTCAGCCCCCTAAAAAAATTAACCCAGGGGTTCAAGTAACCCCTTCCCAACAGAATCTCCCTATCCAGCGCACCTTTTCAGTTCGTAGGCAAGTTCAATGCTCACTCATTCCTTGCCAATAAAGCAAAATGATTTTCTTATTTAAAGAGACTGACTGCATAGTACATCCCACTGCACAGCAAGGGGACAGGTTCTGCTGTTTCCAAGATAGCGTACAGAGACAAAAAAGCAAGAGGACATTGAACTTTCCTTGCCACTGAAAAGGTACATGGGAGGAGGGGGCGATTCTGGGATGTCAGGAGTTCTGAGGGATTTGGAGGGAGCCTACTAGTCATCAGGAAATGTTTGTGGGGCAAGATACAGATGGCATCCAATGATTCTGACCTTTAAAGTATCATTTCTTGTGAGTTCATGCTCCGACAAGAAAGTTGACATTTTTCTTCCCAATGAAGCAAGCAGCTGCATCTTACCACAACAATGTGTGCTGCTCTTTTCTGACAGCATATATTTTTTTAATGCAGTGGTAAATTTGCCTACTATACACTAACATTGCTGAGCAAAATGTTTACATTATGCTTAAGTTAAAGGAACCTTATGCCAAATTTTACCACATAGTTTTAATGTAAGGTAAACTGCACTGGACTCTAGGTCACATCTCTAAAACATAGGGGTCAATTTTCAAATAAATACTATAGTTTTTTATTCAGGTAGAATGGGATGGCTGAATACTGCCCACTTCTATCTTGGTGAAATTATATGCAAATTTTCTTACGGCCTCTTTTACAAAGCCGCGCAGCATCAGCCCCGAAACCCTTTAATTCTCTATGGGCTTCGGGGCCGTTAGCGCATCGCAGCTGCTAGCGCGGCTTTGTAAAAGAGGCCGTTAGTGTACATCCTTCTATCCAGAATTTTTTTAAAAAATTAGGCATTCCCAGAGAAGTTTAGGTTAGCGGAGTAAGGAAGTGCACATTTATTCTATTTTAAAAGTATGCATGCCATTTTGTCCATCACTGTCTGCACTAACCACAGATGCAAAGAATGCGAGTGATTTTAGTGTTCTTCCTTTGAAAACAGAAGCACAACTGTGGATACTGATGTTCTGGAGATAAAAACAAGAAAATTCAATGAAAAAAGTACAGTGGTAAAAATCCAACCTTTGCAATAATAGCTGCAGAGCATTAACAATACAGATAGGTTACCTGAAATCATCCCATGTACATTGCAAACAATACAGGCTATTAAAAATTGCTTCTATAAAGCATTATTCAAAGATTCTTGTCTTATTTGCACAATGAGAAAATCATTTTGAAATTAAAAAAAACCAAAAAAAAACAAAGTGTATTTTTGGATAAAGACAGGATATCTTTATGTTTAGAAGAGAACACTAACAGGTTATGTACTCTTCCACTAATGATCAATACTGTGTCGATCTACTCAACTTCTTTAGTAGCTGCTAAAACAGCTAGTGAACTGTTATCTGTACTTTAATTGCATTTAAGAACCTAATAACAAAATTGTAAAGTAAATAAATACTACTAATTGGGTAGGTTTGAAGAACATACACAAAACACCACAATAAGAACAACTTTAAAACTTCTTAAAGCAAGGGTTATTTCAGCTTCAGCCCTCAAAAGCCATAAACAATTCTAGTTTTTAGAATTCAAACAATAAATATTCCGGATATACAGTATTTGCACATTACAGATATATGAAAAAAAACTAATCCACATAGCCTTTTTGGTTCTCGAGAAATAAACTTACCATAAGAATCTGCTTCAGTTTTAAAAGCTACAATAAAATTTCCAGGACTAACGGTAGGTGCAATTTTTTGCTATAATATACTGCCCAATACCTTACAGAGCAGTGACAAGTCTACTGAAGACAGACCTAAGATTGATGGGGATGGGTAAGCAAAGACTTCAGGTAAGAAGAACATTAAACATTTGTAGAGAAATGGGGGAAAAAAGAATACCACCTGTAAAGCAACACAAACTAAATACCCATAATATGGGAAATAAATTTCCTAATCTAGAAGGTGTTATGGATGAAGCGAACTTGGATTCAGTGGAAGTCACGGAAACAAGGTCCATGGTGAAGCTATTCAGAAAAAGAGTGGATAGGAAGAAAGGGTGGAGGTATGGCACTAAACATAAAAACAATAAAAGACAGAACTGCAGAGCGAGTGCAATGTGAATTAATCTGGAAAGAAGGAGTGGAACATCTATTTATATTGATGTGATATACAGACCTCCCTCGCAGACAGAAAAAAAATTGATAAAGATTTAACTGAGGGATTCAGAAAATTGCTATGAAGAGGGAAGTTCTGTTGCTAGGCGACTTCAATCTGCCACTGGTTGACTGGGATATCTTTACTCTTTTGTCTTCTAGAAAAAAGGAGATCCTGGATTCTCAACAGGGAAAACTTTTCCAGCTGCTGATAGAATCTGTACAGAAGGGAATAATATTACAGTAGATCTACTATTTATGAATACAGAGCGAGTTTATCTCATGTGATAATCAAGTTTCAAGTTTATTATAAATTTGATTAATCGCTTATTCAAATTCTAAGTGATGAACATATCAATAAAATTACAAAATTGAGGGGGCAGCAAAACAAACAAAGAACTAAACCTTACAAAACATATAACTTTACAACCATAATAAAACATGAGGAAAGGATGGGAAAAGAAATTCAATTTGACTGATAGAAGAGAAGACAATTATGGCAAAAAATAAAGGAAGGGAAAAAGCAATGAATCTCAGAGAAATTATGGAATTGGAATGAAATGGGTGATCATCAGAGAGATATGGTTCAGAATCAGGCAGTGATGGTTCATTCAAAAGTGAGTATCCTCGACTTCAAGAAAACTGTCAAGATAGGGGAAGTCAAAAACTGAGAGGAAGTTCATTGCTCTTATAATATCTATTTATTAAGAAAGTGAATACAGTAGAATCTCGGCTAATCAGCCCTCTCAACCAACCGGGGGGAAAAAAAAGACTCCCAAAGCACCAGCGACAGTGGACCTGAGCCACAAACCCCCTCCCTCCCTCAAGCCCCAAAGAACTACAAGCAGTGGCAGTCCTGAGCCGCGAACCCCACCTCCCTCCCGACCCAAAGCACCAGTGTGACAGCATCCTGAGCTGCAAATCCCCCCTCCCTCAAGCCTCCAAACAGCTGAGAGAAGAAACCCACTTCCTCCCACCCTGAAGCACCAGCAGTCCTGAGCCACAAACCCCTCCTCCCTCCCTCAAGCCCCTTAGTGGCAGAAGTAGGTAGTGGTCCTGAGCCTTAGCCTGAGCCATGAGCCCCTCACTCTCTCCCTCCCTTCCTTCCTTACCTGAAGCGTAGCCAGTCAGCAGGAGACAGGCTCAAAACAAGCTACTTGCAGCCAGTCCTGGCAAGGCCTTTCCTCTGACGTGTCACTCCAATACATCAGAGGAAAGGCCCTACCAGGGCTGGCCACGAGCAGCCTATTTTGAGGCTGCCTCCTGCTGACCGGCTGCACCAGGTAAGGAAGGGAGGGCTTCTGCCACTTCGGGGCTTGAGAGAGGGAGAAAGGAGGGCTTTGCAGCTCAGGACCGCTGCCATGCTAGTGCTTTGTGGAGGGGGGAGAGGAATTGAGGCTCTGTTAGAAAAACAGTTATCAGTATTCACTAATCTATGTGGGTGCCAGATAGCTGAGATTCTACTGTAAGAGTTAAAAAGAAGCTACGCTTTTCAGAACTAGCAGCGAAAAGCATAAGGGAAAAATGTTAGTAGTGTTCATTACCTAGAAGAGATTTTTGAATACTGCAGGTATTTTTTAAACTTAGGCTTAGCATATTTTCCCTTTTCCTGTCTATCACTGGTTGAGTGAGGAAAAAACATAACCATGTAGATCCATTAGTAAATGAAAATAGGCCAAATAGAAAACTTGGCATCAGAGCCACTGGCCACTAACCCTCTAAAACCATAATCTTGTATGCCCATTTTTAAGCTTAGCACGCAGACCCGTGTGCACAAGTTAGAAAATACTGCCAGTTAAATGCATAGCTTAATTGTTAAATTAGGAGCTAATTTGTGTTAATTGGCTATAATTGAGGTTAATTGGTGCTAAATGGTATTAATTTGTGTCCCTAAGGGCACTTAGAGCTAGATGCACTAAAGTCGGTCGGTAATACCAACTGGATCGCTGTTGGCTGATTCTCTGACCGATTCTGGCCGAGCGATTGATGCACTACCAAGTTTGCATGCAAATGATTTGCACAGAGGTGCAATCCATCTGCATGCAAACCTGACAGATCAATTGCTCAGTGAGCGATTGACACATGTGCAGAGCCCCAACAACAGTGACAGGGGAAGCAGCCTTCTGTCACTGCTGTTAGGGCTTCTTTTTTTTTTTTAATGGCACAGATGTTCATGTGTTACACACGCTCAATCTGCTCCATTTAAAAAAAAGGCCCCCTGCTCTGATGGCCTTCCCCAATGACCTCACCATGAACTAGCACTGTGACCCCCAGAGGGCGGCGGAAATGGCAGGAGGGATGCCTTCTCCCTCCTGCCTGATCATATACCCCTGCGCCATGCACCCAGCAGGTCCTGGACACACGTTCCACCAACCCCCCCAACCATCCCCTATCCTTCCGAAAAAAAGGCCGATGGGATGCCCACTCCCTCCTGCCACCTCCCCTGAACCCCCCCTAACATTCCCCCCTCCCCTCCCCCCTCCCAACTGAGGAGGAATATGGGCAAATCAGGATATGCCTAGCACTTACACACCAGACAGTTAGGCCCAAGAATTTACATCAATCACTGAGCGAGCATAAGTGCTTGTATCTAAACTTTAGACGCACAGCTGCAGACTTACGCTAGTATTCAATAACGGCAATTAAGCACCAATTCTATAATGATTAATTATGCGCATAGTACACAAACTTTAGTTAACCTTTTTACTTGTTGTTTTTTTTTTCCTATGTGGCAAGTTTCATCCCATTCCATTCCATTTCTGGGGAATTATTTTACACCATCTGAACAGGACATTCTCACCTCCTTTTGTTTAATTCTTTCCAACTTCCAGTGAGTTGAAAAGAACAGAACACCGCTAATGAAAATTAAGCTGTTGCTATTAACCTGATAGATTTGGAAACAGAATTAGCAAGATCAGTTCTAGGTGCAAACACTCTCATTCCTGTAAGATGACATTTCTATCCATTCAAATCAGCTGGTACTCTCTCCTAAAATAACTAAAGGACAAGTTAAATACAGTAAAACCTTGGATTGCAAGTAACTTGGTTTGCAAGTAGTTTTGTTGACAAGCAAAACATTTGATTAAATTTTAACTTGGTATACAAACAATGTGTTGCAATACAAGTACATACAGTGTACACACATCACAATTGAGTCGATGGTTCTTCTCTCTCTGACACTGCAAGAGTGCAGTGACTGTTCTAAACAAGCAAAGTCTTGCAATACGAGTACATACACTATACACGCGCCACATCATCACAACTGAGCCAACGGTTCTCTCTCTAACGCTGCGGGAGTGTAGTGACTGTTCTAAATGAGCGAGGTCTTGTAATACGACTACATACAGTATTTTGTATTAAAGGTTTGGGTTGTGGAACAAATCATTTCAGTTTCCATTATTTCTTATTGGGAAATGTGTTTTGATATACGAGTGTTTTGGATTACAAGCATGCTTTCAGAACGAATTATGCTCGTAAACCAAGATTTTACTGTATATATTTTCCTCTAAGTCACATATTAAGAGCTGTGTACCCTGACACCTTTTACATGTAAATTTGCGCATTCTTTTCAGAGTTGTCTCTGGAATGGACACAAATGGCTCTTACTAAATAGGATTTCCATTTATTTTTAAGTCTACTTTCCAATTACCCCACACAATGCTCTGTTCTCTAGTATAAAGAAATGAGGTGGCTTAATTAAAATAAAGCAGCCAAAAGTAATTAATCAGTCTTGTGTTGTTCCATAAGGTCCTCCATATGGGATAAGCCAGTTAAAAATAGATTATCTGGTTGTATATCCAGTTCTCTTCAAAGACTTAAATTAATGAAGTCAGCAACTTTGAATATGCCTGGTTAAAAGTTATCCTGTTGTCTGACTCAGGAAAAATATCTGTATAATCTTGATTTAGTTATCTTCAACTCACCCACCAAATATTTGTCTGATTAATTCCCAGAAGCAGGACTGCAGAAAACAAACACAAATAGGAATGGAGGTGTGGTAGTCCATGAATGATTTTAGGATTGCGTTTGTGAGAGGCGAGCTAAACTAAAAGTGGACAAAGCAATGGGGCCAGATGGCGTACAAGAGAACAAGCATAAAACCCCCACCCACATCAAATATTTCCAAACAGGGAATAAAACCAAACAAAAGAAATACCCCCTCCCACTCTCCCTCCCTTGGATGTGTGCTAAAACAACAGAAAAAAAAAAAAAAATTAAGGACGCTAGAGTGTGCTCCTTAAGAACGCTTGAAAAAGACTATGTTATGAAACGGGTTCCGTCGGGGCAGACTAGTGATTCTGCATATTAAAAGATTAAGTGAAAATACCTTCTGTTGTGATGTTTTTTTTAATTTGGTTTGATTAGGAAACAACAATACGTATTGAGAAAGACATCAAGGAGGAGGTGAAAATAAGGGTCAAAAACGAGTATCATTATCCACTGGAATATTTGAAATACACAATCTGTGTGCAATTAAGTGGATGTTGGAGACCCTTTGGATCTCTCTCCACACTGGACACTCGAAAGTGGGGTGTTTTGCTACTGTGGACTTTTAGATGGCCCCCTACCTTTAAGAATTGCCATACTGGGACAGACTAAAGGTCTATCAAGCCCAGTATCCTGTTTCCAACAGTGGCCAAGCCTGGTCCTAAGTACCTAGATAGATCCCAATAGTAAAACAGATTTTATGTTGTTTATTCTAGGAGTAAGCAGTGGATTTCCCCAAGCCATCTCAATAATGGCCTATGGACTTCTCTTTTAGGAAATTATCCAAGCCTTTTTTAAACCCTACAAAGGTAACTGATTTCACCACATTGTCCAGCAATAAATTCCAGAGTTTAATTACACATTGTGTGAAGAAATATTTTCTCCGGTTTGTTTTAAATCTTCTACTTAGTAGCTTCATTGCATGTCCCCTAGTCCTAATATTTTTAGAAAGAGTGAACAAGCGATTCACATCTACCCTTTCCACTCCATTCAGTATTTCATAGACATCTATCACATCACCCTTGAGCCGTCTCTGCTCCAAGCTGAAGAGACCTAGCCACTTTAGCCTCTTCTCATAGGGAAATTGTCCAAACCTTTTATCATTTTCATTGCCCTTCTCTGTATTTTTTCTAATTCCGCTATATCTTTTTTGAGATAGGGTGATCAGAACTGCACACAGCATTCAAATTGCAGCCGTACCATAGAGCAATACAAGAGCATTATAATATTTTCATCTTTGTTTTCCATTCCTTTCCTGATAATTCCTAACATTCTATTTGCTTTCTTAGTGGACGCTGCACACTGAGCTGAGGGTTTCAAAATATCCTCAACAATGACACCTTGATTATTTTCCTGAGCAGTGACTCCTAACATAGAATCCAGTATCGCCTAGCTAAAGTTCAGGTTCCTCTTTCCCACATGCATCACTTTGCACTTGCTCACATTAAACGTCATCTGCCATTTAGATGCCTAGTCTTCCAGTCTCACAAGGTCCCCTTGCAATTTTTCACAATCCTCTTGCGATTTAACAACTTTGAAAAACTTTCCCCCTCTTTTACTAAGGCGTGCTATGCTTTTTAGTGCATGTTAAATATTAGCGCGCGCTAAACGCTAACGTGTGCATGTTATCCTTTGGACGCGTTAGTGGTTAGCGCACACTAAACGTGCACTAAAATGCTTAGTGCACCATAGTGAAAGAGGGCCTTTGTGTTATTAGCAAATTTAATTATCTCACTAGTTATTCCTATCTCTAGATCATTGATAAATATGTTAAAAAGCAGCAATCCCAGCACAGGCCCCTGGGGAACTCCACTTATTACCCTACTCCATTGAGAATATTTACCATTTAAACCTACTCTCTGTTTTCTGTCTTTCAACCAGTTCTTAATCCATAATAGGACATTACCCCCTATCCCACGACTTTTTAATTTCCTCAGAAGTCTTTCATGAAGAACTTTGTCAAATGCCTTTTGAAAATCCATATACACAATATTAACCTTTCCACCTTTATCCACATGTTCATTCACCCCCTCAAAGAAATGCAGTAGATTGGCAAGGCAAGATGTGAATAACAACTTTTATCAGTAGCCTCAATTGTAGATTTTAAAACATAGGACATTTTACATATTTTAGAATATCTTATTTTTGTGCAGGAAAACATTTCTACCATGAAGACAAGCGTGTACAAGTGGTATTGCTCCATGTTTTAATATAAAATGCAGAAAACCCCTTTGACCAGGGGATTCAAGGTTTCATCCCATCTTGAGCGTGCTTAAAATTTTCATATGTGGTACCTAACAAGACCATTATCTTTCAACTGCCACAGAGTCAGAACTTTGCTATTTCAAACTGTTTATTTCTGGAAAATCTTTAAAATAAATCTTGCTGAGGAAGTTCTTAACATTTATGACACATCGTTACTACACCACCACAACTCATACCAGGATAAGTGCTGCCACTCTTGAGACTCTTGCAAAGCAAATCAATCTGCTTTGGCAAATACATCATAAATCAGTTTTAATCTGTACAGGCTCTCTTACAAGTCAAAGCCAGCTTAAGCACAGTAACATGCAAGCTCCAAAATACAAATACACTGGTACCTCGGAATCTGAACGCCCCAGAACTCGAACGTTTTGGAATCCAAACTTTTTTTTGTAGTAAATTTTGCCCCAGAATCTGAACTCTGCTTTGGAATCCGAACACCCTGCACATTGTATGTGTGTGTTTCTGCCCCTAAAATTCAGTGTATTTACTGTTAAAATTTGAGTTTGTGGGACCCAGGATCAGATTAATCCAGTTTCCATTATTTTCAATGGGAAAAATTGTCTTGGAACACAAACGTTTTGGATCTCGAACGAGGTTCTGAAACGGATTAAGTTCGAATTCCAAGGCATCACTGTACAGTATAAGTTTTCAAATAAAACTGCTTCCTTTCCCAACAAGATTACTTGCCTTTATCATGGCTCCTTTCAGTTCATCACAAAGGACAACCCACTTAGGTAAAACCCCATTTTAACAAAATTGGTACCCCTGAAGACCAGGGCTTTGATTTTTTTTCTCCTTTTCAATGTCAAATCCTTTTTAATTTTGATATACTACCTACTGAGATTCCAGCTAAGTGATTTACAATAAAAAAAAAATCAATAGAAGAGAGATAGAATTGTTTGTATCAAAGAGACTTGAAATGAAGTTACAACTTTTAACAGAATAGGTGTTCCTGAAGATAATTTTGCATGATTCTCCACTTTGGTTCTCATATCGAACCATAGCATCCAATAAACATTGCAGTTCAAGCAACAATCCACCTGAACATTAGAAATGCTTTTTCCATTTGTCAGTACCATGTCCAGAATTGCTCCCTCCCATTGTGGCTTCCATCATTATTCATCTGAAGAGAGACCCTTGAATGGTGTCCAAATTTCTCTACCTCTCATAGGATTCAGTGGCGTAGCAAGGGTAGGAGGATTCCAGGCCGGTGGCACCCCCTTCACCCTCCACTCCAGCCCCCGCTCCTTCCGCCCCACACTCGTGCCCTCCTTTCCTACCCCCATATCTTTTAAAATCTTCACCAGCCTGGCTTTTTCTCCGACATTACTTCCTGGCCCCATGACCCGTAAATGATTTCAAAGGGAGCCAGGCCGACTAGAGTAGTTGCTTGCATGGGTGAAGATTTTACAGAGATACGGTGGGGTGGGGAAGGGAAGGGAGGGCGCAGTGCCCCCACCAAGACAGCGCCAGAAGCGGTCCCGCCTTTACTATGCCACTGACAGGATGGCTGGTCTAGTTACACACATCCATCAGAATAAAATTTTTCACGATCAGCAGACTTCCCTCCACCTTCATTACAATCTCATTTATGCCTTTGATCTAACCTAGACCAGTGATATTAACTCCAGTCCGATGGCCACCAACCAACTATTTATACTACTACTATTTATCATTTATATAGCGCTGAAAGGCGTATGCAGCGCTGTACATTTAACATACAATAGATCAGTGGTCTCAAACTCAAATCCTTTGCAGGGCCACATTTTGGATTTGTAGGCACTTGGTGGGCCTCAGCAAAAATAGCTAATGTCTTATTAAAGAAATGACAATTTTGCATGAGTAAAACTCTTTATACTTTATAAATCTTTCCTTTTGGCTAAGTCTTAATAATAATATTGTAATTTATAACTAAAGAGACATATGATCAAGAAACTATTTTATTTTACTTTTGTAATTATGATAGACATACCGAGGGCCTCAAAATAGTACCTGGCAGGCCGCATGTGGCCCCTGGGCCGCGAGTTTGAGACCACTGAAATAGATGGTCCCTGCTCAGAAGAGCTTACAATCTAATTTGGACAGACAGGACATCTCAGGGTTGGGGAGCTTCTGGTAGAGAAAATGATACAATAGGTATAGGTATCTGACAGCAGTGTGTGGGAGTTAAGAGCTGAAACCAATTTCAAAAAAGTAGGCTTTTAGCTTGGATTTGAATACTGCTAGACACGGCACATGATGTATTAATTCAGGCAAACTGTTCCAGGCATACGGCATAGCAAGAAAGAAGGGATGGGGTCTGGAGTTGGCAGTGGAGGAGAAGGGTATAGATATGAGGGGCTTACTTGATAAACGGAGTTCATGGGGGGAGCGCATAGGGGAAAATAAGTGAAAAGAGATATTGGGGGGCTACAGAGTGAATGCACTTGTAAGTCAGTAAGAGGAGTCTGAACTGTATTTGGAAATGGACTGGGAGCCAATGAAATGACTTGAGGAGAGGAGTAATGTGAGAATATCAGCTCTCACAGAATGAGTCGTGCAGCAACATTTTGAATGGATTGAAGGGGTGAGAGACAGATGTGCAGGAGACCTGAGAGAAGTACATCCCTCCCCTTTAGAACCACAGAACTCTGGAACAACCTCACATCCCCGCTCAGAAATTCAAGCTCCCTCCAATTCTTCCGCAAACACCTGAAAACATGGCTCTTTTCAAAAATCTAACACCTCCCGCTCTCTGGTACCCTGGCCCCTCTCTATCTTCTTAGTTCCTTTCCTATAACCCTTCATTGGAGTTCCTTTTTATCCTAACCCTGTAAACCGTGCCGAGCTCTACGCTTGCGGAGATGGCGCAGTATACAAACCTAAGGTTTAGTTTAGTAGTTTACATTGCATTAGTCTAAGCATGAGGTGATGAGAGAGTGGATAAAGGTTTTGGTACTGTGTTCAGAGAGGAGAAGTTGGATTTTGGTAATATTATAGAGGAGGAAACAACAGGTTTTGGCAGTTTGTTGGATCTGAGCAGAGGAGAGAAAGGAGTCATAGATCATCCCGAGGTTGCGAGCTGATGAGACAGAGAGGAGGAGAATGTTAGCCACAGAAATAGAGAATGGCGAGAGGAGGGAGGTGAGTTTAGGTGGAAAGATAAGGAGTTCAGTTTTAGTCATATTCAGTTTGAGATGGCAGTGAGACATCCAAGCTGCAATGTCGGATAGGAGATCTGAGATTCGGGCCTGAATTCCTGCAGATATCTGGTGTAGAGAGGTAGATCTGGGAGTCAACGGAATAGAGGAAATATTGAAAACCATGGGAGGAGATCAGTGTACCAAGAGAGCGGGTATATAGGGAAAAGAGTAGAGGGCCCAGGATGGACCCGTAAGGTATACAGATAAGACAGTGGGATGGCAGTGGAGGAGGATCCACCATAACATACACACTGAAAGTACAATGGGAGATATAGGAAGAAAACTAGGAGAAAACAGAACCCTGGAATCCCAGCGAGGACAGCGTTTCGAGAAGGAGGTGGTGATCAACAGTGTCGAAGGCAGCAGACAGATCAAGAAGGATGAGGATAGAGTAGAGGCCATTGGATTTGGCTAGGAACAGAGACTTTAGCAGGGCAGTTTCTGTAGAATGGAGAGGGGGAAAGCCCAATTGAAGCAGGTCGAGAATAAAGGAAGTCCAGGCAATGGCTGTGAACAGCACGTTCGAGTAGTTTGGATAGGAGGAGGGAGATGGGGCGATAGTTGGAGGGGGGATGCAGAATCTAGTGAGGATTTTTTGAGGTGGGGTTTAACTACGGCATGTTTGAAGCCATCCTTGATACTTAAATTTTGGAGATCCATCTGGGATCAAGTGAACAAAATATTGGAAAATCCAGTGGCATAGATGTACAGTACCATCCTATTTGGTATGTTAATGAGGGCTAAAAGCCAAATATCTGCTCGGAATAACAAACTTCTCTTTATAATGACAGGGGCTGCCATACAACTTATTAAGTTATACTTTTTGGTGGGAATCTCTGTATCACACTTTTAAAATGGAACGTATGATGGCCATACAACAGGGACATTATAGGAAGTTTATGGATATTTGGGAGCCATTGACAAAATTCTGTAAGGAGTGATTATTGATTTTGCCCATTGATAATACACATCCAGGGTGGGTGGGAAGATATATTTTTAATTTGAGTGCCAATTGTTGGATATGTAGTAGGGGGGGTGATATATGTATTTATCACAGAATATAATTTTGATTGATTTTAAGTGCTGTTAAAGTATAAAATGACTGTATAATATGTTGCATTTATTTTTGGCTTCAAAATGAATACAAATTTATTTAAAAAAAACCAAAAGGTTCCTTTTAAACTTCTCATCCATTCAATTTTGAGAAAAATCTAACTCGCCAATTTTTCAGAAAAGTCTTGCTTTACATAAGTCTGTGTTTCACTAAAAGCATCTTCAGGAGCTAAGAGTAAATATGGTACTCCTCAAGACTTGCACCATCATCCCTGAAAAAAAGTTTTCATTGTATTTTGGTTTTATCATAGACATATTCAAAATAATCATAACAATACAATCACATAAATTTACTATATAAATCTTAAAGTTTTTACCTTCAACCACAATTTCCAATTATACAAAGATGGGATACAAAATATCAGGGCCATACCCAGTCAATTCCCTCTTGCAACTAAATATTAAAGACGCTAGCGCTTGCATACTGAGTCAGGCATTAATTCATTGGATAACCAAATTTTAAACTAACCCCATTCAATTTATTTAAACTTCTCAGTGCCACGGTGTCCCATTGGAAAATCAACTGTTGATCCTTATTCAATAAAATGCTGATACATCCCCATACTAAAACAATTCTCATCAAAACTATAAACTTCAAATCATCAATTAAATGATTCCTCTCTCACCAATAGGATACCAAAGGAGCTTCTATACCAATTCTTAAATTGCTTAAATGTTCTGCAATACGTAATTTTATTTTCCTTTTAGTCTGTCCTAAATACCACATACTACATGGACACTGGATCCCATATATCACTTGACTTGTATCACAGTTTGAAAAAGATCTTATATAAAATACTTTGCCTGTTTTTGGATTTACCACATCATCAATCTCTATGGCATATTTATAGTATACCCCAATAGCATTTTTGATAAATTTTACTTCGTATGTATGCAAACCATAGGAGATCATATAACTCAGGGTTAGAATGTTCCAATAATGCCAGATCACCTGGCAAATTTCAAATACCTGTTTTGAGTATGGTAAAACACAAATCATGCTTGATTCGGTTGATTTATTTGCTTGCTACAAAAATAACCATTCCCTATTGGTGTTACTAACTCTTTTACATGCTTTCTTAATAACCCTTCTTGGGTAACCTTGCTGCATAAACCAAACACTTATCTGATGATAATACTGATAAAAATCTTCCTGAGCAGCGCATAATCGCTTCAACATGAGAAACTGATTGACTGGCATACTATCTCGAAAACTCTTTGGATGATAACTACTGTAATGTAAGATACTGTATTATCACAAGTGTTCAAATGATGTAAAAACATCTGCAATTCATTATCAGTATCTATCTACACTAAAAAAAACAAAATAAAATATCTATAAAGCACTTACAACTCACAATGCAACGACTATATTCAGAATTATACAGGAATCATTCAAACAAAGCCATATAAAGGCATGCTACTGAGGGCGCTACCGTTGTCCCCACTGCAACCCCTTTTATTTGAATATAAAAATGATCCCTAAATAAAATAGTTACACGTAATTATCAATTTAGCCAAAACACCTAATAAGGGCTCCTTTTACAAAGGTAAGCTAGCCGCTACCGCCTCCTTTTAAGCGGGCGGTAATTTTTGGGCTAGCGCGTACTAATTATGTTTTTGTGCTAAAAACGCTAGCGCACCTTAGTAAAAGGAGCCCTAAATCTTTTGAGTCGATATCTGTAATTGATTCAAATGATGTGTCACTAATTCCAACACCTGATCTTGTGGAATGTTTGTATAAAGGGCCTTGTATACCTATAGTATAACTAAATCTAAACATGGTACCTTATTTAAAATTTTATTTGTATTAAATGAGTCAAATCTCTAATATATGATGGTAATTGTTGAATCAAAGCCTGCAAATGAAAATCCAGAAATTGCGATAAAGGTTGAAATAGTGACCCAGGTCTGGAAACAATGGGGCATCTTGGAGGGCGTGATGATTTAAGAATTTTTAGAATGAAATATATAAACAAATATATTAGGATGTTCCATATATAGATATTTATATTCCTTCTGTGAAATAGTCCCCTCATTTAGTGCTTTCATTAAACACTGCAAGACATATTCTCGATACTGATGAGTAGGATCTGTATCACATAAATCTTGATAATAAACTCTATCCGATAATTGCCTTAAAGTTTCTTCCTCATAATCACATTTGTTAATAATTACCATTCTGCCCCCTTTGTCCACTCTAGTTATAACCAAAGATTGATCAGTTTTTTAAGAAATTAAGGCTTGCTGCTGCTCTTTAAATAAATTATGATAATGAAAGTTGTTTTTTTTTTAATTCAATATTATCTAGCTCATTCAAAACTAATCGCTGAAATGTTTCTATAACTGGATCCACTGGCCCTGGTGGAACCCAGTGTGACTTGATCTTATACTTAATAAGAAATTCATTATGATCTTGATTTTGCATATCATTTATTTTATCAGAAAAAAAACTTTAAGCCTCAATTTACGGAAAAACGCATACAAATATGAGCGAGTCAGAAAAGAGTCATATTTGGAAAAAGGTACAAACGATAAACCTAATTGCAAAACTGAAAAATGAGACCAAGTCAGAATCTTTGAAGCTAAATTAAACACATTTATTGTTGATTCTTGATTTGCTTGCGGGTTTTAATCTGTTTGGGCCGAACCTGCACCGCATCTACCTGAGCTTTGTTGGGTAATCTTAAAAATACAGCTGATAACATTTCCGCATGACTACCATCCACATTAGGCTCATTAGAAGAGATGGAATGAGGCTCATCCACAGAAAAGGCACTAGATGAATTTATATAAACTGCTTTTTCCCAATAAGTGGGTTCCTCCGAGACCTATGGGTTTTGTTCATCCTGAGATACACATATCCTTTTCTGTAATCAAATTCATCTCTATGAAAATTAGTCACTTTTTGTATTCTACTATATTGCCTGTATTTCTCCATTTGTTGTAAATGATTTTGTAATTGTTGCTCGAACTAGCTAGACGCTATAAATTGTTTAAGATTCTCAATCTTGGTTTGTAACTTTAATTTTGACTTGCCAAATTTTTATCCAATACATTAGTTGTCAATAATCAAATCAAGGGAGCACCTCATAACTACCTCATTCCATCTCTGAAAATAATCTACTTCATCCGAAATTTAGGTTTTTTATTTAAATGCAAACCCCTAGGGAAGCGTTGCAAGTGGCTATCCACCTAGGTTGCTTAGTGAAGTTCCATCCTAATAAGATACTTGTTCAATTTAACCACATTGGTCCAATCAGTGTTCCCAAGTATCTTATCCCCACTAGCATCAAATAAACAGTTGCCCGACAATAATGTTGATATACGACCCAAAGATAAACCTGATATAAATTCCCATCGCATAGTTGCCATTATTCCCAATTTTTCTTGGTTTACCAAAACTAAACAGACTATTACAGTCAAACCTCAGTTTGCGAGTAACGCGGTTTGCGAAGACGAGCAAAACATTCCCGCAAATCGTGCCTTGCAAACCGAGTGTTGACTCGATTTGCGAGCCCCCTCCCTCCCCAATCCAGCATCGCCCCCAGTGATCCAGCATCCCCCCCTGCCCCACGCGCCCAAACACAATCCTTGACCCTGATATGGCACCGGCACCAACGCACAGGACATGCTGGTGCCCGAACATCCTGCCTCTTGCCTAGGCTGGGCCTTGAGCATCTGAGCATGCTCAAGGCCTTCTGGCTCCCGCCGAGAATCTCGGAGAGAGCGAGAACCAGAAGTATCTCAAAGATACTTCACAGTGTCAGCCCTAGGAAAGATCTTGGAAGAGCTTAACTGCAGTAGCATTTTATATACAATAATATGAAGCCTCTCCCTGGTACCCGTTCTCCTCTCTGTCCCTCGCTCCTTCCCTACCACCCCTCCCCCCATGCTGAGTGCGCGTGCCGCTTCCCTTCCCCCATACCTCTGTAACGTTCCTGGTGCCAGCAGCAAACTCCAAGCTGCTGTCTCACCAGTGTCAGCTCTTCCTCTGACATCACTTCCTGGACCGCACCTACAAAGGGACATTAGAGGAAGAGGCGACACTGGTGCAACAGAAGTTGGGGATTGCTGCTGGTGCCAGAAACGTTACAGAGGTACGGGGGAAGGAAAGCAGTGCGTACGCGGCAGGAGGGGGTGGAGAAGAAGCATGTGGAGGTGGGGCAGAGAAGAGGCCAGGGGAGGGGTGCCACTCACCCTCGCTACGCCACTGATTATGTCACACTGAAAATCCATCCTCCTAAGATAGCATGTAGTTAAATATGTGAATTAGTACACACTATCATGCAACCTTGGTGACAATGGGTACTAATTCACAGATTAACTGCTTAATGCACTTTAGTAAAAGCTCCCTTTATTAAGCATGTGTTACCATATCAATGTAGACATTATTCACAGTATACTTTACCTGGCTAATCTTAATCTCAGTTCCCACGTTGCCCCCTCTTCCCAAAAGGTTTTAACATTTCCTCATTTAAATCTAAAGTGCAGCTCTTTGGGAGTTTCCAAAGGCATCCCAATTAAACTGAACAATCAGGCAGAAACACACTTCTGCTTCACAGTGAAGATCATTTTACATGCCTCTAAAATTACTAGAAATGCATTTCAAACTCATGAGTGCCTGATAATCTGTCCAAGAGATGCATGCCATCCATACAGAAAACCTGGGTTCAGATCCCAGACCTGGCCCTGGCTTCTCAGGATTGCAGGAGCACTGAAGAGGTATGTTTAACTGGTTCTGGAGAGGACACCGAACCAGTGTTCAGTACTGACACCTACTGGCTGACTATAAATGCATCTGTTCCAAGTCAGAAGGACCCATGATCAGGCCTCTCTCTGTAATGGACTAGAGAATGAAACGGGGACAAACTCTGTCCCCGTCCCTGCAAGCTCTGTCCCTGTCCCATTCCCACGGGCACTGTTCCCATTCCTGCGGGTTCCATCTCTGTCCATGCCCATCCCCATGAGCTCTGCCCCCATCTATGTCCCATCCCTGTGGACTCTGTCCTTGTTTATACAAGCCTTGAACATTTATGATTTTATATTTAAATCAAGTTTTAAGTGACAGGTTTATTAAAATTTTTGAATAAACGCAAATCAAGATTTCTAAGCATTTTACAAATTATGTTAAAAAGAGGGAAACAAAATTGACATATGTCCACTTAACAACACTTAACTGACAAAAACATTAGGAAAGTTGGGAGAACTACAAATTAAAAGTAAAGAATACAAAAAAGGTAAACTACAATAGGGAGAGGAAGCAGGCAGGTGTATCGAGCAACTCTGGCTATTATCAAGATCTATTTAGGAGTCATATGTATCCTGAAAAAGGTAGGCCTTTAAGTGTCCCTTAAATTTGGCTAAGTTTTTCTCCGACCTGATATACAGAGGTAAGGAGTTCCATATCTTAGGAGCTGTAACTTCTAAGGAAGTAGCCCGACGTGAGCCAATAATTTTCAGTGATGGTATATGGAGAAGATACTGCGAGGAGGATCTTAGGACTCGTGTAGGTTCATGCAGCATAAGAAGTTTATGGATAAAGGCCACTTCTTTTAGCAGGGGAGTGGCATGATCAAATTTTTTCTTATTTGCAATAATTTTTATGGGAGTGTTTTCTATCAATTTGTAACCAACGATTTGTATCTTTTTGATAAATACCCTTGTACAGTATAAAAGTATAAAAAAGGACAATATTCTATACAACTGTTTAAAAATCACAAATAGAGCCTTCCATTTCTATGTGGTTTTGGTATAACTTTCCCAAAGATTCAGCTGCCTATGTTATTACATCTTTTGGAAAGGTAATTGGATTGTCTTTCAGACATAGGTTTAGAAAAGAACCTAAATTGTGTAGTGGATAACAGGAAAATAAGTGTCTATTAAATACTAGAAATGTTCCTTGATGCCAGCAAAGATAATCTGTTGCAGTAATAGCAAGAAGCTTTAGCAGCTGGGAACATGATGGAAGGACGTTGCAGACAGCAGATAAGACACAAATGATGTCATTTAACAATAGTTCATTGAAATCTAAAAGCAATTTCTGCAGTTTATTTTAATCATTGAATTCCGTTGCCAATTGTCTAAAATGTGTTAAGTTTTTACATAGTAATACTAATCTCAAGTTTTTAGAGAATGACACAGGGACAAAGTTTGGCCCTGTGCCCATCCCGTCCCCATCCCACTTGAACAACATCTGAGCCTCCAGATGTAATGGAGAACTCTTGCTGCCTCCCTTTCTGCTCAAATAAGCCACCATGGTGGCACTGTCTAAGAACTCTAATTACCTTGCCTTCCAGGTGATTCTCCAATGTCCTCAATGCGAGGCAGATGGCTTGTAGCTCCAGATGATTTATGGACCATTTTCTCTGTTGGATAGTCCATTGGCCCTGGACCAGACAACTGTCATAATGAGCCCCCCAGCCAAACAGGCTGGCATCAGAACTTAGGATCACCCAAGAGGAGATTCGAAGAGGCATGCCCTTCAACAGAGTCCTCTTGGAGCCACCAGCACTTCCCCTGTCCAAGGAAGCTACAAATGGAGGGAATGTTGCTGTGGAGACCACTGGGAAAGAAGGGCATCCTGGAGGGTATGCATATGCGTTCTTGCCCAGGGAACCACCTCCAGGGTGGCTGCCATCAAGCCCAGCACCTGAAGGTAATGTCAGGCAGTAGGGCTTGGCATAGCTAAGAGGTCCATAATCTGCTTCCTGAGTTTCCATTTGCATGACTCGGGAAGAAAAACACATTATTGACTATCCAGCCCATATCCTGCAAGAGATCTACCACCTACTGCACTGCTTGCTCTCCTTTCGGCACTGATTGGGCTCTGATTAGCCATCATCCAAATATGGATTCAACTGTATTCCCAGCCTGCAGATGTGTGCTGCAACCACTACCATGACCTTGTTGAAGGTGTGCAGGGCCGCTGCCAACCTCAAAGGTAGAGCTGCAAACTAGAAATACTGCTGGAGGACATGAAACCTCAATTCCTTAGAGCCGGCAGTAGATGAATCCAGAGACCAGTGGGATAGTACATACCTACCAGCAGGTGCAGATAGAGCCCTGATTATCAGGAATATATCTGGATAGAATTCCCTCATGTCAATCAGTATGCTCTATCTCCAGCAGGTTGGATGGTGGCTATCATTCTGGTTCCTGGTTGCTGCTCCTGAGGACGGAAGGCTTGTTGCTGCTGTTGCTGAAGCTTCAGTTGAGCCTTGGGGTGTTGGCCGGGCTGAGCCAACTTTAGGGGCCACACCTGGGCCCACCCGGGTCCCTTCCCCACCATCCTTACCATTACAGAGAAGGCTGAATGGGTCAGAGGTTCCTTTCCCATAAAGTTTTTAAAAAACCCAAACCGATCTTGGGTGCCGGCATCCACTGTACACTGCAGCACAAGCTTCTCTCTTTGCCTTCCGGTGAGATAAGGAGCACGTGGGGAAGGCAGCATACAGAGCCTCATTTAGTGCGTCATATAATTCTAAGTCAAGGTATTCTCAAAAGCAGTCCTTTCGTCCTGTCAAACCCGCTTCTTCCCAGCCTGCCCATCCTCGGTCCTCTTGTCCAGCCCAATGATGGGATGTTGGTCCTTCCGTCGGTCATATAGGAGGATGGCTGTCCTCCTTCCTGGCGGAATGGGCCAAAATAACGTCAGATCAATGGGTCCTTGACATTATCCGCGTAGGTTACAAGTTGGAATTCTCCTGTCCCGTCGTAGATTCTTTCTTGGTGTCCCGGTGTTCAGGGGACAAAATAGATGCAGTGAGAAGTTTGCTCCAGGAGTGGTTGGAGCTGGGGCAGTGGTCCTGGTGTCTCTGGAGCAATGCAGCCTGGGTCCCTGTTCCATTTATTTTGTGGTTCCAAAGAAATTGGGGGTCAGCCAAACCCATGCTAGACCTCAAGAGAGTAAATCAGTTTCTCAATGTCAGACATTTCTGAATGGAAACAGTGCGGTCAGTCATTTCAGCCGTTTAGCCAGGGGAGTTTCTCACTACATTAGACCTCAAGGAAGTGTACATGCATATTCCCATTTGGCCTCCTCATCACCGGTTTTCTTCGCTTTGCTCCTTTCAAACTTTTGAGTACCGCAACAATCAAGGATGTTACCTTGAAGGTGATTTTTCTGGTGGTTATGGCCTCAGCGAGGCATGTGTCCGAATTGTAAGCTGTCTTGCAGGGATCCGTTCTTATGTTTTTCGGAATCGGGGGTCTCAATTCAAATGGTTCCTTCATTTCTGCCTAAGGTGGTTTCACCTTTTCATGTCAATCAGGCTCTCTTCCTTCCGGCATTTAGGGAGGAAGAGTGGGGGTCGCGGTTTCCGTCTTTACATTTGCTGGATGTGCGTAGAGTTCTCTTGTACTATCTTCAGGTTACTAACGACTTTCAGAAGTCAGATCATCTCTTTGTTCTATTTTCAGGGCCTAGAATGGGCTTGGCGGCCTCGAAAGCTTCAGTAGCTCGGTGGGTCCGAGAGGCTATTGCTTCCACTTATTTGGTAGCAGGCAAACGGCTACCGGAAGCCCTCTATGCTCACTCGACCAGAGCGATAGCTACGTCCTGGGCCGAGTCTAGGGTTTTTTCTCTGGAGGAGATTTGCAGAACGGCCACATGGTCATCCTCAAACACTTTCTGTAGACATTACCGCTTGAATGTGGCTGAGCGAGTAGAGGTGTCTTTCAGGGCTTCAGTCATTGCAGAGGCCACACTTTAGTCCCACCCAGTATGGAAAAATTATGTCCTACCTATTAATTTTCTTTCCTTTAGATGCAGCAGATGAATCCAGAGACTAGTGGGATAGTACATATCTACCAGCAGGTGGATATAGAGAACCGATTCACAGGTGTATATCTTGGATGGAGCCCCTCTTACCAGCCAGTATCGCTTAATGTCCAAGCTTCCGGACAATGCAGTTGCTACCTAGCCAACTTCTTTCCCATAAGGAAAATAAATCCTGATCCCAACCATGAGACAGCACCTGCGAGAAAAGAATCCATGAACAATACCTATCGGGTGGGGCTCTGGATTCATCTGCTGCATCTAAAGGAAAGAAAATTAACAGGTAGGACATCATTTTTCCTTCCTTAGTGCTATCAGCAGATGAATCCAGAGACTAATGGGATGTAGCAAAGCAACCTCAACTCAGGTGGGGCAAACATGCTGCCTCTGCGAGCAATGAAGCACCTAAGGATGCCTCCGCGTGCTCTGCCACATCCAAGCGGTAATGTCTAGAACAGTGGTTCCCAACTCTGTCCTGGAGGAACACCAGGCCAATTGGGTTTTCAGGCTAGCCCTAATGAATATGCATGAAGCAAATTTGCATGCCTATCACTTCCATCATATGAAAATCTCTCTCATGCATATTCATTAGGGCTAGCCTGAAAACCCGATTGGCCTGGTGTTCCTCCAGGACAGGGTTGGGAATCACTGGTCTAGAAAACGTGTTGGAAGACGACCAAGTGGCCGCTTACAAATCTCCTCCAGGGAAAACTCCTTGGATTCCGCCTAAGATGCAGCCATCGCTCACGTCGAATGAGCATGTACAGCTTCCAGCACCCACTTACCTGCTAATAATAAATAAGCAGAAGAAATAGCCTCTCGGACCCACCGAAGTCGCCAAACCCTTTCTAGGACCCGAAAAGAGCACAAAGAGGTGATCCGAATGTCAAAATTCATTAGTCACCTGAAGATAGTGCAAGAGCATTCTCCTTACATCGAGCAAATGCAAGGCAGGAAACCTTGACCCCCCTCCCCCCCCAATCCTCTTTCCTGAAGGACGGTAGAAAGAGGACCATACTGACATGAATAGGAGACACTACTTTCGGAAGAAAAGAAAGAACAGTTCGGATCGAAACTCCGGCCTCTGAAAAATGTAAGAACGGATCCCTGTAGGATAAAGCCTGCATCTCAGAAACCCGCCTGGCCAAAGCCAGAGCCAGCAGAAAAATCACCTTTAAGGTAACATCCTTGAGTGTTGTGGTATCCAAAGGTTTGAAAGGCGGCCCTTGTAAAACTTTAAGGGCCACCTTCAGACTCCAATCTGGACAAGACCTCTGCAAATGAGGCCTAATGCAGTTAACCCCCCTAAGGAACCTTACCACATCAGGGTGACACCCTATGGACAAACCTGACACCTTCCCTCTGTAACATGCAATAGCCACAACCTATACTCGAAGGGAATTGTAGGCCAACCCTTTAGCAACCCCTTAAGAACATAAGAACATAAGAAGCGCCATCTCCGGATCAGACCTTCGGTCCATCAAGTCCGGCGATCCGCACACGCGGAGGCCCTGCTAGGTATACACCTGGCTTATTTTATAGCCAACCATATCTTTATATGCCTCTCTCAAGGAGATATGCATCTAGTTTGCTTTTGAAGCCTAGGACTGTCGATTCCGCAATAATCTCCCCTGGGAGAGTATTCCAGATGTCAACCACTCTCTGTGTGAAGCAGAACTTCCTGATATTAGTCCTGAACTTGCCCCCCCTTAGCTTTCATTTCATTTCATGTCCTCTTGTCTTCTTGCAGGAAGGAAAGAATCTGAGACAGGGAAGCCTGAAAATGAGGAAACTCTAATTGAATGCACCAAGCTTCAAACACTCACCAGATCCTAGCATAAGTCGTAGAGGCAGATCTCTTCTTTGCCTGCAGTAGAGTAGAGATAACCTGCTCAGAATAACCCCTATGCTGCAGCCTCGACTGTTCAATAGCCAGGCTGTAAGACCACAGCAGAAGGGAGCACCCCCTGAACCTACTCCTGTGGGACGTAGACGGGTGTGTGTCCCCCACCGAAGCAGACTGACCAGTGACCACCTCCCCTGAGAAGTCTAACCTAAGGGCTGCGGACAACCCTGAAATATCCACCCCGCTGTGCTGGAGCCACAAGCTGGATGAACCTATACTCACCCCTTCACTGTCTAGACAGTAAACCCTCTCCATGGGTGCTATGGGGCCCTTGGAGGACCAAGGGCCTACCCTACTTCCCGAGCCTGCTCCCTGTGCCTGTTATGGAGTCGGGGAACTTACCGCAAGGGATTGAAAGGACATTCCACCTGCAAGGAACCAGAACCCCTGGCCCTAAGGCTCACCAGCCCCAGAGTGAACATCTCACAATCTCCTATCCAGCTCCTGCCCACAGGGACGCCCAAAAAGAATCTGCGCCTGGAAAAAAGCATTCTCAACCATAACCTTTGCTCTCTACCCAGAAGACCTCCGGGCTCTATGTAATCTCAGCCCATTCAGCCAGCAATGAGGCCTGCAACCCCCCCCCCCCCCATTCACTCCACGGAAAAAGCCAAAATCCCATCATTGTTGAGGGTGTGAGGACTGAGGGGTTCTACCCTCAAGGCCAAGGGTTTGGCAGGGCAAGAAGGTCGTCGCTGCGTAACCCTGGACCTGGCACTATAAGCTGCCAAATAGGAGGCCCTATATGCTGATTTCCCCGGGCTATACCTCCTGGTATCCCGAAAATGCGGCCTAGATGAAGGAGACCTAGGTGCCCCTCTGGACCTAGCCTCTGGCAACCTCTGAGACTTAAGAGTCTCCAAAATCCTTCACCAATTTTTCCAGGTCCTATCCAAACAGTAACCCTCCCCTAAAGGGAAGACGTACCAGGCGTAATTTGGAGGCAGCGTCCGCTGTCTATTGTCGCAGCCATAGGTGCTGCCTAGAAACTACTGCCAGAGCCATCTGCTTAGATGAAGCTCTAATCATATCATATAAGGCATCAGCCAGATACGCCAGCCCTGATTCCACATCTGGAAAGTCTGGGAGCAGAGCCCCACCAGCCTCTACCACCTCATCAGTAAATAGCTGGATTCACTGAAGACAGGCCCATGCTGCATAAGAACTGCACACCGCTGCCTGCAGTCAGGGCTGCCACATCAAAAGAAGACTTTAAAGAAGACTCAATTTTCCTATCCTGGGGGTCCCTCAGAGTAATACCTCCCTTGATTGGCAGAGTAGTTTTCCTAGTGACTGCTGCCACCAAGGCGTCCACTTTTGAAAGTTTAAACTTATCCTGCTCCTCGAGAGCCACAGGATACAATGAACACATAGCCCTTGCCACCTTGAGGCCTGACGCTGGCATAGCCCATTGCTCAGAAATCAATTCCTGCATAGCCTCATGCACAGGAAAGATTTTAGGTGGCTGCCTAGTGCCCACCATAAGGGGATTGGGCACCACCCCCCATTCTGTATCCAGCAGGTAAATGTGCAGACAGTCCATAGTTTTAGAAATAAAGGCCGACAGTTCCTCCCTATGGAACAGGCGCAACGCCGAGGGATCATCCCTATCAGCCTCTTCTACATCCATGTCCTGCACCACGGCCTCCTCTCCCCCTCCCCCCCCCAAACAGATGTAGAGGGATCTCCGGGTAAGCAAAGTCCTCAGCCTCGGGCACCCTACACCTCTTTAAGACCCAACTGTGGCTGAAATGCCACCCCCCTGGGCTAGGCCTCTGTTGCAGAACCCCCCTCCCTCCGTCCGGGCTTGCCTTCTGCTGCAAACACACCTTGTGTAGCAGAAGCACAAATTCCGGCGAGAGGCTACCTAAGGCCGCCCTTCCGGTGCCACCGCTCCCGGCATCAGCATTTCTCCTACTGCCGCAGCTGAGGTGCATGGCCACACCTCCAAAGCCACAGCTAAAGCCAGTCCTGCCTTCTTCTCCCCAAACGCGTCTTTGGCGTGGGGAGGAGGCACACCTTCTGGTGCCAAAACAGCTGCTGCACACGCGTCTCCTGTGCTACCGGCCGAACATAGCCCTTAAATAGAGCGGCGCTTCCTGCACCATGAACGTTTTACACCCTCCACTTCCATGTCTCCACCCGGCAAAGAAAATACAGGGGTACTCACATGCTCCTGTCCTGAAAGGCCCACTCCAGCACAAAGCCCCAACGCTCAGCTGGCAAACTTGGTCCAAGCCAAACGGCAGGGGTTGGGGGGGTTCTTATAGGAAAGAAGCTCACTGGACCAGGAAACTTTCTTCACGGGTGGTGAAGGTGTTGCCCCCAAAGTCGGAACTGAAACCTGCTGACACCCCTAAGCTCAACTGGAGCCGAAGCAGCAGGAGCAACAGCCTTCCACACAGGAGCCTCAGAGATCCAGGAACTATTGGAACAGCAACCATCCAACCTGCTGGAAATAGAGCATAATGGCTGGCAAGAGGGGGCTCCATCCAAGATATACACCTGCGAATCAGTTCTCTATCTCCACCTGCTGGTAGATGTGTGCTATCTCACTAGTCTCTGGATTCATGCTAGGCATGATAAAGAAGGGAATCACGAGTAGACGGAGAAAGTAATACTACTGCTTTATAGAGTAATGGTCAGACCACACTTGGAATACTGCGTCCAACATTGGTCTCCATACCTAAAGAAGGATTTAAAAGTACTCGAGAGGGTGCAGAGATGAGCAACTAAGCTAATAAAGGGCATGGAGAACTTGGAATATGAGGAACGACTTAAGAGACTGGGATTGTTCTCCCTTGAGAAGAGGAGACTGCGAGGGAATATGATCGAGACTTTCAAAATACTGAAAGGATTCGACCAAATAGAGCAGGATAAAAAACTATTTACAATGTCCAATGTGACAAGGACAAGAGGACATGGACTAAAGCTAAGGGGGGATAGGTTCAGGACAAATATCAGGAAGTTCTGCTTCACGCAACGAGTGGTGGAAACCTGGAATGCTCTCCCAGAAGAGGGAATTGCAGAATCCACCGTTCTAGGGTTTAAGAGTAAATTAGATGTACACCTCCTTATGAGTGGCTTAAGGTGACATAGGTAAGGGTAAGCTAGATGCGCATCTCTTAAGAGAAGCTTAGAGTGATATGGGGACTAATACTATGCCAGGGTACACCTGACGGGGCCTCCGCGTGTGCGGATCGCCGGACTTGATGGACCTAGGATCTGTTCCGGAGATGTCACTTCTTATGTTCTTATCTGCTGCTGGTGCTAAGGAATGTAAAATTATGTCCTACCTGTTTTCTTTCCTTTAGACGCAGCAGATAAATCCAGAGCCCCACCCGGGCTAGATTCTGCAGTGACTCCCCTAGCAGGGAGGGGAGAGTGCTGGGGTTGGTGTAGTTTGGCTATTGTTATTATTATTATTGTTCTGATTCCCTTATGAGAATGTTTTTTGAGCTGCAGTTGCACTGTCCCGGATGCTTGGGCAAGAGCAGTACTGATTGGCAAGAGGGAATTCCATCCAGAAAATCCGGGCTCTATCTCCACCTGCTGGTAGGTATGTGCTATCCCACTGGTCTCTGGATTCATCTGCTGCGTCTAAAACAGTGGTCTCAAACTCGCGGCCCGCCAGGTACTATTTTGAGGCCCTTGGTATGTTTATCATAATCACAAAAATAAAACAAAACAGTTTCTTGATCATATGTCTCTTTAGCTATAAATGACAAAATTATTATTAAGTCTTGGCCAAAAGGAAAGATTTTTAAACTATAACGAGTGTTACCTCATGCAAAATTGTCATTTCTTTAATAAGACATTAACTATTTTTTTCTGAGGCCCTCCAAGTACCTACAAATCCAAATA
Organism: Geotrypetes seraphini; assembly: GCF_902459505.1. Classification (NCBI taxonomy): domain Eukaryota; kingdom Metazoa; phylum Chordata; class Amphibia; order Gymnophiona; family Dermophiidae; genus Geotrypetes; species Geotrypetes seraphini. The sequence continues at coordinate 314,352,175 of NC_047086.1, read as the reverse complement.
TGTGGCCCTGCCAAGGTTTGAGTTTGAGACCACTGGTCTAAAGGAAAGAAAATTAACAGGCAGGACATAATTTTACAGTATTCCCTGTGGGCCAGGATAATAGGAATATGCAGGTACGCCTCCACCAGATCTAAGAAGGCTAGGAATTCCCACAATTCCCACAATTCTACTGTCACAATGCCTGACCGAACTGTTTCCATGCAGAAGTGCGGTACCTTGAGAGTTGCATTCACGGACTTTAGGTCTACAATCAGTCTCAAGTCTTCGGTGCTTTTCTTAGGCACCATGGAGTATCTGCCTGAGCCCGATTCTTCGTCTGGCATTGGTACTATGGCTTGAATGTCAGCCTTTGCAGGTCACTTGGACTCTGACCTCCTTTCCCTGCCATCTGGCTGGCAAATCCACAAAGAGATCGAGGGGGGGGGGAGGGTGATAAACTTGATCTTGTGGCCCTCTCGGATAAGATCTAAAACCAGAGGTCCAAAGAAATATGTTCCCATGCCTCTCAGAACGCCAACAGTCTCCCATCAATGTGCGAAAGTTCAGCTGCTGCCCTAGCATCATTGAGTCTTCTTGGAGACTGTGATGTTGTGATATCCCGAGGGTTGTTTGCATCTGGAGTTTCCAAATCTGTCTGGATCCTTGATAAGATTTCTGAGCGGAGGAGCCTGTGTAGTACTGGTGGGAACATTGTGAAAGATGAAAATTGCCTCTGCCTCCCCCTAGCGGGTTGGTGAGGTCTGCTGTCTGGTAGACACTTAGGCAGGCGATCTGCCACACTGTCCATGAGATCATCTAAACTAGTGGTTTCCAACCCTGTGGACCACCAGCCAGTCGAGTTTTCAGGATAGCCCTAATGAATATGCATGAAGCAGATTTGCATGCCTGCCACCTTCATTATATGCAAATCTCTCTCATGCATATTCATTAGGGTTATCTTGAAAACCTGACTGGCTGGTGGGCCTCCAGGACAGGGTTGGGAACCACTGATTTAAACCTTTTCCAAAATAACATCTGCCCCCTTAAAGGGCAATATGCTTAAAGTGGCCATGGAGGCTGACTTGCCCACCCATTGTCTGATCCAGAGTATGCAGCAGGTGGAAACAGCATATGCCAACACCATTGCTCATGATTCTAATGATGTCATATAGAGCAGTGTTCTTCAACGTTTTTACACCTATGGACCTGCGGAAATAAAATAATTATTTTGTGGATCGGCAAACTACTAAGACTGAAATTAAAAACCCCGTCTCTGCCCCATCCCCACTGCTTGGTCCCCGTGAACTCGGTCCCCGTCTCCATCCCTTGTACAGTGAGTGGGGAAAGAGGGAGAGAGAGATCCATTGTGCATCTCTCCCACTCCCTCTACTGCCATATCCAACATTTTTCCCTATCTCATCCCCCAAATTTTTGTTTCCCTATACGTTTTTATACATTGTTTTAGAATTGTGCATTGCCTTGAATGTATGATTAGGCAATCAATCAAATTTTAAATAAACTTGAACTTAACACGAATTCTTAATAGACCGGCAGGAAATTTTTGCAGACTGACACTGGTCCGTGGACCGACAGTTGAAGAACACTGATATAGAGCATCCGCCATATAATCTACCCCCTCTAGCACCAGCTGGAGGCACACGTCCTCCTTCGCTGCAGTCTGGTATGGCAGGCACATAGCACAAATGAGGCTGCTGCTGCAGCTTTGATCCTTAAGACTAGAGCTTCAAATTGTATCTTAAGGACCATGTCCACATTATGATCTTGTGCATCTTTTAACATCACGCCTCTTTCACTAGGAAGAGAGGTATGTTTGGTTACTTGATCCACTGCAGAATCCACCTTCGGCTGACTAAACTGCTTGTGAAATTCCAGAACCATAGGGAAAAGTTTGGAAATAGCTTTGGCCACCCTTAGGGAGCTTTCTGGAGACTCTCATTGCTCAGTGACTAGCAAAGTTATATCTGGGTGTGTGGGTAAAAATGGTGGTCTGAGCATTTAAGCCACTCATGACCATGCACTGAGATGTTGATGGCTGTTGGGGTTCCAGCTTCATCTCCCTGAGCACATCCATAAAAACATGTGGCATGGAAGCAGACTTTAAAAGTTGGCGGACAGATGGATCTTCTCCCTGGTCAAACACCATTATTGCCTTCTGACTTCCGGTCCCTGCAAAGGAACCAGAATCCCCCAGGGAGGAAGCTGCGCTCTGGGACAGTAAAGGCATGGAGTTTGACCTCCAATCCTCCCAGTCCAGCTCCTCCTGGTCACACAGACTAGGAGCCAGTTTCTCAGCTGCGGGGAGCTCCCCTGATGGTGCGGGATCATTCCCCAGTCCAAAGACAGCATGCCCTCAGGCAGAGCGGAGCAGTGCATCCCAGACCTTTAAGATAAGCTTTCCATAGGAGATTAACAAAATCTGGATTAAGCCCCTGAACAGGTAGCCCCATAAAACCCTGAAGGGCCTCAGACTGGCTTCTCGTGGGCTCTGCAGCTTCCTCTCACTTGTGTTTTGCACCTTCACTGATTGTGGGGTCCAGGAGGAATTTCTTCCCTGCCAACAAGGTTCCCCAGTACTAGAGAACTCAGAGGAGGCCACGCTTGAGGCTCTTGCCCCTCCCTCATGTGCCCCGTGGTACACAGATGCTCCTTAGCCAACAATCCAGCGAAAAACTAGCATGGTATAGGGGTAGAACAACCTGAGGAGTTCATCCCAGTCAATTCTTAACCAAATTGAAAGGTTTTGAGGCAAATAAAAGGCTCTTGAAAATAAGATTGATTAAAATCCAAAATGGCTGCCACCAGTGATTTTGCAACAAAAACGGCTCTCCTGAAGTTCAAGAAATTCAGGGAAAGGGGTTTTGGGGAAGGGAGACCCTATCTCTTGCCCCAGAAACCCTGAAAAATAAAATCCAGACACACCTCTCCCCCCCCCCCCATTTTTTCCATAGGGAATATTATTTAATAAGCTGTACTCACTGTGCTGTGCTGGTGCCTGCCTGTGTTAGCTTTCCTGCAGCCTGACAGAATGGAGACTGCAGGAAATGATCCAAAACTGGAGATCTTTGGCCTGCCAGTCAGTCCAGTACCATCTATGAACTCAACCCCCATGAATCCTCACAGCGCGACAGGGGGAAATAAAAATGCAGCCAGCTCCCTGAAACCCTAAAGGATTATTAATACAGGGGCCCCACAGCCTCTAATTCAGTGTCTCACAAACATTTTTCAGCCAAGGCACACTAAACTAAGAGCTGTGTCTAGAGGTCTTCCAAGCACGTGCGGACATCGATTGATGACATCAAATGCATGTATGTGACATCATCACACTGACGTCTGCGTATGCTCAGAGGCCCTCCAGACATGGCCCCGAGCTCAGGGGACTTCCAAAACCTGGACAAACTGCTGGGTTTTGGAAATCCCTCCATCTGGTAACCCTAAAATTCCAATACACCGCGGGGCAGAGAGGAGGAGAGGTGCAGGCAGTGACAGATGCCTATCTCTCGCAGCACATCTGAAATATCGCCGTGGCACACAGCTTGCAATACATTGCTCTAACAAATCAGAAGGCATGCTAGCTCCCAGGGGAATGGACCCCAAGCTTTGAACATGCATAAGCAGGTCAGCTCAGGAGGTACACCCAGGGGTGCTGCGAGCTGCAGACTGCCTTTGCAGAGTCTGCATCCTCTCCCAGGCAGAGTTGCCCCACGTGTAGGGACCTCAGGGCACCAAAGCCTCACAACTTGGATGAAAAATACCCCAAAATAACAAAAACTTAACAGAGCAGATCAGAACACATCTTCACAACTTGCTTGCAGAAGGAAAAAACTGAAGAGGACACTATACTCCACTGGTAAAGGAGAAGAAGCTGCAAGCAACTCATAACCAGGGGATATCACCTAGGGATACAGACTCCTGTATCTATGAAACAGAATAGAAAAGTTACTTCCAGCCGTACATGTGGTTCCTCAAAACCACGGAAAGTGAATAATAGATTCTATAGGAAAAACAGGGTTAGGTTCCTGCATGCATGTTTATTTCTTTTTGGAGTTGTTGCTTGCAACTCGTTCTCTGGGCGCTTGGTGGCCATTTTCAGTCATGAAAGAGAAAGTGAAAGCAAAGAAGGTCAATTTTGAAATTTGGAGGTCCACAAATACAGAAACACAGTGGCACAAATGGCGAACGGTCACAATTCATTCACCCAGAAATACACAAAATCATGAATACTGGACACGCAAACAGCTAAAATACACTGTATGTTAATGCATGCTAATACCAATAGCAAAATGCGTGTTATTTACCACTAAAACACCTTTATGCAATTGAACCAATAACATGTAACTCTGGCTTTAGAGTATTAACCACCTGAGGGAAATATACCACAATGCACATTAATTAAACTAAGCACAAATATCTGTTTTATCATTCCCTTTGTAATTCCCCCCACCTGAGCACTGTGTATAGCTGCACCTTCTTGTCCAGTTTAGATTGTAAGCTCTTTTTAGCAGGGACTGTCTCTTCTATGTTTTGATGTACAGCACTCATATGTCTCATAGCGCTATAGAAATGATAAGTAGTAGTAGTCACATTTATCAAAGAGTTAGCCTTATCATTCATTGATGATATTGGCAGTATTACCAGGCTCTGCTGTCTCTCTAAACTGTCATTCTATGTTTAGACCGCATTTAATTCTTACAATTAGGACTGATTTCACTGCTGAATTTTGAACAATTCTGAAACACCATTTTCATCAAGCTCACTTCTTCTTTCTAGAGCTAATTCTCTGCCACTTTATCAGGGGATGCAAGCTGATTTTAATATATTTTAACCAACTGCTTGTATATTTTCATTATTCATCAATACCTAGTTTCCTTATCTTTTGTGTTAGTGGCACTCAGTTTGAGGCTCCCAAATCACATGGCAGTCTAGGTCCCTGACAGTGGCACATGTGGTGTTTTTTATTCATTCGTTTGTATTTAATATAGATTATGAAAAAGAGGCAAATTGAGCTCTAGATCTCTAACTTAACATGATTTTTTTTAAACATAAAATGCCTCTAAACTGTATTAACCAATAGAATTAATATCCATAAGAAAAAGCAGACATTTAGTTAAATATTGTAATTCATGATATTGAACAAAAAAAAATAATAATTCATGACAGAATGCTCAAGCTCTTTTTAATCTACAACTTTTCACTTCTCAAGGAAGTCTAGCCAAGAGCACCTATAATTTAGTACTAACTCCCAGGATTAGTCCTACTGTGGAACTGGTGCCCACGATTAGTGGCCTGGTGGAAAATGGCAATAATGCATTTCAGCACAAACATTTTTCCTGCAAGACATCGATCGATTGGTAAATGTGCGTGAAAATGCACCACGGTATGTTAGTATTTTACCAATGAAAAGCTCCTGCATTTCTTTCCTCCATTATAGCAGTTAAGCAATTAACAGTGCATTATAGTATAATATACAGACAGCACACAGTTTGATACAACATATGCTATATACAAGACCTGACATTAATCGCTTTTACTTGAATCCGTTCGAATTTTTTTAAGAGTCTCCTAAGCATTGCTTCCAGAGATGAAAGAAATGCAGGTGCCTGGAGAAATAACAATTCTCTTTTTCAGGAATCCTCAGTATGTGTCTGGAATGGATTCTAACCAGATTTCCTATTGCTTTTGCCATCTCCTAGGAAACACAGCAGCAGAACGAGCTGTCTGGGGGGGGGGGGGGGAGAGCTTCTGTGCAGTGCCTTGTCTGCCTGCGCTCCGGGATGATCTACACAGGAGGCATCTCCTATTGCCTCTACTTTATTTCCACCTGCTAGAAGCAGCCATTCCGATCACAGATCAGCCTGGGAACAAGGAAGCCGGGCCACTGAGCTGCACGCGCTCTGCATTGTGAAGGAGCGGCGATCCCTACCTTACAGCTCGAGTGTCAAGAAAGATGTGGCATGTCTGCTGTCTGTGCACGGGCTACTTGCAGTCAGAGCGCTCCGCGTGCCATGGTAGCACTCGCCCGGGCGTCGCGTGGGGCCAGATAGAGCCGAGCTTGGCACGCGCGCGGTGTTCAACGGTACCAACAAAGGTTTTCTGACAGTACTACCATCCCGTCGGGGGAGGGGTGGAGGGGGGGGAAGCTCCACGTTAGAGAACCTCTGATTGGCTCTAATCTCTGTCTGCCGATTGGCTGTGCTTTGCTGCCTCTCC